>NC_133665.1:137374510-138097296 GCF_037893015.1 Macrotis lagotis
TGCCTGGATCCTTTAACCAAAGGCAAAACCATTCCTAGCTTTGGTAGATCAGAGAGATTTCACAGGCTTTCAGGGTTGCCAGGCTGCTGTTGGAGGTGACTCGGAATTGACTGCTGGGGGAGAAGGAACAAATTTTACCAGCTGGCTCTAAAAATATGCTAATAAACTTGCTTTCAGTCTGTAAATCAACCCAAGGTAAATTGAATAGCACCAGGCCTTCCCTGCCACCCCATTCTCTCTTTCTTTGCCCCAGTTTTAATATAAATTCAACATTTTTCTTCCTTTGAAAACCTTTCACAATCTGGGCCCAACCTACCTTTCCAACCACTTTATACATTACTTAAGAGTCAAAAGTAAAAAAAAAAAACAAACCCTAAAAAAAGAGTCAACAGTCAGTAAACATTGATTAAGTACCTACTAAGGGTTCAGGCTTTGTGCTAAGGGCAAGGGATACAAAGAAAGGCATGAGAATCCCTGCCCTTGAAAAACTCCAGTCTGAGAGGGATGTTTGTCCTTCACTTTCCAAGAAGACCATGACATCAGGGAGGTGATGCCTTAACAATGCAAGTGAATAGGATTTGAATGAGGGGGTGCTAATCTAATGGTTTAGTCTCTTTCCTGCACTCTTCAGTCCCAACCCAAGTGATCTTACTCTTCTTCATTCATGTTTTACCATCTTGTACTTGATTTTCTTCATGCTACGAATGTACTCATACCTCACCCCACCTCTTAGAATCCCTCCTATCTTCAAAACTCTGCTCAGGTTCCACATTCTACATGAAACTGCACCTCCCCTGCACATTTACCTTGCATATACTCGGAAGACATTCATTTAGGTGCAGGTCACTTTTCCCCCAAAGAGTGTAAGCTCCTTTCAGGCAGGGCTTGTTCCTTTTTGTCTTTGTCCTCCCAGGGCCTGGCATGTTGTTTCTGCTTTAAAAAACTCGTATTTGTCTGACTGAAAACAATAGAGGGCTATGAATCTCAATCAGCTTTTGTTAATGAAGGTATTGCCTCCACTGATGTAAACTTCAGACCTTCTACCATGTAGTCATGGTCATCCCAGAGCTGCTATGGCTAAAAGCATTGATCACATGGTAGGCAAAACCTTTAGAATTTAATCACAGACCTGGAACTGGAAAAGACCCTGAGGTCACTTGGTTCAGCTTTGTTGTTGTTTAGTCATAGCCTACTCTTGTGTGCCTCCGCCAATGCCTTACAGTAACACCTCAGGATCACCTCCATGATGGAAGAGGATAACACTGACTCCTATTTTTATAGACCTTGAAAATTTACAAATGATTTTCTAAAGCAACCTTGGGAATTAGGTACTTCTTTTTTATTTTTAAGTTTTTTGTTTGTTTATTATATCAACAAAATTTCTCCCAGGATCCTTCCCCTGCCCTTTCCAGAGGCTCATCATGAATAGCAAATAACATTTTAAGAAAGAAAAAGGAGAAAATAATCAATAAAATGGATCAGTACAGCAAAAAATATGCTATTCCTGTGGACCTCCTATCTCTGTAAAGGGGTATGGAGAGGTTGTCTTATTTCTTATTTGCAGCCAGGTTTGTTTGTTATTAATTTTGCAACATTCGTTATTGATTTTTTTGGTATTTGTTCTTTACATTTACATTGTTGTAGTAAGTGTATATATATAAAGCTATATATATATACATATATATATATCTTTATTTTGGTTCTACTTACTCTACTTTGTATCAGTTTGAATAAATCTTTCCTCCATATTTATATTTGTCATTTCTTTTAGCTTAGCAATTTTTCATTAAATTCATGTATCCCAATTTGTTTAATCATTTCCCCTGTTACCAGTTCCTCACTATCAAATTTGTTATTTGTTGTTCAATCTGATTGCCATTAGTTTTTGTTGTTGTATATTGAATTATTTTAGTCATATTCAATTCTCTGTGACCCCTTTTCAGATTTTCTTGGCAAAGGTGCTAGAGTGGCTTGCCATTTCCTTCTCCAGCTCATTTTATGTACAATGAAATTGAGACCAACAAGGTTAAGTGACTTGCCTAGGTTCACACAACTAGTGTCTAGGGTTGGATTTGAATTCAAGTCTTCCTGATTTCAGGGCCAGCTCTCTAGACACTATGTTGTCGAATTGCAATTATACATGTTATGGTATTTATGGGAACTTTCTCCTTATCTCCTTATGGTATCTTTAGGGATATGAATCTCATAGTGGAATTTCTGGATTGAGGGTTTGGATATTTTAGTCACTTTGTTCACATAATTCTAAATTGTTATTCAAAATGATTAGACTGATTCATAGCTCCACCAGTAATGCACTAGTATGCTTATATTTCCATAACCCCTTCGCCAATTTGAAGAGTGTGAGGTAAAACTTCAGGGTTATTTTTTTTAATCCCATTTTTAATTTTTATTGATTAGACAAGTCTCTCAACCTCTTACTTTCTCCATCTGTAAAAATGAAGGAAATGTCCTAAAGGGTGTTAAAGTACTTACTAGGTCTATGTAAATATTATTTTTCCCTCTTTACAGATAAGGAAACTGAAGCCCTTGGAAGACCAGGGACTATAGTCAGGAAGTATTGGAAGCAGCCTTAATATTCTGACTCTATGCTTAACATTCTTTTCATCACACACCTCTGCAGAATTAAAGAACTCTATAAAGATAATTTATTATTGCTTTATTGAATCTTTCTCCTTCAGTCTCCACCTTTCCTTCTCTTTTCTACTATCTCTTCTTGCAGCCATTTCTCTAGAGTCTACCTTTCTTTTTCTTTCTCTTACTGTCAGTCTCTCCTCTTTTCCATTTTCTCCTTCCCCTCTCTCCCCTCACAGAAGGAACAACTCTTTTTTCTCACCCTTCCCTCCTCATTCCTCCTTTCATTCACTAGTGAGATTGAAATATTTCAGAAACTTAAACCTGGTAAGGAGGTTAGAGGTGATTATTTCTGATCCCTTCATTTTACGGACGAGGAAAATAAGTCCCAGAAGATCAAGTGGTTTTTCTCCAGGTAACACACAGTGCTGGTGGAAGAATTATGATTAAAACCTAGCTCTCTCCATTCACAGACGGGTGACCTTTATACCCCACATAGTGTTTTACACCTCCCATTCTTGATTTCATAATCAGATAAGTTCAACCTTTTATATTTGTCTCAGCAAAAGAACTTCAGACCCTAAGTAGAATGGATTGTTGTTCCTGGGTAGCCTTCAATTGATTTTTTCCCCCTCACTTGTCAGTCAATGAACCCCAACAGAAAAAGGGTCATCTACCTTTGGCTGAACAACTCTATCAGGTGACTTCTAAAATAAGAGCGAGCAGAGGGCAGGATGGGAATCAGGGAGGGCAAGTTTGCAGAACTCACTGTAACCCTGAGAAATGAAATTTCAAGGACATGCAATTGTGTGATAGGTAAATGGGATTAATGCCATAGAGGGAGGAGAAAATGTGTTAATAATATATTCAGAAAGTGGGGAAGGAAGCAGCCTTTCAGAAATGAAGACCAAGAGGAGGTAAGATGTTGGGAGAAGAACTTTGGAGGATTGAGGTTTGATACCCACACCTGGTTTTTTTTTTTTTTTTGATTGCATGACTATGAAGAAGTCCCTTCAGTTCTCTGATCTCTAGCTTCCACATTGGTGAAATGAGAGACTGGGGCAACCGATCTCTGTGGTCCATTTTGACTCCAGATCCATGATCCTATGATCCTCATGACAAAATCTTTGATAGAGAGTTTCTCTGTCCACAGTGGTGTCAAACTCAAATAGAAATGTGGGTCACCAAACCATCCATAAGGATACTTGTGGAAGCATATTGAGTTTGAAAAACACCTTAAATAGTATATCTCTGGTCTATTGCATTTTTACTCATTCCCTTTCAATACTGTCTCCTTGAGGCTTTCTGTGTCTTCTCACTGTCCTCAATTCCATCAGAGAGAAAAGTGATTCTGGAGACAACTAGAAGGAAGAGTGGAGAGCCTGATGGAGGTCAAATCAAGAAAACCTGCCTTCCATTCTTTCCTCAGGCACTTAATAGTTGCTTGACCTATGTCTCCTAGCTTTAGTGTCTTGATCTGTAAAATGAGACTAGTAATAGAATCTACCTCCTGGGATTGTTGGACGGATTGAATGTGATAGCATCCTCATGGATGTTCTGCTTGAATCTGCATGAAATGTTCTATAAATCTTTTTTTTAAGGTTTTTGCAAGGCAAATGGGGTTAAGTGGCTTGCCCAAGGCCACACAGCTAGGTAATTAGTAAGTGTCTGAGACCGGATTTGAACCCAAGTACTCCTGACTCCAGGGCCGGTGCTTTATCCACTGCACCACCTAGCCGCCCCAAAATGTTCTATAAATCTTAAAACACTACAGAAATGCAGAGATTATTACTACTAAGAGTTTAAGGACCCCTTTCCCCCTCCCACCCTCCATAATCTGCTTTAATTTAGAGAACTCTTAGGATAAGCAATGGTTAACCCAGTGGATTCATTTGCTAATGATAGATAATAAATAGATCTCAGGTATGAATGGGGGAGAGATCTCAGGGGAAGAGAGTTCTTTCTGACATTCCTTAAAAAACAAAACAAACCTATTATATTGCTGGCTACCTAGTCTTACCTAGTAAGGATCTTTGTGTTAAAAGACAAAGTTTTAGTTGATAGAACACTGAATTTGTTTTAGTTTTTTTGGGGGGGGTGGTGAGAAAAACAAGTGAAGTGGTGAGCTCCTGGTCCAGTAACTGAGAAAACAAACAATTAGAGAAACTGAATCATTACAGTACTTTAAAGCTTACAGAGCACTTTACATACATCATCTCATTGAATCCTCATAACAACCTGTTAGATATTACTGGTATTTTTGGCCCCATTTCACAGATGAATAAACTGAAGTTGAGAGAGGTTATATAACTTGTCCAGGTCTCATAGCTAGTAAGTATCTGATTCATTGTAGATTTCTTGATTCTAAGTCTAATATTATTATTTACTATGCCCCACTGACACTGAAAGTTAAATGGAAAGGAAAATGAAGGCATCAGTGTAGTTGGTCTTATCTTTTGTCTAAAGGCAATAAGAAACTTCCATTTATGGAATATTCAGTCACCTCTCATTTCAGTGCTCATGATAAACATTTGCAAAAAGAATTCCATGATACCATGGCACCAACACCTATCGCTGAGGATAAGGAGGCAGAACATTATTAAGGAGAATTTGATGAGACCCTGAAAATCACATCAACACCTTATTTTAAGAGTCGGAGACTTCAATGCAGAGTTTGTCATAAGGGAAGGTGCTGAAAAATATGTTGGAAAATGTGGTTTATTAGGAAGAATCCACAGAGGCCAAAGGCTTTTAGACTATACAGAAGCTTCATGCCAATAGATAATGAATGTTTTTTGTTTAAGAGGCAATTTGGCAGGTGCTAGAGATGATGAGCACCAATTCTCACCAAGGAATGACATTGATTCTATTTGGACAGACAGGAGATGTGGGAGTCAAAAATACACTTAGAAACAACAGTCTGTGTATAGTCTGACTACCAACTTGTTAAAACAACTAAAGATCATAATCAATATAAAATTATAAGAAAGAACGAAGTAGTAAGAAAATACAGCCTACCATTAAAGCAACTCTAACTTGACCTTGTCAAAGTTGTCAATCCCTAAAGCTAAAGAAGAAAAAAACATCCTCACATGATATCACCATTTCTGAGGAATTTAACTTCAGCCAATTTATCACCACAAGGAGGAGACCAATGGAGCCTAGAAACTGCTTTTTGCCAGCAAACACTGATTTCCTTGCCAAGTGGAGAGATATGGCAGCTCAGGGCAGCCCTGGCTTGAAACACAAACATTCATAAAATCTTTTAAAGGAGAGTGAAGATTATGAACAACATTGCCTCATAAAACAGTGAGAAGCAGCAAAGGGGAAAACAATTTTCCAGAAAGTTTGGCATGAGATCAAACTAAATCTCATCCTCCCAAAGGCAGTTAGAGATGAATTGGGAAGGAAGGCAAATGAACAAGGAGAGAAAAGTAAGAAATATTTGTGAAGATTTTTATAACAAATTTTCTTCCCCATCAATGGTAGTGGAGCCACTATATTTGGACATTAACATAACAGTCACTGTTGTGCTCCCTGAGGAAATAGAAATGGGATTTAGAAAACATTTGGATTAGACTAAGTATACACAGAGGGAGTCTCTGTAAACTTCCTGACTGCCCTATGACACCACTCATTATCCTCATTACTCCCCAAAATGAAATTCCTCTCTCCCACCCCTACTCCCATATGTATTTTATATATGACATCCTAATAGAATTTAAGCTCTTTGAGGGCAAGGCAGTGAGCTCATGAAAGCTATTTGCCACCATCTCCGAGGATGTCCAACACAAAATCCAAGTAGGAAAGGGATTCCCTATAGATGATGAGGTCCTCCAGATGCACTCCTGTTTGCAGATGTACTTATTTCATCAACCCTTGGAACACTGCAGAGTGTCCTAAATGATGTCAATATTTATTCAAAAGACTTTGGCCTAACTATCCACATTGGAAAAAACAAGTGGACAAAGAATGCCTGTTGTCCAGACTATGCAATTGGATGGACAACCTGTAAAGCTGGTCCAGGAGTATGTATATCTTGGGCACAAACTCTCTTTAAGACCATATGGACTCAACAAGAGGAGAAGAGGCTAGATTGTCTTTGAGAAATTATTAATGATCACAAGTTTCTTCCTGAAAAAAGGCAACTAAGAAATAAAAACCAGTTTGGAATTCAGGTTCATGCCAACAATGAGCATATTTCTCCATGGTACAATTCTGTCTGAAAGTCATGAAATGCCACAGTTTCTGAAGAATCAGGGAGGTGGGTCACCTGAGGGTCAATGAAGAGACACACAGTGCACATCAATAGGCTGTAACACTTTACCAATGAAGTATTGCATGTGAGAAGGTAAATCTCTACTAACACATAATTAAATGGTCTATTGAGCCTCTGCTTGAAGGGTACTAATGGAAGCAATCTAATCACTCCCAATCTAATCACATCCACTTTGTGGATGGCTCTAATAATTTCCTGATCTCTTACCAAAATTTGCCTCTTTGGAATTTTTATCCTTTGTTCTGGGGGCAAACAGAAAATGTTTCATTATTCTTCCAAATGACTGCCCTTAAAATACTTGAAGACAGATACCAAGTTCTACCTAAATCTTTTCTAAACTGAAGCTCTCCAGTTCCTTCACCTGATCCCAATATGACAAATATCACATGGAATCAAAGTCTTTTGCCATCCCGGCTGACATCCTCTAGATAGTCTATTGCTTGTCAATATACTTACTAAATTATAGGATCCAAAACTAAACTCTGGTCACCATATGTGGTCTCTTCTGGACAGACTGTATTGAGATAATCACCTCCTTAATCTTGAAGCCTATGCATATCTTAATACAGCTAAGGAATGTATCACCATCATATATCTTCTGAAATGACCATGTGGTCCACTATTACCCTAATACTTTCTTTTAGAGAAATGAAAGAGATCAAAATGGATGACCACCATTAGCCAATGGCTAATGATCCCTTCTCACTATTGTACATTTGAAGTTGATGTTTTTTGAACCCAAGTATAATACAGATTAATTTCTACTGAATTTCATTTGATTAAATCCAGCCCAATGCATTAGCCCATCAAAATAGCTTTTGATGTTTGCTTCATAAGACAATGAAGAGTAGAGAGGGGGTAAAAGGATTTTACAGAAAGTTTGGCACTCAATGTTTATCTGCAAATCTGATGAGCTTACTCATTGATGCCTTTATCTAAATCACTGATAAAGATGCTAAGCAGTCCAGGACCAAGTATAAATCTCTCTAGGAATTCCAGTGGGGACCTTCTTTCACTGTGGCAATGAACAATTAATGATTACTTTTTTGAGTTTAACCACTCATCACATTTGTAGTCCATCTATTTGAAATGTCTTCTAACACCTCTCTGTTTTCTTCCATAGTAAGAGTAGGAGATATTTCCTCAAATGCTTTGCTAAAATTCAACTACCATTCCCCTAATCTGATAGAATCCCAGATTTAGAACTGGACGGAATCTCAGAGACCAAACTTTTCATTTTACTTTCAGTAAACCTGAGTTTCTAGAAGTGATTTTCCAAGATTATAATCTTATTTCAGGATTTGAACTCCAGATCCATGACTTGAAGTTCAGTAGTGTTTCCAATGTATCATGCTCTCTCTCTGGTTTGATAACCCTATTTTAAAAAGGTTATAGGTTAGTAGAGCATGACCTGTTCATCAAGAAGCAGCCTGATTGACTCTCTGTTATCTCTGTTTCCTTTTCTAGTCATTTACCATCCATTTCTTTAATGATCTGCTCTAGAATTTTGCCAGGAATTGAAACCAAGTCATTTGGGCTATAGTTTGCAGACTCTCTTCTCTTACCTTTGAAGCCTGGGATATGGGCTCCCTTACTGTCCTCAGTAACAACTTTCTATTAATCATTTTCACTCTTTCTTTGAAGTTCAAAGATGTTCTCCTTATCAGAGAAAACAGAAGCAAAAGAACTGAGCAATTTTGCTCATACTCTGGCATGTTATTACCCTCCTATCACTTTTAAGCAGTAGGTCTTATCTAATCTCCTTTTTTTGCTAGAAAAGCATAGATACCATCCCCTTTGATTGTCATTAGCTTTCTTTGTTGTATTTTGAATCATTTTAGTTGTGTACAATTCTCTGTGACTGAATTTGGGGTTTTATTGGCAAAGGTACTAGAGTGGTTTGCCATTTTTTACTCCAGCTCCAGGTGTGGAAACTGAGGTAAACAGGGTAAAGTGACTTGTCCACAGTTGCATAGCTAATAAGTCTCTGAGACTGGATTTGAACTCAGGTCTGACTCCAAAGTTAGCGCTTTATGCAATGGACTACCCAGCTGCCTCTATCTTTTGTATCATACTCAGTTCACTTTGTGATTTAGTACTCCCAAAGTTATTTTTACAGTACCCTGCCATACCTGTTATCACCTGCTTTATCTTCCAGGTTCTGCATCTATTTTAAAAATCTAAATTGTTTTCTGAGTTCTCTGGGCATCTACCTTAGTCACTCCAGATGACTTGAATTTTCCCTCATCTTTGGAAATTTTTGTCTTCAGAATTTCATTTTTAAGAACTTCTCATCCTGTTTGGCCTGCTTTTCCTTCTTGGGAGAGAATGAAGAAGTGTGTGTGTGTCTGTGTGTGTGTGTGTGTGTGTGTGTGTGTGTGTGTGTGTGTGTGTCTATGTGTGTGATGTCTAGTTTCTCTGGGTTGTGAGAAATCCATTCTTTCATAGCAATCATGGAGCACATAGAATTTAGAACTGGAAGGGACCTTTGAAGCCATATACTTTAGTACCATAATTTTACTGATGAGGAAAACAAGGCCTGGAGAGAAAAAGTAACTGCCCTTCCCCTCCTCCAATGTCCTATAAGCAGTGTCTGTTGGAGGAGTCAGTTTCAGGTCTCTGATTCCAAATATAGTGTTCAATGAGCTATTTTAGTTAGAATTCTTGCCTTCTGGCTTTGGTCTGAGTCAAAATTGTGAAGGTCAAACTGGTTTTTATTCTCTCTCTCTCTCTCTCTCTCTCTCCCCCCCTCCCTCTCCCGCATTCTCCTGGTGGCACCCTGCTTCTCTGCAGAACACATCCCTCCCCACCTCCAGATGTGTTATGCTTTCAAGCTGCCCCCTTCTACCTCGTCTCCTTACTATTTCCCAGGACTTCTTATTAAAGTGCCATACCTCAGCCGTTTTTCATTTTCCTCCTCTAGTCCATCAAAACTCATTCCTCCTCTGTCCCTTCCTCCCCTTATTCCTTCAGGAAGAATTTCTCCTATGAATTGTCCCTTCATGGCTGGTCATCCAAGTTGACAATGACTTAATGCTCCCCCTTTTCAGATAATATTGGAGGTTCTTATTTATCGTATTGTTCTAATGAGACAACTAATGGTGGTATGTCAGAGGGACCACAGGATTTGGGACTAGAAGACCCTTCAGACACCATCCATACAGCTCCCTCAATATTGACCCTGGGATAGTCAATGAGTGCTTTGTAGGAGTTTTATGTGTGTGACATTTCAGGATTTGGGAGACTGGGAGAAGGCATAGTTTCACGTTGAAATTTGCTTCATATCCAAGTGATTCATTTTCCACTAACCAATAAACCAACATTAAGCAGTTATTAGGAATTAGGCACTAGGCCAAGGCCTGAGATATAAAGACAAAAAAAATAGTACCTGCCCTTGGAGGGGTGGAAAGGGGGGGGGCTTACATTCTAATTTGGGAATTCAGCATTGATAGAAGATAATCTCAGAGGGAAATATGTCAGTATCTGAGAAGATTAGGAAAGACCTCCTGAAAAATGAGGGATTTGACCTAAGTTTTGAAGAAGATAGGGAAGCTCAGAGGGAGCTAGAGAGAGTAGAGTAATTTAGGCATGCTGGTCAGTGCAAAGGAACTGAGCTAGAATCAAATTCCTGTTGCTGAATGGTGGAGTATTTTGAGGGGAGGAAGAGGAGGAGGAGGAGGAAAAAAGGAGTAGAATGAGGAAGAGGAGGAGAAAAGGGAGAAGGAGGAGGAGGAAGAGAAGAAAAAGAAGATGAAGAGGCAGAAGAGAAGGAAGTGGAGAAAACAGAGGAGGAGGAGGAGGAGAAGGAGAAGGGAGGAGAAGGAGAAGGAGAAGGAGAAGGAGAAGGAGGAGGAGAAGGAGGAAGAGAAGGAGGAGGAGGAGGAGAAGGAAGAGGAGAAGGAGGAGAAAAAGGAAAGAAAGTCAGGGGCAGGGGAAGAAAAAAGGAGAAAAATAGACATTGGAGACAGTCACAGAGGGAGAATGAATAACTTTAATAGTTAAAACTAAGACTTTTGGAACATTGGATATTGTTTCTCTTGGTAAGCAGTGAGTTCCTTGAGATCAAAAACTGTGTTTCTCCTTGTCTTCCTCCCAGGACTGAGAACTGACCAGATACTTCAATAAGTGAGTGATGGAAACTCTAGACTTGTGGCACATGAGTGATGCCTATGGCAGTTTACTGGTAGAAAGGGCCCTGAAGGAAGGAAAAGGAAATGACAGAGTAAAAATTGTGACATTTGTTCCTGCTGTCTTCTTATAGAGTGAATACTGTGAAAAGAACAAGGGAAGGATATTTCAAATCCACTGGAGGCTGGTGGCTTGGGGATGAGGAATAGGCTATTTAACTGGTCATGGAGGCCTATACCTGTGGTCCTTGCTGCTGGGGAGGCTGAAGTTGGCAGCTTGCCTCTACTTCAGGAATTCTGAATTGGTTGATTCAGGAATACTGAATTCAGTAGGTTTAAAGCCCATTGATGCCTGCACTAAGTCTGACACCAATATGGTGGGTCCCCCAAAAGTAGAGGACCATGAGGCTATTTGGACTGATCCATGTATGGCTTCTGTACTCCCTGTCTGGGTGAGATATTAAGATTGAATCTCAAAAAAGAAAAAAGAAAAAAAAAAGAAGAGAAGAAAAAGAAAGAAAATGAGAGACAAAAAAGGAGAGAGAAAATAGAGAAAGGAGAGGAGAGGAGAGGAGAGGAGAGGGGAGAGAGAGAGAGAGAGAGAGAGAGAGAGAGAGAGAGAGAGAGAGAGAGAGAGATCTCTGAAGGAAAAACTATTGCAGTCTCTCTGATCCAGATTACATTTTAGTAGCCAGAGACCATATTTTTAGGATGCATTATAAGGCACTGTCCTCAGAACGACCCAGTAGGATAGGGAACCCAAAGTATTACTGTCCCCATTTTACAGAAGAGAAAGTTGAGGCACAGAGAAATAAAGTGACTTCCCATGGTTTATAAGGGGTGAAAAGCCAGGTCTTCTGACTCCAGTACCAGAACCTTTATCACTTCACAAATGGACAATGAAGTTAAAAAAATAATCCCTCACAGTTTCATAGTTAAGGTTGGGGAAAGAACCCAGACTCCTAACTCCTGGGCTGCTTTGCCTCCCACCACATCATACAGAGTTCCTGTATCAGTTAACCGCAAGACCTGTGAGGGCAAAGACTGGTGAATAAATTCATGAGTGGGTGGCCACAGATATAACGGGGAGGGGGTTACCCATCAAGACTGACTGGTCTCCGCACCCCTCCCATTTTCTACAGGATGTGACAGAGCAGCCTCTCCTACCTCCCTGAACCTTGCACCACGAAGCTAGGAAGGAAGTTTGAATCCTGCCCTGTCTTCCATCTCTAGCCAAAGGCTACGGCCACATCCTGCCTTTGGAAGGTGCCACAGTCACCATGTGCCAACTCTAGTCCTTCATCCCTGGTCCGGCTCTGAATGTGCCCCTTTTACCTATCTCTCTTGTACTCTAAAGATTTCAGTTAACTAATGGCCAAGTAGTGCAGGAAACATCTGGTAGAGTTCACATCTGTTTACCCAGTGAGCTTTAGGTGAACCATGGAGGCTAAGGATGAATAGGTAGGATCCTCTTCCAACAGGACCCTCTGAAAGCCTCTCCCAAGTTTCTGGTTCTATTTAGGTCCTTTTTTATTCAAACTGGCAGCTCAGTAACCCCTGTGCCTTTAATCTCCCATCCCTATCCCCATTCCCATATTTAAAACAGTAAGCAACTGATGAAACAGAATAATACAACATTAATAGTATAAGTTCACATAAATAATTAAGCATTCCCAGAATACATCCTTAGCTTTCCCCAACTATTTTCAAGAAACATCCGTAACAATAATAGGTGATGATGATGATGATGAAGGTGATAGTAGTGGGTAGGGGGGTAACACAGCACAGTCCCAGAAGGAATTCTTAGAGGACAATGTAGTAAGTGAGATAATATTTGTGCTTATTTCCTTTTTTCCTTCCTATTTTGAGGCACTTAGGTGGTGTTGTGGTTAGAGGTTAAAGCTCTGTAGTCAAGAAGACTTGAGTTCAAATCAACCTCAGATACCTATTAAATATGGGACCCAGGAGGTTCACTGAGCCTCTTTATGTTTCAGTTTCCTCCACTGTAAAATGACTTCCTTCAAGCCCTAAATATATAACCCCATGCTCCTTTGACCTCCAGTCCATGTTGGAAATCTTCCAGAACCGAGACCACCTTCCTGTCTTAGTAAGTAGAATCAAGTGACTGTGAGTCAAAAATCCTTTTGTAATGGAGGAGCCTTCTTCCAGGTCCTGGCAGTCTTTTTTTGAACTTCCTACATAGTATAGGAAAAAGTAATGAACTGGAGGTTAGAATTGGAATCCCAGAGTTGGATTTTGACTCTCCTGAGTTATCTATAAAGTATTGATATTTTATTTTTCCAACTACATGTTATGAAAGTTTTTCAACATTCATCCATATGCATATGTATATTTTTAAGTTACATAATTTCCTTCTACTCTCCCTTTCTACCCCCTTCCCCTCAGTAATGAACATTCAGGTGAATATTGTACTTACATTGTGTTAAACATGTTTACAGATTAGTCATTTTCAGTATGAGGAATTAGGATTAAGGGAAAAAAAGTATATAAGAGAAAATTTTTAAAAAGTGAATGTACTATTCATCTGATTCTGAAGGATTTTTTAAAAAAAATACCATATAGTCTAATATCTATTCCAATTATGGAATCCCTTCTAAAATCTTGCTGATAAGTCATCATCCTTCCTAAAATGGAAGATGTGGCATGATGAAGAGTTTACTCCTTGGTGGGTTGAATTGATCTATTGATTTTTGAGCCAAAACTTGTTCACTGAGATTGTGTCTATCTTCATCACCATCACCTGAAGATTGTTGAGAAATTCGAGAAGTTCAATGGAAGCCAAGGATAGTGATACTTGGAAATAGTTGGGGAAAGCTAAGGAAGGGTGCTTTGTGATTCCTAGTTATTAACCTTCCATTTTGTTTTATTAACTGTCTACTGTTTTGAATGTGGGACTTGGTGTGGGAGGTTAGCAGAATGGAGATGAGCAGTTAGTGTGAATAAATGAAGGTCCGAAATAGTACTAGTTGTCTTGCTCTTCCATGTGGACCTTGGAGATGACAAAATCTGATCTCTTCATAATTCTAATCATAATCCCAGGGATGGGAAAACTAAGGTCCTGAGAGGTTTTGCTCCAGTGGTGTTCCAGTACAAGGTCACCCTCCCTAGTCTTCTTCCTCCTTCCCAACCCTACTAATGTCATTCTTCCCAAACTATCTAGTGTTTAACTACCTTGTATTATTTATATTTATTCACTTCATATATTCAGATATCACATACTGGTTTTATCTTTTCCAGGCTAAACATCCCCAGTTTTCTCAATTGTTCCTCGTATGGTCTCCAGATTCCCTCCCCATTCTGTTGCCCTTTCCTAGATGATTGTGTTCCAGTGTGCCCATTCCTTCAGTGAATGTCCTCTTGGACTTTAAACTCCTGGAGGGCAGGGACTGTCTGATCATTGAGCTGGCATGCTGTACAGATAGTGATGAATCCTCCTTGGTCCAGGCTATACCTTAGATGATGTTGTTTTGAATGTAGTTAAAACTGTCCTATCATTTCCTTTTTAAAGTTAGAGGCTGAATAATCATAACTAGTATTTATTGTTCTTTAAAACTGATAAAGTAGGGGTCGCTAGGTGGCGTAGTGGATAAAGCACCGGCCTTGGAGTCAGGAGTCCCTGGGTTCAAATCCGGTCTCAGACACTTAATAATTACCTAGCTGTGTGGCCTTGGGCAAGCTACTTAACCCCACTGCCTTGCAAAAAAAAAAAAAAAACCTAAAAAAACCCAAACTGATAAAGTGCTTTAGGTATCTTTTATCTCATTTTAGACTCACAATCATCCTAAGAAGGAGATGCCATTATTATTTCTATTTTACAGATAGATCAACTGAGGCAGATATTAAGTTGACCAGGGTTACAGAACTAGAAAATGTCTGAAGTCATATTTTGAACTCAAATCTTCCCGACCACAAGTCCAGTAATCCAATTGCCTGAGGTTGAGAAAAGTCCTCGTTATTGAAGCGTTTCTCTGAGGGGCTATATGGTTACTTGAATAGTTTCTGTTCCTCCATAAATGCTTTTACACTCACTCACTCACTGATTCACACTGAAAACAGAAAAGGGGCTTCTGTCTGCTGGTCAGCTAAGTAGAGAGCCTCCTTGTTTCCGGCATCCTAGAAGAATCTGAGGAATTCCCAATGGCGGTAACAAGGATGTAGGAATGCATGTCTGTGTGGGGGGCGTATTCAGATGTTGTGCTCTAGCTGGAGCATCATAGGATAGAGCTTGGAGGGACCTTTGGAATCATGTAGTCTAGACCCCTGCACCCCTGTTCCTCATTTAAAGATGGGCAAACTAAGATCCAAAAGGTAGAGAAGGTTTAGTCCAAGTCACCCCCCCCACTGCCAATGCCCCATCAAACCCCCCAGTGTTGACTGCTTAGTCTGTTTCTCTCTCTTCACTTTCTATTTATGCCACATGAGTTTGTATGCAGACTTGTTGTCTTTCCCATTAGAAAATAACCTCCTTGCATGTAGGGATGACCCCATTTCTCTTTCTTATATCCCCAGTCTGAGTCTAATGCTAAGTAGGGACATAATAAATATTCACTTATCGAGTAACAGCAGGTAAGTAAAGGTCGGATCTAGGTCTTGAACTTGGGTGCCCTGATTCAGAATCATGTTGAATAGGCAGGGGATGAAAGAAACCACGTACGCCCACCGGATAAGTGTGTGCATGCATGTGGATGTACCTATCCCTCTGTACATTGGCTGGGTCCTTATCCTTGGATCGTGTATCTGAGGAGGGAATCGTGTATGCATGTGTCTCATGCACATATATGTGAGTACACACAGCATGTGAGGGAGGGCAGTACCTGCAGGATGTTCAGGGCAAGCCTCTCCAGGTGGCAGCCAGCAGCTGATCACTCCTCTGTGGAATTTGGCTCTGCTTCTCACTTCACTTTTTTTGGTGCCATCCTTCAATGTGGCCCTGAGTAGGGGCAGGCAAACTGGATAGTGGGAGTGGGAGGTGGGGGATTGGGTTTCAGGAATCAGAGTCAAGGGGATTTCCTGAATATTTTCAAAGGAGGTAATTGATCCCGAAGGCTTCTTGGCTGGATATCAGGAATGCATATTCAAGGGGGAGGGGGGCGTGGGAAGGAATTGGGAATCTTGCCCTCAGCTGGCACAGAGGGTAGGGGCACCCACAGCTATTTATTTATGTCTTTGTTTATTAAACTGTTGAAAGCCCACGGGAATGGGCAAGTCAGAGCTGTTAGCACCTGGGATCTCTAGTGCCATTGACAAACAGGGCAGCAGCAACATCTTTTGCCTTAGAATCACAGAACTTCAAAGTTATGAGAGGGGAGAGGGAATTCGATGTTGTCTCAATTCACTCCTCAATTTATAAACCAAGATGGAAAAGTCACTTTTCCAGGGTCACTCAGACTTGAAGCAGGACAGTGTTTGTCAAAGCATGATCTCTGTATTTCAGAAGTAAAGGATCTGTCTGACCAATTACCCAGATAATCAATTCCAACTCTATCATTTTTTTTATTTTTTAAATTTTTTTAGTTTTTGCAAGGCAAATGGGGTTAAGTGGCTTGCCCAAGGCCCCACAGCTAGGTAATTATTAAATGTCTGAGACCAGATTTGAACTCAGGTACTCCTGACTCCAGGGGCTGGTGCTCTATCCACTGCACCACCTAGCCACCCTCAACTCTATCATTTTACAAGTGATTAAACTGAGGAAGAGAGTTTGGTGATTTTTCCAGGGCCACACACCAAGTGAAGCATCTGAGATGAGATCTGAACTCTGAGGATGGTGCTCATCCTTTCAAACTTGTATTCACCTGCTTATCCTTAGTGCTTTCCATTTATCAATCAAGGATTGCCTGAGTTCAGAATGATATTATCAGTGACAAAAAAAAAAAAAACAGTGCCGGAAATGATCTTGGAGGCCATTGAACCTAATAGAAAGTGACTATGATGGAACCCAGGTCTTTGTGACTTCCAATCCGACAGCCTGTTCGTGGTGCCCTGAGTCTTTGACCATCTTGAGCACTTCATTTTGACTCTTCTATAGCATCTAAGACATTCTACTCGTTATTCTCATGGTTTGTTGATGCTTCTCCTCTCCTCTTGGACAGCAAATTCCTGGAGGGAAGGGACTGTCTGATCCTTGTACTTGAAAGGGATTTCAGTGACCATCTTGCCCATTCAGATCCTGCCACAAATGGCAGACAAGTAGTCCTCTCACGTTTGTTTGAAGATTCTCTAAAAGAGATCCCACTGCCACTCAACATAACTCAGGCCACCCTGTAGATATCTCTTGTTTAGGGAGATTTCCTTAGATCAAACCTAAATTATCTCTTTGTGACCTCCACCCATTGCTCCTTATCCTGCCTTTTGAGGTCAAACAGAACAAATCTAATCTTTCTACCCCAGGATGGGCTCTCAATATTTGGAGACAGCTTCCCCCACCCCTACCCCAACCTCCTCCCCTAAATCTTTTCTGGTTCAGGATCAACATTCCCAGTAGCTTTAATAGACCCTTATGAGAAGTGGAGTCAAGGTCCTTCACGGTTGTAGCTGCCTTCCTCTGGATACCATCTTATCAGTGTTCTTCCTATTGTAGTACAGGTTCAGGTGCTGCTAAAGAAATTATAAAAAGACCAAGTGTGTGGTCCCTCTCCTCTAGTCCTGCTTTGCCCTTGACTATTGTGACCACTAAAATATTATGTAATATTTTAAATATAGATGTGTAAATATATTTACACATCCATATACATGTATATGGATGTGTAGTTCTCTAGTGGATAAAGATTAACATCTTTCTTTGCTTTTATTTCTTCTTGCTTATCATCTTGGGCTGGCTAACTACCAGTTGGAAAATGCCTGGGGCAGACCCATTACCTGGCTCCTTCCTCAGTGTCTAGCTTTCACTGGGATGAGTCTACATTTTTTTCCTTCCAGACTCTGGTTCCCTGCCCCTGCCCCTGCCCCTGCCCCTGCCCCTGCCCCTGCCCCTGCCCCTGCCCCTGCCCCCTTTCTCTATTGCTGCCAAATAACAACTCGGCTTCCCATTAGGATGCTGTTTTTCCTTTTATTTAAGAGAAACTTCAGAAACTTGTAAAACTGATACAGAGTAAAATAAAGAGAACAAATATTTATAAACCACCCACTGTGTGTTAGCCAGTCACTGTGTTGAGTGCTTAACAAATATTGCCTCATTTGATCCAGGAGAACAATTTAGGTAATAAAGACAATACTGTAGAAATGTTCTACTTTATAGTGATCTCTCCATTCCCTCCATCATTTCTTCTTTCTCTGTCTGTTTATTTGTTTATTTATTTATGGCAATGGGGTTAAGTGACCTTCCCAAGGTCACATAGCTAGGCAATGATTAAATGTCTGGGGCGAGATTTGAACTTCAGGGCTGGTGCTGTATCTACTGTGCCACCTAGCTGCACCCGCCTCTATCATTTCTTAAAGCATCATCATATTCTCTCACATTCCCATAACCATAACTTGTTCACTCATTCCAACCCCACCAATTTTCAATTCTTTGCAATCAGGGTTAAGTAACTTGCCCAGGGTCACACAGCTAGTAAGTAATCTGAGGTTGGATTTGAACTCAGGTCCTCCTGATTTCAGGGTCAAGGCTCTATCCCCTGCACCACCTAGCTTCTCCTACTATCCATTTCTATTTGCTTTCCTTGTTCTCATATCCCACCATTACTGAGTTTCCATTCTGCTAAAACATCTGCTAGATCTTTTTTTAGCTGAATTGCCACCTTGAAAAATTTCCTCCATCACAAGATATGTGTGTGGAGTTTTTTAATCTAGATGTAAAATGTTACATTTTGCCCATTATTCTATTGTCCTAGATTCAGACAAACGTTCTGTTGGGTAGGGATCTTTTTCATTAGATTGAATAGTGATCTAATTCTGATTAGACTGGCCAATATGACCAAAAAAGGAAAATTATCAGTTTTGGAGGGAATGTGGGAAAACTGGGATACTAATGCATTACTGGTGGAGCTGTGAACTGATCCAACCGTTCTGGAGAACAATTTGGACCTACACCTGAAGAATAATTAAACTGCATATAACTTTTGATCCAGCAATAATACTGCTAGATCTGTATCCCAAAGAACTTATAAAAAAGGGGGAGGAAAGTCTACATCAAAGTAAAAGGAAAACACTGTCATACAACAGTTCTCTTTCTGGTGGCAGGGAATTGGAAATTGAAGGGATGCCCATCAATTGGGGAATGATTGAACAAATTGTGATATATGAATGTGATGGAGTTCTATGAGAAATCATGAATGGGAGGACTTTAGAAAAGCCTGGAAAGACTTACATGAACTGATGCTGAGTGAAGTGAACAAAACCAGGAGAACAGTGTACACATTAACAGCAACACTGTGTGATGATCAACTATGATGGTATTAGCTCCTCTCAACAATTCAGTGAACAAAGACAAAGACTTTGTGACTTATGATGGAAAATACCATTCACATTCCAGAGAAAGAACTATGGAGTCTGAATGTAGACAAAAGCACAGTATTTTTCATTTTTAAATTTTGTTTTATACTTTATGATTTTTTTTACCCTTTCATGGTTTTTTCTTTGTTCTGATTCTTCTGTCACAACATAACTAACATGGAAATATATTTAACATAATTATACATGTATAACTTATATCAGATTACTCAGTGTCAAGAAGAGGAGAGAGGTAAAGGAGGGAAGGAGAAAAATAAGTAAGTCAAAATCTTACAAAAAATGTTAAAAACTATTGGTATATACAGTTGGAATGACAAATACATAAATTTTAAAATAGTGGAAAGTGGGAGAGAGAAAAATGGATCTAAATCATGATGATAATAAAATTATTATCAATTATAATAGTAACAATTTTCCCATGTTATAGAAATATTCTTTTAGAAACAATACTTTCTAGGCATAACAGGTGACTACATAAGTATTACTATTCCTTAATTTTATAGATGAGGAAAACAAGACTGATGAAAGTGGTCTAAGGTCACATGGTAAGTGTTAGACACATCATTTTCACAGAGATCAAAGGGGTCATTGTAGTCTAATCACAGTAAAGGACAGTTTTTGGCAATTTAATATCAATTCAGGGGTATTCTGGGTATTCAGGGATATTTTTCAACCTAAGTTCAAAACTTTCAATTTTTCTATTAATTTCCTGTTATGATCCTGGAAAAATCACTTTTGCTGAGACTCAGGTTTCTCATCTGTAAAATAAGGGATTTGGACTTGATAAATTTGAGGGTCTTCCCCAGAGCTAACTCCAGTTTCTGATCCACTGCCAGGATTTGAATTGATTACTTTCTTCTAAAATTCCTTTTTTCCTCCTGCAATTCAAATTTTTAAATATTTTCTTGTTTGTGTATATATTACTTTCCCATAGAATGGTTCTTTATTATGTTATTACATTCCTAGTACCTAGCACAAATAAATACTTACTGAGTTGAATTTATACTCCCAAATTTAAATTAGCATCAGAAGAAATGATATTGCAAATGAGTCTGTCATTTTTATTACATCTCTGAGAAGGGTCCTTTTCAGTTCTCATATGTTCAGCTCCTTGTTCCTCTGGCCAGCTCTCTGCTCTCCATTCCCTTCTCCTCAAGGTAACCATGCTTCCCATCCCTCCCTACTAAAGCACAGGTTTAGTTGATTCTCTGAAGTTAATTTTCTGTACACAATCAGTTGTTCAAGGAGCCTACAAGGTACTGATATCAGTCAGTTTATCATCTCTGTATCTCTGAAAGTCCAGGAATCATCATCTTCAAGAATCGCCAGCAATTATGATAGCTGGAGATTGTCAAAACAGATTATGAAAAACAAGCCAAGGACCTTTTAGAATTAATGGAAAACTCAAAACACTCTTTAGTATTATCTCATTGTATCTTAACAATATCCAGAAAGATAGTGCTCTTATTATTCCCATTTTATAGAGGAGGAAATAGAGGCTAAGTGCCTTACTTACTCAGGGTCAAACAGCTAATAGGTTTCTGAATTAAGATTTGAACTGAGATTTTCATTAAGTCCAAAACCAATATCCTAGCCAACAACCTAGCTGGTAACACTGGTATAGAATAGAGGAAAGAAAGTGCAGACAGTTGTTAAGTAGACTTCATCTTAAAATTGCAAGAAGGGGCGGCTAGGTGGCGCAGTGGATAAAACACTGGTCCTGGAGTCAGGAGTACCTGGGTTCCAATATGGTCTCAGACACTTAATAATGACCTAGCCGTGTGGTCTTGGGCAAGCCACTTAACCCCGTTTGCTTTGCAAAAAAAAAAAAAAACCCTAAAAAATTGCAAGAAGATTGAGAATAAAGTTAGGAACTCTATACCTTGATCAACTACTCTCTTGTTCACAGATCCCATTTGGAAGATGTTAGAGATATTAAGAAAGAATAGAACCATTCTAGTTCAACCTGAACTCAAATGGGAATCTTCTCTACACCATTTCTTGATCGATAGCTCTGCTTTTACCCATCACTTCAGGGGGTTGGGTCCCTCCAAGTCTACAAGCTGCCTCTTCTACTTTGGTCAATGCCTATTGTTAGCAAGTACTTTTGTTTTGTTTTTCTCACAATTTCTACCCATTGCTTCTGGTCCTGCCCTCTGGGGCCAAGCAAAGCAAATCTCTTCTACATGCTAGTCCCTGAAATCCCTAAAGACAACTATCATGCTCCCCATAATTGATCTTTTCTTTAGGTCAAAATTCCAACATTTCCTTCCTCTGACATGAATATATCATAGTCTCTATCCTTATCATCCTGGAGATTAACTGCAAAAGAACCCTACTTCAACCACTCATGAGTGGTGGAGGGTTATACTGACTCTTATTCTCATACCTGGCTACATATTCTCCTGCTTTCATAAGATCTCAAAGTTAGAGCTGACAGGAACTTTACTTTTTTTTGATATCTACTTTTATTTTTCCAAGGACATGTCATGGAAGCCTTTCAATATTCATCACCTGCAAATTCATAAGTTGCACATTTTTCAGCCACCCCCCCCTTTTCACCTTATTCCCCTCCCCCTAGTGATGAACAGTCCTATAAAAGTTGGACAGTACACCCATGTTCAATACGCCCACATAGTAATCATTTTATATGAGGAATTCGGACCAAGGGATGTAAACTCATTAAAATGAATCTTTTTGATTCTCTTAACCATTATACAACCTCGCTGCCCCCTTCTATTATACTATAATTTTATAGAGGAGAATTCTGAGGCCCAGAGAGAGTAAGTGATTTGCTCAGGGTAACATAGGTATTAGTTGTCAGAGATGGGATTAAAGCCTAGATGCGATGCTTGGACTCTACTTCTTGCCACTGTCACAACTTCAAATTTTGGAAAGTAGAAAGTATATTAGAAAAGTCACATGAGACTTGATGAAATGAGATTTGAGAAAATCATAGTCCATGGGAGTAGCAGAGGCAGGTTGTCTGAACTGACTTCAAATTGGGCAGGGATCCTTTTAGGTCTTGAGTTCCCCTCTTGAGTAGGTCATCAGGAGGTCCGTGTGAAGATGAATCTCAAGAGAAGGGACTTGTCAGGATCAGAGTCTGCAGGAGACAAGGCGCCCTGGCTAGACATGGAGAGCAGACGAAGCTTTCAAGGGTAGGGAGCAGAAGCCATAGAGAGGCAGTGGCTCTCACACCCTCCCCGGCTGGTGCATCATCCTCCCTGCTTCTGCCAAGATCATCCAGGGAAGAAAGGCCAGAAGAAGATGTAAATCCCCACTCATGAGCTGAGACTCCAAAGCCCTTGCTCTGGTATGTCCCAGTGGGTGTCTGAAGATGTTGGATCTCTGACAGGCATTATATTCACTCCAAGCCTGGGAGTTGGGAGATCCAACTCGCAATTGTGTGTGAGAGGGGGGATGGACTCACATCCATTGCCTTGGTTTGGGAGTGGGCCAGAAGTCCAGTGCCAAGCTTTGTCCAGTGCCTGGATGCTCAGGCCAGACCATGCTTTGACTTTCTGCAGGCTTTACCCACTTCTTTTCATATCTGGGCAACCTCACTTTGCTCATTTGCTAATTATAGTACTTCACAAGACTTATTGTGAAAATTAACTTAGTATCTGTTGCGTACCTTAAAGCGCATCACAGGATGGAATCAGCGTTCTTCTTTTTAAGGGGTGTGTTGAACTGGGAGTCAGGAAGACATGAATTCAAATCCTGCTTCAAACACTAGGGTAGTTTGTGATTCTGGGTAAGTTATCACCCCTGAGCCTCAGTTTACTCTTCTATAAAATGGGGAAAATTGTACCTGCCTCCCAGGGTGATTGTGGAGATCAATAGCATATATGATATGCTTTTAGAAAACTTAAAGTGCTATAGCCTATTACTGTTACTGTTACTATTTTTATTTCTTATAAAAGTTCTCTTGCTCTGACTTAGTTTTAATGATTATCCTCCTCTTTCCAAAACTTTAGAGTCCTCTTTTCAGCCCTCACTTCTATCCCTTAAAATGGGATCATCAAAGAATTCCAGAAGAATTTATGATGAAAAAAAGCTAATGAACTCTGAGTACAAACTGAATTTTAATATTCATGATTTCTGTATTTTTTCTTTTTTTGTGATATGGAACTATGTTTTGCATGATTTCACAAATATAATTGATATCATTTTTGTTTCCCATCTCGGTGGGGAAGGGGCAGGCAGGAAGGAGAGGATTTGGAACCCCAAATTTAAAAAGAATGTTTAAAATAAATAAATAATAATATTTTAAGAAATTAAAAAAATAAATTAGATGAAGTTGTAGATGGCATGTAAGAGGCTAAGAAGCAAGGCTGCTCCCTTTCCCTTCATTTCCTCTGCTTTTACTTATTTTTCAGCTATCAGAGACCCACACTGAGGCAAGGGTCATAGGTAATGTAGCATTAGGGAAAGAGACTTGGACAAGGTGTAGGTATTCTAATTTCCAATTTTTACCTCACCAGTAACACTGGCAAAATCATTTCCCTTCTCAAGTCTCAGTTTCCTTACCCTAGTCAAATGAGGAACTTGGATGAACTCTAAATTCCAGAGATACCCTAAAGTTGGGGGAAAATTCATTGGACTTCATATCAGAGGACTTGGGTTTGAGTGCTGTCTCTCATTAGTTGTATAAGTATGGGCAGATCATTTGACCTCTCTGAGATCCAGTCTCCCTCTTTTGTAAAATGAGAAAGATTTGATTAGATTTCTACTAACCCTTAAATAATGAGTCCTTTCATTCATTCATTCAATAAATATCATTTATAACAAGTCCATTCATTAAATAACAAGTCCTAACATTCTTTGGTCTTTGACTTTTCTAGTGTTTAAAATTCCCCTTTTGACTTTTAAAGCCCCCACATCCTGGTCCCTTCCTTGTCTTCTTCCATTTGACTTCCCTCTGCCTATGCGAGGATTTGGCTACATTGGCCTCCATGTTGTTCCTCATCTATGATGTTCCTTATACTGGCTATGTTCTCTGGCCTCCCCTCTGCCCCCTGGATTCTGGCTTCCTTTCAGACTCAGCTCAATCCTACCTACCACAGGAGGCCTTTCTCATTGCCTTGCCTCCCCTTCCTCATTTCTAGTGCCTTCCCACTGAGACCCTCTGCCATTTCCATCACATGAGTCTTGTATGCACATTTATTTATTTTTTGCACATTGTCTCCCCTCCCCCATCAGCATCTTTGAGAATAATGATTTTGATTATCTTTATTTGTACCCCAGTGGTTAGTTTAGTATCTGGCACATAGTAGGAGCTTGTTGCCTGGTTGTTTATGATCACAATTATAGACCTGTATAGGATCTCAGAGTTTATTTATTCTCTCCTCCTTCATTTTATAGGAGATGAAAGTGAGACCTTTGTGATCACTTGAGATCATACAGTTAATTATTGGCAGAACTGGAATTAGTACACATATTTTCAGACTTCTTGGCTAGGGTGCTTTTTCCTAAGTGTACAGTATACTCCCTTCACATTACATGTAACTGTTTCCCCCTCCCCTCTTCTACGTTGTCATCTCTCTTTCTGCTGCTCCTTTTCCTCCCATGGAAAATAGTACCTGTAGAAAGGACTGAAGGTCTAGAAAACATTCCCTGGCATTTTCCTCCACCCCCCCCATCCTTATCCACTGAACATTTGGGTAGTTGGATCCACTAGGCTTTATAATACTGGCCCTGGGGCTATGCTACTTTGATTGGTTAGTGACTAGGCATGATGGCTATCATCAAATATTGCAAAATCTGTGGAATGGAAGAAGGATTAGGTTTGATCAGTTTGGCCCCAGAGTCTAGAGTCAATAGCAATGGGTAGAAATGACTAGAAAATTTAGCTTTGACTTCAGGAGAAATCTAACATTTAGATCTGCCCTTACATGGAATAGTCCTCAAGAGGTGACAGTATTTCTTCTTTGGAGGATTCAGAGTCTGGCTAACCAGTTGTTGGGTAGGATATAATGTGAACGTCTTTCCCAAACAGGTTAAAGTAGCTGCTCTCTGAAGCCCCTCCCAACTCTGAGATCCAAGGATTCTCTAATTCTTTGAACACAAACTGACCCACCACAGTAGAGTTAAAGCACTCCAGATCCATTAGGCCACCTGCCCTATCTAGTCATCCACCCAGGCTATCTGCTCTGCTCTGTTGCATCTCCTATCCCTCCCAAGGCTTGCTCTGGGCACAGTAATCAGTGCTACCATTGTTTCTTGGATGGTGCATGTCAGTTGATTGTCTTATGGATCAACTTACTATCTCTGTAGACTCATCTGACATTTTCTGTCCCTGCTGCCCCTCCCATGTATTGGTGTTGTCTTGCCTTATTAGAATATAGGTTCTTTGATAGTAGGAACTATCATTATTTCTTTAATGCTTAGCAGTTCCCAGCACATAGGAAGGGCCTCATAAATGCTTTCTCATTCATTCTTTCATTGGCTCCTTGTTTGTACCTAATCATTCCTACCCTCTCTTTTCTATGTACAACTACTCTCCAAAAATTAAGACAAAGACCTGGCTAGACTTATTCCAAGTGATTTGTATGTCTAGCAGAGCAAGTCTTGGCCTCCAAGGCGCCCCCATCTCTTCCTTTTAGTCAGTCTGTCTTAACCCAGTCCTACTCCTGAAGCACCCGAACCACCCGATGCCACAAAGGTACAACTGACTTTGCTCATGGTCCAAGAATTCATGTATGTGGATGTGATTAAATTGAAATACTGTTCCTATTGCCAAAAGTCTTTGGCTTCCCTGTGTCTCTAAGCTTGGAGACTGCACTATGCAATACTCCCAGGGATAACAGATAAACAAGTCATCCACTAGGGTATAGCTATAAAGGTATTTCCATGGGAAAAGGTCATGGCCAAGTTTGATGTTCTATAACATTGGCTTTTGTAGACTCTAGAGGCAATTGTAACTCAGAAAGGAAGTGACTTGCCCGAGGCGATGTGGCAGATTGGTTAGGATCCTGGACTCCTAATTCACAATTCAGTGTTTAAATCCTCGATGAATACATGATGGGGTCCCTACTGAATGTAGTTAACTCCTCCATTACCCGAATAAAATCCTTCTTCTCTCCAGGGTTAGGATAATATAGAAGAAAAGGGTCTAAGGCTTAGAGTTAGGAACTTGGTTCATATCCTGGATCCAATGTTTACTAATTATATGACTTTTCTTAGGTTGAATACCTTCTTCTGTAAAAAAAGGAGAATGTAGTGTTTTGTATTATGTGACTCATGGGGTTGTTTTGAGAAAACTTCTTTTTAAGCCTTGAAGCACTATAAATATAGATTTTGTTATTATATGTAACACAGTTCTCTGTTATATTCAGGTTTCATTCAAATCCAGGGCTCTGAGCCCCCACCTATACACCTTTACACCAGATAATGACAGATGACATATGAATTAAAAACAAAAGACATTTAAAGAAAGGACTAGAAAAACAAAAAACAAAACAAGAAAATGAATTAGGTAGTGAATATTTTCTTCATCCATACCCAATAAATGACTTCTACCTCCAAAAGTCTCCAGAGGAGTCTTAATCAATTTTCTTTGTCTAGAGGGAGAACACAGTTCAAATTGAGCTATTGAATCTTTAGAGTCCAATGCCGTTACACCTAATTACTTCCCTTTCAATCTTGAAACAACAATCTGCAGCACACCACTTCCTTGGTGACTGGATAGGAAATGATCCAGTTGGGATGGCCAGGTCCATGACTCCCTTTGTGTGTCTCCATGCCATTGCCATCTCTGATAGCTGGTACTTACCTCTTAGAAATACATTCATAACCTATTTTCTTAAAACTCTTTCTTTCCCTTTCTCTCTCCACCCTTAATTCTGAGCATGCTCACCAGAGGCTGCACTGAATGATGTCATCATGCAGTGGATTCATCCACTGCTTTCTGAGAAGTGTGGTCCAGAGAATTTCCCTCCAATGGATAAAGCTCTCAGGTCCCAGGCACTGTTGAAAATAAAATCCACCCACGAATATGCTCTTTTCATATGAACTACATTATCCTGCCTCCCAAAACCCTTCTATAACCTCCTTTTCCATTCTATGGTCTTTTTTGGTATTGGGTTTTACCTCATTTGAGCTGGATAAGGATGCTGTGGAATAAAGGTATGATTTGTTCTGGATCCTAACTTCCCTTTCTCCCTCACCCTTTCTTCCTTCTTCCAAAGTATTGGATCCTATACTTCCTGGGAAATGAGAGATATCTCAGAAGATCGAAAAGGATTCTGATTTTGGAATCAGGCACCCAGGCTCACATCTTAATTATTTAATAGATAGAGAAGAATTTCAGTAGTAACAAAAGAAAAAGAGTCATGACAGAAATGGCAACTATTTACTTCTCTGACCACATGGACCCGAGTCCAGTGGATAACTGTTCTTCCTGGATACCCTGTATCTCAGTGACCTTGGGCAATTTCCTTAACATCTCTGGGATCCTTTGTTGCCTCTTATAGAAACTGAACAAGGTGGGAGCCCTCTACTTCTAAATTTATGATCTTCTGACTTCCCCCTAATCTCCCACCTTCTAAGCAAGCTGTGGGATGATGGGCAAATCCATTCTCACAAGGTCTGAATTTCATCACTGATTGGAGGAAGTGCCTCCGACTTACCCAGCTGGGCTGCTGGGACAACTAATTAAGGAAAGGGATGGAGAAGCCCCAAAGATCGCATAGTGCAGCATCAATTCGGAGCAATCCTGGGGCTGAGCCAGCTGGAAGCAATAAACATAGCTTCTCTTCAGAAGATTAACTCACTCTGAGCATCAGGAAGCCACGGGGCAGCTTCCTGATGCCCAAACAATGTGCTGGGAGACTTAATGCCTCCAAAAGGTGGCAAATTCTTCCCTTCTTACATATTCAACAGGACAGCCATATCCCTCCAACTAAAGCAATGCCCCCTCCCAGTCAAAGTGGTAAACCTCAGTTACCTGCAGTATTTCCAGGGAAGGGTGTCTGATGAATGGAATTATCTGGGGGGGAAATACCAGCACCAAGCCCCTGGGAGTCCCAACTGCCCCAGTCACTGGATTAGGGAACAATGGGACTGGAACCATTCTACAGAAGAGAGAGCTAAAGAGATTATGGGAAAGTGGATGGAGCTAGAAAAGGAGAAAATGTGAATGTGATGGACAGTATTCTGAACCATGACACACCACTGGAATCAACCTCCTCCTTATAGGATTAGGGTCCTGTATAGGCTCTGCTAGTAATTCATTCTGTGGTAGACTTCAGTTTCTTCCTTCAGAAAACAATTGGCTTGGATTAGGTCTGACTACATCACTCCCCAGTTCAGTAATTTCCATTATTTTATAGAGTCAAATACAAATGCCTTTGTTTTTTTTCATATAGAGCCCTCTATAATTCCAGCCTATCTTTTCAGACTTATACATTAATCCCCTCCAGTCAAAGAATTGGATTTTAGGCTACTTCTTGTTCACTTCAGGAAGACTTGACCTTGAGACTTCCTCCTCCTCCTCCTCCTCCTCCTCCTCCTTCTTTTTCTTCTCTCTCTCTCTCTCTCTCTCTCTCTCTCCCCCTCCCTCTTTCTTTTCTTTATCCCTCCTTTCCTCTTCCTTCATTCCTTCCTTTCTCCCTTTTTCTCTCTCTCTTTTCCCCTTACTTTCTCCTTTCTTTTCTTCTTCCTTCCATCTTTCTTTTTTCCTTCCTCCCTCCCTTCCTCCCTCCCTCCCTCCCTCCCTTCCTTCCTTCCTTCCTTCCTTCCTTCCTTCCTTCCTTCCTTCCTTCCTTCCTTCCTTCCTTCCTTCCTTCCTTCCTACCTACCTTCTTTTCTCCCTCTATCTTTCCCTCCCCCTCTCTTTGTCTCTCCTCTCTCTTCATCCCTTTTTTCCTCCCTCCCTTCCATTTCCTCCCTCCCTCCCTTCCTCCCTTCCTTCCTACCTCGATTTCTTTCTTGCTTGTGTCCTTCCTTCCTTCCTTTGTCTCTTTCTTTCGTTTTCTTTCTCACAGCATCTTAGCTCTACCCTCTGTGTCTTTTCACAGACTGACTCATGTGCCTGGAAAGACTCCCTCTTCAGCTCTTCCCCTTACAATTTCTAATTTCATTCAAAGCTCTGCATAAGAGATATCTCTTTAATAAGGCATTTTTCTAGATTCCTCCCTTACCTCCCCCCAGCTACTACTGCCTCCTTAACACATTACCTGGTATTTGGGGGGGGCATATTCTTATTTTGTATATTCATATATATTTTGCATATTTATTGTCTCCCCCATGAGGTCCTTTGGACATGAGGATTCTAATTTTGGTCATTGTGTCTCCAGGGTCTTACATAGTGCTTGGTATATGTTAGATACTATATTCCCTTTTGTGTGAGTACTTGGTTGATTGGTTTCTTCCATCTCTGATAGTCCACATTTCATAGTCTAAGGTCTCTACTGGTTCCATCATTCTTGATTCTAATCCACTGATCTTGGCTTCTTTTCTAGTAAGTGCTTTCTTCTTCTACAAAAGAATGGATAGAGAAAAACAAAGATCTAGTTTGCTGATGGCTGAGGTTAATTGATTTCTATTTAAGCAAGACTGGACCTCATGGAGGGGCAATCCATTGCTCTACCTACAGATCTGTGGCTGTTCTAAAAATACATTTTTTTATTGGTGAAAGGAAATGCAAAAAGAAGATTCTGTGTCACCCATGCCCATCTTGTAGTGTGAGGCGGTGCTTGCCGCAAGAGGTTGCCATGGCAACCCCAAGTGGGTCTGCTTGTAAAGAGATGGAACCGTCCGTGATCACAGACCTTTGTGTGGCTGCCAGGTGCCCCTGTGTGGCTCACATCCCCTCCACGTGCCAACCCCCAGGGGGCCACAACTTCTCCTCCACTTCCCTCCTCTGCCATTGATATTCATCTTTTATAGTTACAAAGAACTGGGCACATGTTATCTCATTTAATCCTCACCCCAAAACCCAGTGAGGTAGGCAGAGCTAGCATCCTCCTCATTTTATAACTAGCTACAGAATAATAATAGCTCTCTTTTTATATTACGATTTAAGATTTGCAAAGCGATTTTAAAAATTAACATTTGATCCAGTGCTCTAGCTACTTCATCTCCTAACTGCCTTTCCCCTTCCCCTTTTCTCTCCTTTCTTTTCCCCTCTCCTCTCTTCTTCTTCCCTTCCCCCTTTCCCCCTCCCTTTTCCCTTTCTCTCTTCCCTCCTCCCTTTCCTTGTCTCTTCCCTTTTTTCTCCCTCGATATATAAAGTGTGTATATATATATATATATATATTCATACATGTATGTGTATGCACACATCTAAGTAGACATTAAAAGCCTTACTATGTGTTAAATGATGAGGATATAAATAAAAGCAAAAAAAAAAAAGACAGTCCCTGCCCTCAAAGATCTTACATTTTAATGGGGGAAAGGTGACATGAAAGATATATTTCCTAATAGATAAGAGGGATGGTGCTTGTTGTCTCCTAACTGCAGGGTTCTCATGGTCCTATCACAGAGGCGTTGCTGAGCAGAGAGAAGACAGCTGATATATCAAAGTCAAGTCTGGAGAAGTCTGGAGATAGGAAGAGTGGCTGCTGGGGGTCATGGGGTTCTCTCCTCCTTCCCATTCTTGGGCAAGCACAGCTTCCTTGGTGGGTGTGAGTATGTATGCATGTGGGAGTGTGTGTGTGTGTGTGTGTGTGTGTGTGTTTGTTTCTATAAACCTGGGTATAAATGGGTGGGTGAGTGTGTCCCTAAATGATTCTGACTTTGTATATGTTGGTATGTGAAAGATAAATACCTAGATTAGATAAATGAGACACAGTCTAGTGTAGGGGAGCCTGAGTTGGTCTCAGAAATAGGAAAGTCTGGTTTAGGTCTCTGATTCATAGAGCCTGTGTCCCTCAGAGTCCCCCCAGGCACCCCTCTCACTCTGTAAATCACAGAGCATGGGCTTCCCTCCAAATCACCGGATCATAGATCAGCTCAGAGACCACGGGCTCAAACACCCTCATTTCACAGATGAGGAAACTGAGACCCAGAGGCATTCAGACTTGCCCAAAGTCACTCAAGTAGAGTGCGAAGAGGCAGAACTCTGGGTTCCAGAGTCCCAGATCTTGAACTATGAAATGATGTCTGGTCCAAAATAAGGATGGGAATGTATATTTGGTTGTATGGATGTCCATGCGTGTGTGTGAGTATGAATGTGTGTGATGGGGTATATATGCATTGTGTAAATGAGCATATTTCTGTGTTCATACATGTGAACATGTCATGTATTTATGCAAATGAGTGTGTATGAGTGTAGGTATGCATGGATGTGGTCAATTAGTGTAGTAATGAGTGGGCACATGTGTGTAAGTGTGCATTGACCTGAGTGTGCATATGTAGGTGGGCAGTGTGTGGGTGAATATGTTGTGTGAGTCTGTATATAAAAGTGTCAGCGTGCATATAGTATGTTAGTGTGTCCATATGCAGTAAATGACTATCATAGTGCATTGTATGGGTGTGTAAATGAGCCTGTGTCTGGATGAATGTGTGAGGGGTGTATATGTATGTGTGTGTGTGTGTGTGTGTGTGTGTGTGTGCATGCTTATGTAGAAATGTATCTGAGTGTCTGCCTGGGTAGATGTAGGTGTGAAAACATGTAGAAATTTGTGTCTATGTGCATGAGGGTCTGTGGTAGAGAACACAGGGCTTGGAATCAGAAAGATCTGAGTTCAAATTTGACCTCAGAGACTAACTGTGTGACCCTGAGCACATCACTTGACCTCTGTCTGCCTCAGTTTCCCTAACTGTATAATGGAGATAATAATATCAACATCTATCTCCCAGGGTTATTATGAGGATCAAATAAGATAACATTTGTAAAGTCAGTGCCTGGCCCAGAGTAGGCATTTAATAAATGTATGTTCCCTTCTCCCCTTGTTTGTATGTGAATGAACATATGTGTGAGTCAGAATGAGTGGTCCTAATGATATCAAAGCCAACATTTCCAATTTAAGTTGGCTCAGTAATATGCTCTGTGACTTTGGACAGTAAAATAAACTCCTACAATTCTCCCTGTCAAGATTAAATGAAAATAATAGTAATAACAGCAACCACAATTATAGCTAACCCTTGGGTAGGGCTTTCCATATAGTATCCCTTTTGATTTTCACAGTGACCCTGGGAGGTAGAAACTATTATTATTGCCCTTTTGACAGGTGGAGAAACTGAGGCTAGGAACGATGACTTGTTGAGAGGTCTTCCTGGGTCCCAGCCCAGCTCTCTGACCTTTGTGGTATGTTACCTTTCACAGCATGGATGCATGTCTAGCTAAAGCCCTGCTCTTTTATTGGAAGTGATCTGGGGGATGTATGGACCCAAGACTACAACCCTGATCCAACCAAGAAGGAAGAAAATGGGATGAGAGAATGAATGACTATGACTAAGTCAATGATTTGATTGTTTCTGATGATGATCCCAAGGCTTTCCAGCAGGAGAGGTCCCATGGACCTCTAGAGGGCTAGAACATGGCCTTAAAGGAGGGAGATGGCTTTGTGCAGAAAATCTTTTGTGGAGGCTGAAGGGGGACCACAAGAGCAGGAGAGGAGCTCACTCCAATCACCATCTGGTAGCTTCCTATTTTAGTTAATTATTTCTACTAACTAGGTGCTAATTTCTTCTATTTTTAGGCTATTACAGGGTTACACGTGCTGTCAGTGCCCTCCAGATTTAAAATCCTGGGGCAAAGCCCTAATCACCCAACCTTGGTTATGACTTTGTCCATAGGCTTCTGGACACTCGTCTTGGGAAATCTGTTGGTTAGGTCTCCTATTCAAATTCCCACCAGAGTAGCATCTATTATGCTAAATTGATGACAAGAGCTTTAGGGGTGGGGGCCAAAGTTCTGAAAGCATCATTTTAATTCCTGGAGATCTCCTTCCTGTTGATCCTTTTGCTGACTGAGGAGTAGGCAATGAATGAATGAATGAATGAATGAATGAATGAATGAAAAATCATTTATTAAGTATTTACAATATATTAAGCACTGAGCTAAATGCTGGAGATAGAGATATAAAAATAAAGTCATTTCTTGCTCTCATAAGCTTTAGGTCTAATGAGGGAGACAATAAACAAAGGAGAGGGATAGCCAGGGAGAAGTAACTGGTTTAGAAAAATCACAGGAGCGGTGAGTACAATACTGGGGAGTAGATTGACTCTAGGTGATACAGTAAATAGAGCCCTGGGCTTGAAATCAGAAAGACTCAACTTCCTGAGTTGAAATCTGGCCTCAGATTCTTCTTAGTTGTGTGTCCTTGGGCAACTGTCTGGACCCTGTTTGCCTCAGTTTCCTCATCTGTGAAATGAACTGGAGAAGGAAATGGCAAACCACTCCAGTACTTTTACCAAGAAAATTCCAAATGGGGTCATGAAGACCTGATACAGACTGAAATGATTGTACAACAATAAAATTGACTCACCCCATCCAGGAATAATGGCAAGATTAATTTGACCATGCTTCATGGTTCCTGAATGAGGGCTAAGGGGAAAAAAAAGTATAAAAACAGGACATCTGGTGAGATTTTGCAAAAGATGGCTAGCAACCTCAGTGTGAAAAGGACCAGTTAGCTGACCAAAGACCTGGGCTATAGTCTCTACTCTATTGCTAACTCTGATCAATCAATCAAAATTATTTATTGAGTGTCCACCATGGGTAGGGCATTGTAATCTACTCTCAGACCACTTCTGGAATCTGTGGCAGACTATAAAGTGTTCATTGGTTGAAGGAATTGGGGATGTTTAGCATAAGGAAAACAAGATTTTTAGGGACAATTTTTAGTGGAAAAGACTTTGGAGTATTTGAAGGGCTATCAAATGGGAGAGAGACTGGATAAATTCTGATAGGCCAGAAAAAGATAAAAGTCAGAGCAGAGAGTGAATATTTCAGAGATTGTGGCTCATGGTAAGGGAAAAAATCTTCACGATTAATTGATGCTATCCCAAAATGGAATGAGTAGCCTTAGAAGGTAATGTCTCCTTTTGATGAGTAATCATCGTCAGGCACTTGCACGTGCTGGGGGATTTTATGGGTGTGGATTGAGCAAAGGGGCAGCATAGTATGGGGAGGGAGGGAGAGAGAGAGAGAGAGAGAGAGAGAGAGAGAGAGAGAGAGAGAGAGAGTTCTTTGGAGTTAATCTGACAGGGGTTCAAATTTCAAATTTCACCTCTGATACAGACTGTGTCACCCAGGACAAGTCAGACCTGCTGTGCTTTCAAACAATTTCCTAGGATGGTGGTTCCTAACATAATTTTTTTTGCCCTGTGAACCACTTTATTTTTTTTAGGTTTTTGCAAGGCAAATGGAGTTAAGTGGCTTGCCCAAGGCCACACAGCTAGGTCATTATTAAGTATCTGAGGTTACATTTGAACTCAGGTACTCCTGACTCCAGGCCCATGCTCTATCCACTGCACCACTCAGCCACCCCTGTGAACCACTTTCAACAATTACCCCTCAAAAGTGTTGTGAATCCCTATAGCATTGAAATTTAATATTCAAGTTGTTGAATCTTTGGGAGCCCTCACTGCCCCACATTGATGAAATGACAGTGCAGAACAAAAAAGAAAATGGACAAGACCTCTGAGGTTATGCTCAACTCTGAAATTCTGTGAGTCTGTGAAAATATTACTTTATTTTCACTATCCTCTGGTTAAGATTGAGCATTTGCTTCGATTATTTTAGAAATATTCTCTGAAAAGAGGTGTTAGATCACTTCACTACCTGTGAGTGTATCACCTCCTAATTGCAAGCCAGCCCTCTTCACTAGACTGTTGTGAGGCTTAAGCATGAAGATAAACCAAAAAGTTCTTAGAAAAGTACAAAATTTGAGGCCTTCCCAAGAGCTTTGTATGAGTGAACAGCCATGGAGGCTCACACTCCATAGCAAAGTTGTTTGGCCAGGCTTCTGGTGCTGCTCTGGCCAAAATAAAATTCAGAAACTGGTTGCCAGTCTGGTGATGCACCTCCTAGAGCAGTCTAATACTGGGCACCTGTTCTAAGGTTTTTTTTAGCTTGGCAGGACCTGCTGAAATTTAATCTCTGTTGGGGAGCTTTCAAGGTCCCAGGGCACCTTCAAGATACATCGAGGCATTGGAGGACCTTAGTGGAGGGAAAATGGAGGTAAGACACTGAGTCATGAAGAGACCTGGGCTCTCTGGTACTTGTTAGCTAGGGTCACCCAATTAACTTGCTCATCTTCACCCACCTTCACTTTCATCTTCTGTAAAATGAGGTTAATAATATCTGTACATCATGGGGGTATTATGAAGATAGAGTAAGATGATGTAGAAAAAATATTTTGCAAATCTAACAGGATAATTTGCATACCAGCTATCATTAAAAAGACTCTTAGGTATTATGATGAATAGAGGCTAGATTTAGACTAGCCCTACATAAATATTGCCTATATTATTATGGTCATTTGTTAGAAAAATAGGACAAATTGTATTCCTCTTCCTTCTTCTCTTTTTTCCTCCTCTTCCTCCTCTTTCTCTTCCACCCAGAGGCTTATTTCTAAATCTGACCTGAGCAAAGTAGGCCTATTCTCAGTGTGTACCCATTTCTACCACCTCCCTGAGATTAGGGTTGCCTGATGGGACTGCCCCTGCTTTGATGAACTATTTGTCCTCTGTGGGCCTCTCCCTGAATGAATTTTTTCCAGGTGCCAAAATTCCTTATTATAGTTTTGGTGCCAAAGGCAGACATGGCAAACTTCCCAGTTTCACTGCCCAAGGGCTGGCCTTGCCTGATGACTCTGGGGCTTCCAAGGTGAAAGGCCCAACCAGCTGACTATGCGTCTGCAGACTTGTAGTCACCAAGACCCATGGGGGAAGGTCTGGACTAGACTGGATGGGCAGATGGAAAGACATCTTCCACCACTACAGCTTGCCACCAATTGTCAGGGAAAATGGAGGTGCCATGTGAACATAACTAGAAAAGAGAGGTTGGCCAACTGGGTGGGTGTGGGTATGGTGTAGATTTCCAGTAAGAGTGGGGTGATCAGAACACTAAAATTGACAGTGCATGTGAAGTAAGGGGGTACAGGGAAGAAGAACAAATTTTGGGGGTGTGTTGAGAATTTGCAAAAGCTTGAGGTGAGAGGGGCCCTCAACTATTGGCTTTATTCCATTCCATCTACATTTTGTGATTTGTAAAGAGGTTCTATACAATGTCCCCTCTAGCTTAGAGAGCACATGGCTTTAGGGGAGAATAGAAGACGACTAGAAAACACCCTCCCTCAAGGCAATAAGTGGACCCTCTGTTGATTAACAAGATCTTGGGGGAAGGGGGCTGAATGGTGAGATTTTGTGCAACCCTGGAGTATTGGAATCATCAACCCTGATCCCCCCCCCCCCCCACACACACACACTTCCAAGTCTGGAAATGACCCACACTTGCTTTCCTCTGAATTACTCATTTTTGTCTTGTTAACCTTAGTGCCTAGCAATATGTTTGACACTGTGCTGTTGACTAATTTTCTGTTTACTGATCTATTGTCCCTTTCTTCCCAAGAAGTCTGGCTTGCTACTCTATAGTTCCAGTCCAGAACTCCTTTTGCACCCTCTGGTCCAAACTTTACGGGCTCTGATGTCTTCAAATGCCTCACTTTTGAACTGGATCTTCTCGTCTTTCAAAGACAGTGTATTACAGCAAGAAAAAATAATAAATAAAACTCAGTGACTCTGGGGATCAAATCTTGGATCTGTTATTTGCTCTCTGTGTGACTTGGACAAATCACTTAGCCTCTCTGGGTTTCAGTTTCTTCATCTGTAAAATGAAGGAGTTGGGTTGGTCGACATTTAAAGGCCTTCTGACACTAAATCTCATAAAATGTGAATTCTTTGGCAGTAATACTGTGATAATTGATTAAGGAATCATGGAATCTTGGAGTCTGGAAGGGGCCAAATCCCAGAAAGGAGGCTCTCTAGTCCTTCCTAGCATTGTTGGATATCTCTTACGGTCACCAAGTTCTTTCCTCTATTGACCTCGTATTTGCCTTTCTATAACTTTCACTTGTGGCATCTGGGATCACTCAAAACAACTACTTTCCCATCCCTATAACTGCCCTCCAAATAACCACAGAGGGTGTTTCACCTTCGGGGATTCTCCTGTCCAGATGAAACATCCTTGCTATCTTCGACTATTGCTTATTTGATATAGCTTTCAATCTCTTTTCCCCATCCTACTGACTCAACTTGATTTGCTCCAATTTGTCAATGTCCCCTTACAAATATGACAACTAGGAGCAGACATAGCTCTCTCTACAGGGTCCAGCCAGGACAAGATCATTACTTCTTGGGAATGACTAGTGCACTTTCATTCCTCTGTGAATACTATACTCTGTGTGATGCATGCAGAAATTACTTAAGGGGCCATATCTAGTATTTAGAGGTAACCTTTGTGGGCTTACAAAGTGTCTACTCCACATTTCTTTTTGCTCCATGGTCCTTCCTTTAAATTGAAAGACCTGGAGAACTTCAGCCAAGGGAATAAATGACCAAAGGATATTGGGTCTTTGATAAATCCTTTGAACATCCATTGACCTAAGACCAAAAGGGAAGATGCTAAACAGTGTATAGACTCTGAGCCTCCCTGACGTTAGAAAGTGGGAGAATAGATAGCATCAAGACTACTAGGAAGGGAGTGAGCTTCTCACCTTGTTCCTCTTCTCTGAAGCTCACAGACTAAACCAATGAGACTGGAGGTCACTGAGGATCAGAAGACTAAGAACTCTAAGGGGGTCTTAGAACACAATTATCTATCAATAAGCAGGCATTTTTGACAGGACAGACTGCAGAACTTAATAAATGGAGAGCCAGGAAAGACCTGGGTTCAAATCTATCTCTAATACAGTCTAATTCTGTGACTTCAGGGAAGTTAGCAGTCCCAGCCACCCTTTTAGGCCTCTGCAGCTCAGCTGAGAAGGTGCTCCTTGATCTACATTGAAAGGGGGTTTGGTCCTCCCATGGGTGAAATTGCAGATCCAGTCCTGAACCAGGGTCTTATGCCAAGAATTGGGGAGACAGGCAAAAATGTTCTCATTCTATTGAGGGTGGGTAGGGTTAGGGAAGACAACATGGACTCAAATAAGTATATATAGAAAAAGGGACAGTTAGAGAGGAATGAAAAAAAATAGCAGCTGGGGACCAGGAAGGGCCTCATGTCAAAGATAACTTTGCTGGAAACTAGAGATTCTAATAGACCAAATCAATCCACAAGGAGGACAATGTGATCAGAAAGGGAAGATGAGGTTCATGTGTGAAGAATGGCAAGAATACCACTCTCATCTTGTCTAATTCTTTCCTTTTACAGATGGGGAGATAGAGGCAGAGAAGAGAGAAAGACAGAGGAGAGGGAAAGAGATGGGAGGGGAGAGAGACACACACACAGAGAAAGAGAGACAGAGACAGAGACAGATCAGAAACAGAAAGAGATGGAGATAGAGACAGAGACAAGGTCAAAGACAGAGAGATTCAGAGACTCACCAAAAAGTCATATAGTTAAGGATTTAGCCAAGCTGTGGTTCAAATCCCAACCACAGATCCCATATTCTTCTCGTGGTACTAGGCTACCTTCCTCCTTGGAGAGGCATCTCAGCTTCCTTGATTGAATCTAACATCTCACTATCCCAGAGAACAATGTGGAGATAGTCACCAACCATTTTTCCTTGGAGTCACCAGAGACTCTAACCAGATGTCTGGACCTCTCTGGACCTGGAAGTTTCTCTGGAACTGTTCCTTCAAAATCACCCCCTTTTCCCCACCATACTGTTTCTGCCCCACTGTGATTGGCCAGTCTGGGTGAAGAGGTCTTGGTCTGGGTCTTCTATGGGTTGAGGTTGCCTTCCTGTCCCAATAAATCTAAGCTCCTTTGATCATTTATTCCCCTGACTAAGATCAGTGAGTGGCTTTCCAGGTCTTTCATTTCTTCCTATCTTTCATTAAGTTTCATAAACAAAACTCTGAATTGGGACCCTGGAGGCCTGCATTCTCATTTGGCTCTGACACTGACTTTGGAAAAGACATTTCCCTTTTTGTTGGCTGTTTCCTTATATGTAAAACTTAACCTCAAGGTCACACCTTTAACTAGAAAATTCTGTAGTTCTGTGACTGCATAGGACAGGATTTCTGGTTAATCAGTTTACCTATCTTGGGCTCACATTTTCTCTTCTCTTGGAATAGGCTAATGATAACCCAGCCTCTAATTTCCACTTAGGGAAACTGTAAACCTTCCCTAATGAGTTTCAGGAGCATCTTTAAAAACAAAACCAACTTCAAGGTGTTATGTCACTCCAAGGTGTGCCTGCATCTCAGCCTGCCTCCCTTCCTCCCTTCAGCCTTCTCTTCCCACTTTCCTCTTTACCTTTTTCCTTCTGACTTCTTTCTCTCTCTCTCTCTCTCTCTCTCTCTCTCTCTCTCTCTCTCTCTCTCTCTCTCTCTCTCTCTCTCTCTCTCTCTCTTTCTCCCAAGCTGGTAAAGGGAAAGATTATCCATGTAGGCAGGGACATCTCTCTCCCCCCATTACCACCCTCTTCAGCATCCTTCTCCCCTATGGGAGGTAGACAGGCCCAGGACCCTGCCATGAGGAGGATGCTTGGTATAGATGCAGGCAAGAATCCAGACAAAGGATCTAGGGAGCCAGCTTTCTTGGCCCAGTTCTTTCACCAGTTAGGATTTTGTGTTCTGCCTTCACTCTTGGAGCTTCAATTTCTTCCTCCATGTAAACTATATCTCAGATAATCATATGAGTCCCAAGGGTACTGAGGCTCCCTGAAGACCCTTTGATCTTCTGTAGTAAAGCAAGGGATTCTATTTTCTGGTAGAATTTCAATCCCAATTACTATTTTCCTGTATCAATTCAGAAGTGATATAAGAGAAAATCAGTGCAGAGAAAGAGAATTGGCATTGGGAGACTTTGGGTGAAAGGCTGCCTTTTGACATTTAATCACTTTGTGGTGAGTTCTTTTAGCTTCTCTGAGGTTTGGTGTTCTCATCTGTAAAATGGGTATGATGCATGTGCCACTTCTTTGAGCAAAGCACTTTGTAAAACTCAATGCACTACAGAAATGTGAGTTATTATTCCCAGGTGAATAGGGGTGCTGACATATGGGGGACAGGAATCTGAAGAAGAGAGCTAAGTTCAAAGGGAGTCCAAAATATGAAAGAGGGATGAGAGTCACTTAAGTTTGCTTCTCATTCTTTCAGAAAGCATCATTTCTTTGGTTAGAAATGTAGTTACATGTCCTTTTGAGATCCAATTTACTTTGTTACCATCCCAGTTCTGCATAAAATAGAAATGTGGTGCTTGAGGAGTAGGAGAACTAAGATCTCACCATCTTGTCCAAGACTCCACTCAGCCTCTGGTCATTTCCAAAGGATATCTATACAAAGAAATAATGAAAGGAATATGTTTTCTAGGAGGCACCCTAATACCCAGCTGGTGGAGCTGTGTTGATCCAAGTGTTCTGGAAAACATTCTGGAATTATGTTAGGAAAGTCACTAAACAAAGACAGAGGAAAGTGTCCCCTTTATACAAAAATATTTATAGTGGCACTTTTTGTAGTAACAAAGATGTGGAAACAAGATAGGAGTCCATTAACTGGAGAGTAGCTGAGTGAATTGTGATGTAGATATATAACTACACCAAAAGAAATGACAAATATGAAGTTCTGGAGAAATTTGGGAAGTCTGATTTGAACTGTTGCAAAGTTAATTAAGCAGAACCAAGAGAACAAATTATTCCATGACCCCAGTAAAAGCTCAGGAAAGGAACTTCAAAATTCTGATTAATGTAGTAATCAACATGATTTTAGAGGACCAAAGGTGAAGATTACCTCTTTCCTTTTGGTCAAAGAGTGGTGGAGTTTGGGTAGAGAGTGAACCAGACCTTTTCAAGCTTGGTCAATGTGTTGATATCTTTGCTTTACCATAGTTTTGTTTGAGGGAAAATTCAATATAAAAATAGGGAAAATTCATTAGGTAGTTAAAATAATATAAAAAAGAAAAGCACCAATGTGAACACTCATCATCCATAGAAATATTGCTTGACAATACCCATATTGTATTTGTTATACAAGCATAAATAGATTTTTGGACATATACAAAGGTACAATTACCTTCCACAGAATAACACATTCACAGAATCACCCAATTTCAGAAGCAGAAGTGACATTACAGTCAACTCCCTTCCTTTCCCATTTTATTTTATAGATGAAGAAACAGGTGAAATGAGTTGTTCAAAGTCCTCCACCTAAATATGTGGCAGAGCTAGGACTTGAATCTTGCTTTTTTTTTTTTGATCCCTAGTTTAATGATTTCTCTATGAACCCATGGATTCATTTGGAACCAATTGTCTAGAATTTGAATTCTGACACTATTACTTATCCTTATGATCATGGGCAAATTACTTTGACTTTGTGGGCCTCAATGTTCTTCTCCATAAAATGGGAAGGTCAGACTCTAAATGAACTCTAGGTCCCTTTCAGCTTAAATCCAATGACTATGATATGTAAAATGGAGCTAAGCTACTTTTGTTACCAAATCTCCCCAGAGTATGTATTTAATCCTTTATATTGGCAGAGTACCTATATTTATGTGACGATGACTTCTCTATATATAGAGGAATCCTCATTGACTCATAAGAGAATGGAACTTAGGAAAAAGAATGTTAATATATACTTTCTTTTTTATATTATTTTACTTTCTTTTTTTCCAATTACATGGTAAGATCATTTTCAACATTTATTTTTATTTTTTTAAGGTTTTTTTTTTTTTTTGCAAGGCAAATGGGGTTAAGTGGCTTGCCCAAGGCCACACAGCTAGGTAATTATTAAGTGTCTGAGACCGGATTTGAACCCAGGTACTCCTGACTCCAAGGCCAGTGCTTTATCCACTACGCCACCTAGCTGCCCCAACATTTATTTTTTGTAAGATTTTTGAGTTTCACACTTTTTCTCCCTCCTTCCTTTTCTTCCCCCTCTCCCCTTGACACTGAATAATCTGATATAGGTTAAACATGTACAACTATATTAAACATATTTCCATATTACTCATGTTGTAAAAGAAGAATTATAACAAAAGGGGAAAAAACCATGAGAGGGAAAAAAACAAAACGAAGCAAATTTTAAAAATTGAAAATGGTATACTTTGGACCACATTCAGACACCATAGTTTTTTCTCTGGTTGTGGATGCTATTTTCCATCACAAGTCTTTTAGAATTATCTTTACATTGTACTGCCTAGAAGAGCTAAGTCTATCATAATTGTTTATCACAAAATGTTTCTCTTAATGTGTAAAGTGTTCTTCTGGTTCTGCTCACTACACTCAGCATCAGTTCATGTAAATCTTTCTAAGTTTTTCTGAAGTCTGTGTGTTCAGGATTCCTTCATCATATTCATCTACCACATTTTGCTTAGCCATTCCCCAATTGATAGGCAGCCCCTCAATTTCCAATTCTTTATCACTACAAAAAGAGCTGTTATAAATATTTTTGTACATGTGGGTCTTTTCTTAATTTTTATAATCTCTTTGAGATACAGATCTAGTAATGGCATTGCTGGATCAAAGGGTATGCACAGTAAAACATTTTCTCACATAATCATATATACTTGATAGGGACATATATTATGTACAAACCTGAACTTTGGACCCCTGAGTACAAGGACTGTCATTTACCTTTACCAAACCTAATGCTTGACCCATGATCAACATTTAATGTCAGGAAACATATACTCTTAAACACACACATGCAGTCTTTTCCAGTTTCCAGTTTTTTATTTAGCATCTCAGCCAAGCAGGGGACCCTTGTGCAATTGGTTGGCAGGATGAGGGGAATTGGGATCAAACTTGCCATGCCAGATCCCTGGATGGAATTACAACATGTATCAATCCCTTAGCTTCAGGGCATCACCAACTGAGAAAGAAAAGTGTTCCCCTGCTTGGATCCAGATTGCACAATGATGCAATACTAGAAATGGAAAAAGTATTGGACCTAGAATTAAAAGACCTATGGGGTCAAGTGTTGGCTTGAATACTTCTTTGCTGTGCACAGATCACTTAACCCTTTTTCTTCCATCAAAGAGTCATTTTGATCTTTGCACTGTTTATCCAATGTGATTGTGTTGAGGAAAATGGGCTATATTCCTTAAATCATTATAGAAATGAGGAATTTTTAACATCAGAATTGTCATAATACACTGTCTCTCCTTGGATGACTAAAGTGGTTAATCCATTTCAGGGTCTTAGATTTCATCATTCTCATCATCCTCATCATCCTCATCCTCATAAAAGCCCTCATACCCTAGTTCAGTAAGAATTTCTTACAGAATTTGGAACAGGAAGACCTGGGTGGTTCAGCTATTTGTTTGGAAATTGCTTCAGATAGCTAGGCCTCCATGACCTTCTCCATAAATGGGGAGATGGGATTAGGTGAGCTCTAAGGTGCCTTATAGTCTATACAGATGACACAGAAACCTCTCTGTTCAAGAAGTATAAGCTAAAAGGGACTCTGGAAAACAGAATATTAGAGTTGTAAGAGACTTTTAGAGAAGAGAGATGTCAAGACTGGGAGAGATCATAGAAAGTAAAAAATTGGAATATAGACTATCAGAACTGAAAAAGATCTTTAGAACATAGAATGTTAGAATATAAAATACCAGAATAGGGGAGGGACCTTAGAAAATTAGAACATAGACGATTAGAGCTGATAAAGATCCTTAAAATACAGAATTTTAGAGCATAAAATACAAGAACTGGAGGATACCTTAGAACATTAGAATGTAGACTATTAGAGCCGAAAGAGATCCTTAGAACACAGAATGTTAGAACCATAAAATATCAGAATTGGAAGGGACTTTAGAAAATAGAATGTTAGGACACAAAATATCAGAACTGGGAGGGACTTTAGGAAGTAGAATGTTAGAATATAAACTGTTAGAGTTGAAAGGGAACCTTAGAACATAGAATGTTAGAATATAAAATATCAAAGCAGAAGACTTTAGAAAATAGAATGTCAGAGATGATTAGGACCATAGAGATTGAATGTTAGCACATAAAGTGTGCTATTTAATGCTAAAAGGGATCTTTAAAATATAGAATGTTAGAATATAGATTGAGCTGAAAAGAGTCCTTTGGGACTTTAGGGAGTAGAATGTTAGAATATAAACTGTTAAAGTTGAAAGGGAACCTTAGAACATAGAATGTTAGAATATAAAATACCAAAACTGGGAGGGACTTTAGAGCATAGAATGAATGTCAGAGATGATTAGGATTGTAAAGATCAAACGTCAGAATGTAAAGTTTAATGCTAAAATGGATCCTTAAAATAAAAAAAAATGTTAGACTATAGATTGAGCTGAAAAGAGTCCTTTGAAACATAGAATATTAGAATATAGGGGATGAAAGCTGGAAGGGACCTTTGGAACAGAGACTGTTTGAATACAGAATATCAAACCAGAAGAGACCCATGCATCATAAAACAAACAAATATAGGGGCGGCTAGGTGGTAAAGTGGATAGAGCAGCTGCCCTGGAGTCAGGAGGACCTGAGTTCAAATCCGATCTCAGACACTTAATAATGACCTAGCTGTCTGGCCTTGGGCAAGCCACTTAACTCCATTTGCCTTGCAAAAACTAAAAACAAACAAACAAATATAGAATAGCAGAGCTAGAAGAGATTTTAAAATAAAATGTTGTAATTGAAAGGCACCTCAGAGATCATTTCATCCAACATCTGATTTTACAAGTGAGGAAAAGAAATCTTTGAGAAAGGAAGTGAAATCCTAAGAATCCATAGCTAGTTCTAAGCAAAGTCAGAGCTCCAACCCAGTTTTCTTAATTACTGTCCTTTGCTGCTTCCCCAATAGTACACTGGGCACTGACATAGATGAATAGATGTTTATAGACAATGGCATGTCCTAAGTATGCATTGTTTTTACAAGAACTCGGCCAGTTTTTTTAAACTGATCTTCAGGTGTCATCTTGTCTCCAAGTGAAGTCATTAAGAGCTTTAGAATTCACAATTGCTTACAATATTAGGTTACTTGAGGCTGTTGGTAGTGTAACCCTTTGTGATAATAGTGATGTTGCAGAAGTATCCAGGGAAGGATGATATCTGGATTGGGAATATTAGAAAGACCAGCATGCCGTCTCATCATTGGGCATATCTGCCCCCAACCCTGTCTCCCACCCCACAGACACACACAGACACACACAGACACACCCAGCACCCATTTGAGTTGCTTTTAATGTCTGCAGAACACGGCTTCCTTTTGAAAGTAACATTTGGAAATATGTAGTTTAGGGACAATATCACGTAACAAACAGCTGACTGGATTTGGAATCAGGACAATTCAAGGTTCAGATGTTCCCTTCTACACATACTAAGGTCATGGGTAAGTCAATTTACCTCTCTGAGCCTTGGTTTCCCTCACTGTAGCACTGCCTCACAAGGTTGATATGAGACTTGATTGAGATAGTGCCTATAAGATACTTTGCTATATAAAGTTCAATTGCATTATAGCTCCATGGATGGTGTTTGAAAATTGAGTGTTTTTTTTAATTTTAAGAATGGTGAACTATAACTTTGATGGATGAAGCTACTCTCAGAGAGGTAGGATAACCCTTGAAGACCTTTTCTAGACAATGTCATCCACATCTGGATGAAGAAAAAAACAAGATAAAATAAAACAAACTATAGAATCTGAAAGCTCTCACTTTTAAAAAATTTCATTTATCTTTTTCCTTCCTATTGCATGGTTTTCTTTCTTTTCCCTTAGTCCTAATTCCTCATACAGAAAATGACTAATATGTAAACATGCTAAACACAAATATGCAAGTACAATTTTCATTAGACTGTTCAACACCAAGGGGGTTAAATAATAAATATAAATATGCATGTTAGAAGAATGTTGACAAACTTTCATAATATGTAATTGAAAAAATAAAATATCAATAAAACTAAAAAAATGATGACTATAGAGGCAGGTGAGTAGAGCAATGGTCAGTGCACCAGCCCTAGAGTCAGAAAGACCTGAGTTCAAATTTGGCCTCAGTTACTTATTAGTTATGTGACCCTGGGCAAGTCCTATCCCTGATGTGGAAATTATGTGAAAATATATCCATCTTGTAGGCACCCTTTTGATAGAGGGGTTAAAAAAACAAACTGAAGTGTAGTTCAACTTTGTAGACAGCATGGAAAGAATGCTAAATGTGGAGTGAGCAGGAATGGGTTCCAGAACTGGACCTGCCTCTCATTTTTAAACAGTTCTCCTAGATTTCAGTATTGTCCTCTAGAAAATTAGTGAGTTATAGACTAGTTCATTGCTTAAGGTTTTTTCCAAGCTTGAAATGATTGATATTATAAACTGAATGATGCCTGAAGATTCTTCAGACATCCACCATCCCTTAATAAAGCTTATTGTCTCCTTTCCCATGTCTACTTTGAGTGACTCTTCCCCTGGTCATCTATACTTCACCCAGTTCTTCTGTCTGTGAATTAATCTTTGGACCTGTGTTGGAGAACAAATTAATGAATTCTGCCCGCTACTTTCTGCATTTTCCTAGGGGGAGTCTGGGACACCAAGATGTCTTTGAGACTCAAAGGAATGAATGGCCAATGATGAATTTCCAGCTTTGTGATAGAGATAACCTCTTTGCTAGCTCCCAAGCCATCCTCTGTATAGACCTAAGGCTGGCTTTAAATTCAAAGCTACAAGAATTCTGACTTTCCATCTCCTCCTACTGGTGCCCTGAATGCCACCTTGGAACCCTCCCAGGCAGCTGCTCTTCTCATACCTGCCCCAGAGACTTCCTTCATGAAGGGCTGACCCCCGGCCTAGTGCCAGAACACATCGTCACCACCCTCCTTGGGCCCTCGCCAAGCCCAGTAACTTTCCTCTCTTGGGAGTTTGTGCCGGTTCTAGCAGGAGATAAAATATTTACCCTAGGAGAAAAGTTGCCCCTGAGATATGAAGAGAGAATCTTGGCTCCTGTACAGAGAAAAAGGCCCCTTCGAGGAAGAAAATAATTTCTCTAAGTGGGATAATGGAACAGTCCCCTTTAAAATTGTCTTTAAATTTAAATTTAGCAAGACCTAAAATGAGCAACTGGTCAGGGTCCTCCAACGTGGAATGACCAGGATCTCTGAGCCAAGTACACCTGGAGGAACAGGTGAGGACTTAGGAGGTGAACTGCTGCTGATCTTGTGACGCAGACTTAGCATTGCCCTAATCCTCCAATTTGCCCTATTTCTATAATCAGAACACTTCTGTAATCACTGTTCTAGTATTGGAGGAAATACCTTGCTAAGAGATAATAACATGAAACAGTAAAAAATACTGTATTTGAAGGATCCCAAGTTCAAGTCTTGTTTCTGCCACTTAAAAGAGTTGGGGCAATGACAAAGTCCCTTAGTAGCTATGAATCCCAGTTTCCTCATGTACAAAATGAACATCATAATATTTTAGATATCTACCTTAGAGGATTGATGATATTTGTAAAGTGTATTATAAAGCTTGAAGTATAATATGATTGTTAGTTAATATTATAGGTTGGGGCAGCTCAGTGTAGCAAATAATAGAGAGCTGGCCTGGAATCAGGAGGACCTGAGTCCCAATTTGGCCCCAAATATGTCCTTAGCTATGTGACCCTGGACTAGGAACTTAATAACCCTGTTTACCTCAGTTTCCTCATCTGGAAAATGAGCTGGAAGAGGAAATGACAAAACTGTTCCAATGTCTCTGCCAAGAAAACCCCAAGTCAGATCACAAAGAGTCAACATACTGAAACCACTGAACAACTTTATACAATATATCATGCTTCCTGTTATCAATTGGCTCAGGGATTGAATGAATACTGATTCTCTTTCCCAACAGCTGTCATCTTAGTATGTCTCATTGACTTACAAGGTCTCTTAGAATTGTCCCCTAGCTATTTTAGGTCATTAGGTCATGGAATTAGATATTTAGAGCTGGAAGAGACCTCAGAAACCTGTTGATAAAACTCATTCTACAGATGAAGAAAGTGAGGTTCTTGGAAATTAGATAATTTACCTGAGGTCTCATAGAGTCAGAACAGCATCTGAACTCCTTTTTTCCACCAGCAGGTAAATTATTTGAGGTCAGGGATTAAGTTTTCTATTTTTTTTATATACTCCACAGCAAAGCCTCAGGCAGGCCCTCAAACCCAGACAATGGTTCTACCTGCCTCTTTGCTGCCCTTTCCCAAGTCATATTGTGTAATATTTTGTCCCTTGTTTTGTGAAGACAGAGATTCTGATAGTGGCAATGCAGAGATGAGTACTATAAACTTCACACAAGCAACAAGTTTTAGTCAAAGCTGGCCAGGTGCTCAATCAGAATTGGCTAAATTTTAATTGGGAGATTAAAAAAACTTCCTTAAACCAATTCCAAGCCAGAGAAGAGATTAATTCAATGTTGCCTCCTCTGGGAGTCATTGTGGTGTAGAATGGTGATCAAGGTCAAGTCAGTATATTTTAGAAGATCAGAACTTCAAGGGAACTTAGAGATCATTGAATACAACTCTCCCATTTTACAGATGGGGAAACTGAGGCCTGAGAAGTTGCCACCTGTTCAAGATCATAAAAATAGTAAAAAGGAAAACTGGAATTTGAATCCAGTACTGCTGGCTCCAAATCTAGTTCTTTGAATCTCATCATTCAAAAATGTGGGTTATGACATGATCTATACAACTATCAGGGTTTGGGGAAAGAAAGTACTTTGTAAAACTTAAAATTCTATATAAGTATGAATTATTATTAATGAAAATCATTCTTGTTATTTGTATATTTCTGATCTGTTTATCATATGCTCTGAAGATTCTCAATCTACTTCTCCTCCTCCTTTTCTTCTCTTTTGTCTTCTCCTTCTCCTTCTCCTTCTCCTCCTCCTCCTCCTCCTCCTTCTCCTCCTCCTTCTCCTCCTCCTCCTCCTCCTCCTCCTCCTCTTCCTCCTCCTCCTTCTCCTCCTTCTCCTTCTCCTTCTCCTTCTCCTTCTCCTTCTCCTTCTCCTTCTCCTTCTCCTTCTCCTTCTCCTTCTCCTCCTCTTCCTCCTTCTTCTCCTCCTCCTCCTTCCATGAGGAAGCTGCTTTAAGGTGATAGGCCCTGTATTTCATTAATATTATAGATATTAATAGGGGCAGCTAGGTGGTGTAGTGGATAGAGCACCTACCCTGGAGTCATGAGGACCTGAGTTCAAATATGGCCTCAGACACATAATAATTGCCTAGCTGTGTGACTTTGGGCAAGTCTCTTAACCCCGTTACCATAAAAAAGATATTAATAGATAACAATAATTTGGTATTTTACAGATTTTTGTAAACCATTTTTCCATTTTGAAAGTATTAATTGTTTTTATGATTAATTTGTGGAGACAAAGTGACAGGTTTGGAAGAGAGGGTGAGTAAGGACAGGGAGGACTTGGCTTCTTCAAACTGATTTTCTAGTTATTGTGCTATCTGGGGCATTGATAAGTCATAAGGATGTCAAGGAAAAGAATTATCTCTGTAGCCTATGCCATTGGTTATGCTCATATGGTGGCCATTCACATGTCAGAGTCAGAGACCAAACTTTAGAGAGCCTGAAACATCCTTGAGGGAAGTCACTTCATAGTAGAGGTGGAGTGAGGGTTGAGACTTCAATAAGAAAGTAAGATTAAAACTTACTGATCCAAGTTGAAGGTAAGGCATTCTCTCTTCTTTTTATGGACTCACCCAAAATAGTAAAGACACTCACCAAGCAGAAGAATGGGGCCCCAGACTGGAGTTCTAACCTCCACAGTGTGCACTCTATTCTTGGAAGCTTGGCAAATAGATAGAAGATGATGGGGGAATAGAAATTGAAGGGCAGTAATCTAACATATTCATCCATCTATTCATCTACCTATCTAATCTATCTCCTATCTTTCTATCATCTGTCTACCTCTTCATTTATCTATCATCTATATATTATCCATCCATCCATCTCTCATCTATTTATCATCTAACCATTCATCCATCTTTGTAGCTATCATCCTTCTATTTATTATCTATCCATTCATCTACCTCTATATTTTTCTATCACCTGTCTATCCATCTATTAATATAATATTTATCATCTATCATCTGTCTATCACATCTATCATATCTATTCATCTTTCATATCTATCATCTATCTCTCTATCATTTATCCCTGAAATAGACCAAACAGTGAATGATATTTGATCCTATGTAGAAAATCCCAGGATTTATTCCCAAGTCCAGGCTATGACCCACACTGATTTCTATGTAGAAAATCCCAGGATTTGATCCTAGAGGGGTTATTTATTGAATATGGGAGTGGCACACTTAATAAATGTGAAAAATTGTCAGGCATGGCCAGACCAGCACCTTAGGAAAAATATCTTGCCAGGTGTGGAGGATGGAATGTGGAGTCCCAGAAGGTCAGAGTTTAAAAGGACCTTTAAGAGTGTGGATTTCAGCCACATCATTTGACTCAGAAAAAGGGAGCACTTTCCAAACTGGTGTCAAAGCTGGGATTTGAGCCCATGCCTTTACTTATAGCCCACCGTTCTTTCCTGTTTCAAACCATTTTGTATCTCCTCTGACCCTCTCTGAAGTCTATTCTCAGAGTAATGTTTTTTAAATAACTGAAGGAAATGTTCAATTGCAACTAAATGTTAATGAAAATGAAGGGCTATCTTTCCCATCCAGATTCCCCCAAATCTATCCAAAGACCTCAGGTTCAGAACCCCTGCTCTTCCCCCATGCTACAGCTGAAGGAAACTTTCTGAATCAGGATTTACAGAACAGTATTTTGGTGCACTAGAAAAAAAAGCACTACCTTAGAAGTTAGGCATCTGGATGCTAATCCTGGTTCTGCCACTTACTATTTGTTGACTTTGAGCAAGTTTTAAACTCTGTGAACCTTGGTTTTCTTCTCTATAAAATGAGAAGAGTTAAGCTGACCTCTGAGGTCCCTTCCAGATCTAAATCCTATACTCTTATGATGTAGCATCTTTAATTTTATGACTGCATACCTTGAAATGACCTTCCCAGATTGTCCTGGAGATATTTTATTAACTGAGGACTTTGGTGATATAAATGGCATCCTCCTCACTGGGTCCTGATCCTCAGTTTCTGCCTGCAGACAGGCTGGAGCATCTCCCCTCTTGGTCTTGGAAGGGACTCAGAAATTTTTAGGCCAAACTATTTTTAGAGGGCGTCACAGCCCTCCTGGAAGAGCTGTGTCGATGGTGGAGGCCTGTGGTTTGGAAGCTAGGGCAGGCCTTGGGGGGAGTAAAGGGTAATAATGGAGGAGGGAAGGTAGGTAGCCAGACCTGGAGACCAGTCTGAACACAACCTCCCCTGGCTCCCCCCAACCCCATCCTGGAGCTTTTCCCAAAAAGATTGAAAAAGTTCCCTTTGGAGGACCTGGGGACTCATCCTGAAAGAGACCTGGCCCCTTCACTGTGTCGTTCACATGAGGCTGGGGTGGGTGGGCAGCCGGGCTGCTCAGGCTGCCAGGCCAGGCTGGGTTGGCTCCATCAGCGGGGGCAGCTTTGTGAGTGCTTTTCTTGGGTGCTTCCCCAGAAACCGGGAGGCCTGATGAGGCAGAGATAAGGTGGAAAAATGCCTGTGAAATGGAATTGTGAGGGAAATAAATACATGGAATTGGAGAATGGGAATAGAATAGGAGAAGGCACATGAAGTGGAAGAGGTCCAGCAAAAACTCCTGGGGTGAGACTTGGAGGTCATCAGCAAGATCATCTTGGTCTCCCAAACACCCGCCTGAATTCATAAGATTGCTGAATCATAGAATCATAGAATAAGAGCTAGACCCTCAAATCCAACCCCCTCACTTTACAGTCAAAGAAACTGAGGCTGAAGAAGGGACTTGCCCAAGGTCAGTCATTCAGAAAGCATTTGCTTTAGGGGCAGGCATGAGAAGGTCAGCTGCCTGGAAGGGGTTGCAGGATGGTCCCTTCAATTTCTAAAATCTATAAACTTTTACTTAATTGTCATCTCTCTCCTATCCCTCTAGGTATGGGTGAACCTCAAGGCTCAGTCCTGATCTCTCTCATTTTCTACATATAGACCCTTTCTGAGTGATTATACAAGTTAACACGGATTCATCTCTAGGCAGAAGACTCCCATATCTGTTTCCATCCTAGGTCTCTCTCTCTTCAACTTTAACCTCACATCTCCACTTGCCTGTTAGAACCCTCCAACTGGACCTTCTATTATCTTGTCAAACTCAACAAATCTGAACGAGAACTCATTGTTTTTCCCTTCAAACCTGTGATTTCATCTATCTGTGAAGAAAATGCCAAGTGAGGAAATCTAATTCTATCAGTACAGCTACTCTGGAACAAGTCCTTTAGGGCACTTAAAGGTTAAACAAGAATTGGTCCCAGCAACAGGAGGTTCTCAGTTGTGTCCTACTCTTCATAACCCCATTTGGAGTGGTTCATCCTTTCCTTCTTCAGCTCATTTTCAGATGAGGAAACAGAGGCAAACAGTGTTAAGTGACTTGCCCAGGGTCACACAGTTAGTAAGTATCTGAGGCCAGATTTGAAATCAGCTCTTTCTGGTTCCAGGGCAGGTTCTCTACATAGGGCCACCTAGAAGCAGGAAGACAGCTTCAAGTCCAGTCTATGACCCATACTGAGCCTTGCATGTAGGAGACATTTCAAAAGTGCTTTTTGGATTGGATTAGATTAGTCAAAAGGCAGAAGATGAAGATGGCATTAGAATGAAAGGGACCTTTGATATTGCCTGGGGAATAGAAGATCATGGGGTTATAGCACTGGAGATATCCTAGAGATCACATCCAAAGTCAAGCTGACCTGGGTTCAAACCCTAGGCTAGACCCTCTTAGGCATGTGACCCCAGACTCAGCTTCTTTACCCATAAAAAAATTGATGATGATGAACAGCTCTGGCACTTACTTCACAGGATTGTTGTGAAGATCAAATAAATATTGTATGTGAAATGCCTCCCAAGATGCTCTCCTGGGCATGTTCAAGGGATTCCAAAAGTATTAGTGATATTTTAAACTTTAATAGCTTTGGGGTTACCTTTTATAAATATGAATTATTATTCAATGCTCTCATTTTATAGATGAGAAAACTTCAGCCCAAGGGCAGAAAGAACCATAGAATTAAAACTGGAAGAGACCCTCCAGTCTAATTACCTCAAATTACAGATAAGGAAATCCAGACCTAGAGTTGAAGTGATTTATCCAAAGCCTCCCAGAGAGGAAATGGGAAAGGGAAGATTCAAATTCAGATCTTGTGACTAATTGCAGCACTGTTCCGGCTTGTACCAATGACCTGACCAAGGTCTCCTCACAAATTCAATGGAAGGGCTGAGACCAGAAACCAGCCCTCCACTTTCTTTTCACTACCCTAGACAGCTTAAGAATAGCTGGCTGTCCCTGTTGGCTAGAGGAGCTGAGGGCCAGGCTCAGCAGGTCTTGAGGGGAAGGTGGCCAGAAGGATTGGCTTGGTTGGACATGGGAGCTTTGGGGCTTCCACCCAAGGAAACTTGGCCTGATCCTTAGGGGGTTCTTCTTAGACTCTTTGAATCTTGCTGGAAAGATTAGATGGGCTGAGGGGGTCCTGTTGAGATACAGTTAAGCCTGGGAGCAGTAGAGACGCCAAAAAGCAGTCATGTGGAGCCAGGGAGAAGTGGGCCTCAGGGGTCCATGGGACACCAGAGCAGAAGAAAATGACTCTACAAGCTAAGGGTTCTTTCCCACACTTGGCCCCTTCTTCAAATCAATAAGTCATTTTTTCCTCTGTCTGGGTGCAAGGACATCTACTCTGCCCCTCTAACTCCCCCTGCATTGAGGGTGAATTCTCTGTCTCCTTTTTGATTGTACACTATCAAAGTCTGATCTCTGTAAGTGCATTTTTTTGGTAATGGGGAGGGTATAGAAATAAATATAGCCCAGGAGAAGCAATCTAAGCACAGGTTTGGGGATTGCCATGTCAGAACAGAGGCAATGTGGTGCAGCAGGTAGACACCAGGCTGGGTGTTGGGATGATCTGAGTTTATAGCCCTCTCATCAGCCTATGATCCTAGAAAAATCAGTTGACTTTTCTGTGCCTTTATGACTTCATCTATAAAAATGAGGTGGTATACCCCTGTAATCTTTACCAAGTGGGAGACTGAAGCTGAGGGACCTCCTGAGTGCAGAGCTTAGCCTAATGGATATCTGCTCTAAGCTCAGCATGAAAATGATGAGCTCCCTAGAGCAAAAGATCAGCTTGCCTGAGAGGGCCACACCAGTCAAGGTCAAAACTGGAGCAACTTAAGGCTCCCAGTTAGGAACAGGCCTGTGAGTACTCCCTGTACATCTAGCCTGGGCAGAATTGGGAAACCCATAAAAATAAACAAATATGTATAAATGAATGGATTTCAATTTTACACCTAGATAGATGCATCCTAACATCCATCCATCCATCCATCCATATATAGATACAATAATGTATTAAATTAACATACTGAATAAAATGAGGGAATTGGCTTCAGTGCTCCAATTTAATCTCTAGAACTACTTGCCAGAATGGTAGTGAGAAAGGGATGGGGAATTGAGAGATGGGAATTCAGTTCAAGAAGAATTTGCTAATAAATGGTTACTCTGCCTGTCACTGTGCCCGATGATGGCACAGAAAAAAAAATCCAATAGTTCCAATGAACTTTCAGTTAATAAACCCACAGATGTAAAATATCAAATCTATAGAGAATGAAGGCAAAGATGGTTTTGGTGAGGGAGGACTGAACATTATAAACCTGGAGAAGCCTCTTCTGAAAGGAGGTACCAATGGGCCTTGAAGGGAGTTAGGGGTTCCCAAGGGCAAAAGTGTGAAGGAGGATCATCTAGGGTTAGGGGCAGCCCAGGGCATGGAAGCTTGAGAGGAGGGAAATCGGAACAAGTTCCATTAAGGGGAAACAGGAAGGACTAACAGAATGTTTCTATCTGACATAGATTTGCTGAAATATGACTTGGTCTGAATTGCACTGTCCTCCTCAGGATTAATGGCCTCAGGATAGCAGGATCCCTAATTAGAAATGGGAAGTAAAGTATCTAGTTAGTGCCCCAGGACTTCTGACTCCCAATCCAGTGTGCTCTCTCTCCCTAAAACATGTTATCTAGACTTCATCTGCCACCCATTGATTCTGTGATACCTTGGCTCTCTCTCCAGTGGTTTTTATTTCTGGGGCTCAGTTTCCATTTTTGTCAAAGAGGCGATTTGGAAAATAGGATCTCCAGGGTCCCTTCCAACTTTTGATCTATGACACTATGAGCTTTCTGAGTCTTGTCTGTTCATTCAGGATCTCAGTTCCTTAAGGGAAGGAAATGTTTTAATTTTGGCATCCCTCATAATCCCTAGTACAGGGTTGGACAAAATGAGATGGGTATTCCAAAATAGTTGTTCCTTGAATCATTCCCACTAGGGACTTTTCTCTTCTGTGATGGAAAAGGACTAGAACCTTTCATAGGAGGACCTGGACTTAGGATCTCTTTCAGACAGTGAACATGACCCTAGTAATAGAGAGAAGCAGCCCAAATAATGAACAAAGAATTTTCCTCAGGAAGGAAAACCTGATTTGGGGTTCTGCCTCTCATTTTTAGTCTTCTTAAAGCTCTTCAATAATCTCATTGATATCACTACAATATCCTTATTTTAAAGAAAAGTAAACTGAGGCCCCAAGAAAGGTAAGAAGAAGACCATTGTCCATTGGCAAGTGCCAAGGCAGAGACCATTTGAAGATGATGAGACTTGCTTAGGAAGATCAGTGAAGCTTCTCCGGGAGTTATAGGAGAATGGGAGCAGCTTAAGAGAGGGGAAGGAAAGTGCTGATACTCATTAGATATTTATATATAAGTGCAAAGAAAATGGGTAATAAAAATGAATGAACTAGAGATCTTAATACAAGAAAGTTGACTAGAACACAGAGTTGGTTTGTTGTGAGTTTGAATGGCATTTAGGTGTGAAAAGGGTTGATATTTAAAAAGAATGGAGAGAACAAAGTGGAATATCAGTATATCAGAGTAAGATAGTTTATCAATATTAGAATCTAAGAGATGGTAAGTCCAGGGCATTATGCTGCTCATGTGCAGATGTCCCAGATGGTGGCAGTGTGGATGGACCACAGACCCTATTTTTAAAAAAAAAAGATCTGTGAGTTTTTAATGGACTGCAAGCTCAACGTGAACTAATAGCATAGCATGCCATCTAAAAAAATCCCTTATGCAATATTACACTGTGTCACCAGAGACTTAGTGTCTACGACTAAGGAGTGATAAAGACTGCACTCACTAATTAATCCTTGTTGACTGACTGACTGATGACTGTGCCCTTGTCAGTCCCCATGTGAAGTAGTGAATTCTGCAGGCACTGTGTTTTGGGAAGGGTGTTCCAGAAAAAGGTGCTCAGGTTGGTCAAAGGTCTCAAGACAAAGTAAAGAAACCGGGGCCATTGAACCTGAAGGAAAGAAGACTGGGGTGGAGTTTGGGGGAAATGGTCATGTGGCAGAGAGATTCCTCTCCTTTGCCCTAGAGGGTGGACCCAGGATCATTGGTTGGAAATTCCAGCCAGAAAGATTTAGGCGTGGGTTAAGAAGAAACTTCTTGAAAATCAGTGCTGCCCAGAGGTGATATGGTGGTGAATCCCCATCATCCCAGTTCTCTAAGCAGATACTGGATGGCTTCTCAGTAGAGATTCCTGCTCAGGGTAGGACTTGAATGGCTTGACCTCTGAGTTCTCTTCTAAATCAGTAATATTCTCCCTTGGGGTCATTCAAGGAGCCGGGCAGAACCAAATTAACTCTAATGCCTCTAATTCCTGGTCCATAGAACAAGGCCATGGAAGAATCTTGAATATAGTTTGCTAAAGTCTGAGAAGAGTAAAGTATTACTCAGAATTTAAGGTCCTTGCTTCTTTAGAGTTCTGGAGAAAATGAATTCTGGTTTCTTAAGAGTTTTTTGGCCTTTTCTTCCTCTATAGGATCAATTTCTTTACTGCCTCCAAATGAAGGTGCTGTATCAGCGATCCCACATGCCCTGAGCCTAGCCTCTGCCCTGGTAAACCCAACCAGGCTTGCTTGATGAAGGCCATGTGGCTGAATAGACAGATGTCTGGCCCCTGAGGCAGAGGAGCTGAATTCAGGCCATAGTCTCCACTTTCAATGAGAAAAATAATATGCACCCAATAAGCTGAATCTCTTGTGAAACTCTCCTAGGAAAGCCAAAGACAAGACTGGAGGCAGTATCCAGGCCTCCGGTGACAGGATGTTGGAGTTGCCGACAGCGATGATGGTGATGGTGTTAGGGTGGTGATGGTGATGGGGCCAGGAGAATGAATGAAAGAATGAATGAATGAGGGGTGGCTAGGTGGCGCAGTGGATAAAGCACCGGCCCTGGAGTCAGGATTACCTGGGTTCAAATCTGGTCTCGGACACTTGGTAATTACCTAGCTGTGTGGCCTTGGGCAAGCCACTTAACCACATTTGCCTTGCAAAAACTTAAAAAAAAAGAATGAATGAACAGTTATTAAGCACTGAACATGTATAAAGTACTATACTAAATGTTGGGGATATGAAAAGAAAAATAAGAACAGTCCTTGCTCTCAAGGAACTCATATTTTAATGGAGGAGAACCACAATCATGGAAAGTTTCAGCTCAGATCAGATTGACTCCATGGTCCCTGTTGTGCAGAGACAAAGCAAATGATAATGCATCTTTTAAAATATCATCCCTGCTGATGAAATCATATCTATTTCTCATGTTGAACCACTGGAAAGTACCAAGGACTATCATGTCAAGAACCTTCTTTTCTGGGTCTTCAGAAGCTGTGTCTACTGAACCCAAAGAAGCATTTTCCAGGTTGTATCTCTCTGGAAGTTGCTTGATAAGATAAAGCTATCCAAAAAAAAATGAACTGAAAGCATAAATGATGATTTTGGAATGCATTGATTCTCTTGGTACTCTTGCATTGACCTACCCATCTATGAATGTTCTTTTGTTTTTCCTTAGGTTTTTGCAAGGCAATGGGGTTAAGTGGCTTGTCCAAGGCCACACAACTAGGTAATTAAGTGTCTGAAGCAGGATTTGAATAAGGTACTCCTGACTGCAGGGTCAGTGCTCTATCCACTTCGCCACCTAGCTACCCCACCCATCCATGAATGTTGATCAGTCTTCGGTGTTGATTGTTCCCTTCCGTGATGGCTGATAACACATTCATAAAATACTTGCAAGTTTGCAAAGTATTTGCTATATTTCATTAAGTCTCATAACAACCTTAGGAGTTGGGTACTATAAATATTAATATTCTGTTTTTATATATGGGGTCAAAGATGAAAATGGTGAAGCTGATAAAGGTTATGATAATGATATGGGAATGGTGGAGATGGTGATGAGAATAGTGCAGTTGAGTCAAGGAAATTCATCTTTGGGAAAAGGAGGATTTGAATTTAAAAATAAATCATAACACTAGTGAGGTCTTGATCAATGATAAAGAAGTGAACTCAGCTCTTGACTCACTGGGATAATCTTGGACTTTTTAAGAAGTCCATTAACTGATCCATTTAAACCACTGAACAAATGAAATTCAGAGTGCATTTTCACTTTCTGGATTTTGGAATGGTGCTTTGGTTTGAGAAATAGAAATCTGAGAGGACCCAGGGCAGAATGGCAAGCAGGTGGGTGGGTGGTGGAGTAGATGCTGAGGTTTATAGGGAGAGTTAAGGAGGTTATGTCATTCTTCATTCCATCTTCCTTGATGAAACCAGGGGGCATTATGGCCTCCTGAGTGACCATGGGTTTATGTTTCACTCATTCAAATCCTCATATCTTTTAAAGGGGGAAACCTCAGTTTGGAGTCTACAGATTTGGGGTACAGTTTCAGTTTGACCTTGGTCAATTCATCTCTCTTGTTTTTAATCTCTTCTGTAAAACGGGAATGCTATTTCTTGTGTTACCTATACCACAGGATTGCTATAATGTGAGCCCCTGTAAACTCTACTGCTTCTAGGAACATGGGCTGTTTCAATCAAAAGCCTTCAATTCTTTTACTCTATGGAAGGGTGAAGTGAGATAAGCTTTGAGTACCTTAACTCCAGGCAAAGATGACTGTGACAGACCAAATGAGAATAACTTTCAATACCTTTACTCTATGAAAGGATAATTGGGATAGATCAGTGAGACCAACCTTCAATACTTTACTCTTTGGAAGGGTTACTGTGATAGACTAGTGAAACCAGCTTTTAATACCTTTACTCTATGAGAGGTGACTGGAATAGACAAATAAGGGAGATATTCTGGGGGAATTAGGGTTAGAATTAGGAAAGGACCTAGGTTTAGGGGAAGGTGAGTCTATTTAACTTTCAGCTGGTCTTCAGATCACACCACTTCTCTCCCATCTCCCTCTCCAGTTCCCATGTCCAGTCAGCCTGGACATTCTTTCTCATTCCCTCCTTCCTCTCACCCCATTTATGCTGGCTCCAGGCTGCCCTGGGGCACCATCCCCCATGATCTCCATCCCAGGACCGCCTTTTGGCTTCCAAAGAACTGATTTATTTTCCTTTCGGGTCCCTGGGAGAGGAGACAGCTGGGAAATGTACCCTTGGCTAGTGTGGGGCCTGGAGGAGCCAAGACAGTTGTGGGTGTTTTGACCAGGAAAACTCAGACCAGTTCTATTCCAAACCAGAAAGGAAGGGTCCAGGCTTCCCTGCTCTCAGCCTGGTCCAGGACATTTTCATGGGCAGCCAGCCTTCCCTGTAACATTATTCTCTGCCTCCCATGGATTCAGTTCCAAGCCATGTACCCGTTTGCCTGAAGGCTGCTGGGAGTGTGGACAAAACCCAGGAACATCAATGTGGAATTCAGTTTGAGCAGGACTTCCAGTTTCCATAAACAGACCCTTCAAGTCTTCTAAAAATTCCTTCCATTTGTCTGGCCCCTCATGTTTTTCAGAGAGCTTTCTTATAGCTTGTCATATCTTATTCTCCCCACTGCCCTGTGGTTAGACAGGTAAAGAAGAAAACTGAGAACTAGAGAAAGTTCTCCCTCCCTTCATCCCACCCCCATCTTTCATCTTCAGAAGAAGAAGCTTAAAGACCAACCAATCTAACTTACCTTTTTATAGATGGAAACTGAAGCTCGGGAAGATGAGTGACTACTCAAAGCCACATGGCTAAGTTAGTAGTTTATCCATGACAATTTTTAGTTATTTGAAGAATCCCAGTTTTATCATGCTACCACATTGTCCCAATATGGGATCCCACTGGGCTTAAACAATCTAAACCCTAAACACTGGTGACCTCTGGAACAAGACAGTGGGTGTGATGAGTAAATTTGTCATGTAGACTGTGACCTGGGCATTGGACATCACCAAGTTAACCATTTGTCCCTCCCTCCCTTTTCTCCTTTAGACAGAAAAGATGAAAATTCTGAGGGAATGGTCAAAACTAAGTTCAGGGAAAGAATTGAAGGCAGGAGAAAGAAGTGAATGACCAGAGAGAATGAGAGAAGAAGGTGTAAAGTCTTTTGAAAAGGTTGGGAATTGACTTTGGAAATTCCAGAAAATTTGAGAAGTTGAAGAAGGAAATTGCCACAAACTAGAGAAGGAAAATACTCAAACAGAAGGGAGAATGGAAGCATAAGAATGACTCTGGGACAATGATAGACTTGGTTGGTAAGGCAAGGGAAATCTTCCTGTCTTTGACCAGGACAGGAGATTGAATGTAGTTGTCAAAATGCTAAAAAAAAAAGTGCTAAGAGATTGGGAGAAGGATGGCTATATTGGAACTGAAGACTCCCACATGCCTTTTTTTCTTTTTTTCTTTTCCTCTCCTTCTTCTTTTCCATCTCCTCCTCCTCCTCCTCCTCCTCCTCCTCCTCTCCTTTCTCTTCTTTTTTCTCTCTCCCATTTTACATATATAATAATACACATGTGCACCCCCCCACACTATATACATGCAGGTATAACATAGGAATGTGTATATACATGGAGAACATCTAACAAATATGTCAAAAGACTGAGGACCTTACTTAAAGGATGTATGGAGAACCAGGGGAATTGTGCATAGAGAATTTCCTCCTCTGAGAGGTCTCATTTCTCTCACTTCCCCTTTCTCTTCTTTTTCTTTCTTTTCTTCTTTTTGGTCATGTCAAATATACTCATATTTGCATGTACAAGTATATATATATATATATATTTCCCTTCTTTTTGCACTTCTTTTCCTTCTCACTTTTCTCTTCTTCCTTCTTCTCTCTAATATGCATGTATAACATATAAATCCATGTATATAATGGTATATGTATATTCATAGAGCATGTGTGTAAAATATGAGCATATAGGTATATTTTGGATAGCCAGGTGATGTAGGCCTGGAGTCAGGAAGAGCTGAGTGATCCTAGGCAAGTCCCTTCACCCTATTTACCTCAGTTTCTTCATCCATAAAATGATCCAGAGAAGGAAATGGCAAACCACTGTAGTGTCTTTGCCAAGAAAACTCTAAATGAGGTCACAGAAAGTCAGACATGATTGAAATGACTGAGCAACAACCTCTACCACCTCTGGCACCTGATCTAGTGAGATTTCTATCCCCTCTCTCCATACTGCCTTTGCCTCTTCTAGAAAGCAGTAGGTGAAGGAATTAAAGGCAGTGATTGCATCTTTCCAGAGCTCCTGTTCATGGAAGATTTGCTGAATTGAACCCACACAAGCCTTCTCACATTCTGCTTGCCTCCACTTGTCTCTCCTCCTCTGGGCATCCACAGGCCTTCTAGTCTACAGCAATTGGTGTTTGCCAGTGCAAGGGTTAAAAATTCAAAATTCAAATACAAACTTGAGACAGGTCTTTGCCCTTGCAGATCTCCCCGTCACCAATAAAGGAAACAAGATGCATGAGGAATTGATTTAGTTCTAGAATGCTTCCTCTTCTTGGATTATTTCACATCTGTCAATCACAGTTTTTGCAAGCAATCTCCTTGGCCCCTCTGGTTAGCCATAGCACCCAGTACTGCTCCCACCCCCTCTACCCCCAATTGAGCCTAAGAAGTATTTGTTGAATTGAGCCACTCTCTGGACTACACTCTCTACTCCTTACAAGGCTATTGTGTAGAAGAGGCTGACTTGCTGTAAGTGATCCCAGGTGACAGAACCAGGGACAATGAATGGATACTGTAAGGAGGTGAATTTGGGATTTATTTGGGGGGAGGGGAGGAAAAAAAACCTGTTTAAAATAATTTTAGATGTCCCCAAATAGAAAGGATCACCTTTAAGCAGAGACCAAATGACCATTTTTGTCCATTATCCATAGGGATATGGACTGGTCTAGGTGGTCACTGAAGTCCTTTCCAACATTATAATTTAGTGAATGAATGGATGGAAACCCATTGATTGAAAGATTTGACATGTGCTAGCTACACACTGTGCTGGGCTGAAGATAATAATACAGCAATAAAAAAGACTTTGCTTTCCCAGATCTTACCCATCCTAACAGAGAAAATGATACTCATAGGCTGATGAAGTCCATTGAAAGTAGTTTTGACCTATGGAGACATAAGTTTTGTTGTGTCAAGCCATGGGACAAGAGATCTTCATGACTTTTACCATGGCAATGATAGCTGATGTCAAGATGTCTAACAATCCTGATTTCTGGATAGATGTCTAGTTGGCATGGGAAACATACTCTAGGAGTTATAACAGTTTGCCTTCATGGAGTTGCCATAGCAGAGTTCCCAAGCAGGATTCATTACCCAGAAATGAGGGAGATCATCTCTAAAGTTTACTTTTGAGTCATCATTGTTCCAGAGGGGGAGAAGGAAAGCAGGTGAGATAATGAGATACCCAAGTAGACTGAGGTTCTGATGACTGGATAGGATGTCACAGTTAGAGTCCAACTAGATATAGTTATTCTATGTTTCTTTTTTTTGGTAGCACAGGGATATGCACATAGAAGGGGCTTTTAAATGTTTACTGATTGGAGTAAATTGGGAAACAATCTTTACAACTAATGATTCTGACAAAGGACTCATTTCTAAAATATACAGAGAACTGAGACATATTTTTAAAACAAAAAGCCATTCCCCAATTGACAAATGGTCAAAGGATATGCAAAGGCAATTTACAGATGAGGAGATCAAAGTAATCCATAGCCATATGAAAAAATGTTCTAAATCATTAATTATTAGAGAAATGCAAATTAAAGCTTCTCTGAGGTACCACCTCACACCTCTCAGATTGGCCAGTATGACCAGGAAGGATAATGATCATTGTTGGAAGGGATGTGGGAAATCTGGGACACTATTACACTGCTGGTGGAGCTGTGAACTCATCCAACCCTTCTGGAGAGCTATTTGGAACTATGCCCAAAGGGCAACAAAAATGTGCATACCCTTTGACCCAGCAATACCACTATTGGGTCTATACCCTGAAGAGATGAGGAAAAAGGGTAAAAACATTACTTGTACAAAAATATTTATAGCAGCCCTGTTTGTGGTGGCAAAGAATTGGAAATCCAGTAAATGTCCTTCAATTGGGGAATGGCTTAGCAAACTGTGGTATATGTATGTCATGGAACACTATTGTTTTATTAGAAACCATGAGGGATGGGATTTCAGGGGAACCTGGAGGGATTTGCATGAACTGATGCTGAATGAGATGAGCAGAACCAGAAAAACACTGTACACCCTAACAGCTACATGGGAGTGATGTTCAACCTTGAAGGACTTGCTCATTCCATCAGTGCAACAATCGGGAACAATTTTGGGCTGTCTGCAAAGGAGAGTGCCAGCCGTATCCAGATAAGGAGCTGTGGAGTTTGAACAAAGTGCAAGGACTATTCCCTTTAATTTAGAAAAAAAAACAGATAGCTTATTGTCTGATCTTGTTACCTCTTAGACTTCTCTTTAAGGATATGATTTCTCTCTCATCACACCCAATTTGGAACAAGGTACAACATGGAAACAAAGTAAAGACTGACAGAGTGCTTTCTGTGGGGGGGGGGAGGGAAGCAAGATTGGGGGGGAAATGTAAAACTCAAATAATATCTTTAATAAAAATAAATTAAAAAAATAAATAAATGTTTACTGATTGGGCTTGCAAGTGCAGAAACTTTCCTTTCAAAGTCATAACTAGCAACCTTGGGATATATATACCTTGTAGTGGGAAGAAGATCAATGAGTATGGCCAATTCTTAGTTACTTTTCTTGCATGATTCCAAATTAATAAATGGAATAATTTGACCTTTTATTAGTTCTTCCACTGAAATTTTCTGGCTTCCATCATTGCTTTAAAGTTTTTTCCCAGTACCCCATGGGCCACCCTAGGGACTAGACCTTAGACCACTCACTTCCCAGCTATCCTATCTCCAACTACCATTTCCTGCCTCTTGACTTTATGAGGTACATCTCCCAGGATACATCACCACCTGCTATGATGTTGGACCTTAAGGGAGGACCTTGAAAAATGTAGTCACTTATTCTCTTCAAAAGATCTCTTACCAACTACTGAGAGGCTAGATGGATTCATTCTATGGACTAGCAAACTCTTTTTCACTCATAATCTCCACATTCCAGTGATTCTGAACTCCTAGCTGCCAAGGTATACATCCCATTCACCATCCTCACCTATCCACTCCTTTGTTCTAATTTCCCTTAGTCCTGTCACATAGCACTTTCAGATGTGCTCTCTGAAGTGACTGCTCTGTTATTAGCAAGCATCCTTTCATAGTCAACCTTATTCTTTCTCACTATTGTCTTCTGGCTCTCATGTAGACCAGGATCCTTCTTTGGTGACACTGTGTCCCTGATCACATTTTCAAGTTCTGGTTGCACTTTTATTCATGCCCCTAATTTACTGATGAGTGGAAATGCTTCTTTTGTTCCCTTCCATTTCCTCTACTACCATCATTCAAAAACTTTTCCTCTTTTGAGGTTCATTCAGTACAATCATTCAATTAAGATTCTGGTAACTGTTATCTATAGAAACTCAGAATGTTTTCCCTTATTTGTTAATGAGTTCAGTGCCTGAGTCATAGTCTTCCACTACACTTTCATCCTAAAGGACTTCAATATGCATATTCAGACTCTCAAATGTTCCAGCTTCCCAAGTTCTCAGTCTTCCCAAAGTAGGTTCAAAAATGATATATGCTTACATTTGATTTCAGTCACACACACACACACACACACACACACACACACACACAGAGGTGATTATATCCTTGGTTTTGCTATCATATACACACATTTTCCATCCAAATTCATGAACCCTGAAATTATTTTTCTATGATCACAATCTGTTGTCATTCCATTTTTGCCTTTGTCTTTCAATTTCTAACACTGTTTTCTTGGATCTCCCTGTGATGTCTATTCCTTCCACCCCTCACTTCTTTCCCGGGCCATCACTTCTACACTGGTTACACTTTCTTCTCCTTTCTAATCCCAGCATGAACCGGTTCAGTCCTGTGCAATATGCTGAACCCTGGACCTCTTTGCCATAGTTTTGATCTCACCTTACCAGATCCTGATCTTAGACTTCTCCCATCATTCTTCTCATTTGCTCCTCTTCAAGTGCTGCTGAACAGTAATGGAGAAAATCATGATACCATGCTGACTGCATTTACCATAAATCATGTTGTATAATATCCACCGGGCTCCAACTCTGATCCATTTACTATCTCATTTTCCACAGTGGCCATTACATACCTTTCCATTCCTCTTCTGCCCTTTCACCATAGACCTTCTCCATACCTTTCAATGAAGTTCTCACCTCAAATTTCACTGAAAAAAAATGAAGCCATTTGCCAAGAATTCCCTTTTCTTTCCAACTCCTCATCTCACATTTCTCAGATATATTATTTTACCATTTCCTCCTTCACTCCTATGTTTGATGAAGAAGGACCATTCTTGCCAAGAAAAACTCCTCTATATGCACCCTTGATCCCATTCCCTCCTATCTTCTCCAGTCATGTCCATGATTTCCCCCATCTCTTAAAAAATCCTCACCGATCTGAATATCCCTGCTAGCTGTCACCCTCTATCTTTCTCCCCCTTTTTGACTAAGCTTCGTGAGAAAGTCAGTTATCCTAAGTATCTTTATTTCCTTTTCTTTCACTCTCTTAAGTCTTTGTCCTCTGACTTTCAACCTTATTGTTGAATTGTAATCACTCCAGAGTTACCAATAATCTTTTTAAACTTAATATTTTTTCAATTACATGTAAAGATAGTTTTCAGCATTCATTTTTGTAAGATTTTGAGCTCCACATTTTTTTCTCTTCTTTCCTTCCCTCCCTCCCTCCCAAAGACAGCAAGCAATCTGATATTGTTTTTACATGTACAATCATGTTAAACATATTTCCATCCAATAATCTCTTAATTACCAAACCTAATAACCTTTTTCTCAATCCTCATCCTCTGGATTTCTCTGCAATTTGAATCATCATCTTCTCTTTGATATTTTTTCTTCTTCTGGGCTTTCATGATACTTGTGTGCCCTGGTTCTCCCTCTACCTGTCTGTCCTTTCCTTCTCAACCTCCTTTGCTAGATTGTCATCCAAATCATTCTCACTAGCTCAAGATGTCCCTCAAGGTTTTGCCCTTGGCACTCTTTTATTCTCTCTATGAACTAGTTTGATGATTTAATCAACTCTCACAGTTTAAATTATCACCTCTTTGCATACAATCTTCTGCCAGAGTCCCACCTCACCAACTGCCTTTTAGATACTGCAAACTGAATTTCCCACATGTCCAAAATAGAATTCATTATCTTTCCTCCCTAAACCCTTCCCTCTTCTGAACTTCCCTATTACTGTCAAAGGCAATGACACCCTCTTACTCACTCAAGGTCACAATGTTGATGTCATCCTTGACTCCTCAATCTCACCAACCGCACATATTCAATTTGTTGCTAAGTGCTATCATTTCTGTCTTCACAACATCTCTTGTATTCACTCTCCTCTCTTCACAGTTGGTGATATTAATATCATAAGGAACTATCACCAACCCCTCTAGCCTGGACTACTACAATAGTCTTTAATTGGTCTCCCTGCCTCAAGACCTTACCTGCTCCAATCTACCCTTCACTCAGAGGTCAGATGGATAAATTCATTGTTGCAACCCTCTTCTTAATTTCAGAGGTTCCCTGTTAGCCTCAGGACCAAATGTAATGTCTTGCAGCATTTAAAGTATTTTTTAACCTTTTTCCTGTCTACTTTCCCAAGGCCCTCTATGGATTCTGTGATCCATTTTCACTGGCTTATTTAATGTTCCTCATACATGAGAAACATGTCTTATTTGTAAATGGTCATTTATAGTTTGCAATTAGCTTTTTGAAAACTATTTGCATCCTTTGACTATATATCTATGGGGAAAGATTCTTAGTACTATATATTACTACATATTCTCAGCAGATTTCAGTGACAATTTCTACAAATATTTTCCATCTTGATAGATTCTCATCTTATTTTCTCTTCATTTTTTTGTTTATTACAGTTGTAAAGAATGTAAATTGTTTTATTTTTATGATCAGAGGAAAGAGTTCTGGATTTGAACTTAGAAGAGCTGGATTTAAATCCTAGCACTGTTTATATAATATTGGGCAAGTTCAATGAGAAGATTGAACCCATTGGTCTTGGAGATCCCTTTAAGCTCTAAGTCTATGATCCAATGATATGTTCCTTGTTCGACTAAGATGTCACCCACTAGCCATAACTGTGAACAGTTCCTCCTATTTTCCTTTATTAATTAAAAAATTTCAACTTTAAAAATATTCCATTTTGAGCTTGTGCAATAAGGTGTAGGATATTGATCTAAACATTGGCAAGGCCTATTCTCAATGACTTTTTTTTGATCACTGTTTCCTTTTCTAGATGTTCATTAACCATCCCTTTAATCATATCTACCAGAAATTTGTCAAGAATCCAAGTCATGCTCACTAGACAATAATTTGCAGATGCCATTCTTTTCACCCTTTTGATTAGAATGTTTGCCCTGGTTCAGTCCTGCAGTACCTAACTCACAGGATTGTTGAAGGGAAAACTCTTTAAAGTTCAAAACATGATTAATGTGAGTTACACACAGTAGGGGCTAAATTAAGAGAGATTGATTTGCTACAGAAATAAGAGGTTTCTTTTATGCTTTCCTTTTTTTCCCATTTAAATTGCCTCTGATTGCAAAACTAAAAGAGGGAATAAAAGGAACAAATCGTACCTAGTAGAGAATGTCCAGTCCAATCAGAGGAAGCCACTGTGAAGACTTTGGAACTAATGTGCAGGCTGTGAAAGTTGATATTGTGTGGTTGCTCAGATACCTTGAAACAGGGGAACGCTTTCATGTATATTGGAAGATTGAGTGTTTACTGTTAAGGGGAAGTGGGAGTGGGTAGGGAGGAAGGGTAATTCTAGGCACCATTTACAAATAACTTGGCCTAAAGAATGCCAGAAACTGAATTAAAGACAGAAAATAAGTCCCTTGTTTCTGTCCTGCCATTTGTCTTCTGTGTTTTAACTCAAAAGGAAGAGCTAAGGGACCTGACTTCCTTGGTTCCTTCAGCTGTGGCCTAGATCTGGGGACCAGAAGCTCTTGTCCTGAGGAGACCTTGCAGGAGTTGTCTCTGAGTCCAGGGAGGCAGTCTGGGGTAAAAAATTGAAAGTTCGCCCTGGAGGAAGGACAACTTGGGTTCAGGCCTTGCCTCTGACCCTACTGGGTTATAGGATTCAGAGAAGACTGCTTCACCTCTCAGAACCCTGGGTCACTCTGGCAGATTTTTTGATCCACAGCAAATACTAGTCTAATTAATGGAAGGGGTTTCCTCATGGAAGAGGCTCTCTACATCGATGATGATATATTTATATATATATATATATATATATATATATATGTATATACATATATTTATATATACCCGATCTTGCTGCTTTCCCCCAAGCTTATGGTTTCCTCCCCCTCTACCCATTCACATCTCATTGCAGATCTAGAGGCCCTGTCATAGGTCTTAGAAGTGAAAAGTTCCTTAGAGACCATTAGTGATATTAACTCAAAAAGAAATGGATCTTTTTGGGCTCCACATTGATTTAGAAAAACACAAATTAACATCACATATAGTATTGTATTTTTATTTATTTGGTCATTTTCCAATGACAATTTAATATGGCCCCTTCTGAGAGCCTTGGGTTTGAAATTTTTATAGTTGAGGACTTCGCTCAAGGTCATAAAGATAAATGGCAGAGCCAGGCCTTGACCCCTGGTCTATCTGAGGCCTGATTCAGTTCTCTTTCTGTTGGACTGCAGAGGTCATCTAGGTCAATCCCCTTTTTGAGTGGCTTTGGAAACTGAAGCTTAGAAACCACTTGTCCAATGTCATAGAGAGACAGACAGAGCTGGGCCTAGAGCCAACTTTTGGCTGTTGTTGATTATCTCGGCTTCCTCATCAGTCAAAAGATGTTGTTTTGGTCTAGGCTCCAGCGATCCTGGAAAGGGGTGGGGGCCCAGTGTTGGCTCACCTGTTGCTTTATTCTTGAGAAAGGCTTCCCTTTCTTTGAATTTTGGCTTTGTTGCCATGGAGTGGCTTCTTTCTTCTGTGTTTGATTGCTGTCCATGATCAGCACTTCCCCATGTAGGGCATGACTCCTGATCAGAGCCTAGTTTGAACATGCCCAGAAACATCCAGTTTATTTCCTTAAGTCAACCCTTCTAGTTGTTACCATGCAAAGAGGAAGGAATTGGCCATATTAGAGGGAATCATAGAATGTTTATCAGTCATGGTTTTAGAGTATGGTTCAATTCAATGGTCCAGTCCATCTATGGGCCCACTCACCTAGAGAGAATAACAGAAGAGTCCAGTATCATTATCATCATCATCATTTATGATTATTATTTTGACACAAACCTGTGATTTCATTTTTGTAATGACGGACAGTCAGGAAATGTTCTTTACCAATGTGGATTAGCAAACTGTTATGAAATTTATGGTCAAATAAATTAAACTATTTAGCAATTGTTCTACAATTTATGGTCAAATAATTTAATTAAAATCTTTAGCAACTGTTCTGCAGTTTATGATCAAATAAATTCATTAAAACATTTTTATTGAGATAAAAAGCAGTCATTTCTGGAAAAATGAATATAACAATCTATTTTTTAAAAAAATCAACAAAAGCACCAGAACATTTCTTTCTTTAAAAAAAAACCTTTCCTCACTTGACAAAGATTGATTTTTAAAAGATGTGTTGTTCTTATTTTGCAACCTAAAAAAAGTCATCTTCCTTACTTAATTTTTATTAAATTGTAACCTCTAAAAACCAGAAACCTAGAGCCCAACATTGTCATTAATTGACTATGACTTTGTCCAAGTCTTATTCTTATTCTAGGCCTTAGTTTCCTTATCTGTAAAATTTAAAGGTTGGATGGATTAAGGGTTCTTTGCCTTTTTTTTTTGAGGCCCTTTTTGATAGTCTGATGAAGTCTATGTTGTCCTTAGAGTTAATATTTGCTGCCTACATTAATAACTGAAAATAACACTCATTTTTCAGCTAAAGGTTTGTAAAAATTAAAAGAGGATTTTTTTTCCTTAGCCAACATCTCTCTGCTCCTCTGAAATCTTTTCCCAAACTCCTTTTCTAGGGATCCCAGGCTAAGACCTTTAGCCCTAGATGACCTCCAAGGTCAAACATATTGTGTTCTGTGTTCTATTGTCCTATTGTCTAATGATCCTTCTTGCTCTAACATCCTCTACCTTCTTTCTAACTCTAACATTCTGCCTATATTTTAATATTCTATAGTCTAAGGTCACCTCTGACTCTAATGTTCTGTCTCCTCATTTTCCAGGGAGTCTAACTTTCTATAGGACAATGTTCCTTCTGATGCTAATGAGTTGTTTTTTCTCATCCTTGAATAGTTCATTTGTTTTGGTGAAGGGCCCAACATGGTAAAATCATCTTATTTCTGTGCCTAGGTTGAACTGAGAGAGATATAGGGTTAAAGTGAAGCTTCCCAAGCTGCTGCCTATTCTTCTTCTTCTTCTTCTTCTTCTTCTTCTTCTTCTTCTTCTTCTTCTTCTTCTTCTTGTTGTTCTTCTTCTTTCCCATCAGCATTAAAAGGGAACACTTGCAGACCCTATTTGATTAAAGGCAAATGATAGCTCTGAGGTTGATTCAAAAAGCACTGGCCTCCACTATTATTAGCCAGTGCAAATACCACTGGTAAACAGTTTGGAGCCTGTGATTAGATGAATCAGCATTTATTCAGCCCTCTCATTATCAGCATATAAACAATGTCCCCTATGAGCTCTGGCAGATCTCAGCAGGTTGGGAGCTGACTGCTCCTGTTTCCAACAGGAAGCGGGTGGATTTCACACAAAATGATCTTTGGGCTCACAAAAGGGATGACTGGGATCCATTGTGCCAGGCCTCAATCTCCCTTGTTCTGGTCAGCTGTTTATGAAGCACCAGGCCCTCTCCCAGATAACGTTGTCCAGGCTCTCCCCACCATCCCTTGCATGAATGATAAAAGCAGACCCTTCCAAGTTGGCTTCCTTGACTGAAGCCCCCTTCTATCCTTAACACCCCTACTGGCAGCCTGGCTCACTCACCTGTTCATTCATTGGACAGAGGCGGTGAGTAAGCACATCCTCCTGCGAGGAATGGTGGAGAAGAGGATCATTTGTTTTAAAGTTTGCAAAGAACACTAAATACATTGCCTCATGTGTGCCTCCCAGGATGCTCATAAGAGACATTCAGACAGACAGAAAAGGCATTGTTATACCTATTTTCAGATGAGGGAAATTGAGGCCAAGGGAGAAAGAGTTGCACAGTTACAAAATGTCATAAGGACGATTCAAACCCATGTCTTGCTGGCTTTAAGTCCCACACAGTATCCTCCTCCCCACTTTGCTTCTCCTGAGACATAGTCTTAGTTTTGTGGAAGGGTTGGGTAAGGGAGAGTGGCACTGGCAGGTATGGGTACACCTGTCCCTGTATTATAGGATAGAATGAGGTGAGGTACCATCAGAGAAATGCAATGGGGAAACACAAGGCCTCAATTTTCTGATCTAAAAAATGAACCCTAAATTCTAAAATCCTAGGAATCCGTCCTCTTCTCTGGACCTTGTTTTCCTTCCATCCATATAATAGAAATAATAATAATAATACCACGACAACTCCCTAGGAGGGTCACAGAGTCAAAGAGTTTGAGCTGAAAGATACCTCCGAGGTCATCATTTTACAGATAAACTACGGATTGTGTGGCCTAATTGCAATAATAAACATAAAAAACTTTGCAAATTATAAAATACTTTAGATCTATTAGTTATTATTTTTGTGATCCAACTTAATGTCTACTTTACATCTATTTATATGTGACTTTAGTACTAAAATTTATAACACATCTTCCTAAATCATAGTCTCCTTAGTCTTCTTTTGCTCCCTACTTTTAATACCCTCCACCAGTTGTCATGGCTTTTCATAAACCCACTGTCCCTTACTTCCTCTCCCCAACCTGCCATCTAGCTGTCACATATGTGGACTTCTGGCCCTGCCATTGCAAGCTGGACTTTCCTCCCTAATGGAAGATTGAGTAGATTTAATTCTAGACCCTACTGGTTGGGACACAAAATAAAAATATCCAGAAATAATCCTAAGGCAGGCAGAGACAGTAGATAAGAACATTGGACAAGGAGTCAGGATCCCTGGATTATAATAACTCGAAATCTACCATTAATTCATTGTATGCCCCTGACCAAATCATTTCAGATCACTTGGTCTCAGTTTTCTCCTCTGAGGGAACAGGATAAATAGGGTATCTGTCAACCCTATGATCCTTTCTGTTGTTGAAGTTGTATCAAGGATTATGACAATGAACCCACAGGGAGTGACTCACATTGTAGGACTTTTTTGATTGTTGTTTAGTTGTTTTCAGTCTTGTCCAACTCTTCATTGACCCCCTTTTGGAGTTTTCTTGGCAAAGATGCAGGAGTGCTTTTGCCATTTCCTTCTCCAGCTCATTTAACAAATGAATAAACTGAGGCAAACAAGGTTAAAGTGAATTGTCTAGTTAGTAAGGGTCTGAGGTTGGATTTGAACTCAGATCTTCCAGAACTCCAACTCCTACACTCCATCCACTATACCACCCAGCCACCCTAGGACTGCCCTAGGACTTTTGCTCAAATAAAAAAAAAAACAATTTTATCCACCTTGGCAATAAATCCATAGAAAGAATAAGTCACGTACCTTGGGTATGTTCTATCTGAATCCTATTGAAAAAAAGATGAGAATAACTATGTCTTTAAAAAAGAAATAAAATGATTATATTAATAGACCTGGAAAAGTGATATGGGCAAAATACAGTATTTACACCATTGATATCAAATCACTGATACTCGTTAAAAATAGAGAGGTTGATAGATAGATTAGTAAATCAAGTAGTTAATAAGCCAGTACTGTGCTAAGCACAAAAGCAAAAACCAGTCCTTGCCCTCAAGGAACTTAGGATCTAATTGGGGGAGGAGACAACAAAAGCCATGTACAACCAAGCTATGAACAGGATAAATAAGACATAATTAGCAGAAAGGTGATTCTGAAATTAAATGGGGTTGGGAAAGGATTTCAGACAAAGGTGGGATGTTGCTTGGGACTTGAAAGAAGCCAGAGAAGCCAGAGTTGAAGAGGGAGAGCATTCCAGGCATCAATGGGAGACAATCTAGAAAACATGCCAAGAGTCAAAAAACAGAATGACTTGCTTGAGGAACAGCAAGGAAGCTTGTGCCACTGGATGGAAGAGTATGTGGGGTAATAGAAGGTACAAAAAGATGGGAAAAGTATATATACATATATATATATACATACATCTATACATCTATACATATATATATATGTATATATATATATATATACACATATATATATATATGTATATATATATGTGGGGGGTAGGGTTGGTGGGTTATGAAAGGCTTCAAATACCAAACAGAAGTTTGTGTATTTGATCCTATAGGTCAGGGGTGGGGAACCTTTTGTCTTCCAAGAACCATTTAGATATTTATACCATCATTCTCAGGCCATACAAAACTGTCAACTTAAAAATTAGCCTTAATTTTTTTGACCTATATTTGCTCAAACATTTAATTCACTCCTAAAAAGCTCCTCGCCTGTGGCTACTGCAGCAATGCCAAGCCGGATGGTTTCAGATGTTTCCTGCCCATGCTATAGATGATAAGGAGCCAATGGAATTGCTGGAGTAAAGGGTTTATATAAATGGACTTATGATTTAGGAAAATCACTTTGGTGGATATGAAAGTTGATACTCAATGTATAGAAACAAATGAGCACAGTAGCCCCAGTGTTTGAAAAATCCAAAGATCCCAGGTAGAGGAACAAAAACTCACTTTTCTACAAAAACTATTGGAAAGTATAAGAAAGCAGTCTTTTGACCAGTATCTCATACCATATAATAAGATAAAGTCCAAATGAGTACAATAATAGACCTGAATGCCTTCCTTAAGGATTAGTATATTTTTACTCCATCATACCACCTGATCTGTGTGATCTGGAACCCTTGGCTGTCATTTTTGAACCCCACGTTCTATTTCCCACCAGCTGCTCAGTTCTTCACATCCACTCTACCCAGTCCAACTTTTTACTCCAACTACAGCTTTCCACACTGATTTTCCCCCATGCATCACATGGTCTTCTTCTTCATCTCTACCTCCTCTCTTCCCTGATTGACTTCTAGTCTCAGCTAAAGTCTCATTGTCTGCAGTGAGTCCTTCTTAATCCTAGTGCCTTCCTGTAGAGACAACCCCAATTTATTCTGTTTATATCTTGTTTCTACATGATCGCTTGCATGTTAACTTCTTCAGATGGTGAGGTCTTTGAGAGCAGAGATTCTTTTCTGTTTTACGTTTATCTCCAGAGTTTTAACACAGTGCCTGAAGCATGGTTGTGGACTGACTAACATTATTTCAAGATAAAGGGCGATGTCATAAACAAATTAGAGGAGCAAGGAAGAAATTACTTGTATGAGGAAAAACTGCTAACTAAACAAGAGATAGAGAGGGTCACAGAAGGTGAAATGGATGACTTTGATTATTTGAAAATTGAATAAGTTTTGTAAAAACAAAATCAATAGAACTAAAATTGGAAGAGAAAAGTATAAATTGGGAAAATCTTTGCAGCAAATTTCTCTGATAAAGGTTTCATTTCTAAAATAGAGTAGGAGCTGATTCAAATTTATAAGAATACTTATTATTTGATCTTCACTTTTGAAGTGGACCAATGATATCATTATATTGACAAATGATTCAAGTTTTCAAAGTATGAAATCCAGGTTATTAGTAACTATGAAAAAAAGTTCTAAATCATTAATTATTGAAAAAATGAAAATTAAAACAACTCTGTGGTTCCACTTCATAACCCTTGGATAGGCAAAGTTAACAAAAAAAGATGACAAATGCTAAGGGGTTATAGAAAAACAGGTATATATTATTGCACTGTTGCTAGAGCTTTGTATTGGTTCACCCATTCTGGAAAAGCAATTTGGAACCATGCCCCCAAAGCTATTAGATGTGTATGCTCTTTGACTCAGTGATTATCACTAGTGGGTATAAATCTCAATGCTACCAAAGAAAGAGAAAAGGGGATAGATAGTATGTATAAAAATGCATAAAGAAGTTCTGTTTGTGATGTAAAAGAATAAGAAACTGAATGGGGTGGGGGATGACCATCATCTGGGGAATAATGACTGAACAAGTTATGGCACTGGAAAAGAATGGAATATTTTTATGATATAAGAAATGAGGAAGAGATATTTTTTCCCAGAAACACTTGGGAAGAATTGCATGAAATGATATAGAGTAAATAGAACCAGGAGAATAATGACAACATAATAAAGACAAGCAACTTTAAAGACTTAGGAACTTAGCTCATCATATTCATGATTGATTATGATTCCATTAACCTCATGATGAAACATATCACCCACCTCCAGAGAAGATGATAGACTCAGTATGAAATATATAGCATTATTAATATTAAATATTTGAGTCATATGAAAATTGAACAAGAAAGCCACCTATTATTGTGTCCAAATTTTCATTTTAAAAATGTTAAAACAGTCAAGGGGCATAGATCCTTGAGGTACTCCACTGGAATTGTCCTTCTAAGTTGACATGAATCCTTATTGATATTCTTTGAGTCCAATCATATAATTATAATGATCATACTACTTCTCTCCATCTTTTCAGCAAGAAGGGAATGAAATATTTAACCAATTAACTAAAATCAAGGCAAAGTAAATGTATAATTGTATAATGTATAATGTATAAATTGTATAATGTATAATGTATAAATGTATAATGTATAATTTCTTCTGTTCTACCTGTCAAAAAATGAAAGAACAAAAGTCTGCCCTGACTTGTTCTTGATAAAATCATGTTGGTTCATGGTGATTATTGTTTCTTTTATTTTTTAGATGTTAACTAACCCTCTCTAATAATTCTGAAATAGAACTGTTGTCTTATTGCTTTGGATGGAACACCGGACTTGGAGACAGGAAGATCTGAGGTTGAATCCTGTCTCAGATACTTACTAGCAGTATCATACTGAGCAGGCCATTTGACCTCTGTCTGTCCCAGTTTCTTCAGCTGAGCTAGCATTTACCTTCCAGGATTGCTGTAAAGATGAAATGAGATCATATTTGTAAAGCCATTTGACACACAGTAAGACAATAGATACTTCTTTCCTCGCCCCTCTGCAACCTCTTCCTCTACAACCCTCCTACAATGCAGATTTATGTTGGCCATCCACCTGTATCTATCTATCCTGTACACATCTTGTCCTTGTCTCCTTCTAAGTTGGCAAGGTAGGGGGAAGGGATCTACCCAATCTGCTGGTGATCCTCTCTGATTATTTCTGATATCCCAAGGATACAGGGCAGTGATTGTCTATACATCGCTAGCTGTCCTGGACGTGGGACCATTTTTAGTCATCTATTTTCCCAATGATAATCTTTTGCTCCAGTTTTTCTTCAAAGGTCCTCACTTGCTAGATGTTGCAGCAGGCTCACACCTATTCTTGACACTCCATTGCCTGGAGCATGATGCTCATTTCTAATTCTTTACAGAATGAACTGTTCCATGACTCACATCCAAACAACAACACTTTTAGGATGTCAATATTAAAAGCTGAGTCTTCATCTCTAGAAAAGAATATGGGGTTTATTAAAAGAACTTTTAAATTTCCTGAAGGCTCTAGCTCACTCTCTTCCTTGTGGACTCAGGAAATTGATCCTCCTCTTAATTCTAGATTTAACTCATTATTTTTTTCATGTATTCATCTTTTATTTGTTTCTTTTGTTCTTTTTTAATTAATTGTTATTAAAGATATTATTTGAGTTTTACAATTTTCCCCCATCTTGCTCCCCCCCGCCCACAGAAAGTACTCTGTCAGTCTTTACTTTGTTTCCATGTTGTACCTTGATCCAAATTGGGTGTGATGAGAGAGAAATAATATCCTTAAAGAAGAGAAGAGAAAAAAAAAAGAAGAGAAATCTAAGAGGTGACAAGATCAGACAATAAGATATCTGTTTTTTTCTAATATAAAGGGAATAGTCCTTGCACTTTGTTCAAACTCCACACTTCTTTCTCTGGCTACAGATGGTATTCTCCTTTGCAGACAGCCCAAAATTGTCCCTGATTGTTGCACTGATGGAATGAGCGAGTCCTTCAAGGTTGATCATCACCCCTATGTAGCTGTTAGGGTGTACAGTGTTTTTCTGGTTCTGCTCATCTCACTCAGCATCAGTTCATGAAAATCCCTCCAGGCTTCCCTGAAATCCCATCCCTCCTGGTTTCTAATAGAACAATAGTGTTCCATGACATACATATACCACAGTTTGCTAAGCCATTCCCCAATTGAAGGACATTTACTGGATTTCCAATTCTTTGCCACTACAAACAGGGCTGCTATAAATATTTTTGTACAAGTAATGTTTTTACCCTTTTTCCTCATCTCTTCAGGGTATAGACCCAGTAGTGGTATTGCTGGGTCAAAGGGTATGCACATTTTTGTTGCCCTTTGGGCATAGTTCCAAATAGCTCTCCAGAAGGGTTGGATGAGTTCACAGCTGCACCAACAGTGTAATAGTGTCCCACAGCCCTTCCAACAATGATCATTATCCTTCCTGGTCATATTGGCCAATCTGAGCGGTGTGAGGTGGTACCTCAGAGAAATTTTAATTTGCATTTCTCTAATAAGTAATGATTTAGAGCCATTTTTTTCATATGGCTATGGATTGCTTTGATTTAACTCATTATTTTTAAAATACTTCTATCTAAGATACACATACTAATTCCTCTGGATGATCTATCCACCTGTATGTCCATACACATTCTTTAATCCTTGATGTTTTCCTTGTGGATAGGTGAATAGTGATGGTTCCACTGTATTCCACATCTTGATGGAAGGAGCACAAATGTTTTTCCCCCACAGTGGCATCTGGATGACCTCACTATCCATCGATGGGGAATCCTTCATCTTAGACTCTGTGCTGGATTTCCTCCATTATAATGATAAACACCTTTAGCAAACACACGTCTCCCTGCTTTATGCCTCACTTGTTATTTATGATCACAGCTATAGAACAAGTTTATCTCACTTGTAATATCTTTGAAGGGATCTCGAGTGGTTTTGATGTATGGATGGAAGACATGTTGTTGGGCAAGAATCTTTAAGATCAAATTTTACACAACCAGATCATTTTTTAAAATAAGTAACAAACAGTAAGCAGAGGGAGATATTCATCATCTACATCTTTTGGTGAATTTTCCAGTGTTTATCCTTGATTCCTTACCTTCTCACTTGAAATATCCAGTAACTTGCCAAATCCTTCCATTTCATCCTCCTCTCTTTTTCCCTTCTCATTACTAATAGGCTCACTACTAATAGTTCATCTTCTCTTTCCTGGACTAATTTAGTGACCCTCTAATTGATCTCTCCCAACTCCAATCCAGCATTCATACAACTGCCAGAGTCATTTTCCTTTATTGAAGGTCTGACAATGTCCCTCCTTTAAACTCCCCATTCCCTTTAGCAGCTCGATGGCTCAGTGGATAGAGTGATGAACTTGGAGTCAGGAAGACCCGAGTTCAAATAGTCTCAGACGCTTCCTAGCTGTGTCATCTTGGATGACTCACTTAATGACTGCCTCAGTTTCCTCATCTTGTAAATGGAGATAATAATAGCCAGGTTTATGGTGAGAATCAAATGAGATAAGGTTTGTAAAACCCTTAGAACTGTGTCTAGCACATATAAAATTATAGTGATGATGATTGTTGATAAAATATAAACTCCTTTGCAACCTAGGCCAAACCTACCTTCCCACTTTATGCTGTTATTCTTCTTCCCATACTCTCAATCTAGCCCAATTGGTCTTGCTTTTTCTCACACATAATTTTTTTTCTCCTGTATACTGAACATTCCCTTATGCCTAGAATGTATGTCCTCCTCACCCTTGTCTCAGAATCCCTGTCTCGTAGAACAAGCCTCCGGTCGAGGATCCATTTTCTTTGTGCAACCTTCCTCAAATACTAGTGCTGCCCCACTCAAGAAATCTGACCTTTTGTATTTATTTTGTATTTGTTGTTCAATTGTTCAACCATGTCCAACTCCACTTTGAACCATACTGTTCATGGAGTTTTCTTGGCAAAAAGAGAGTGTAGAATTTTCCCATTTCCTTCTATAGTGGATTAAGACAAACAGAAGTTAAGTGACTTGCTCAGGATCACATAGCTAATATGTATCTGAGGCGAGATTTGAACTAAGGTCTTCCTGACTCCAGACTCTATCTACTTTGCCATCAAACTGCTCTCATAAATATTTTGGTATTTATAGGAACTTTCTCCTTGGGGTATAAACCTAGTAGTGGAATCTCTGGTTTGGATATTTTAGTCACTTTATTTACTCTGTATATACCTACTTATTTAAATATTGTCTCTTTTGATAGACTGTAAACTCCATGAGGGCAGGGGCTGATCCAGTTTTGGTTTTGTATCCCCCAGTGCTTGGTACACAGTAAGCACACAATCATGTTATTGATTGATTAATACTATGGAATATGACTTGTGAAAGCCTACTGTTTACTCAGATAGTAAGCATTTATTAAGCACCCACGGTAGAATGAGCTGGGGATACAAAACTGGGCAAAAACCAGTCCTTGCCTTCTAGGGGTTCCTAGTCTAATGGTGGAAACAAGAAGTAAGCAGCTATGTACAAACAAAACTAACCTTCTGTGCAATATGTCCTTGAGAGGTTAATTTATGGTTCTCATAAAACTATATATAGATGGGAGAGATGACTGAGGGGTGTTGTTGACGTTCTCCTGGTCAACATTTTTGGCAATATAATAATCATACTCTAATAATACTTTCCAGAATTTTGGTAAGAATAAAAGTCAAACTGCATGAACTGATACTAAGTGAACTGAGAAGAGCCAGGAGAACATCATACACATTAACAGCAACAATGTGTAATAATCGACTATGATGGATTTAGCTCCACTCAGCAGTTCAGGGATCAGGGGTAATTCTAAAAGACTTGTGATGGAAAATATCATCCAGGGGCGGCTAGGTGTCACAGTGGATAGAGCACCAGCCCTGGAGTCAGGAGTACCTGAGTTCAAATCCGGCCTCAGACACTTAATAATTACCTAGCTGTGTGGCCTTGGGCAAGCCACTTAACCCCATTGCCTTGCAAAAACTAAAAATAAATAAATAAATAAATAAATAAAAAGAGAAAGAAGTATAGAGTCTGGATGCAGGACAAAGCATACTATGTTAACCTTTTAAAACTTTCTTTATGTTTTTCCCTTTCTTTCTCATGGACTTTCCCCCTTCAGTTCTGATTCTTCTTTCACATATGACTAATGTAGAAATAGGAAATGGGTAGATATTCAATATTAAAAAAAAGAGACTTCATTTTTCTGAGCCTTCCCCAGCAATCTGCTCCTACAGGTTTAATGCAGAAGAGAAGGGATTTTGGGGGAAAGGAAGTTGAAGACCCAGATAGGATCAAGTGGGGTGCTCAACTTGACAAACAGATATTTGTTGAGTTCACTACATGAAAAATATTGGGATGCCAAAATGGATTGTTTTCTGCCATGGTGGCGAGTGAAAAGAAAAATGTGGAACTCAATAACTTACAAAAAGATGAATTTTGAAAACAATCTTTGAATGTAATTGGAAAAAATAAACTAAAATAACATTAAAAAAAGTATCAAAGTGGGGCAGCTAGGTGGTGCAGTGGATGGAGTGCTGGCCCTGGAGTCAGGAGTACCTGAGTTCAAATCCAGCCTCAGACACTTAATAATTACCGAGCTATGTGGCCTTGGGCAAGGCACTTAACCCCATTGCCTTGCAAAAACCTAAAAAAAAAAAAGTATCAAAGTCCACCTCGAAGCCTGTAGCTCTATTTTCTTCCTTCAAAAAAAATCAATTGGGACATTTTCTGTACTCCAGTCTCATGGAGTCCAAGTTCTCCTCTGCCTGTTCTGTCTTTTCCCAAATCACTGATAGTGGCTCAATCATCACATCTATTAGGTCTTTGGGACCCAAGGGGGTGGATCATCTGACCAGATGATTTGAATTTAAGGGCAACTAAGGGCTCTCTTACTTTCTTCTGATTTGTCTTAGGTAGGAATTTCCTTTTCATTGGATGGCAGTCTGATTTCAGACCACAGCCAAATCCAAACCCCCTGTCTAATAAGTCCTAGACCTAGTTCAATGACCTTATCATCTTTGCTAACTGTGAATTTGTAGAAAAATCTTACCTTCATGATTTAAAGGAATAATATTCTTTGCTTGTATTATTGGCAGATAGATGTTTTCTTATCTGGTTAGGATACAGCTGTAAAGAAGTTTTTAGTAAAATTGTGTAGTTTGTGTAGAAAATTCGTCTCTGCAAAGATTACATTCTCTAACCTTTCTCCATTACTGCCTTGGTTTCTTTCCCCTCCTTTCTATCCCTCCTTCCAAACTCCCCAAATCTTTCTTTTTATCTCTTCCTTTTGTAGTTCCCTTTTCTTTCTCATCCTCTGCCTTATCATTTGAAGCCCCACAAAATGAACTATCATGAATGAATTCTTTCCATATGTGTTTTTCAATGAATCATTTCAACTGTGAGCAGACAAGTGCAAGGCAGTTAAGTGGCCCATAGATAGAGTGCTGGGCCTGGAGTCAGGAATACCTGAATTCATATCTGGCTTCTGACAGCAGCTATGTGATACTAAGCAAGTTATTTAACCCTGTTTGCCTCATATCTTTGCCAAGAAAACCCTCAATGGAGTCCTGGAGAGTCGGGTATGACTGAAACAACTGTACAACAATGAGAAGACAAGTGATGAGGGACTTGAGGAAGGGAGGATAGTTAGGAGATTACTGTAGTCATCTAGACAGCAGTTGATAAAAGCCTAGACCAGGTGGTGATTGTGGAAATGAAAAGAAGGGGACATATATGAGAGATGTTGTGGAGAAAGAATGACGAGATGTGACCATGTGGGGTGTGTGAGAGTGAGGAGTCAAAAATGGATCCAAGTGGGGCAGCCAGGTGGCACAGTGGATAGAGCACTGGCCCTGGAGTCAGGAGGACCTGAGTTCAAATCCTAGCTATGTGACCCTGGCCAAGTCACTTCACACCATTGTCTTAAATAAATAAAATTTTTTAAAAAAAGAATGACTTCAAGGTCACATTGCTTCCCAGTTCATCTGTAGGTTCTCTGCAGTTATGGGCTATGTTTTCCATTTCTCTTGGCTTGGTGCCTAGGGAAAAGAGAGGCACATGGGTGGGTATTCAATATTAAAAAATAAGAGACTTCATTCGTCTGAGCCTTCCCCAGAAATCTACTCCTACAGTTTTAATACAGAAGAGAAGGGATTTTGAGGGGAAGGAAGTTGAAGACCCAGATAGGATTGAGCGGGGGAGCTCAACAGACATTTGTTGAGTGAAAAATATAGGGATGCCAAAATTTAAAAAGAAAAAAAGATTGTATTTGAGGATAGTTTTTTGAGGAACTCTTGAAGAAGAAAGATACCTAAAGTTTTAGAAAATTATTTTAGTGGTCATATGAAGGTTGGATAGTTCAAAGGATACATCAGAGGTAGGGACTATAATAATAACCATCATTATAATAATAACAATAATTACTAACATTTATATAATACTTACCAAGTTCTGCATTAAGTGCTTAATAATTATTATTTTATTTGATATAAAACCCTAGGAGATAGGCATTATTATTATTATTATTATTATTCCTATTTTATTGATGAGGAAACTGAGGCAAACAAGTTAAGTGGCTTGTCCAGGGTCAGACAATTAGTCAGTATCTAAATCCATATTTGAACTTAGATTCTACTGATTCCAGATCCAGAGATCTGCACTATGGCACCTTCTAGCTGTCCCAATAGTTAGGAGTTTGTGATGCCAATCTAGAAGGAATATCTATATCTATATCTATATCTATATCTATATCTATATCTATATCTATATCTATATCTATATCTATATCTATCTATATCTATCTATATACATATATCTATATACATATATCTATATACATATATCTATATACATATATATATCAGGAAAGGATCTAAAATCATGCTGATATTTATTAATGGAGTGGAGGGGCTGAATTGAGCTAGGGGCCCTTCATAGAGATTAGACAATACACCCTCAATTTTTGGAGGAGGAAATTAAGAGAGGTTAAGGGACTTGGCTAAGGTCACACCTGTAGTTCCTAATATTGTCCCTTCTCTTCCCCCCTTGGCTATATGTTGCCCCAAGTGGTGTCCCAAAGGTAAGAAAAGCTGTTAATGTGATGATGTATTCTGTGAAGAATGAGATGACTTATGGGCTCTGTGATGTTTTAGGTAATCCTGGCAGAAGTAGGTCATTGGATCACAGCAGACCTCATGCTGGGAACAACTGAAATCTGTCCCTGTCGATCTGAGAGCTGGCTGTAGACCAGAAGTCAGTAGATAGACTTCCACAGTTGGTAAAATAAAGAGCAGGCTTTTACCCTCCCCAAACCCAAAAAGGACAGCAATCTGACCTCCTTTACTGGCAGTGGCAGTGTGGGGAGTCACAGAGGCTGACCTTATCCTAGGTCCCCAAATTATCTTTAGGTAGGAATTGCCAGGATTGGTCTGTGGATGGGATGACAGATGCCAATCAAACCAACAACTATTTACTGAATACCTACTATGTGTCCAACTCTATGGTAGATCCTGAAGGGGATACCAAGAAATATGTCACGTATTCTCTGCCCTCCAGAAGCTTATGTTCTTGTGGGGGAAATAAATCTAAACCTTGGAAAAGCCAAGTAAAATAAAACATTGTAATTGTACTTCAAGGTTATCATAGAAGAGCTGTCACAAGACTTGTTGGACAGAGTACTAGATTTGAAGTCAGGAAGGCCTAGGTTAGAATACTATTTTAGACATTTATTAACTATATAACCCCAGGCAAATTATGTAACCTCCCTGATCCTTGGGATTTCTAAATCTCAGGGATTTCTTTTTTTCCACAATTGATATTTTATTTCATTTTCCAGTTACATGTTATGAAAGTTTTTCAACATTTATCCACATACAGATGCATATTTATAAGTTACATAATTTTCTTCTTCCCACCCCCCTTCCCTCAATGGTGAAGAGTCTGGTGAACATTGTACATATACATTTATGTTTAATATGTTTACAGATTAGTCATTTTCTGTATGAGGAATTAGGACTAAGGGAAAAGAGGAAAAAAATCATAAAATAGGAAAGAAAAACATAAAAGAAACTTTTTAAATGTGAATGTAGTGTTCATTCAGATCCTGTAGGGTTTTCATTTTGTTTTGTTTTTCTTCCTCTAAATGTGGATAGCATTGTCCATAACAGGTCTCCCAGGATTACCCTAGCTCTCTGAATGGCCTAGAGGAACTGCATCCTTCAAGGCTGATCAATTTACAATATTGTAGTTAATGAATGCAATATTCTCTTGGTTCTGCTCTCTGTAGGAATTTCTACTGCATGCTAGCTGACAGAAACTGTTATGGGAGTCCAAAAGAAGGAGAGATCATAGTGGATTATTTTCTCAAAAAAAGTTTCCTGGAGGGGTTTAGATCTGAAGTGTTCCTAAAAGACTAGCTGGTATATGTAGATAAAGGTTCCACCATACACAGAGATTTGCAAGAAAAAGCTTGGCTTAAGGTGGAGGTAGGTGAGACAGTCTGGAATGTAGGATTCATATGAGGAATAATTGGAGACCAATCTGGAAAAGGAGGAAGAAAAGAGGGAAGGAAGGAAAGAAGGAAGAAGGAAGGAAGGAAGGAAGGAAGGAAGGAAGGAAGGAAGGAAGAGAGGAGGATGAAAGAAAAAAGGAATGAAGGATAGAGGGAAGGATGAAAAGAAAGAAGGAGGGAAAGAAGGAAGGAAAGAGGGAGAGAGGAATGAAGGAAATAGGAAGGTAGGTAGGAAGGAAGGGAGAAGAAAGGAGGGAGAAAGAAAGAAAGGAAAGAAGGTAGAAGGGAAGAAGGGAGGAAAGAAGAGAAGGAAAGGAAAGAAGCAAAGGAGGGAGGAAGGAAGAAAAAAAGGTTAGGAAGGAAGGGAGAAAGGAAGGAAACAGGTATTTATTAAATATTTATTATGCACCAAACTATGTGAATGATTTAGTTAACCTGTCTCTGTTTCTTCCTCTATAAATTGGAGATGATAAGCTGATACCTAAGTATATCCCTCATCTCTAAATCTGCCCCCTCCTCTCCATTAATACTTGAAGGACTCTGGCTCAGGCCTTTTTCTCAGTTTCCTCACTTGAATTGTCATAATAGTCTCCTCCTTTCACTAGTCCTAGTATATCCTCTGAAGTCAATCCTTCCTTCATCCAGATGCTAGAATAATTTCTAAGCTTTGGATATCTTCCCTTCTCCAGATACTCTCAAAAACCAAATCCCTAAGAAGTAGGGATAAACAAGTAAACAAACAAAAAAATCCTGCCTCAAGAAACTTACATTCTGTAAAGGGGAGATGACATGATAGGGGAGTGGCTGTTCAGAATGGGTATTTTGGTTTGGAAAATTAAAGGGATCCATGAGTGGAGCTATAGATTGACACACTTTTCAGCTGTAATGGTGGCATTGATGTGATAATAGTTCTAGGCCTGATAGGGCAGGCCTTATAGAGGGTGCTGAGAGTATACTCATTGACAGGAGGCTGATGAGAAGATGCCAAAAATAAGGCAGATCAGATTACTCCAGGAGCACCTTGAGTTCAGTGTTAGGAGCCAACATCACCAGAAATCAACCTCTGGCAGAAGGCTATCCCCAAGTCCAAACCCCCGACCTCACCTCAGAGGTTCCACCTCGTCACTTCTGGAGATGAGCAGGTGTTTAAGTGCATGTGTGTGACAAGGCGCCAGAGAACAAACTGGAAAATTGGATGAGTCTGCCCACATCTCATCTTGCTGGCCTTCCTTGACAACTGGGCTATGGAAGCCTCAGTCCTACTGCTCTCGGTGGTAAGATGACTCCTCCACATTTTTTTGGACCCATCACATTTTTTCCTCTTGCCTCAGCTCTTGATTAATTCTTCTTAGTCACTGGTCAAACTTCCTAAACCTTGAGGTATCGGAACAAGGAGCTAAGTTTAGTGACTAAAAAAATGTCCCTGTGAAATTCTTGGATTAGATGTGGGAGCCAGGTATGTCTTCAGATGAAATTTCCCTGGGCATTCCAACAGGCATCTGCTCAAAGGACCCTGAAGGTTGTTAGAAATTTCCTTGGAGCAAAACAGCTTAGGATAAACAAATAACTGTTGCTGTCCCATCTCATTCCATCAAATGGAGCAACAGTGCAAGGTCAAATCTATTCCCTTGAAATCTTGAAGGATTTGGGGAGCTCTGAGAAGTCAATTTGTAGATTTAGAAACTTCCCCAGAGTACTGAAGGGTTAAAAGATTTCCAGGGACTTGAATCCTGATCTTGCTAACTCCAAAGCCAGAGCTCTGCCAATGTTGTTATGCAGTAAAACGCAGCTCTGCTTATTGAAGAAAAGGCTTCTTTTCTTTGGAACCCAAACTATTATAACCCCATTTGACTTGGTACTTCCTTCTGGAACCATGCATAATCTCCCCTCCCCCTTTCCATAAGATAGCCCTTGAAATGCTTGAAGACAATTATCATACTCTTCCCCTCTTCCAAACAGTCCAATTTTGTTGTTTTTGTTCAATCATGTCTGACAATTCATGGCCTCATTTGGGGTTTGCTTGGCAGTGATAAAGGAGAAGTTTGCCATTTCCTTCTCCAACTCATTTTACAGATTAGGAAACCAAGAAAGATAGCCATGAAGTAACTTGCTCAGGGTCACACAGTTGATAAATGCCTGAGAGGATTTGAACTCAAAGCTTCCTGATCTAGCTGCCAAATGCTATTCATTTATGTTGCTTTAAACTGACTTCTGGCAATCTCAAAGCTGCAGCGAACCTGAACATGAGGGAGAAGGACATCAGCTGTTCACTAGGTCTTCTGACTTTGCAGGAGAGAGTCCCTGCTCCCCTCTCTCTCTTCACACATACTCATTTTGTTTCCACTTCAATAAAACTTGATTCTCTGGTTTCAGTTGCCATTTACATAGTTGCTTATAGTTTGCAAAATGCTTTATGAGTATTACCTTGTAATACATGAGACATAAATAGATGCAAAGATAACATTTTTCAAGATTTATTATTAACAGCACTGAGTTAAATCCTGAGGATATAAGTACAAGTAAACAAGTTTGTTCTTGTCCTTAAAGAGATTACATTCTAATGGGAGAAGACAGAAAAGAAGGGGAAGATGCAGTGGAAAGGCCAGACAGGGCAATTATTGAGGATGAAGAGAAGAAGAGGAAGAGGAAAAAGAGGAGGGAGAGAAAGAGGAAAAGGAGAAGAAAAAAGAAGGAAGGGGAAGAAAAAGAGGAGGAAGAACAGAAGAAGAAGAAAAACAGGAAGAGAAGAAAGAAGAGGAGAAAGACGAAAAGGAGCAGGAAGACGAGAAGAAAATAAAGAGAAAGAAGAGGAAGCGGAAGAAAAGTCCATGGAGTGAGCAGGGTGTAAATGGGAGAAGCTTAACTGGGGTCTTTCCTGAAATTGTGGTCCTGGTAAATGGGGCACCAGTCAAGACAGCACAGCCTCAAGACAGAGGCTTCTCTAGGTGAGAAAGGAGACAATGAGCTTTAGAGGCACAGATAGGGACAAAAAGTGACTTTTCATAGTCTGATCTCACGGGAAGAGACCAGAATTTGAGAATTTATAAACACTGCTTTGTAACTTCTGGGAGACTTAATGGAACCCACCAGTCTTTACAATTGAGAGTCACAGTGAAAAACCCTAGAGAGAAAAAGGTGCATTATATGCAGATAATCCAATGTCACAGAAAGAGCACCGGACTAGGGTTTGAATACCAACTCTGCTATTTACCATTTATATGATTTAGTGAACATCAATTTCCTTGGACCAATTGAACCTCCCAACGTTAAATGATCCTATACTTTGTTCTGTAAAGTAGGGATGTGATATGATTCATCTTTGAAATGAAATGCCTCTAGAATTGTTAAAATATCTTACAATGCTTGGATACTTCTAGTTATTTGGGAAATGATAGAAGTTGATCCGAATCACTCCCTTTATGGATGAAGAGATTCAAAGGAATGACTTGCTCAAAGTCATATAGGGAGGTTGGCAGCAAGTTTATTAACTGCCAGGCCCGTTGCATTTTCTTTTTAATTTCCTGGAAAAGTTACTCCTACCAAAGAAATTCTTGTTCTCCCCCCGCCCTTCCCCTGCCCAATGCAGAAATGATCTGCCTTTATATTATGCTTTTAAAATAGCTTTGCTTTCTTCAATACTCACCAGGTGGATCACCTGGCCTATCCTAAAACAGATATCAATTTGAGGATTTTCAGGGCTTCCATACAGGTACCATTGTGTCTCCTTCTACTTCCCCTGCTCCTGGAATGTCCCCCAGACCTCCCAGTTCTGTGCTGTCTGGAAATTTAATTAAAATGTTGCTTCCCCTCCTACACCTCATTCCAGTTCACTGATGAAGGCAGTGCATTGGGATTAGAAGGATTAAAGGAATGAATGACTTTCACTGTGAACCAAGGATTCTCAACAAATGATCTGAGGCCTCCTTGGGGAAAAGGTGATGGGATCTAGGGAGGTCACAGATGAGCAGGGAAGGGAGGCTTGGTCTCAGGTGACTGGCTTCCTTGCAGCTGAGGTTGGCTCATATGGCCACAGGCTGGGCCCTGTCTGCCAGGACTGCCAGCAGAGAGCAGGGTTAGGGAAACCCACCCAAGATGTAACACAAGAAAGGATTAGCATCTTGCTCTGTTGCCATCTCCCTGGGACACTGAGACCCGAAGCTGGATCCCTGAGAAGGAAGTAGGGCATTTTGAATGACAGGAGGCAGAGGATGGGGCAAACCTAATCCAGGATTATGGAGGGCAAAAGGCCACTGGCTGTTTCCAGTTCGCTGGCCTTCAAAGAGAGTCTGAAGAGGGAAGAGGTAGGGAGGGAATCAGGGAAGAGGGAATGCTCTTGATTCAATCTATATTGTTTTAACTTTGGTTTCTTGAACTACAGCAGCTACTAGATATAGTCTCTGGGCCTTAGTTTTCCCATATGTAAAATGAGGGAGTTTGGAAAAAAATCATCTAGCACTCTGATTCTAGGCTTCTCTTAATTGTCCTGAGGGCTGACTGTGACAAAATTGTGACAAAGTGAATAGGGCCTTCTCTTTTCTAGATGTTCTTTTATACCCCACCCCCAGATCCTGAATACCTAAGCCTGTCACACTTTTCCCTTTCATCCTTTTTGGGGTAAAGAATAAACTAATTAAGGATAAACAGATAAAATATTAGAAAGAAAAGTACATTCCCAACTCACATCTACCATATAAAAAAGAGGCCAGAAAGGGCAATGTTTAATCCAAAGGAATGAAAGAATAAATCTTTGGAGGTTGAATTTTAGACACTGTTATGTCAGTAAGAGAAATATTTTTCTTTTTTTTAAATTTCCCATCACCTTCATTCTTTATATTTTACTCTACTGTCATCATGCCAGAGTAACTTTCCCCTGGCCCCTTTTAACTTCCTTTCCATCTTCTTATATTAAAGTTCTTTGAATCCAGGAACTATTTTTTCTTTCATTTTTAGAGGGGGGCGTGGTGGTTTGCAAGGCAATGAAGTTAAGTGACAAGGTCACAGCTAAGTAAGTATTGTCTTAGGTCTAATTTGAACTCAAGTCCTCTTGATTCCAGGACTGGTGCTCTATCCACTGTGCCACCTAGCTGCCCTAGAACTTTCTTTTCTTTGAGAGAGATATTCAGAAGAGAGATATTCCCATGATTGTGTCATTATGCAATGCAGGTTGCTTACAACTCATATATATCTGTAACACATATACAAATATAAATACCCATACATAACAACTTAGCTTTGTACATACAGACAACATATATATGTATAAATACATATATACATAGCCACATATATACATATATATACATATATACATATATATATATATATATATATATATATATATATAATTGATGATGACTGATGGCCTTGATCATCTGTGGCACCTCTTTAATTGTCAGAGCATTCCATAGTCCCCTTTTCTTTCATCTTCAATGTCTAGAAACATCAATTCTGGAAGTAGCTGGCTTCTTTTAATACAATAAAACAAATTCTATCACATAGAAAAACATCCTTCTTTTTAGGCCTTTCCTCAACCACAAAATTTTCAATGATGTCCCATGATCCAAAAGATGGCATCCAAGGGCTTTCAAGGAGGTAGTGTGGCAGAGGGAAAAGAATATTTTTGAATCAGCACCAAGTAGAAAGAATTTGAATCCCAGCCCTGCCACCATTGTGTGATGATTAGGCAAATTTCCCTTCCCAATTATTTTAACTATAAAATAAAAGCATTGGATTTGACTAAGATTCCTTTTAGCTCTGAATCTTATGATGCTACCCAAACAATTATTTCTTATATTGCTCCGAAATGCAAACCCACTATCTTTACCAGTTTCCTCCCTAAGCCAGGGCTGTCCCTCATGCCTGGAATGCTTTCTTCCTCATCTTTGCCTCCTGGTTGCTCTTGCTAAAGTCCTAGATGACCTCTTACCTTCTAAAGAAAGCTTTTCCTGATCTTTCATTTTCACGGCTTCCCTCTGTTACCGATCTCCAATTTCTCTTACAGTTGACTTATTTGTACATGGTTTGTATGTAGTCTTCGCTATTAAACTACGAGCTCCTCAAGGACAGGAATTGCCTTTTGTCTGGCTCAGAGTAGGGTTTAATAAATGATTTGTTGACTGATTCCTTACAGAAAGGGGATATAATGTCCCATATCTAAAATGATGAAATTTAATAAGTATAAGTGTAATGTCTTCTGCTTGGATTAAAAAAAAAAAACAATCTGCCCAATAGAATAGAGTAGATGTGGCTAGGCAATTATTCTTGTTAACACGAAAAGACAGGAAATGGGATGGTTTAAGGGATTGCAAATTCAGTGAAATCTGAAGAATAATAGGACAGACATAAAAAGGTAATATGATCTTGGACTCCATTAAGAGAAGCATCCTGTCTCAAATGAGGGAGGGAGGTGATAGTTTCCTCCCCCAATGTCTTGTTCAGACCACAGATGATGTATTACATTCAATTCTGGGCATGTTGTGATAGGAAGGACTTTGACAAGCTAGAGCTTGAGCAAAGAGCAGTACCAATAGGCAGAATGGACTCAAAACCATGGCATATATGCCTTGGTTCAAGATTTGGGGGATAGGTAATGAGAAGACAGAGATACTGTACAAGAGATGTTTTTTAAATATTTGAAAGACATGTAAATGTAAATAAAGTAATAAATTAGACAGAACTAAGAACAAGGGAGAGAAGGTACAGAGAGGCGGACAGGAACTCAATATAAGGAAAAAAAAGAAACCAACTGGCAATTATATAGAATCAACTTCCGACAGAGAGAGAGAGAGAGAGAGGATGTTGGATGACTGTGGATTTAATAGAATGAGGTCTCCTCTACTCAGGCTTGTACTGGATTAAATCTTGGAGTTCCCTTCCACTTTTCTGAGATTCTTGGACTTCTTGAATTTACCATTTTTGTTTTATAGCTTATTTTGCTCTCTTTGGTAGAATGTTGCCCCACCCTTAACCCCACCACTCAAGGATCTTTCCAGAAGGGTGTATACTCCATCAGTAGTTCTGCTCGGATTTTGAATCCATGAATCTCATACCTCTCCAGGATAAGCTAATCACTTGAAATCTCTTCACTAAGCAAATTTACTCAGCTTTTGATACTTTCTCAGATTCCCCTGTTAATTCTCTCTGATTGGAGGGCTAGAAGGTGGAGCCAGCCATTCTTTCCAAAAGCTTCCTTTGTAGAGGGCTCAGAACATTTTCAGGTAGGTCTTCTTTTTCTATCAGTGGCTCAGCTGACTCTAAGAGCATCATGTTTCCCCTCCTCTTCTCTTTTCAGTTTTCTTTTATGTATTGTCTTTCCTCTTTAGATTGTAAGCATCTCAAGGACAGAGACTGTCTTTTTCTTATTTGATTTCCCAGCACATAACACAGTCCTTAGCATATTCAACTTAATGTTTTTGGAATTGAATTGAATTGAAAAGAGCTTTGGATCTGAAATCAGAGATCTATCTTTAAATTTATCACACAAAATATAAATTCAAATTCCATTGTCTAGCATTCAAAACCCTCTCTCATGGAGGCAGTATGGTCTAGAGGAGAGAACATTTTGAAACTTTTTGTGTTGTGTATGTGGATACATGCTTAGAGCATATGTGTATATATAAAATTTACATTCATGAATTTGTATGTGCATATATCCAAAATAAATATGCAATTATCCTTGGAGAATGGGAGATGGTTCTAACACCCAGAGGAATCAAGAAAGACTACTTCAAGGAGGTAGCCTTTGAACTGAGACTCAAAAAGTGTCAAAAGACTGAGAGAAAGGGGTGGGGGGAAGACTCTAGGAACAGAGAACGGTCTGTCCAAAGATGGGAGAGAGAATACTGTGTATGGATAATAATAAAATTCCAGTTTGTCTGGAATGTAGAGTGTGAGGGGGAGTAATGAGAAATCAGCCTGGAGAGACAGGCTGAAGTCAAACTGTGGAATTTTAAATGCCACAAAAAAGAATTCATATTTTATACTAGAGGCAATAGGGAGTCACTGACATTTCCTGAGAGGGGAGTAACATGGTTAGATTTAGACTTTGGTAGTTGTGTAGAGGGTGGATTAGCAAGGGGAGAGATTAGATAGAAAATTCATTGGGGAGGTTATTACAGGAAGTCAGAGGAAGGGGCAGTGAGGTGACTTTTGTGAGAGGAGAGTAAAAAGGACATAGGTTCAAGGACACTGAGAAAATGAAATTGGTAATACTTAACAGTAAACTGGGTGGGAGGGGGGTCTGGGGTCAGTGAGAATGAAAAGTCAAGGATGACCCCAAAGTTGTGAGACTAGGTAACTGGAAGGATATTGGTGTCTTCAGCCGAGAAAGGAGAAGTTTCTATTTTGGATGTATTGAATTTGAGATGGATTTATGGATCCAGCAGCAGCTGGAGATGAAGGATTAGAAGTCAGAATAGAGATGAGGGATGGTTCTTTAGATCTGGGAGTCATATACATAGAGAGAAGCCTTGAATCCATAGAAGCTGAGAATAGATAGGGCTTCTGCCTTGGAGTTAGGAAGACTAGAGTTCAAATCCTGAAAAAGAAACTAAAGAGATAGACAGTCAGGAAGAGAAGGATCATGAAAGTCAGGGCCAGCAAAGTATTTATAAAGGGAATGTCAAATATTTGCAGGGGGATGTGCCTGAGCACATCCAATAGAGCAGAGCCAGACTTAGAAGGCCTTTGTCAAAGATGATCCTATCATTAAACTTGGAATTACAGTGTCAAATTTTTATAGAGGGTCAAGAAGACTGATGTGTTTTTGAATCTCTTGATGGATACCTTCTAGAATTACCCCTTGGGTATCCTCTGTGGTCACCCCTGGGTGACTATACTCTGGCTTCCTGTCCTTTGCTTGGGTGGGGGGGTGAAGGGAGGGTCGGAACAAAAGGAGTGGTTGACTCAGTTATCCAATCCAGTGCATTCCTGATATGTTATTTGCTACATAGAATGTCCAAGATGATCCATGTAGATCCGATCCCTTCATTCTATAGATAGGAGAACTGAAACTCAACCAGATGATGTGACTTACCCAAAGTCACACCATTAATAAATGATAGATTCAGAACCTCTACTCTTGTCTTTGGACATTTAGCCTAGTGTTCTTTCCACTATGCCTTCTTTAAATAGCACCATCTCTCAGGACAAAATAGCCAAAGTTCTCTGCCAGTTCTGGTTTTCCAAGTGTTATTATCATTTCCTCCCCTACCCCCATCTCATCCTCAGCTCCCACAACCTCCAAATTCTCCCCTCTTCAATACTTTGTTACTGGAAGTCTAGTCTCCTCCCTGGGACAAAGGCCCTTTGTTGCATAATCAGTCTCCAGTTTTCCCATAATCCTAGCAGGCTAATGGGCAGAAGAGGGGAAGGAGGAGTGAAGAGGAAGGGGACCTTGTGTTAGACTTGGGGTGGGAGGGAAATGTGGTACTTCCAAAGAGTTAGGATCCAACAAGCCAGGACCAGGTTGTGTTCTCTCCAATGATCTTCTGGAGGAACCCAGAACAACTCCCCGGAAAAGGAAGCCCTGCCAACTCTCACACCACCCCCAGTCTACCTCCCCCATTTTCTTTTGAAAGTTGTTGACCTTCCTCTGTGCCAGAGATGGAAGTGCCAAGTAAGCATTTTCAGTAACCAGTAAAGTGGAAAAAATTGTTTTAATTAGTTTAATGGGTGTATTTTTTGGTGTAATCGGATTACACCAAAATATTGCAGGCTCTCAGGCTGCTCCCCTTCCCAGCAGCAGTTCCAACTCTGTCTGCCTTTCCATCAATGTTAATCTGATCTGGAGTATAAAGGAGGGAAGCTTGTTTCCTGCACCAGCTTTGGATGGTGTCTCTCATTTTATACAGGGGCCCTGGTGTGGGGAACACTCCTATCTTATGGACTCAGGAGTACTTTTCTAAATCAATCTAGTGAATTCTATCCTGTTCCTTTCCATCTCTGCCCATATCATTCTCCCATACCCAGAATACATGGCCATATCCTTCCCTTGTATCTGAATCTTTTAACCATGCTTCAAGTCCTTCCTTTCAGGAAAATCACAGAACCATAGAACTTCAGAGACAGAAGAGTCAAAGAAATCTTTGTTGTCATTTTTTCAGTCATGTTTGACAATTCATGACTCCATTTTGGGGCTTTTTGGCAAAGAAACTGGAGTGGTTTGCCATTTCCTTCTCCAGCTCATTTTATAGATAAGGAAACTGAATCAAACAGGATAAGTGACTTTACCCAGGGTCACACAGCTAGTAAATGTCTGAGGCCAGATTTGAACTCAGGTCTTCCTGACTCCAGACCTGGTTCTCTATCCACTGTGCTAGCTGGGTGTACAAATAACAATAATAGCTACTATTTACCTAGGACCTATATGTGATAGATACTGTGCAAAACATTTTACAAATATTACCTCATCTGAGTTTTACCACAATCCTGGGAAGGGGGTGCAATTATTCCTATTTTACAAATGAGGAAACCAAAGCAGATAACAGTGAAATGACTTGCCCAGAGTCACAATTAATCATCTGTGGCTGAATTTGAATTCCAAAGTTCCTAACTCCAAGGCTAGTGTACCACTTCTCATGAGAACCAGAGTATTAGGACTTCTTGACTCCAGCCTCCCTGGACCAAGTCAGCCCACAAGGATCTCTTCTTTGAAAGAGTTCAGTTTTCAGCCACCAAGTCCAACCACATCCAATAGAGCAGAGCAGGGCAGAGAACACATTTGTTGAGGATGATCCCCTCATTAAATTTGGGATTACAGACGATCACTGCCCAGCCCTACACAAGAGACACCCAGAAGTCTACACTTAACTAAACCATAGAACTACATTGAGGTGGTACAAAGAGACCTCACCTGACTCTCTTTCTTTGCTAAAGATCCATCGTCAGGAACAGAATAAAGACCAGCTTAGGAATCTGAACTCAGATCCCTGGGCTCTATCCAAGTTACCATTTGGTCTCCAGGAATCCTCATGAAACCAGTGCCTTTGTTGAATTTTTGGGAGCAGTTGCTGCCTTTTCCTTCTGAAGGTCAATTCCCTTCCTACTGAACTGTTACCACCACCCCCAACTCACCCCCCCCACACACACACCTGCCCAGTTCTGAAAGTGGGCTCCATTCATTTGTGATTTAGGCTCTTTGACTTGCTTTGTTTCTTATCTTTTTCCTTTTCTCAACTTCCTAAGGGTAAGGAGATGGCATCACTACTTAGCATTATTTTCCCTTGCTGGGCAGCAAATCCAAGCCTCCTTGGGAAGAATTTTCACTCATTTTAGGGGTTAGCTTCATGACTCTGGGCCCTTACTGTTCTTCCTTCCCCTTCTCACTTTTTCATCTCAGCCCCCCCCCACCCCCATCCTAGGAGGAATAGGATTGAGTGGTCATTGAATTTCAAGGAAATGGGAAGGCAAATCAAGCTACAATGGCCTTTCTGGAAATGCTGGGTATTTTGGAATTGGTGCTGATGACACACTGTTAACATGTCATAGATAATGGACCTCAGAGCCCATCCATCCAACCCTTTTATTTTATAATTGAGAAACTGAAGCTAACAGAAGTTAAGTGACTTACCCAAGGTCACACAGGTAGTAAGTATCAGAGGTGGAGTTTGAACCCACATTCCCTAACTTTCCAACATATTATAATACTGTGGTAGATAACTCTGATTCAATGTGAAGAAAAGGTCTGAACAGTCATATCTTGTCATTAATATTGGATTGAGAACTGAAGAGAACATTTAATCTATGCCTTTGGGAGGCTCATTATCCACATCTGCCCCTCACTCATAGGTGTCACCAAAAGTTCTTTCTTGAACTATTCTCTTTTGGACTTGGATATCTAATTTGTTTTAACAGCTTCAATCTTCATCTTTATAAAAGAAAAGAAATAGGGTTAGAGTCTGGATCTGAGATTTCATTGGTATTGGATCTCCTGGTGAGGGAATGCCTTCTACCAACTAAGGTCAATCAATTAACAAACATTCATTAAATAACTACCCTGTGAAGTTAGTGTACTAAGTTCAAGAGAGGCAAAAGGCAGTTACTGCCCTCAAGGAGCTTACACTAATGGAGAAGCAACATACAAACAACAAACAAGATAAAGTCAGTATTTCTAGCTCTCCAAAGCTGGCTAACCAATTTCTAAATCCATTGTTCTTCATACCCATGCCATTTAAGAAACAGGAATAAGATTCTTAGTTGTTCCCAGAGAACAAGCCATCTCTTACCTTTGAATGTTCATTCAAGTTGTCCCTCATACCTGAAACACAGGCCTCCTCTTCATTGCCTCTTAGATTATTTTATATTTCTTTAAGATTCAGGGGCTGTCTGCTCCATGAGGCCTTCCCTGATCTCCTTCCCACCTTAGTGTTTAATCTTCTTCTTCTCAAACTAACTTGCATTTATTTATTCATGTATATAATTTCCCCCAAGAGAATATTAGTTTCTTGAAGGCAGAGACTGTTTTCAATTTTTTTTTAACTTCAATAGCTAGCACAATGCCTTCCATACTCAATTCAACATAACAAATATTATTGTTTCTAGGTGCCATACTGAGTTTTACTGGAAATACACATTTATAAATGATAGTCTCTACCCTTCAAAGGGACTCTAGAAATCCAACAATTCAACCCCTTCATTTTTACAGATGACCCAAAGTAGGGAAGAGACTTGGCCAAAGTTTCATCAGTGGTAAGTGACAGAGTCCAGATTTAAATATAGGTCATTTGACAACCAATTTCAATGCTCTCTGCTCTTTGCAGATAAGGACATACAAATAAATGAAAACTACTTTTGACTCTCTGGGTCCTTCCAAACTTCAAGGTGCTGTTTAGACGGGAGCATCAACTTGAAAGGGTTTTCCTCTGGCTCTTTGGACCCTTCCATAATTCAGGGCCAACTCTGGCTCCTAGCTTGACCCCTGACAACCAGACTGACTTCAAGGTGTCAACATGGGCAAACTCAATGTGGTCATTAATAAGGATATGACTCAAAATTCAGGAAAAAGCAATCCTAGGTAAGATACTTGTGGTTTCTTCAGGTCTCTCATATCTAAGAGATACCAATTAGAAATGAAACCTGAAAGAATGGAAAGGTTCACTCTGAGACGTCATCAGAACAACAGAGTGCCCAGCGACCCTTTTGCATAAAGAAATCTATTTACCAGTATACTGCATATGGGAACGATCAACTGTAAGTCTATCTTAGTCTCTAATTCTTTTTTTATTTTTAAAGAAAAGGAGGATACTTGCAGAGTTTTCTTTTCTGAAAACAAGAGTTGAGGGGGGGGGGGAAGTAGGGGAGAGGGAACAAGCTTATGGGCCTAAACAAGAAACAACTTAGCCACAATCCCCTGGGGTTTCCCAATCCACAATTTCTGCAATCCTGGACTGCCTGTAGCGTGCACACCCGCCTCCTTCCCTGAGTTATGCAACATGTTTTCCTTGGCCTCCTGCTGTGTGTGTATGTGTATGTGTGTGTATGTGTGTGTGTATAACTCATAAAAGATTGTCAAAAAATCATAGAATCATGGAATCATAGGCTGTCCTAAGTTGGAGGGGACCTTGGGACATGAAATATTTGAACTGTGTCCCCCAACACCTTTTATGGGACTTTGCACATAGTAGGGACTTATTCATTTTTTTTGCAAGGCAAATAGAGTCAAGTGGCTTGCCCAAGGTCACACAGCTAGGTAATTATTAAGTGTCTGAGACCGGATTTGAACCCAGGTCCTCCTGACTCCAAGGCCAGTGCTTTATCCACTATGCCACCTAGCCACCCCTGACTTATTCATTTTTGTTGAAATCAGAGGAACACAGAATCTTAGGAACTGGATAATAACTCTCTCCTGTTCACTGATCAACTAACTTTTGCTTGAAGAACTCCTTGAAGGGGAAGCTACTAGGGTTTGCTACATCTAGAGAATTCCAATGGTTAGGAAATTTTTGCTGACATCAGACATACATTTTCCTTTTTGTACCTTCCACCCACTACTTCTAGTTTTACTCTTCGAGGTCGAGCAGAATGAATGAATTCTCTTTTTCCTGACAGAAGGTAGCTATTATATCCTTGAAAAATCTTCTTCAGACTGAACATCTCATGTGACTTCAACCAATCTTTGTAATGGTGAGTAGAGAGGACTCTTCACTGTTTTGTTCACTATTCTCTGAATCCTCTCCAGCTTGTAATACCTTTCTAAAATGTGGCAGGCAGAACAAAATTTGGTGCACCAGATATGATCTGATCAGGACAGATTGCAGAGGAGAATATCTTTTCTCCTTTACACTACACTTTGATGAAGTTAAGACTTTGGGGACTTTGGATGGAAAGATGGCAGGGTAAGGAAGGAAACTTCTGAAGTTCTCCCAAATTTTCCTCCAAACACTTAGTAAACTGTCTCAGAATTGATCTAATAGTAGGGAAGCAACTTACCAGTAAAATAGGAAAGGTCTGTCTCACTGGGGTAAAAGGGAAGGGGGTCCAAGAGCAGTCATAGAAGACATCTCACAATAAGGACCTATAGCAAAATTCCAAGCATGGGGCAATCCATCAGCAAGCTCTCTTGCAAGCCAGCTAAACTCTAGGCAAGTGAAAAATAATTGAAGCTCAGCAAGGTCCCATCCTAGAGACCTATCTCACCCTAGCAACCACACTAGAGAGGCCTTGACCCTATTGCTGACAGTAGTGAAACTGTCCCAGGGTGGGCCAACAGAGAGACTGGCTCCTTGGTCCTATGAGCAGAGAGATCATGTTCCCAAAGCAATATATCAGGGTCCTATCCCAGATTCTTTTTCCAGGGTCATTTACCAGAAAAATTCTGTTACCATTGCAACCTAGCAGCAAGGCTCCACCCCTGGATCAGGCCAATAGTTAAGTCTCCCTCACAGTGGAGGCCAACAGGGCAACCTCCCTGAACAAGTTAGAAAAGAAACCTACCCTTCAGAGAAAACAAGCAGCTCCCAAAACCCACTGAAAGACAAAAGTAAGATCCAGAGCCCAGTGCAAAAAGCTTGGCCAATTTTATGACCAGAAAGGATAATGATCAATGTTGGAAGAGATGTGGGAAATCTAGGACACTAATGCATTGTTGGTGGAGATGTGTATTCATCTAACCTTTCTGGAGAACAGTTTGGGATCACCCCCAAAGGGCAATAAAAATGTGCCTATTCTTTGATCCAGCAATACAATTACTGGGTCTATACCTTGAAGAGATCATAAAAAAAGGTAAAAAAATCACTTGTACAAAAATATTCATAGCTGCTCTATTTGTGGTAGCAAAGACTTGTTAATTGAGTGAATGTCCATCAATTGGAGAATGACTGAACAAATCATGGTAAATGTAAGTTATGGAACTCTATTGTTCTATTTGAAACCGGGAGGGATGGGAGTTCAGAGAAGCCTGGAGGGATTTGCAATAACTGATGTTGAATGAGATGAACAGAACCAGAATAACATTGTACACCCTAAAAGCAACATGGGGTTGATGATCAACCTTGATGGACTTGTCATTTAATAAGTGCAACAGTCAAGGACAATTTTGGGGTATCTTTGATGGAGAATATCATCTGTTTCCATAGAAAGAGTTTTGGAGTTTGATCAAAGACCAAAGACTAATAATACCTTTAATTAAAAAAAAACCCTTTATCTTATTATGTAATCTTGATAGTTCATATTCTATTTTTTTAAGGATATGATCTCTTTCTCAACACATTCAATGTATAGCATGGAAAAAAACCAAACCTAAAAACTTGGCCAAAGCCCAACTTTTACATTAAAACACCAGGTCACAAAAAAGGCAGAAAAAATGAGCAAAAAAAAAAGGAGCTTGACTCTAGAAAGTTACTATGGTGATAGTGAGGATCAAGGTATAAACTAGGAAGAAGACAATAGTGTCAAAATGACTACTTGTGAAGTCTCAAAGGAAAATGTAATTCGGTCTCAGGCTCAAAAAGAATTTTTGATAGAGTTTAAAAATTAGTTAAAAAAATAAATTAGAGAAGTAGAAGAAAAGTTGGGAAGTGAAATGATAGTAATGCAAGAGAATCATGGAAAAATAGTCATTAGAATGAGAAAATGAATTAAAAAATTTTACCAAGGAAAGTAACAAAACTCATAGAAGAAAATAATTCCTTAAAATTTAGAATTGAGCAAGTGGAAACTAATAATTTGATGAGACAGCAAGATACAATAATATAAAATCAAAATTTTTTTAAATGGAAGAAAATGTGAAATTTCTCACCAGAAAAGCCATTGACCTAGAAAATAGATCTAGAAGAGATAATAGAATTATTGGACTACCTAACCAAGTGGCCAAAATTGAAATTGAAAAAATGTACTGATCAGCACCTGAAAGAACATCATAATCAAATTTCAGAACTCACAGATCAAGGAGAAAGTATTGCAAGCAACCAAAAAAAATAAACAATTGAAACATCATGGAAATACATTCAGGATTACACAGGATTTGGCAGCTTCCTCATAAAAGAGCCAGAGGGCTTGAAATATGATATATCAGAAAGCAAAGAATTATAACCAAGAATTGCCTACTCATCCAAATTGAATATAAACTTTCAGGAGAAATGAATATTTAATGAAATAAAGTACATTCAAGCATTTCTAATTAAAAGATTAGAACTGAATAAAAAAATTGACTTCTAAATTCAAGACTTAAGGGAAACATAAAGAGGTAAAAAAGGAAATGAGGAGAAAACATGGGAAATTCATTACATTAAATTGTCTATATTTCTTTATAGCAAGATAATAATTGCAACTATCAAGAATTTTATTACTATAAAACAGTTAGAAGGAATACACACACACACACACACATACACACACACACACAGACATGGCTATAAAGTGACTTTAATGGATGATATTCCTTCCACCTACCCCCCCCCCCCAAACCTAACAAAAGAAAAAGGTGAGAAAGAAAAATTGAACTGGAAGAAGTAGGAGGGGGAAGATTGAATGTGGCTATTCCATATAAAACTGATATGAAAGACTTAGTATAACAAAGGGGAAAATGAGGGGTGGAAGTGTAGCAAAAGTTAAATTTATTCTCATCAATATTGTCTCAAAGAAGGAATAACATATACATGTAGTTGAATGTTGAAATCTACCTTACCCTGTAAGGAAGTCAAAAGGACAGGGTTCATAGAAGAGAGAGGGAGGACTGAAAAAAAGGCAGTGTATATCGGGGAAGGTAATGATCAGAAGTAAAATAGTTGTGTGAAGGGAAAGAGCAGAATATAAGAGAGATAGAGAGATAAACAAGCAAAAAAATAGCATGGAGGAAAATATGTAGTTATCATAAGTATAAATTTGAATGTGATGAACTCACCCATAAAATGGAAGAGGATAGCAGAATAGATTAAAATCAGAATCCTACAATATATTAGTTATGAAGTAGTGTGATACATATACACAGGGTAAAGATAAGGGCTAGAGCAGAATCTGTAATGCTCCAGCTGAAGCAAAGAAATCAGAGATTGCAATTATGATCTCAGACAAAGCAAAAGTAAAAATAGATCGAATTAAAAGAGATAAAGTAGGAAACAATACCTTGCTGAAAGGTACCACAGGCAATGAAGTAATATCAATCCTAAACATAGATGCAACAAATAGTATAACATCTAAGTTGAATGAGTTATCTGGGGAAAGAGATGTTTGTCCTTCTTTCTTGAAGAAGACTATGAAATCAGGGAGATGATGCCATAACAAGCACATGAATTGGATTTGAATTGGGGGGGGGTGTTGTGCTAAGTCACCAACTTCACTTTCTTCTCCATAGCATCTGGGTCCAAGGGCCAGAGATGAATCAGGATGACTAGAGATTGCCCTGGATGTGAGACAATCAGGATTAAGTGACTTGCCTAAGGTCACACAGCTAATAAATGTCAAGTGATATGAAAAAATCTAAAATATGTGGGGAAATAATGAAACTATACTTGTAGGAAACCTCAACCTTCTCATCTCAGAATTAGATAAATCTAACAAAAAAATAAAAAAGAATTTAAGGAGATGACTAAAATTCTAGAATCTGGAAACTGAATGGGAATAGAAAGGAATATATGGTTTTCTCAGTAGCACATGGCACTTACATACAGATAAACCATATATTAGGGCATTTAAACAAAACACCACACAACCAAATGCAGAAAAGAAGACATTGTAAATGCATCTTTTTCGGATAATAATTCAATTAAAATTACATTAAATGATGGACAATAGATTAAAAATTAATTGGAAATTAAATAATTTAATTCTAAAAAACAAGTGAGTCAAAAAACAAATTATAGAAACAACTGATAATTTCATTAAAGAAAATGACAATGTGATAACATAACACGATTTATGAGATATAGACAAAGCAGAAATTAAGAGACAATATCTCTAATTGTTTACATCAATAAAATAGAGAAAAAACAGAAAAAGAACAAACCCAAAATCCCCAATTAGACACCAAATTGGAAATCCTGAAAAATCAAAGGAGAAATTAATAAAATTGAAAGTAAGAAAAACATTGAACTAATAAATAAAACTAAAAGCTGCTTTTATGACCAACCTCCCCATCACAATAAAATAAATAATTCATTGGTTAACTTGATTAAAAAAGAGAAAGAAAAAAATCAAATTACTAATACCAAAAATGAAGGGGATGAATTCATCACCAACAGGAGGAAATTAAGACAATTGTTAGGAGCTATTTTAATCAGTTATGTGTCAATAAGCTTGACAATCTAAATGAAATGGATGAATAGCTACAAAAATATAAATTACTCAGATTGACAGAAGAAATACTTACATAACCCAAACTTAGAAAAAAAGATTGAACAGGCTATCAATTAACTTCCTAAAAAATCCCCAGGATCAGTGTATTCAGAAGCAAATTCTTAATTGGAAAAATAAATGAAGGAGTCCTACTATATTCTTTTTATGACTCAGATATCGTACTGATACTCAAACCAGGAAGAATCAAAGTAGGAAAAGAAAATCATAGCTCAATTTCCCTAATGAATATTGATTGCAAAAATTTTAAGGAAAATACTAGTAAAGAGATTAATGGTATAACATTACAATAACTATACTATATAATCAGGTTGTTTCCAGCAGGAATATATTTCTGATTCAATATTAGGAAAGCTATTTGCATAATTAGCCATATAAGTAACAAAATCAACAAAAATCATATGATTATCTTAATAGATGTAGAAAAAGGATTTGACAAAATAGAGCACCTATTCCTATTATAAACACTAGAGAGCATAGGAATAAATGGAGTTTACTTTAAAATGATAAGAAATACCTAAAACCATTAACAAGCATTATCTGTAATGGGGATAAGTTAGTAGCCTTCTCAATAAAATCAGAGGTGAAGCAAGGATGCCCTTTATTACTACAATTATTTAATACTATACTAGAGATTTTAACCATAGCAATGTAAAGAAAAAGATATTAAAGGAATTAGAATAGACAATAAGGAAGCAAAATTAATACTCTTTGCAGGTGGTATGATAGTGTACTTAGAAAACAGAGAATCAACTAAAAAACTACTTGAACTTATTAAATCATTTAAATTATTAAATTACAGAATAGAAAATAAACCCACATGAATCATCAACATTTCTATATGTTGACAACAAATAGAAAGAAAGAGAAATCCATTTAAAGTAACTGTAGATAGTAGAAAGTACTGGAGTCTACCTGCTAAGATGAACCCAGGAAATATATGAACTTTTCATACAAATAGAGTTAGATCTAGACTGTTGGAAAAATATTACTTGCTCATGGGTAGGTCAAATCAATATAATAAAAATGATAATTCTACCAAAATTAAACTATTTATTCAGTGTCACACCAATCAAACTCAAAAATTATTTTATAGAACTAGAAAAAATTAATAATAAAATATATCTGGAAGAACAAAAGCTCAAGGATATCAAGGGATCAATAAAAGATTTAAAAGAAGGTGATTTAGCCATAACAGATCCTAAATTATATTGTAAAATGCTAATTTATAAAAAGAAAAATCTGGTATTGACTACAATATAGAGTGGTAGATAGGTGGAATAGATCAGGAACACATTACATTATTGGAAATGACCATAGTAATCTATTATATGATAAATACAAAGATCCAACCTTTTGGAACAAAACATTATTTGGCAAAAACTGCTAGGAAAACTGTAAAATCATATGACAGAGAATAGATAGATAGACACTGTGTACCAAGATAAGATCAAAAAGAATACATGATTTGCACATAAAATGTGATACCATAAGCAATTTAAGAGAACATGGAATTATCTTTCAGATTTATGAATAGAGAAAGAATTTAGGAAAAGACTTTACAGAGAGTATTTTAAAATATAAAATGGATAATTGTGATTATATAACAATTTTACATAAAAAGTTTACATAAAAGTTTTTGCACAAACAACACCAATGCAACCAAAATTATAAGGAAAGTAGAATACTAGGAAAGAATTTTCCAACAAATATCTCTGATAAATGTGTCATTTCTCAAATATTAGAGAACTAAGTCAAATTTGTAAAAATACAAGTAATTTTCCAACTGATAGATGGTCAAAGGATATGAACAGGCAGTTTACAGACAAAGTAATCAAAGTTATGTATAGTTAAATAAAAAATACTCTAAATCACTATTGATTAGAGAAATGCAAATTAAAACAACTCTGAACTCTCACCTCAAGCCTATCAGAGTAGCTAATATGACAAAAAAGGAAAATGTTGAATATTGGATGGGATGTAGATAAACTGGGACACTAATACACTATTGCTAGAGTTGTGATCTGACTCAAACATTCTGGAAAGCAATTTGGAACTATGCTATAAAACTGTGCATACCCTTTGATCCAGCAATACCACCATTATATGTCCCAAAGACATACAAAAAGGGTAAAGAATTTATTTAAAGAAATATAGTGGTGCAGCTAGGTGGCGTAGTGGATAGAGCACCGACCCTGGAGTCAGGAGTACCTGGGTTCCAATCAGCCTCAGACACATAATAATTACCTAGCTGTGTGGCCTTGGGCAAGCCACTTAACCCCATTGCCTTGCAAAAACTAACAACAACAAAAAAGAAATATAGCAGTTCTTTTTGTGGTGATTAAAAAGTAGAAATCAAAGTATGCCCATCAATTGGAGAATGGCTAAACAATCTATGATTGTAATGACATATTATTGTGCTAAAAGAAATGACAAGCAGGGTGATTTTGGAAAAAAAAAACCTGGAAAGACTTATGTGAATTGATGCATAATGAAGTGAACAGAATCAGAAGAATGTTATATTCAGTAACAGCAATAGTGTTCAAAGAAAAACTTTGAATGACCTAGCTATTCTCAAGATTACAATGATCCAAGATAATCCCAAAGGACTAATGGTGAAGCATTGCCTCCAAAGAAAGAACTGATTTTATTTGAATACAGACTATTTTTCACTTTCTTTGAATTTTTCTTTTATTCGATTATCCTTATTTAGAATGATTAATAGGGAAATATTTTACATGATTGCACATGTATAATCTATATCTGATTGCTTAATGTCTTGGGGCAGGGGGAGGGCAGGGAGGAAGGGAGGGACAGAACTTTGAACTAAAAAATTTAAATAAAAATTATTTTAAAATTGGAAAAAAAGATTTCATTAGGGCTCATTTGTGTTCTTGGAAGTCATATCTTTATTTTAGGGAGAAATCCCTGGGAAAATAGAACTCATCTTCTTTAGCACCATCAGCAATAACTGCTGACCATCTACCACCACCAACTGCTGACCATTTATAAACAAAGGATAAATAATTGCAAGCACCCTGGGAGTAGCAACAGCACTCTCTGGACCACCCATCATTATCCCATACTGACTCTCATAGGCATCATTTGGGTAAGAAATTCCTGTGGAGAAGGGATAGTCATCCCCACCGATTGCCAACCAACTTCCCTTCCTAGGTCAGGTGAACTAGCTTAGTTGAAGCAACAGGACATTCTGAGGAACAGATAAAAGGCAACTTAAGACAGGCCAATCACTTCCATCACCACCTTAACCACAATCTTCCCTTAGACCTTAATGGAGACAGTTCAGGACCCTGAGTTAGTCCAAGAACCTTGGGAATACCATTGCTCCCAACCCAGAATGCTCATTCATCCTCCTGGAAAGCAATCCCTGGCACTGCTCCTGCAGGTACTGAAGTCACACTCCTGAAGACATAGTAAAGAAGTCTTTCACCACCAAAGTCCTTGGCACTGCCCAATGGCTCAACATCAGAAACTGATATGATTTTATCAATAGAAATAGCATTAAAGAATAGGCAGTACCATCTGCTTTGTTGCTGCACTTGAAGGACTGTGAAACTGCTTCCATTTGATCTGCTTACATTGATCACCAGACAAATGCTTCCAGCTGGGTTTCCTTGATCTAGTACCTAGATTTTCAGACCCTCCTTTACCCTTTATTTTCCTTGTTCTTTTTGAATAATATGAATAGTGTCCAGTCATGGACCTCATGCCATCAAATCCCATTGACACTCCCATAGGAATTCAAATTGGTGATCTTGCCATTAGAATCTCTAGTTCAATTTATTCATTAACATCAGATGTAATATCGATACAATAATCCATTAATTTTATTAATTAACATATAAATTAATTAATATTCATAATAATAGCAGCTGCTATTTGCAAAATACTTTATAAGTATTATATGATTTGCTCCTCATAGCAGCCCCTGGAGTTAAGTGCCACTGTCTTTCATGTTTTTCAGAGGAAGAAACTGAGGCAGACAGAGTAATTAGCCTAGGTTCACATAGCTAAGGGTCTAAGACTGTATTTGAACCCAGGCCTTTCCAAGTCTAGGCTCAGCATTCTATGCACAGTGTCAACTAACTACCATCATCTTTATCATACTCTGAATAATAGTGTATAGGCATATATGTCCAAAGTTTCTTTGCTGTTGTGGTTGATGGTTCATATTTTGAATTTTGTCTCCTGCAACTTTTTGGTATCTCAGCTACTATTCTTCCTTCGTTGGAGCTCTCTTTATGGTATCTAGCTTGGGTATTATTCAGACAGTTTTCTCTTCTATTCCTTTTCAGTTCAGAATCCTTTTTGATTCAACTTGCAAAAACTACAGGAAAACACATTCTTACCAGCCCTTTTTAGATGTGCTCTCTGTCCCTGGCTAGAAGCCCATCATTCCTGTGTTTTAAAACCATCACCACATAATTCAAAATATTGCTCCTTAGATACCTTCTTTCAAACCAACTCTATCTTCACGAGGACTTTCTCAATCATCTCACTTATAAACATTCCTCCAATTTGCTGCCCCTAGTTACTTTGTTCTATTATACATTTTAGTAGACTTACCTATATTCATGTTGCCTCCCCTTCACCCCAGCCCCTTAAGCACAGAGGCTATTTCAATTTTTCTATGAACCTCCAATACTAACACATTTCTTGTTTGATCAATTGAATTCCTAAATCTGGCTTTGATCTAGAAACCCATCTTTTCTTTCAACAACAATGTCCCTAATGTCTTCAATTTCTTGCCCAACACTCTACAAGTAAGCAATATTATTTGTGTCTAAAAGAGTGATAGTCATCCCTTTGACAAACCTGGGGAAGTTCTCCAGAATATCTTAAGATATATGCCCTAGGAAATAGCAGATCTCTACAGTCTAAGTACTGAGATTAAAAAAGGGTTGATAGGGGCGGCTAGGTGGTGTAGTGGATAGAGCACCGGCTCTGGAGTCAGGAGTATCTGAGTTCAAATCCTGTCTCAGACAATTAATAATTACCTAGCTGTGTGGCCTTGGGCAAACCACTTAACCCCATTTGCCTCGCAAAACCCTAAAAAAAAAAGAAAAAGAAAAAAGAAAAGGGTTGATGATTTGCCCAAGATGCACACAGATATATGTAAAATATATACAGAGTAGGTAAGAGGCAATCTCAGAAATCTAGACTAGTACAGTAGGAAAACTGAATTAGAAGGCATTAAACTATCCTAGGATCTTATGATGGTCAGCCACTGACTTAGTGTGGCATTAACAAAGTCACTCTACCACTATGGATCTCCTCTTCCTTTGCCCAATTTGAATGATAGAATCACACCTAGCTCAGGGCAGTTATAAGGATCCAAAGGAACAATGGAATTAGAGCAATGAAAGGTCATAGAACTGTACATGAATTGATGAGCACAAGCTCAGAAAGGTTTTAGTTGGGACTTTGGAATACAGAATATTCCAGATGGGAAAGGAAGAACAGAGAATATTCTAAATAGGAGAAACCCTGGAAGAACAACAGTTGAAATAATTAAAAATTCACAGGAAAGGAAAAAAACCAAGAAAGGAGTCAGTAATATCTACTCAGAAATTCACAGGAGATGTGGATTGGATGATTATTTACTGAAATAGATTTAGAAGTAGTTGGACACTTGGACTCAAGAATGTCAATGTAGGAGTGGGGTCTCCACTGGAGGGCCCTAGACATCTGTGCTTGGCCTCATGCTGTTTAGCATTTTTATCAATGACTCAGATGATACAAAAACTAGGAGAAAAGCAAACCTAATGGATACTAGTCACTCCAAAAGGACCTTGAAAGACTAAACCATTGGCATAAATATAGTAAGATGTAACTCAATAGATGTAAATATAAATTCCTGTGTTTGAGTAAAAAAAATCATGTGTAGAAGATGACAGAGGTATGATTAGACAGTAGTTTTTTCTGAAAAAGTTCTGGGTGTTTGAATGAACTAAAAGCTCCTTATGGCTCAGCAGTATGAGGTGGCAATCCAATACATTAATTCCTCTGAGTCCTTCTTGAGGAAGGATAGACCACAAGGATAAGGAGGTGAGAGGTTCACTGTCCTCTACTCTTATCAGAGCTCATTTGATAAATTGAGTTCAGGTTCAGGAGACACAATTTAAGGAGGACATTTAGAAACTGGAGAGTCCGGAGGAGGACACCGAGGGTGGTGAAGGACCTCCATTTGAAGAAACTGGAAATCTTTTAAACTGGAGAAGGAAAGATTGAAGCAGGGATACATAATAGTTTATCTATAAGTATTGTATAGCACTGTAGATACAGGGGTGAAAGGGATTTCATTTTATAGATGAGAAAACTGAGGATGAAGAGAAGGGAAGCGACTTTCACCAAGTTACACAGTTAGTGAAAGGGAGAATTTAGACTTCAAAGGAAGGATTTGAACCTTGGTCCTCTGACTCTGGAGCCATGGAGTTTTCTACTATGCTACATGAAAAAGGGATGTCTTCTGTTTGGTCGCAGAGAACAAAACCAGATTGAATGTACATTCATTTTTGTCCTTCTTGTTGTTCAGTTTCAGTCATGTCCAACTCTCTGTGACGCCATTTAGGGTTTTTTTGGCAAAGATACTAGAGAGGTTTGACATTTGCTTCTCCAAACCTCTCCTTAGAGATGAGGAAACTGAAGCAGATGGGTGAAGTGACTTGCCCAAAGTCATACACCTAGTAAATGCCAGATTGAAACTCAGGTCTTCCTGATGCCAGGTTTGGCGCTTATGCACTGTGCCACCCAGCTGCCCATATACAGAAATTACAAAGAGACAAATTTATGCTTGATGTTAGGAAATTGTCCCATTATTTCAAACTAATTTTAAAGAAGACTTGGGTTGTTTCTCCTTGTAAGTCAGTGAGAAGAGTCTGAAATTGTTAAAAAGGAGATTTCTTTGAGGTATTGGTTGGATTTCAAGACCATTTGTGTCCCTTCTAACTCTCAGATTCTGTGACATTGGAACACATAATGTCAGTATTGGAAGAGCCCTTTAAACACAGAATATCAGAGCTGGGAGGGCCTTTAGAACATAGAATGTCAGAATTGGAAGGGACCTTAGAATGCAGAATGTCAAAGCTGGGAGAAGATTTAGAACACAAAATGTCGGAGCTGGAGGTAACCTAAGGCACAGAAATGTCAAAGCAGGAAAGGACCTTCAAGACCAACCAGTTCAACCTCTTATTTTACAAAAAAAGGAAACAGAACCCCAAAGGGTATAAAATGACTCACCAAAGGTCCTGCAGCAGGTGAAAGAGCTGAAATAAGACCCTGAATCTCTAATTCTGAGAGATCTTAAGAGAAAATAGTGTCAGAGCTACCAATGACTTTAGAGATCATCTAATCCAGAAATGCCTTCCTAATATTAAGTTTACCCACTTTCCATTGTACTATGCTGATTCTAACCAAGGATGAACAACTTTGAGAGATTATTTAAAATGAAAAAATCCTGGACTGAACCACTTGGCTTCCTCTCTGCCTCATAGGCTAATTGATCTCAGCAGATAGATCCCTCACAAACTTTCTAAACACCAGAAAAGCATGAGTCACCAGGAGAGGCTGCAAACAGTGGCATTTTAATCAGTGGTTCCTTGAGGCTTGGGAATGGGATCGAATAAATTCCAGGAAGGTTTAGGGAGGAATGAATTCTCAGAGAAGATCCTAAAGGTTCAAGAGGGATTTCTGTCCTCCAACTTGATACTAAATGTATACAGCCAGCTCCCTTCTTTGTGCTTCTCATCTGCGTGGTACCTGGGAAACATTGAATGAATGCACAGTTGTCTGGATAATTAAGTTAACAGCTCATCTTTCTCATTGAGCAAGTATCAGGATCTAGATTGTTGACAGTAGAAGGGACTATGGAACATAGAATTACTGGAAAACTATATATCTGAGGGATGATGGGGACTGTTGACTTTAGCCTGTCCCTAGTAAAAGATTTCCTTAACAGCCTCTCTGACCAGAAGTCACCCAGCCTCTGCTAAAAGATCTCCAAAGAAGAGGAGTCAATCATCCTTTGAGAAAACCCATTCCATTTTTTGGTTATCTCTGATTCTTAGGCTACATTAAAAGAGGCAATATTTGAACCCAGGTCTTCTTAACTCTAAATCCAGGACTGTATCTGCTAAGATATACTGATTTTTATGGATTGGATTAGAAATCTAGAGGTAAAACCTTATATAAGAAGCCATCATTGTCACTCCTACATCCTTCAACCATAATCTCAAGGTTCTAACATGGCGTTTTGTTCTTGGCATCCCATTTTAGGAAGGGTAATTGTTGTCTGTTCTTCATTTTCAGTAAAGTAATGCCATGGCAAACACGTGAATTGGATTTGAATGAGGGAAGGTTATGTAATGTTTACCAGCCTCAGTTTCTCCTCCAGAGTTTCCTGAGTCTAGTGGCCAGATATGAATCAGGATGACTAGAGATTGCCTGGGATGTGAGACAAACAGAATTAAGTGACTTGTCCAAGGTTATATAGCTAGTATGTGTCAAGTATTCGAGACCAGATTTGCAATGAGTCTTCCTGACTTCAGGGTCAGTGCTCTATTCATTGCCCCCACCTAGCTGCCCTAGGAAGGGTAGTGGTAGTGGTAACTAAAGACCAGGGAGGACAATCAATACAATGTCATATGAGGAGTTGAAGGACTTGGTGATTTTTCTACTGTGAAATAGAAGACTTAGAGTTCTGTTATATGGAAGAAACATTAAACTGCTTGGCCCTGGGTCTTTAATCAATGAATATGAAGCACTTACAATGTTATAAGCAAAAGAAAAAGTAAAAAAACCCCAACAACAATTAATCCTGCCCTCAAAGAGCTTGCATTCTCTAATGTGGGAGAAAACATGTAAGTAAATCAGTACATACAAGATACATTCAATGTTGATGGAAGGTAGCCTCAGAAGGTAGCTAGCTGATGAGGGATGTGAGTAAGGGGTTGTGAGGTGGAGCATTAGGAGAGACTTCTAAGAGGCAGTGCTGGAGCCCAATCATAAAGAAAGGCAGAGATTCTACAAGGTTATGGTAAGGAAGGAGAACATTCTAGAGATGGGAAATGAAGAGCCATGCTGAAGGTGGAAGTGAAGCAAACAGACTGATATGGTTAGATTGTAGTGTACATGAAAGAGAATAGAATGTAAGAAAATTGGAAAAGTAAGAAGGGACCAGGTTGCAAAGAGCTTTAGACTGTGAACAGAGACCACAGCTAAAGAGGATCAGTCTCCTGGGATTATTTAATCCAGAGGCTTTGTTGGGACAGTTTATTCTTTGAAAAACAAACAGAAAAATCCAGGAAAAACAAAGCAACAATAATGGATTTTTTCATCATTAAGTTCCCTGCTCTACTCAGTGAGTTATTCCTTATTAAAAAGATTTAAAAAGAAAGTGAAAAAAAGAAATTCATCCAAAGTAGCCAGTATATTGGCAGCACTAGATAATATTTGTAGACTTCCATCCTCAGAGTTTCCCACCTCCAGTCAACCACAACCATAATCCCCATTGTCTGAAGCCACAAAGATCATTAGATTTTACAGGTCACAAAATTAAAAGTGTCCTTCAAGGTCACCTTGTTCAATCCCCTCATTTAAAAGAAAGAGGCTGAGGATCAAAGATGAAGAATGACTCAAAGTTCTTTCTTAATAACTGATCTTGGTAATATTTGGTGTTTCTACATCAGTCCCAATTATTATTTAATTGTTCATTCTAATAACCCTGTAAGGGCTGGTCTCACTATCCTTATTTTACAGATGAAGAATCTGAAGCTCTCCCAAGTGACTCTCTGAAGTTCACACACCAGTGATTCCAGGTGCAGGGCTCCATTCACTCTACCACACTGAACCTCTAGGGTCATCATGATCTCTTACATGAATGAATCCTTTCCCTTTTCCACCCCCAGGAGGATGTCAAACAGCCAGAGAAAAAAATTTAAAAAAAAAGAATTAAGCATGTTCTCACAAGGTCATGTCAGGCTGAGGACAACCTGACCCTGGACTTTATTATATATGGTACTCAACTTCATCCCTCTCCATTTGCCAGACATAGATGAGGGCATACACAAAACATGTAGGTGGAGCCAAGAATGAATCAGAAGCCAGGTAGACAACAGAGATACACAACTTATTGTCATATACTTCATGAAACATTTTCTGGATCTGTGTTTGAGATCTCAGAGGGAAAGAGTCAAGCTGGATAAATAAAAGGGCATGGAACTTGGAGTCTGGAAGACAAAGGTTGGAACTTAACCAATCATATTCCATGACTTTGGGCAAATGGTATATCTCAGACCTTCAATTTTCTCATCTGTAAAATGGGCATAATAACACTTATAATCAGGGATATGTCTGTTAAACAACTGTATTATTACATTTTTCATTACATTAACATCTGTATTAACATTTTCTTTATCACTTCTGTAAATTTGTATAATAAATATAACAGTAAATCATGCCTTTATTTGTAGCATTTGCCAGTTTCTGAGATGAAAACACTCTCACTGAAAATTTAGCAGTTAGCTCCCTGGAGCAGGTCAGAGCTAGATCCAGCAGACTTCTCCTTATAATACCCACCTCATAGGATTGCTGTGAGAAAAATGCTTTGTAAACTTCAGCAAGCTATAGAAAGGGGTCCTTTTTTTGGAGAGAATGGGGTCTAGACCTGTGATTTTGTTGGTAGAGGACATTCTCCATACCAGTACAGAACCTCAAATGATCTGTCTCTTCCAGTCTCGGAGAAATTAAGTGATACATTCTGGATCCTCCAGAGAGTATGAGACAGAGGAAGGATTGGAACCCAACTGAGGTTGACCCTGAGGTCAACTATCCCCTAAGACAACTCCTCGCTATTATGATTATAATGGTTATATTTATTATGATATTATATATCATATAGTTATATTATAATAGTTCATATAATCACTGTATTAACTGACCATTAAATATTATTTAGGTACTATTTAAATTGTTTAAATAAGAAATATATTTGCTGTATAGTATATAATATTATTATAAATAAATATTATTGTTATTGATGCTATAATAATGCATCCATAAGTGATGTATACATGTACATTGAGCTTCAGTGAAGGAATGATTTCAACATGTGGGCATGCCTGCCCCTGGGGTACCCATCCATGCCCCCTCTGATGCTTGATAAATGTGAGTTAGTTATAATCAGCATCCAAGTATGGCATGGGATGAAGGGGAAGGGCTGTGAATCTAATGACCAGGGAAAGAGCCAAAAACTAAGAGGCTCTCCACAACTGCAGCAGGTAGGAGAACAAATCAGTCGCCTCAGTCATTGAGACTGACCTTCTGTCTATTAGACTGACCTTCTGTCTATTAGACCATTCTTTCTACTATGACACATTCAAGAGCTTTTAATCCCTGAGGATTTTCCTTCTTGGATAAGTGAAGTAACGAATAAAAGTCATCCCAAATTCTAGCCCCCTAATCTAGAAAGACCTGGTAAGGAAGACTGGACCTTGGAAAAGTGCTACAGGACTGAAAATACTGAGTATTTTTTTGTTTTATTTTACAGATGAAGAAACTGAGTCCAATAACTTGCCCAGGGTCACACCACTAGCACATGAGGCTGGATTTGAACTCAGGTCTTCCTGCCTCAAGGCCCAGGTCTCTAGCTACTGCATTACTTAGCTGCTTTTGAAAGCACAAAGAAATTCCTCACTGGTGTCAGCTAAAAAAAAATCTCATATATGGAAGCCACTGCTGGGTACCTCATCCAGAAAATGTCAATCCCCTATGGGGTATCCCCACCTATAAACAATGTAGATATAAAAATACTTTGGAGGACTTTGAGAATATTCCTTTATTTTCTCCCTCAAATACCTCCATATGCTCACAGATGCAAGAAATTGCACATTAGAAACAATATTACTTTGGCACCAGAATTTTACTCCTTTAGAATGATTGCTAATGAATCAATTTCTATGAGTTCAACTCTTTGTGACTCCTTTTGGGATTTTCTTGACACAGATACTGGAGTGGCTTGTCATTTCCTTCCCCAGCTCATTTTACTGATGAGGAAACTGAGGCAAACAGGGTTTGCCCAGTGACTTGCCCAGAATCACAGCTAGCAAGAGTCTGAGGTCAGATTTGAATTCAGATCTTCCTGATTCCACCCAGCACTCTATCCATATCTTCTAGCTATCCAGATTAAAGTGTATTAAATGTATAAAAATGTATTAATTGAACAAAATGTACCTGAGTATTAGCTATTTATACCTCAGTGTAAACACTGCTATAAGCTCCGTCCAGAACCACGAAAGGGAATAAAAAGAAATACATGGTTTTTATGGGAGCAAAGATTTAGAGCTAGAAGGGATGGATCCTGGAGACCTTTTAGACCAACCCCATGTTTCTCCTCAAAGTAGTTTCTGATGTAGTTAGGGAGTTGACTAATGCTGATTTTCCCTTGGCTCCCTCCCTCATTCACTCATCATGATGTCCTAAAGAATGAATGCTCTAAGTTTCAGTGGTAGGATTGGGTGCCTTGGGGTGTGCAGCAAATGGGGTGGTGGGGGTACCAACAGCTATTCCTCCTTTGTCCCTACAGTCTGCCCTCTTCCCCCTACTCCCTAGCAAAGTCATCGATCCAAGGTTGTACAAAGAGGATACATTGCTGGCTCCTTTTCTCCCACATCTTCCTGAGCAGGAGAGTCAGAGTCAACCCATAAAAGCACAGGGCTCGAACTGCCACCTGATGTCATGGCCCCCTTGACCATGAAACCCTGTGAAATTCTTCTCAGAATCAGGTTTTAAACTGCATAAAACAAAATACTTAGAATTACATAGGAAATCAATTCTATTGAGATCCAGTTAGCAAGTTCCTCATTATCATAGACCTAAAGTAAAGAACCTTAATTAGAGACAAAAAGAAGGGGGAAACAAGCCAGGGAATGGTGAGGTACCTCTTTCAAGGTCACACAGTGAGTAGGTGGAAAAGGTGGGATGGGAACCAGGTGTCTCTTTTCAGTATAATAATAATAATAATAATTGCCTGAGTAACATGATCATTCAAATCAACCAGGAGGATTTATGAAAGAAAATGTTATCTACCTCCAGAGGAAAAAACTGATATATTTGGAATATGTGGGGTTCCATATATATGTAAATAATATACACACACATGCATGCATACAAACATTTGTGTGCATAACCACACAAGGTATGTGTGTATATATGCTGAAATATGCATGCACATGTGTGTGTGCACACACATGTATATGTATGTATTTGTGCATATATACATATGAAATATTGATCTTTGTAGTTCTTGCTTGAGAGGAATTGAGATAGCTTGGAACTCAACATTTAAGAAATAATGATGATGATGATGATGATGATGATGATGATATTAGCCTGCATTGTCTAGCTCTTTAAGATTTTCAAAAGGTATTATATATATGTATATATATATATGTGTATATATATATATATATATATATATATATAATTTTGCTTGATTCTCACAATTACCCTGGGAGATTATTATTTGTTCATCATTCTCAAAGAGGGTCATGACATCAGGGAAGTGATGTCATGACAAGCACATGAATTGTATTTGAGTGGGGGGGGGGAACTGTGCTAAGTCCCCAGCCTCATTTTCTCCTCTGGAGCCATCTGGGTCCAGTGGCCAGATATGAATCAGGATGACTTCTTCAGTAACACAAGCAGTGGGCATCAAATGTAGAATTTGAACTTAGGCTTCCTAACTCCAAATCCATCACTCCGAACTGTTGTGCCAGTTGGCTATCTCTCTAGAGTATCCCTGGAAGCCTGAGGGACTAAATGAGGCATGAGGAGAGAGAAGACAGTTGGATGATCTACACTGAATCTCAGCAGTTGCTATCAGCTACTGGTGTGTCTACCACCTTGGGAGAGAGCTAAGTTCAAAACAGCCAGATCCTGGGGATGTTCCAGAAGAGAAAGCAAGAAGGATGATTTGTCCATTTGGAGCAGAGGGGATATCTTTAAAGAAGTCTGGTAAACTGACCTTGCATTCCCTAATGAGAGCCTGGGAATGAAACAGCAGCACTAATGAAAAGTTAAGCTTCCCCCCCACTGCATGGTCTTTGTTGCTTTTCCTTTCCAGATTTTATTTTTTTCACCTGTAAAGTGAGGAGGTTAAAGCAGAGGGTTCCTCTGAGGTCACTGTCAACTCTGACAAGGCAGTGACTCACAAGGCAAGACCTTGATGGTGCCCCAGGTGTTTCTGGCAGAAAGGGAAAGGATGAGGCAGACAGGGATCTGGAGGAGGATGTTTAACCTTCTCTAAGGCCTTGGTTCTTCCAGATTCTTCCCCTTTCTACCCTTTTCTCCTATCCCTCCATCCTCCCTGCCCTCAAACCCTTCTACATTTTGACAATTCCGATGCCTTTGATGCATGTTGAAGTTAGTCGTGGTGATGGAACTACTCTTAAACACAATGCTGCATATATATATATATATATATATATATATATATATATACAATGTGGGTGACTGCTCATCTATTATGATTTTAGGGCATATCAAGAAGGTTCCATTTTCCCTAAAAATGCTTTCACCATGGACTGGCTGCTACCTAAAATTGCTCCATTTTTTACTTCAGCCTTAAGTTTCAGCTCCCTGGGAAGCTATATTATATTTCCCACACTTAGCATGATACTTAGTATACAGTAGACACTTAATAAATGCTTATTGATTGGTTTGACAGTTATGATGCAAATAAGCTTAATTGAATGCTTCCCTAAGAGCTAGAAAAGGAGAAGAGAAAGCCTTTATAAAATCATTTAACCAACATTTTTTGAGTGCCGACAAAGAGGGGGCTTTTTTTAAATTAATGAAGATTCTGGGAGCCTGGAGGGATTAGGGGAAGAATAGGACTGCCAGTTGAGTAGGGAGAACAGCACAAAAAGAGAAGACTCAATTACACAAAACACTCATCCAACCTCACAACTTTGTTTCCATGGGCCATCCCTATAACTGGAGTTAACTATTTGAGTAGTCATTCTCATCCATATGTCCATTTATTTATTCATTGATTCATGGAATATTAGGATTTAAAACTGAAAGAGACTTTACAAGTCATCTAGTCCAAACCCCTCCTTTTATAAAGGAAGAAACTGAGACTCAGAAAGGGGAAATAACTTCCTCAGCACTACCAGTCAGTCCTAGGAGTTCAAGGTGCAGATGTGCATCTAAATTCTCATTAAACAAACAACAGAGTTTGTTAATAGTATATTTTTTAGGACCCACTGGGGAATGCTCACTATTTAAGAGTAGAAGAGTTAAGTGCAGCATATTGTTACCCATCCTGTCTGGCTCTGTGAAATGAAGTTAGCCATTGCAACCTCAGCCATCATGTCTCTCCAGATCCATTCTGAAGAGCCCACAATGTCAGGAACTGTGTGTGGTTTTAAACTAAGAAGCAGGAGAAACAGGAGACTTTTGCAAACACACTTGTCTTTATTTAGTAAACCTTAGGTACACATTTTGCCACACCTTTCGTAAGTAGAGCAGAAAATAACCAACACAGGGATTGTAGAATTCCTTTAAAATCTTGAACTGCTCTAATTGAACCCCATCAATTAATTTCACTCTTCCCATCTACTTGTCCCCTTTCCTCTTTTTGCAGAGAGGATCTTGATCTAATTCTTTTGCAATCACTGAAGTCTTTAATTCCAATATCTTTGTATCACATCACTCTGGTTTCATTCTTCAATTATTAAGTACCATCTGTATGCTGTGTATGTCATTCCATGCTCTTGATGTTTCTCTCCATGATTCAATTTGGGGATAGTGGTGTCTAATTTCATAAATTCAGTGTTGATGCCTGATATCAGTATTCTTATTTGGATGTGCAAACCATTTTCTATAAAAAATTTTTTAACAAATATTTATTTTCTCTCTCACTCATATTCAAACACATAAAAATACTCCTATCCAGAGTTAAGCAATGAAAATCCCTACATTGACTTTGCCTGACACCATTTCGATTTCTTTATTTTGAGGGTGATGGGAGATAAGGAAGAGGAAGGGAATAATGAATGTGGCCACAGTAAGTACAGAGCTGAGTACATAATATTTTTCAGCTACTAACTAATATCAATTTCCCTACTGTGGCTTAGATGCTTTATTTGGCCAAGACTACTTAGTTACAAATCTCTATATAATCCAAGACTCAAGCATTATATTCCGTTTACCTAAATTACTGATATAATTGAGAGAAAATTAAAATGATGAATCATTAGCAGATTTCAGAAGCCCTGGATCAGTGCCAATTTTCCATTTCCTTTGGGTCTTCTGTTCACATTTTGCTCCTTATTTTTCCCTGTGTAGAAGACACAATGTGAATTTCCTTCAAGAGGAGATGAATTAGGTGGTTGTCTACATAATGAGATGATGTGAATAGCACAGACAGCCTCAACATTTCACCCTAAGTATTTCCCTTAGGTTGGACCATGTCAGCTCATGCTGAACGTCAACTGGTATTTTTTTTTTAGTCCATACCATCATGACTAGTTATGACCCATAACCCCTTGTTATTCTCATAGGATATAAAACCATGTGGGGAAATAAAACCACACCTGCCCTCTGGGCTAATAAAAAACAAACTAAAGAAGCCCAGAGTTTTAGAGGCATCTCACTGGGTTCTTTATAGTACTGATTAAATATGAGACCTAGTGAGATGAATCTTCTGATTTCTCAAGGGTCTTTTCGTTAGATCTTTACAATGTTAGATTTGAATAGTTTTTCCTTTAAGACTCAAAACAAGATGTTGAATGTCTCCCCATATTTCTCTCCCACTGCTATCATTTGTTACTAGGATTACTAGATTTGGAGTCAGGAAGATTTGAATTTGAATGCCAACTTAGATATTTTGTAGTTATATGACTCAGCCAAGTCTTTTATCCTCTCAGCCTTAATTTCCTCATCTGTGAAATGTTGGGGGGGGCGGCAATGATAACACCTAGCTCCCAGCCTTGTAAGAATCAAATGAGATATCACATGCATCTTGATTTGCACACCATCCTGCCAGTTATCATGTGTGTGTCAATTAGTAATTATTTGACAGCTAGGAGTACAAGAAGATGGAATGTAGAATGGAAAAAAGAGAAGGGAGCATGGGATAGCAGGGTTAGGGAGAGGAGAGTTGAAGAGAGATGAGGGAAGGAGCCCAAGAGGTGGGTTTTCTTTAGAAAACACACAATTTACTGTCATAGACTATTTCTATTATTGACCAAAAAGTGGCTGCATATGTTAAAGTACATATTAATGTTTGGATTGCACCTTAGAATAGGAGTTGACATGAGTAAGAGAGTCCATAGGATGGGACAGCCTGGGGAGCCCCCAAGGAGCCTTGGGCCTTGAAGGAAGCCTGGGACTGATCTAGGCAGGGAAGAATGAAGGGTAGAGGGAGAGAGAAACGACATTCTAGAAAAGTAGAACAATATGATTAAAGCCCAAAAGAAAAGATTTTGTCTACATATATGAAGGTTGTAATGAGGTGACTCTATTTGCCTGGAGTAAATGCATGAGGCAACCAAGCCAAGCCTTTCATTTTACACATGAGAAAATTAAAGCCCAAGAAGTTGAAGAGAAGGTCACATAAGTATTTAATGTCAGAGTCAGGATTTAAACCCTGGTCATTTGATATTAGAGCCAATCACAGATAAGGCTGGAGAGAAAGCTAGGAACATCAAGGACTTTTGAATTTTCTTCTGTAGGTATTAGGGAGCTATTGAAAGTCTTTGAGCTATAGAATGAGTTTGTGTACAAAGTGGTGCTTTCAGATGATTGCCCTGGCAGCTTTGGCAGGATGATTTGATGGAAGGGGGATGGCAAGTCACAGGGATCTGAAAATGATTACAATAGTCCAAGCACGAGGGGACCAGGGCCTGGACTAGGATCGTAGTTAACAAATCTCAAAAGAAGGATCATGTAAGGGACTCATTATAAGGATTCCTCAAGGGAAGTGAGAGGAAGTAGATTGGTGGGAATCTCAACATAGAAGATTCCAAAATTTTAAGCCTAGGAGATGATCCTATCAAGGACACAGACAGGAATATTTGGATGAGGTTTAGGGTTGGAGGGAAGGTGATACTGAGTACAAGGTGTTGTACTCACTTCCAGGACATCCAGGAAGAAATGTCTGATAGATCATAATCAGAAACATTTGGAAGCTGAAGAGTAAACTATGTTCTAGAGGTGCTAAGTGCTTTATCAATATTATCTCATTTGATCATCATAACAACCTAGGAAGAGAAAAAGGTATTGTTACCCCATTTTATAGATCAGGAAACTGAGGCATGTTTAAATGACTTACTCAGGGTCACACAACTAGTACAAGTCTGAAGTTGTGTTTGAATTCTGGTCTTCTTGACTCTAGCATCAGAGCTCTATTTACTTTGACACCCAGATTCCTTAGAAAAAGGAGGAAGAGGGAGTATGGGAGGTCAAAGGAGCAGACTCTGAAGTCAGAAAGACCTGAGATCAAATCCCACCTCCTTTCACTGTGACTTTGAACAAGTCATTCCCCACATCTCAGTTTCCTCATCCCTAGAATGAGGAGCTAGAGCTACATGAAATCCCCCCATTCTAAATCTATGATTCTATGAGGTAGAAGGGAAAAGAACTTCCCGCTTTCTTCTCATCCTGCTTAGCACCTAGAAAACAGCAAGAATTTAATCAGTGCTTGATTGATCGGCCACCACCAAACCTGCCAGAAACCAATCCAGCCATAAGCACTCAGGATTCCATCTAACTCAGCAGAACACCAACAGGTTCAGGAGGGGATGGGTCGGAACCCTCTCCCTGCCCTTGAAGAAGCATGAAGAAAGTTGCCACCATCCCTACAATATGTCTGAATTCCTTCTTGTCGGCCCACCCTTTCCAGTTCAGAGTGGGGACAAAAGTGAAGGATGAGCTAGGTGAGTAGTTCTCAGACTCTGCATGCCTACAACCAGTCTGAGCCAGCTGGGGCCCTGTGGAAAAAACCTGTGGCCATAAGCCCATCCTTTGCCTAGGAGGAGGAGTGGCAGCCTGTGTTCATTGTGAAGGCATATTTGACTTCCCAAGTCTTTTAACCCATGCCAAGGGGAAGTCAGAAGTAAATTTCTCAGTGGCCCTGCCCAAATCCAATACATAGGGCCATGACTCCCCACTTGTTTTCCTCTGGCCCCAGTATTGCTGAGGACAGGAAGTCAATTCCACTTTCTTCCAGTCCGTTCAATTCAATTTGGTTGATTTGATTTGATTCTGTATGATTCAATTCAACAATCTCTGTTTTGACTACCCCTGTAGGTAGGATAGGTAAGATTCACTCACTATCCTGAAGATACACAGCATTAAAGAGTGATACTATGGAAGGAGTAATTAATTTGCAGCCAGGGCCCTAGGTACAGATTCCAGTTCTATTTGCTACCTAGGTGATCTTTTTGACTTTTATCAATTAGCCAATAATAGGTCCCAGTCCAAACTTCATTTGGTCATTGTTTGGTTCAGAGAGAGAGAGAGTAAATAGCAACTGTTTCTACTTTGGTCAGAAACCCGAAGGGTCTTTCCCTCCCAGACTGGTTTTTTTTTTTTTTTTTTTAACTGGGTGAAAGAATCTATTCTTTGCTTCATTTCTTACCTAGTCTTGTTGCCTCAGTCATACTGTGCTCTGGAAAGACCTTAACTTTAAAAAACCAAGGTCACCACTGCATCCAGAGCCATCTTAGGCATTTTGATCTGTATCAGGTCACTGAATCCAGTTGGCTCCAGAGGAGACTTTGCACAGTTCTACCTCACTTAAATCCAAGGCACTCGCATGTGGAAGATAAAAATTGTACAGACAAGATAAGGTTAGATTACAGAGAACCTCAAAAGTTAGTCCAAAGAGTTGAACTAGATAAATAACAGTCATGAAATGATATGTGTGTGTGTGTCTGTGTGTATATGTTTTTATTTGTCTATAATGTGTTTACTTACTAAAGGAAGTGTCTAAGGCAGAATTTTTTGAACTACAATAGCTGAAATCACAGAATTTGAAATTAGAAAAGAAGGAGGAAATCTTATCTATCATCTATGGAGATAGGGATAATTTAGTCTACCTGATTTGAATATGTCCTAGAAAAGAAACTCTTTGAAGATCTGGAACCAGGTTTTCTGACAGTGGACAGAACTGAGTAAGGAGGATCTGAGTACTTTCTTCCTCCCTCCCTCCCTCCTTCTATGAGTCTCCTTCTTCTCCTCTGTTCTTTCCCCTTTCTTTCTTTCTCCCCTCTTCCTTTTCTTCCTCTCTCCCTTCCTCTGTCCCTTCTTTTCTCTCTTCCTTTCCTCTTTCTCATATTTCCAATTTTGCTTCCTTCATTCCCTTTGTTTCAGGCCTGGAACTACCCAGTACAGAGAAGATGCTGAACAGATGTTTGTTGAATGAAACTGGGACTAGGGTTCAACTAAAAAGACTAAGATTTTCAGTTAGGATTTCAGGTAGGATTTTCACTTTTATTTTATTGACTTGGCCTACCCCATAAACAATGAATATTTCTGCAATTGTTTAGATATATGTGTAAAAAAGTGCTTAGTAATTGTGTTCATATAATCCCTGGGCTTGTCTTTGCAGATAGACTCCCAAGTATCTTGTAAATTTATTTTATTTTAAATTATTTTAGATGGAATTTCTCTTTCTATCTCTTGCTGTTGGGTTTTGTTGATAGAATATAGAAATATTGATGATTTATATGGGTTTGTTTAATATCCTGTCATTTTTGCTAAAGTTGTTCATTGGTCCAGCTAGTTTTTTAGTGGATTCTCCAGCTAAGTAAATTATCATATCATTTGCAAAGCGATAATTTTGTTTCCTCATTGTCTATTTTAATTCTTTCCATTTCTTTCTTGTTTTATTGCAGTAGCTAACATATCTAGTACAATATTGAATAATATCAATAATGAATATGCTTGCTTCACTCATGATCCTACTGAAAAGGCTTCAAGTTTATCCCTTTTACAAATAATGTTCACTCTTGGTTTTAGGTAGGTTCTATTTATCATTTTAAGAAAAGCTCCTTTGATTCATGTGCTTCCTAGCATTGTTAACAGAAATGAGTTTTGTCTTTTCTGCATCTATTGATATAATCACATGACTTTTGCTGTTATTAACATGTGTTACTAGTTTCCCTATCATTGAACCAGCCCTGCATTCTTGATATAAATTCTACCTGGTCATAGGATATGATTGGGATATATCGCTTAACCTTTTGCTAGTATTTTATTTAATTTAAACTTCTTTGCATCAATATTCATTAAGGAAACTGGTCTAGTTTTCCTTCTCTGTTTTTTACTCTTCCTGGTTTAGGTATCAAAACCTCATTTGGGTCACAAAAAGAATTTGGTAGGATTCCTTCTTTACCTATTTTTTCAAGTAGTTTATACAGTTTGGGGATTAAATGTCCCTTAAATGTTAGATAGAATGCACTAATAAATCCATTTGGTACAGAGAATTTTCCTTTAGGAAGCTCCCTAATAGATTTTTCGATTTCTTTTTTCTAAGATGAGGTTAAGTATTTTATTTCCTCTTCTGTTACACTAAGCACTTTATATTTTTGCAAATATTTATCCATTTTACTTAGGCTATCCATTTTACTCTCATATAATTGGACAAAATAATTCCTAATAATTGCTTTAATTTCATATTCATTGGCGGTATATTCACACCTTTCATTTTTGAAACTAGTAATTTGGTTTTCTTCTTTCTTTTTTTAAAAAAGCAAATTAACCAGGAGTTTAACTATTTTACTGGGGGTTTTCCTTCACAAAACCAGATAGAGTTTTATTTATTAATTCAATTTTTTTTTTACTTAAAATCATATACTAATCTTTCCTTTGGTTTTCAGAATTTCCATTTTGGTGTTTAATTGGGAATTTGAAGTTTGTTCTTTTTCTGTTTTTTTTAAGTTTCTTGCCCAATTTACTGATCAATTCTTTCTCTCTTTTATTGATATGTGCATCAGTATAAATTTTCTTCCTAGGTGTTCTTTCATGTTTACCTTTTTATACTCCTCTTGAGTCTTACATTTTAAAGTGGAATTTTCTATTCAACTCAAACCTTTTCAATCAGGATTGCTTGAAAAAATTCCATTTCATTTGAAATGGTGTCAAATTGTTATTCTCTTTAATGAAATTATTGTTTCTATGAATGACCCACTAATTCTTTAGGATTAGATTATTTAGTTTCTATTTAACTCTATGCCTGCCACTGTATTAAATTAAATTAATATTGTATTATGGTCTGAAAAGAGTACAATTAATATTTCTTCTTTAATGTCTTTGGTTTGAGATTTTTTTTATACCCTAATTCATTTTTGTGAAAGTGACATTCACTGCTAAGAAAAGATGTACTCCTTTCTATTCCCATTTAGTGTTCTCCAGAGAGCTGGACTATCATATCTAAATTTTCTAAGATTTTATTAATCTCCATGTCTATTTTCTGTTTTTCTTTTTTTTGGCAAGGCAATGGAATTAAGTGACTTGCCCAAGGCCACACGGCTAGGTAATTATTAAGTGTCTGAGGTCTGATCTGAACTCAGGTCCTCCTGACTCCAGGGCTGGTGCTCTATCCACTGCACCACGTAGCCACCCCTCCCCCGTCTTATTTCTAACTCAATTTACAGATATATTTAATTAACTCTGAGAGGGGAAAGTTGAGATATAATTTTGCTGTCTATTTCCTCCTGTAATTCATTCAAATTTTCCTTTAAGAATTTTGATGACATGCCATTGATGCATATGTTTAGTATTTATTTTATTTCATTGTCTGTAATATCTTTTAGTAAGCTATAGTTTCCTTTCTTATCCCTTTTAATTAGGTTTATTTTTACTTTTGCTTTCTCTATCCCTGCCTTTTTTTTAACTTTAGTTGAGGCATAATGGATTTTTCTCCAGCTCCTTATTTTAATTCTGTGTATGGCTCTGTGTTTCAAGCATTTTTCTTGTAAACAACATATTATTGAATTTTGGTTTCTAATCCATTTTGCTATTTACTTCCATTTTATAGGGGTGAGTTCATCCTATTCAAATTCAGACTTATGACTTCTAACTGCATTTTTCTCTTTTGTATTTTTTTTTCCTGTTTATCCTTTTCTCTTTTTATCTCAACCCTCTTCTAGAGTATGTTTTGCTTCTAATTATTGCCTTCTTTTATCTGCTCTCCCTTTAATCACTTCCCCTTTTCATTATCCTGTTCCCCTCCTACTTCCCTGTTGGGTAAGATAGATTTCAATCTCACACACATATGTATATTTATACACAAATATATGTCATATATTTTCCCTCTGAAAAAATTAGATCTGAATGAGGTTCAAGCATTGCTTATCTCCCCATAATTTTTCCCTTCATTACAAAATCTCTTTCTTGCACATCTCTTTAACAGAAAATGATTTCATTCATTCTTGCTCTACCTTCTCTCTTTTTCCAGGGCATTCCTCTTTCTTTCCTATCCTTTTTTTATATACATCATTCCAACATAATCAATCCACTCATGTACCCTCTTTCTATGTAGAATTCTTATTATTATCTCCATAATAATAATAAAATTCTTAGAAGATACATGTATCATCTTCTCAAGTAGAAAGATTAACTGTTTAACTTTATTGAGTATCTTATCATTTCTCTTCCATGTCTATTTTTTATATACTTCTCTTGAGTTTTGAATTTTAAAGTCAAATATTGTATTCAATTCCAGCTTTTTCATCAGGAATGCTTGAAAAATCTTTCATTTCATCAAAAATCCATTTTATTTCCTTGAAGGATTATATTCAGCTTTTCTGGGAAGGTTGTTCTTGGTTGTAATCACAGATCTTCTGCCTTCCAAAACATATTTTCCAAGCCTCATTTAATTTGGTAGCTTTTAAATCTTATGTGATCCTGACTGTGGTTCTATGGTATTTGAATGTCCTTTTTTTCCCCTGGCTACTTACAATATTTTCTCTTTGATTTAAGAACTCTGGAATTTACCTTTACTGTTCCTGGGAGTTTTCATCTAGACTCTCTTTCAGGAAGTGATTGGTGTGTTCTTTCCTTTTCTATCTTACCCTCTGATTCTAGGATATCAGGGCAGTTTTATATTTCTTGAAATATGGTAACTAGGCTGTTCCTTTGATCATAGTCTTCAAGTAATCCAATAATTCTTAAATGATTATTCCTTGAAATATTTTCCAAAAGTCATTTTTCCTCCTATAAGATATATCATATTTGCTTTTGTTTCTTCATTATTTTGATTTTATCATTTCTTGATTTCTCATGGAATCATTAGTTTCACTTGCCCAATTTTGATTTTTAAGGAATTATTTTCATTAGTGAATTTTTATACTTTTTTTTCTCATTTGGCCATTTCTGCTTTTTAAGTAATTACTTTCTTCATTATTTTTATGCTTCTTCTTACCAAGCTTTTTTGCTTATCATAATTTTCTTCTTTTTGATTTCATGCCTTTATCTAATTTTTCCTCTACCACTCTAATTAGATTTTAAAAATCATTTTCTAGTTCTTCCAGGAATTCTTGTGGGGCTTGTGTCTAATTCACATTTTTTTTCATACTTTGCTTATAGCAAAAGACTTCAATGCCTTCTTCTGAGTTTGTCTTTGATCTTTTTTATGGTCAGGTTCTTTTGGTTTGTTTGTTGTTTGTTTATTTTCACACTCTGTTTCTTGATTTGGAACTTTACATTAATGTTGGACTATGTTTCCAGATTTTTTTTCACACTATTGTTTTCAGAGCTAGGGTTTTGGAATTTTTGGTGCCGACAAACTGCATGATCTTGGGAGAGGTGTGGTCAATGTTGTCCTGGTTTGTGTTCTGGTTCTACAATACTGTTCCTCAGAGTCCCTGTTCCTTTGGTACCAGAAGTGATTGTGTTCTTCAGGGCTTCCCTCTTGACTAAAAGTACTAGAGGTAATGGGGTTGCCAAACAATGTATGGTCCTGTGCCCCAGTCTGGTCTCAGTGCTAACACAAGATTAGCCTACATCCTCTTTCTGACTAGTTGTCAGGTCCCCTAGCATCTTTGACTTGAGAGGTCCCAAAGTTGCTGCTACTCTTGTCACCAAACACTGAGTTCCACCACTGTTATTTCTTCCACATGACTCCAGGGCAGTCTCTCCTCCCATGTCACAAATTTCTCTTTCTGAACTTCTCTGTTGCCTTGGTCTTGAAGGATATTTCACTCTGATCTTTTGTTGGTTCTGCCACTCCAGAATTCTCTTTGAAGTATCAATTTAAAGTTGTTTGGAGGTGAATATTGGGAGACTTGAGCTGGATGCTTTCTCTCATCTGCCATTTTAGCTTAGTCCCCAGAAGTCCTGCTATTTAAATGTTAGTCATCATCATAATTATCTTCATTATGATCATTTTTTCATTTGCTTTTCTCTCCTTCAGACCAGGAGTATAAACTCTTTTGGGGCTAAGGCCCAAGTTTTGTAGTTGTAGCATTGGGGCTTAACAAAGTACTTGACTTATATGAGATCCACTTGCTGAATTGAATAGAATTTAAAGTTTCTTCCCCCAGTAGAAGGGCAGGTACTTGCACTTTTGTTTTTTGAGAAATGTTTCAACATTTCTATTTACATCAATTTTAGAGCATTACAGTCCATGCAATATAGAATTTCACAAAAGACCCATAATGGGGAGGTGAACTTGCCTGAGATTATCTAGATGGCAAGTAAAAGAAATGAATTTGAACATAAGGTCCCCTCTGACTCTCAATCCACTTCTCTTTATTTGTATATAAATATTATTTAATAACTTTTTTAATTGAATGGAATGAAATGTTGTGTTCCTTGTCCTTCATGCCCAGTAGCATGGAAGCTCCTTGAAGTCAGGGACTCAACACTTCTGTCTACCATTCTAGCCTAGTGCCCATAACACATAATGAGTAGGTTATTGAATTAAATTGAATTGGAAAGTCAGTTATTTTACAAGACTCCTGAGTTCAGGGACTTTTCTGTTCTGTCCTTGGGATCCCAGAACCAAACCTGGTGCTAGTAACACATAGTAGGTGTGTTATTGAATTGAATTGAATTAGAAAGATCACCATTTTCTAGGAGTATAAATCTCAAACTGGAAGGGACCTTAGAGTTAATTTTTTTACTCCAAACTTTTCATTTTACAACTGAAGAAATGGAAACATAAGCAGGTAAAGTGACTTGTCCAAGGTTTCATGGCTATTAAATGCTTGAGGTAGATTGTGATTCCAGGTTTCCTGATTCCAAGTCCATTGCCCTACAAATTAGACCAGGCTGCCCCTTCCTCTAATTCTGATAAATTGAAGGATTGTGAAATGTACCTTCTGAGAGTAAGGATATCTGAGGCCTATGGCACTGCATGAACGTGGCGGCCCCCCTTTCTTTCCTTCCCTTGAGGGGATAGAGGCAGGCATGGTCATATGTCAGTTATATAATCACCCAGGTGGCCGGACTCTGGCCCTGGCTCCTGCTTCTCTTGCCCCTAGGGCTTTCATGGCCTCTCCATGTGTTGGGTGGCAGGGGGAGCCCCATTGCTGGGTCAGTCTTTCAGCCAAGCCTCCCTCCTGACTAATACAATGGCAGAAGGAGGGGAGGCTTGAAAGTTTAGTCTGATCAAATAGTCAGGGAGTGGGGAGAGGCAAAGGAGCATGGGAGCCTCTGGAGAGGAGGTGATGAGAAGCCTGGCCAAGGGTGCTGACAGTGTGAATGGAGAAGGGGGAAAAGAAGCAGAAGGCTCGGTGACAGGCTGGATAGCGGCAGAGGCAGACGGATGGAGCCAGAGAGGAGGCTGAGGTTTCCAGTCTGAGTGCCTGGGGGTGGGGGTGCTGTTGACAGAGAGATGCAGGAGTGAGTTTGGAAAGGGAAGGGAATGATTAGACTCCTCAGAGGTGGTCTTGTTGAGGTTAGGCCAAACGAGTCCAGAGTCTGGGGAACCTTCCCCCTGACTAGCCTGCTGTGGACCTCCCTCTTTATCAGCCTCTGGCTTCCCCATCCCCCTCCTCTCCCACCCCCTCCCACAACTGGCTCGCTTTGCTTGAGCAGCCCGGATCAACCATCTGTTCCCTCCTCCTCCCCTTGGCTCTTCCATCAGCTGGTTGAGCTCTCCCGCTTCTCCGGGTGATGCTGAAAGCTGGAGGGGCAGGCAGAACCCTGGCCAGCTCCAGCCCAGCCAGGAGGCCATGGCTGGGGCTCATCAGCTCGGGAAGACGGCTCCATAGAGCACTGACTAAAGGCAGATTTAGCTGCTCCTTGGGAGATACTCCCTATGGCCTCCAGGATGGAGAACAACTGGCTGCTCAGCACGCGAAGCCCTTCATTCCCATGGCCTCTGCTGCCTATCTAGTCTCACACCTTCTTCCTCAACAACAGGCAGCAACACACAACAGGCAGCGATAGCACACAATGACAGGCAATAGCAGCAACAGCATGTTGTCTTCCCATTCGTTTGCAAGCAATAATTACAATAAGAACAGGGTCACCTACCTGTTGTTGTACTCTTCATCCAATGACCCTGGTCTCCTATCTAGTCAATGAACAAGACATTACAATTCAGACTTTTGTCTCTCCTCATGCTTGGAGCACTCTCTTCTACTCCAACCACTGACCTCCTGGCTTCCTTTAATTTCTAACTAAAATCTTATCTTTTGCATGAAATCTTCCCCAACTTTCTTAATCCTAGGGTCTTCCCTCTGATAATTATTTCCTATATATCCCGCAAATAGGTCATTTCTCATGTTGTCTTCCCATTCGATTGTAAGCTCCTTAAGAGCAGGACTGGTTTTTGCCTCTTTTTGTATCGCCAGGATACAACTATTCATAGTAGGCAGTTATTAAACATTAATTGATTTTTTGAGGCACTGTAGTGTCCAGGGAAATGCCATTAACCCTAGAGTTAGGATAACTTAGACTCCAGTCTTGTCCCTCTGATGCTCACTTGCTATGGAACCCTAGCTAAGTCATTCAACTTCTCTGAGTCTCAGTTTCTTCATGCATAAAATGGGGAGAATAATGTGTGTGCTGAGAGAGGCAAGAGGGCAATAATGGCAACTACTCCTTAAAAATAAAAGAAAGCATTTAATGCACTTTATCTCATTCCATCATCACAACAACATTGAATTTATTATTATCCTCCCCATTTTATAGATGGAGAAACTGAGGCTGTGAGAAGTTAAGTACAGTAAGTAGAGTGTCGGGTCTGTTGTCAGGAAAACCTGAATTCAAAATGTGTCCTCAGATACTAGCTATGTGACCCTCAGAGAAATCAATTTACCCTGTTTGCCTCAGTTTCCTCAACTATACACTGAACCAGAGAAGGAAATGGCAAATCATTTTAGAATCTCTGCCAAGAAAACTCCAAATGGGGTCACAGAGAGTTAAACAAAATTAAAATGACAGCAATAATTATAACAAGAATAGGGTCACCCACCTAGTATATGTCTGAGGCAGGATTCGAATTTATGTCTTTCTTACTTTCAATTCTGTACTTCATATACTATACTACCCAACTGCCCACTATCATGACCAGCTGGAAAATGAAGCCACAAAAACAACCAAGTAAACAAACCAATAAACCAAAAAAACCACAGTGAGTTCAAGTCAGGTCTCAGATGCATATTGGCTGTGAATCCCTGAGCAAGGCACTTACCTTCCAAGGGAACCCAGGCAAGTTGTTGAGAAAGAATTGACCTTCTTTGGCAGAGAGTGCTTTCTCACTTCCCTACGTCATGGATCTGGCCTCTATTTCCTTGATACTTGGAGTAGTCACCACATAGAGTTGCAAAAAATATTTTGTAGCATTAAAATACTGGAAATTTGAGCTGTTGTTATTGCTAGGGTTCATTTCATCCCCATATCAGAAGGTCCCCAGCCTACCCTGTTATAGCCTAATATTTCTGGATAGGGGTAAAGGGAATTTTATCCACTTGCCCCAGAGCCAAGGTTGAGTCTGGTGTATCCTTGCATGAGGGAGAAAAAAGAGAGACAAGACGACTCCCAAGGGAAGGTGGAATGCTGCCTCCTGGGACCCTTAGGAAAGACCATTTCCTCCATCTTGACCAGCCCAGAGACATCAGAAGAAACACAAGACTAGGAAGCAGAGGGCCTGGGTTCCAGTCTCGACTCTGACAATCCCTGTGTAGTCAAGATGAATTTCTTCACCTCTATGAGCCTCAGTTTCCACAGATTGTATTTCCTTAGCACCTGTTCTGTTTCCAAGTCCCCTTGTGAATCTACAGGAGCTTCAGGAAGGCATCAGGGCCCTTCTTATCTTAGCCTGCGTTGGAAAGAATAAGAAAGACAGAGGATGAGGAGGGTAGGGGTGGCACATAATGGAGCCAAAGAGAAATTCTATCTGTATTATCAGCTGCCGATGTGGGAGGTTGGGGGTTATGTTGCTTTCCACTCCAATAAACATAGATAACCAAGAGATGACCAGAGCTGACAGAGCCCAGACTGGAGAAAGGAAAGTATATCCTGGCTATGCTTCTACATTAGAAGATCAGCCACGCTTTCTTCTTTCTCTCTTCTCTCTCGCATCTCATTTGCCTTCAATGCGGAATAGGCATCAGACGCAAATCAATCAATATTAACAATGTTCAACAAATATTTATTATGTGCTTGGGCCTATACTTCAATATAGTGGGGCAGAAAAGAGGTAAGGAAGGTGGAGTGGTTGGAGGCAGATCAGAGCCCTGACTTCAAGGAGCTCTATATTTGAGAGAGACAGAGAATAGAGTCAGGGTCTACCACCACTAAGATGAAATTATTTTTTAGGTTTTTTTTTTTTTTTTGCAAGGCAATAGGGTTAAGGCTTGCCCAAGGCCACACAGCTAGGTAATTAATAAGTGTCTGAGGCCAAAATTGAACTCAGGTACTCCTGACTCCAGGACTGGTGCTCTATCCACTGCGCCACCTAGCTGCCCCAACTAAGATGAAATTTAATTAGAATAAATAAATAGACCTTATACTTGGTTCAAAAAAGTAATGTCACAAATACAAGATAGTGATCTATTTGAAAAAAGATCTAGGGGTGGCTAGGTGGTACAGTGGATAGAGCACCAGTCCTGGAGTCAGGAGTACCTGAGTTCAAATTTGGCCTCAGGTACTTAATAATTACCTAGCTCTGTGGCCTTGGGCAAGCCACTTTACCCCATTGCCTTGCCAAAAAAAAAAAAAAAACCCCTAAAAAAAATGATCTAGGGTTTTTCAAAGGAGAATAAGATACAGCAACCAAAAAAAAAAAGTTGAATTAGAGTTAAAGTGTATCGGAGCCTAGGGAAATGATAGCTCTGATCAGACCAGATTACTGGTATACAGTGTATGGAGTACCATTGTATTACATTCATTTATGAGCATCATATTTTAAGGACAACATCCACAAGAAGAAAGTGACAAACATATATAAGCAATAGCATATTATTTGTCTTCTTAATGCAGTAGGAAGGACTGCAGGGAGGGAGAGAATTCAGGATTCAAATAAAAATCCATTAAAATAAATATATAACATGGGGGTGGCTAGGTGGTGCAGTGGATATAAAGCACTGGCCCTGTAGTCAGGAGTACCTACGTTCAAATCCGGTCTCAGACACTTAATAATTACCTAGCTGTGTGGTCTTGGGCAAGCCACTAAAGCCCATTTGCCTTGCAAAAAAAAAAAAACCTAAAAGAATAAATATATAACAAATCTGTTTTAAGGAAAAAAAAGAATGGAACAAAAGGTGAAAAAGATGTCCACTATTATTTTATATATAAATTTATTTTTCCAATTACCTGCAAAGAGTTTTCAACATTCATTTTTTTTCAAGATTTCAGGTTCTACGTTTGTCTTCTTTCCTCTCTTCCCTCCTTCCTCCCCTTGACAGCTAATAATCTGATATATTTCCACATTGGTCATGTTGTGAAAGAAGAATCAGAACAAAAAGGAGAAAAAACCACGAGAAGGAAAGAAATATAAAACATAAAACAAACTTTAAAAATTGAAAACAGAATGCTTTTTTCTGCATTCAGACTCCATAGTTCTTTCTCTGGATGCAGATGATATTTTTCTATCACAATTCTTTAGAATTGTCTTTGATCATTGTACTACTGAGAAGAGCCAAGTCTATCACAGTCGATCATCACACTATATTGCTGTTAATGTGTACAATATTCTCTTGGTTCTGCTCACTTAACTCAACTTCAGTTCACGTAAGACTTTTCAGGCTTTTCTGAAATCCACTCAATGCTTTTTTTACAGATAATAATATTCCATTGCATTCGTATACCACAATTTGTCCAGCCACCCCCAATTGATGGACATCCCTTCAAATTCCAATTCTTTGCTGCCATAAAAAGAATTGCTATATTTTTGTACATGTGGGTCTTTTGCCCTTTATTATGATCTCTTTGACCTAGCAGTGGTATTGCTGGACCAAAGAGTTGCCCTTTAGATATAGTTCCAAATTGCTCTCCAAAATGGATCAATCAGATCAAAATTAGATCAATTCATAACTCCACCAACAATGCACTAGTGTGATGACCATGACTATTAATTAGCTATAGATCTAAATTATAGATCAATTAGTTCAATTCTTTCATATTAAAGAAGAGGCTCAACCATTGACAAATTTAGCCTAGGGTTGTTCCACAAGTAATATCAGGCCTGGGATTTGAACCAACACTCTCTTCCTCCAAGTCTTGACTTCTTTCAGTTGCTGAAGGAAGATGTCTGAAGGCCCTATGGCTGTTTATCCTGGAGAAGAGATGATGGGGGAGGCAGGACACATGATATCTTCAGTCAAGTATTAAAAGGGTTATCATCTGGAAGGTAGAGACACTTTTCTGGACTTGGCCCCAGAGGACAGACCTAGGGGTATATGAGTAGAAGCTGAAATAGGGCAGATTGATCTGCTCAAAGAAAAAGAAATCTTCTGGAAAATCATAGATTTCCAAAAGTTTTTCTTGGAAGGTAGGGAGTACCTTGTGTCAGGAGGTTTTTGAACAAAGGTAGGTTAATCACTCATGAGTTAAGGTAAAGTGGAAGAGATTTCTATCCAATACATATTGAATAAGATGGCCTTTGGGGACCCTTCCAACTCTGAGATTTTGTAATTCTGTGATTGATTGGTGAATTCACAGTCTGTGGAAGCCAAAAGGAAGGGTCAGACTGAGTCCTAACTTTTGGCTCACAGTTTGACTCGTGCTTAAGGATCAGAGAACTAATAATACTGGGCAACTGACATTGGAAGGATCACAGCTGGGGTAGGAAGGAGCCTTAAGTCCTTTTCCAGGATCTACCAGTAGTTTCATGTATGGACTTGGACAATTCCCTTTCTTTCTTGGAGAATTTTCTATTTGTCCCTCTATAAAATTTGTGCAGTGAACTAGGTGGTTTCTAGAAATCTTTCCAGCTTTGACATTGATTCTTCAATTGTGCAAGAACCAGGTCTTACTCTCCCCACTGGAAAGGTACTATAGTGTAATGGATAGAGAGCTAGTCTAGGGGATCAGGAGACATGGTAGTGAGGAGGCTACCTTTGATTCACATGGTTGTACGAGTCTGAACTGGTCACTTAACCTCTCACTTCCCCAGGCAACTTTCTAGACTTTGGGAGACCTGCTCCACTGAAATCAAGGTCTTGTTTCTCCTCCCTGCCTACCTTCAAAATCATTGTGCTAAACATCAGATGCCTCTTACATATGGTTTAGCAACAAGAGGGCAAAATCTGGAGCCATAAGATTTGGGTTTGAATCTTTCCAGAGCTGCTTCTTGAGCTGATTCTTATATCTTTTATGGGTGGACTAGTCATTTCCCTTTTGTTTGTGCAACTTCCTGTACCCCTAGGTACTTCAGTAGGTGGAACATGGAAACTAAGGAGGACTGAAGTTCAAATCCAACCCCAGGCACTAACAGTATGACTCTGGGTAGGTCTCTTAAACACTCTATGTTTTGATTTCCTCATCTGTAAAAGCAGAACAACAATAATAGTATCTATCTTGCATGGTTTCCGGAAAGATAAAATGAGAATATTTGTAAGGCGCTTAAAGGTAATATATAAATGCTACCCGTAATTAGTATAAAACGAGGGTAAGTTTATCTAAATGATCTCTAAGGTCCTCTTCTGGCTCTCACATGCCAGGATTCTCTGCATCTACAATACTCTGGCTATAACAGTATTGTATATAAGCCCTTTCTCTGTACTACCATTACCCAGGATAGGCAATGTGGCCTTTCTGCTAAAGTGAGAAAACTCGAGTTCTAGACCTAGCTCTGGCTCTCATTCAATAAGCCAAGTCATTGCCCTTCTATAAACTCCAGCTTCCTTCTTTGGAAAATGAAGGCATCAGAGCGCATGGTTCACACCAGACCCTAGCTAATTTCTCAAAAATTCCACAAAGTTCCACAAGATCTCTGATTTGGAAGACACCTCAGAATTCATCAGAATTCTCTATCCATTCTTGAATAAGAATCCCCTGCTAGAGTACCCCAGGTCCTCCATCTGTTAGTTTTAACTGAGGGCCAAACAGAACAGGTCTCCTCTGTTGAGGACCCCTTGTTGAATCCCTTAATGAAGCAAAATGGTGCTCATTCACATACTGGAAGACGCTATCTTTTTCCTCTCTTTCTCATTCTCTCCCTCCTTCTCTCCTTCTCAGGGATCTGAGGGGCCATATGTAGTCTAACTCTCTCATTCATGGGGAAATTGAGACTCAGAGAGTTTAAGCACTGGAAGGTGGGATTTGAACCTTTGACTCAAACGTCAAAACTTTTCTTTCTTTTTTTCCTGATCTGTTCTTCCTACTTGGGAGCTGGGGGCAGAGAAGGGAATAGGAGAGTGGCAAAGGACATACTGTTTTTCTTTTTCTAAGTATAAAAGTTTGGCCCCATAACAATCGACCTTTGGGGGTGGGGGGTCATGGGGATGGGGAGGGGCCTGGACAGACAGAGGAAAGCACAGATCCTCTGTCTAGCTGCCTCTTGGGTTGTTTTGAAACTCATTTCTCCAGTTGGATAAGAACAACCATTATCTGCTCTCTGAGCTGCACATGAAATGCGATGTAAGAATTAATCTTTTTATCTGATTGGCGAGCTCCTGGGGCCTGTTTGGGGGCTGAGGATTTGAGAGTATTGCAACAAAACTGAGCCTTGATCCACACGGGGCCCTTGTTGTTCTCAGGATTCCAAATAATCCGGCCTCCCTTCCCTCCCCCTCTCCATGTGCTTTTTCAGGCCGGAGACACCATAGGAATGAAATTTAATGAGCTCCCAGACCTCTGCTGAGTCTCTCACACTGCCTTTCCTATGTTGAAGGCCATCCAAAGCCATCAGGTAGAGCTGAGAGCAATTAAAAGTCTGAAAGAGTCAAAGTGGGAGGGGAGACTAAAACATGAGAAAGAAAAAAAATAGCACCTCATTTTTAGGAGAGATGTTGTCCAAGGGAGTGAACCTGGATCTGGGAGCCCTTCACTCTGTGTCTTAGAATGACAAAAAGAGGAGAAATCTTCAAAGTTATTTAGCCCCCCCCCTCATTTTACAGATAGGGAAACTGAGGCCCAGAAGGGTTAAAGACTTGCCCCAGGTTACACAAGTAAAACTAAGTTGCAGTCAGAATCTGAACCCAGGTGCTCAATTCCAAATCCAGTACTCTTTCCACTGTATCAGCTAAGAATCAGGTAGGTTTAGGTGGTGCAGTAGATAGAATACCCCCTGGAGACAGGAAACTGAGTTCAGTCAGCTTCAGATATTTAATACTTACCGACTGTGCCATCATGGGCAGTCAACCCCATTACCCTGCAAAAGATTATAAAAAAGCCAAGTTCCCCTGCTGAATGCCAGATATAATTTGATTTGACAGAGTTAGATAGGTTAATAGAGCTGGTTTTAGAGTTGGGAAGTCTTGTTCAATGAAATCCTGCCTCAAATAGGTATTCACTATGTGATCCTAAGCAAGTCTCTTAGTCTCAGTTATCTTATCTGTAAAGTGGGGATGATGACGACAATAATAATAGCCTGTATCTCTCACAGTTGTCATGAGAATTAAAGGAAATAATAATGGTAAAGAACTTAATAGAATGCCTGAAATACAATAGGTGCTTAATAAATGCTCGATTCCCTCCTACTGATCATGCTGGTCCCTGTAAAATCGAATGGTAAGCAGAATCACAACAAATACTGACGCTGACACTCAACATGTTTGACATCGGCAACTTAATAAATCTTTCTGAACCTCAAGATCCTCAGTCACTCAACAAGCATTGATTAAACACCTACTGTATACCAACCTTGCTTTAAATTCTGGGAGAGTAAATAGTTCCTGCTCTCAGGAAGCTCACATTAGGACCATGTGCACATACATAGATACAGAATGTCGAGAAGACAGGAAAACACCCTCCATGGAGAAGGTTGAAGCTTCTGGGCAAGCAGGAAGGGTCTCCCTTGAGCTGTCCTAAAGAAATCAGGTTCCTAGAGGAGGAAGTGAAAAAGAAGGCCCTTCTAAGCATGAAGCAGAATCAATACAAAGACTCAGAGAGAGAAGTTAGAACAGCTGACTGGCCAGTTTGACTACACCTTGGAGTATGTGGTGCTAAATAATGTGAAAGACAAGAGGAAATCAAGTTGGATTATAACCAGCATTTATTAAGTGCCAGTTGTATGTCAGAGTCTGACTTTACAAGATATGTAAGGAAAAGTCCCAAATGAAACAAAACAGAGTGAAACACTCATCTTTGCCCTCTGCGATCTCATGGTATAATTGGGGAAACAACATGCCAGCCATGGACAAACAAGCCAGGGACAGGATAAATTGAAGATAATCAATAGAAAGAAGGCACTAGAATTAAGGGAGATGATGAAGAAAGTGAAGTTTTGGTTGAAACTTGAAGGAAGTCAGGGAAGGAAGGCAGAAGGCATAGATGGCTTGAATGCAATAGATTGATTGAGGTCATAGGGAGTTATTGATGTTTGTTGAATGGGAGAGTGTCATGTTCAAACTTGCATCTTTGAAAAAAATCACTGGCAGCTGAGCCAAAGGTAGGTTGGAATGGGGAGAGACAAGAATGGTAGCTTCAGGGTTGGGGCTGAGGACAGCAAAATCCTCCAAAACTTCCCACGGTGCCTCTCCTCTGAGACTGCTTTCCATTTACCCTGAATATATATATACACACAAAGCTGTTTGCATGTCATTCTCCCATTAGACTATGAGTTCCTAGAGGGCAAGGAAAGTATGTTTTTGTCTTTTTGTGACTCTTACACTTGGCACAGTGCCCAATGCATAGGAAAAATTTAACAAACAGATGCATTTTGCTATTGGATGATGACACCAATGACAATGGTAATAATGATGATGATAAAGATGACAATGATGATGATAGAAAGGTCAGGGAGACACCAAAAGAAAAAGCAAAGTGGCTCTGTCACTCACTCACCATATGACCTTGGACCAGTCATTTCCCTTTCTTTAAACCTAATCTTCCCTGTCTGTAAAATGAGAGGGATTGAACTGAGATGTTAACTCAGTTCCTTTCCAGTTGAAAAGCATTTGGAATCCATGAACAGAATGAAATAGGTTGCTATGTAACTGGATCTGGAGTCAGGAAGATGAGTTCAAAACCAGCCTCTGACACTACCTAGCTATGTGATGTTGGGCAAGTCGCTTAATCCCTATTTGCCTTAGTTTCCTCATTTGTAAAATGATTTGAAGAAGGAAATGACAAACCACACTAGCATCTCTGCCAAGAAAACTCCAAATGGGTCACAAAAAAGTCAGACATGACTAAAAAGACTGAATGACAACCAATAAACACCTACAATCACCTGGAATATGTAGTAATATTTGTCTTCTCAGGCAGATTGGGGAAGGGGTCATCCTGACCAATTATGCAATTCTCTGAGAATTCTCCCAACATTCTCAAAATTCTGTCCACGCTTTCCCAACTCTTCTCCTTATCCCCCCCACCCAATCCTGGAATACCTTCTCCCTCCTCCCAGCTTACTAGTGAAACAAGGGGCAGCTCAGGTGCCACCTCCTCCAGGAAACCTTCCTACATCCCTGCAGCTGCCATTGAGCTCTCCCTCCTCTTAGCTCCAAAGTGACTGTTTCTTAAATTGACAACATCATGATGAAGAGGTGTTTATTTTAAGCATATTCTTAAGCTCTCTGCCATGGGAATGACAAAGTCCTGGGCTCTTTTTTCTGTAGGCACTATGGTGTGTGCAGAATGGATTCTGGACTAAGAATTGGTACCTACGTAGCTCAGTGGATGAAGTATTAAGAAGGACCTGAGTTCAAATCTTTTATCACACATTTGTAAGCTGTGTCACCTTGGCAAATCACTTTGTCTCTCTCTGACTCAGTTTCTCAACCTGAAAAATGGGGATAATGTGATACTCAAAGAAGAAAATGTAAATATTTTGCAAACTTTCAATGTGAACTATTGTATTATTATTGTATGACCTTGGGCAGGTAATTTAATACCTCTCAGTCTCAGTTTCTATGCTTATAAAATGAAAATGTTGGATGTAGGTTGGAAATATTAGTCACCTATTTTAATCCACTTATTTGATAGATGGAGAAGACCCAGGACTTTTAACTCTAAATGCAGGGCTCTTCATCATACCATATTATTAGGAGAGAATCCTTAGTGATTGAAAAGCCTTCTAGATCCCAAGGAATAAATCCCTAATGGTAGAATTTCCTGGAGTGAGGAGAGACCTCACTGATCTCACTCAGACCGTTGTTTTTGTCTGGAAGCCGGAAGGAGGCTTGTCCACACTGGAGCCCTCAGAGGAGTGAGCCTGTCACTTATCACAGACAACAACCTAGTGTTTGTGATGACAGCCACAATAGCCATCTTTCACACCAGGCCACTTTCTGTCTAATCGCTCTTTCTGGCTTTGACTGGGATGAGGTGCTTAAGTCTCACATGGTGGCTGAGTCCCTGTAATATGGAATTAGACGTGACCAATGCATGTACTTCCCTGGGGGCCCCCCCAGGGTAAACCACAGTCACTTTTCTTTCCCAGGACTGAAAGCAGGGCTTCTCATCAGCTTCTCGAGTCTGCCCTTCCTCCCGTTTCCTAGGAACATCCAGGACCTGGCCTGCCCACACAAACCCCATAGGGCTTAGTGATCCCCAAATACAATTCTCACTGATAATGACACTGAGGTCCAGAGAGGAAGGATATTTTGTTCTTGGTGACATAGGTAGAGGGACCAGGATGAAAACAGGTCTCTCACCCTCTTCATTACCAGAGACATTGGACTCAAATTCCCATCTCCTGATCCCGGTTGTGCTTCGCTTAAAGGATCCTTCTTTGAAAAATAAGAGAAAATAGAAGAAAAAAGGGGATGTATAAATAGTAGAGGAAAAGTAAACAAAGCTGCTTTCTATCCCAATATCCGGGAAAAAGTCACCCTCATCCCATGCTAGTGATGACTCAGACAGGAATAAACAGTAATATCTATTGAGGAAAACAGTTGATAATATCAATATTCTTTCTCTTCTTTATAAGTGACATAAAGGTGGGTGATATAGAGAATAGAGTACTAGACCTGAAATTAGGTCTGAATTCAAATATGACATCAGACACTTACTAACTGTATGACCCTGGGCAAGTCATTTAACTGTTGACTCCCTCAGTTTTCTCATGTGCAAAATAGGGTTCACAATAGTATACCCCCTAAGGTTTCTTGGAAAAGCACCTCAGATACTTGCCAGCTGTTTGACCTTGGGCAAGTAACTTCACCCCAATTGCTTCCAGAAACAAATGAATTACTGCCATTAATGCTATCCTCATCATCTTCTTCCTCACCCTGTCATCACAGAACTCATTCAGTTCCTGCATATTGAAATGATCTAATGTACTGGGAAAGACTGAGCCTCTTTTTAGACCTGTCTTCCAATCAATGTCTTACTGTATTGGCTGAAGTTCAGTACAGCAATGATGAGATTCAGGCTTCTAGCTACAGCCACACTTTTGTCCAGAAAGGGACCTAGTTCTGGACAAAGTGTATACATGTGGCCACCTTCATAATAGACTTGAAAGAATGCTGATGGTTGCTACCCTGGAATGACAGAATCCTAGCAGGACAAAACCTGAGGTCAGTGGCACCCCATGAATACATTCCATGAGCTTGGATGGGAAAAACTTACAACTTTATTTTCATTAATTTCTATCTGGAATTTAGTATTTTCTCCATTGATTTACGAATATTAATCTGAGGGGTATCTGATAAAGAATACCATCTGTATCCAGAGAAGGAATCATGGAGTTTGAACAAAGACTATTACCTTTAGTTTAGAAAAAAAAATTATCTTATTATGTAATTCTGCTATCTCTTATACTTTATTTTTTCTTCCTTAAGGATATGATTTCTCTCTCATCACATTCAACTGAGATTAGTACATACCATGGAAACAATGTAAAGACTAACAGACTGCCTTCTGGAGGGGAGGGGAGGAAGATTGGGGGGCAAAATAAATAAAATCTTAAAAAATATTAAATTTAAAGAAAAAAAGAATATTAATTTGAGAAAGTTCCACCAGACTGCCAAGGGGTCCAACAAATATTAGGCACCTCAGCTCTAAATCTATAATGCTTTCCATTCATGCTCCCCTTCAGTGCAAGAGATTCCTCCCAGACAGTGAGGTAGTAGTCAAGGGTCATTTGGCCTCTGCTTACATATTGTAAATAAAAGGAAGCTTTCTACCCATCGAGACAACCTATTGAATAGGAAGCTGGTCTAGTGGTTAAAAATTAGTTTATGCTAAGCTGGATTCTGTTTTCTTGAAACTGCCTCATATTAGTCCTGAAGTTGGCCCATAGAGAAACTTGACTCTTTTCTCTCCATGAAAGTCTTTGAGATATTGGAAGAAAAATAAGACTGTTTTCCTCCCTACCCCTGAGTCCTCTCTTTTCCAGTAAAATATCCCATCCCTCTAACTAGGAATTTAAGAATTTTGCATCTCCAGTTCATTCTTCTCAGTCTGTTTTGCCAACGAATCTCGCAAAGTGAAATATCTCGAATTGCCTGGAATTCACCCTGACCTGAGCAGGTCTTGTACCTCCCTTCCACTTGACACTGTAATTTCATTGAAGCAACCGTGTCATTGAAACTAATGAAACTTATGGTACGACGAAGCCGTTGGTTAATCTTGACTTTGTTCTTGTTAGCTCTCCCTTTACAAGCAACCTGCAATCTAAGGGGCTTGGAAGGGCAGACTCGTTATAATAGAACACTTCATTCTCCATCCCAAGAGAGTGATAAAGCAGAGACTCCAAGCTCCTCATTTCTTTTCTTATGGAAAGTCAGAATGTGAGCTCTCTATCATTCTCTATGATTTGACACCAAAGAAGCTAAGACTCAAAATCAATACCTCACAGAGCTGTGAGAACTTTATGAAATAACCCATGGAGGAACTTTGTCAACTGTCTTAAAGTAAAGCATTACTATTGTTATATTTCAAACATTCAATCTGTTCAACATTTGTCTTCCTAACACTGCTTCGTAACAAAGCTGATCTGTGTATGATTTTCAGGCTTTTTTCAGTTGTGTCTGATTCTTTGTGACCCCATTTGGGGTTTTCTTGGCAAAGATACTGGGGTGGCTTGTTGTATCTTCTCCAGTGCCATCATTTTACAGATAAGGAAACTGAGGCAAACAGGGTTAAGTGACTAGTCCAGGCTCACAGAGCTAGTTACTCTCTGAGATCAGACCTGAACTCAGGAAAATGATGTCTTCCTGATGCAGACATTGCATGTTGTGCACTATGGTGCCATTCAGCTGCCCATGTATGATTTAGGGGTCAGTTATTTGGTTTGAGGCTTGAAAGTTGTCCTGCAAATGTTTTTAAAAATTGTTTACATGTAACTGAGAAAAGAATAAAAATAACATAAAAAAGAAAATACATCTAATATGGAAATATTTTTCAAGGCTATACAAATATAATCTATATCAAATTGCTTACTTTCTCAAAAAGAGAGGAGGGAAGGCTGGATGAGAACTTAGCATTCAAAAATTTTAAAAAATGAATATTAAATTGTTATTTACATTTTATTGGGAAAAATAAAAATGAACAGCATTAAGAAAGTTGTCCTGCATGCTTATTTCATCAGGGCAACAATCAGGGACAATTTGGGGTTCTCTGCAATGGAGAATACCATCTGTATCCAGAGAAAGAACCATGGAGTTTGAGCAAAGTTCGAGGGCCATTCCCTTTAATTTAGAAAAAAAAACCTGATATCTTATTGTCTGATCCTGTTATCTCTTAGACTTTATGTTTCTTCCTTAAGGATATGATTTCTCTCTCATCACACTCAATTTGGATCATTGTATACCATGGAAACAATATAAAGATTGACAAATTGCCTTTTGTGGGCTGGGAGAAAAATGGTAAAACTCAAAATAAATAAAATCTTTAATTAAAGAAAGTTGTCCTGACATGGGTACCATGAGCAGCAAAAGACTGAGGCCTTGATGACTATCTAATCCTGCCTCATCATTTTGGAGATGAGCAATCCAATCCAAAGAAGACCCAAGAAGGAGGAAGGATTTTTAAGGAATGCTTTAGGGATTTTTTTTTGGGGGGGGGTGATATGGAGAATCAGAAAGTATTGAACAATGGGATTCCTGGATTCCAGTCTTGTTTCTTCACTGACTTACTGTGTGATCTTGGATAATCTCTTTCCTCTGTGAAATGACGAGGTGGGTCTAAATGATATCTAAGTTCACTTTCTAGTTCTGAAGTTCTTTGATACAGACAATGAGCTGGTATCAGAGTCAAACCTGTGCTTACACCACCTTCCTCCAAGACCCCTCCCCTCCTCTCTCTCTCTCTCTCTCCACCCGCACAGACACATACACATACTCCTCACACACACACTCCTACTACATACACACCACACACACACCAAACACAGTTTTATTCAAACACACATACATATGCACAACACAACACACATGCTGCATATCACATACCACACACAATATACATGCCAATACACTACACTTATCAACACATACTCATATATAAATATGCAATATGCACATACCCATTGCACTGCACATACATACCACACATGCCACCTACACATACTACCCACAACAATACACCATACACACTTATCCATATATACTCACACACATATATATTTATGTAGATATATTTATATAGATATCTATACACATACATACACAAATAGACACACAACATACACACACACACCCCCTCCAGCCTGGTGGTCAGAACATACAAGGCACCAAAGTAACAGCTGCAGAGAGGGTCAAAGAGAGCAATCAAACTACCTTGAAATCATGCCAGGCCTTGCAAAACAACAAGCAGCCCAACCTGGAGAGGGATCCAGGCCCCTTCACTCCCTGCCAGGTGAGGGCACAATTCCCAACCTCTCCCCATCTTGCCATCCTCAGAAGCTGACTCTGCCCCACCAGACTCAACTCATTCAGGAAATGACTTGGGTAAATATTTTTTCACCATCTCTTAAAGGCATGGGGGCTCTGCTGGAATAGCTCCACTGAGTTACCCCATCTGCCTCCACCTGCCCCCATTCTTTAAGTCTCTTTCTGATGGGGGAACCAGGAGAAGGTTTGAAGAAGGCCATGGTTCACAGCTAGCAGGGGACAATAATTTATGACAAAGTACCTAAGAACTGCTGAAAGAAACTCATTAAATTCAATGATATATGTTGGATGGAATAGAAAGGATGCAGATCAAATGTGGTACTGTAGGAAAAATGTGAGACTTGGGATTATAAAATTCAGAAGCAAAATTTATTAAACATTTCATATATTCCAGGCATTTTACACATATCGTCTTATTTGAAACTCAGAACAATCTTGGGATGTTGGTGCTGTTCTTATCTCCATTTTATAGAAGGAATTGAGGCCAACTGAGGTTAAGTGACTTGCCCAGAGTCAGTGTCAGAGGTTGAATTTGAACTCAGGTCTTCCTGACTCCAGGCTGAGAGCTCTAGTTACTGAGCTGCGCACACTCTACACCTTTTAGGTTTGTTACTTTCTAGGACTAGTTACTTTGCTGATTCTTCCTCCTTTGTAAAAGGACTGGATTAGTCTAGATGATCCAGGAAGTCTTCTTCCTGTCCTAATGTTCTAAATAGTATGGTGTGTCCTCCTAGAGACACATGGTGCTTGACCTTGGAGGACATTGGATGCCAAACCAAGGAGCATAAAGAGATATGAAAGCTGGAGGAGGTGCTGTGATGAGATTTTAGAATTGGGAGAAACTTCCTTAGGGTTTGTTTAACTCCCTCATTTTATAAATGAGGAACCCAGATTGAGAGGCAAGTCACTGGTCCAAGGTCACACAGGTAAACATCCGAACTAAGACAGAGGTGCTTTAGATGCACCACTCTGTGGGTGACCAACCTTCTCCATCCTAGGCTGGTATACTCCATGGCCACCATGCCCACTGAAATACACTGCCACGGGGACTCTCTGGGAAGCAAGGAGAGAAACGTCCACCATGTGAATGATGGTGACTCAGAACTGGAGGCCTCAGGATATTTGGTTTGAGCTGTAGCTTGGCAACGCATTCACATGTCAAATTCACATACACAGCCCCATACATAATGAGATTAAAGGTCAGCCCCTTAGAAGGACTTCAGTTAACAGAGCAGCATAAAAAAGTGTCTGTTGTCCACAAATAGAGACGCACATTCCATGACGTGCTCACCGAACGAATTGGCCTCGATCACCCCTATTCCTTTCCAAACATCCATCAGTATGCTGGGGGCGCTGGTCAGCTGGTCTGGCTCTCTCCATTCTCATCTCTCCCTTCCTTCCTCCCTCCCTTGACCACCCCTATTCCTCTATTGAAGTCTTGTTCAACATTTAAACCCCAACTCAACTGTCACCACCTCCACAATGTCTTCCTGAATCCCCCTGGCTTTCTTCTCAGACATCATTTAATACTTTGCTTTTCTTTCTCAATTTTTGTTTGTTTGGTTGGTTAATTATCCATGTTTTTCAATTTTATGTAGGGTTAAATTACAACGTTCATCAATTTTTGGTAGAGATCTGTGATTTCATGGGTGCATTGAAATAGTGAATTTCCAGTGAAGAAACCCCCCTCTCTACCAATGTAGATTGGCAATGGAACTCTGGAAGGCTTAGCGTGATTACTGGCATGCATCACTGTTCCAAGAATGGGGCTCCTGAATTATTCACAAAAATAAAATATTACGGAACCACTGCCAACATGCCCCACCTCCTGCACAAAAGTCAAATTCCCTCTCCTCATTGGAAACTCTGAATAGGGGTTCTTAACCTGTTATCTAAGAACCAGTACTTTCAATATTTTTGTTCTCATGTAATTGTTTTAGGATTCTATATATTTTATTCATTTAAAAACATTATTCTGAGAAGAGGTCTATAGGCTACAGTACCTCTAGTTTAGAGTGACAGAAGTGACAGAAGCATAGGATTTAAGAGTGAAAAGGAATCTTAAAGCTTAATGAATCAAACTCCTCTTTGTACAGATGAGGAAATTGAGGCTCATAGAAAAGAATTACCTTGCCCAAATTACTTGGATACTGAGTTTTAGAGTTGTCTGGCTACTGCCTTGTTCAGAGTCACATGAGATGTGTTGGAGGCAAAATCTGAAGTCATCTTTTGAATTATTAGACCATGTTCCCTCTCCACTTTGAGTTTCCCCACTCTTAGAATGCTCTGCATTAGTTGTTATTGTTCAGCTGTTTCAGTCATGTTTGACTCTGTGTGACCCCCTTTGGGGATTTTTCTTGGCAAAGATACTGGAGTGGTTTGACATTTCCTTCTCCAGCTCATTTTATAGAAGAGGAAACTGAGACACATAGGGTTAAACAAATTGCCTCGGGTCACACAACTAGTGAGAGTCTAGGGAAGATTTGAACTCAGCTCTTCCTGACTCTGGGTCCTACGCTCTAGCCACTGTGTCATCTTATATGTACCTGTTTTGGGGTCTTATCTCCTACTAGAATATAAGCTCCATGAAGGTAGCGACTATATTATCCACATCTTGCACCTCCAATATTGTATACAAAGAATTAAATACAAGTAGAATCTGTTGTTTTGGCACAGCTCATCTATGCAGGAGTGTGCTGGTAAATGTTTAATAACCAACTCTCTGGGAAAAAAATTGTGCATTAAACACACTTGTTTAGTGTGCACTATTAATATTTTATTCATCACTTTCTTAAATCTAGACAACCAACAAATTTCCTCTTTAGGAAACCAAGGTCTAAAGGCTCACAGTGAAAATATAAGAATTGACTCTTGCTCACTTGAGTTGACTCCAACATACCCCTTTATCTCTGGCTTTGTAACTGTGGTCAAGGAAGTTTCTTGAGGTCCATAAAGGTCAAATGACAACTAGGGTCACCTACTTGGTAAGTAGGGTAAGCAAGATTTGACCTCAGGGCTCCTTGACTCCAAGTCTAGAACTCTGTCTAGTAAAGAAGGTATTTAATATTTTTTTGAGACAATCAGGATTAAGTGACTAGCCCAAGGTCACAGAGCTAGTAAAGGTCTGAGACCTAATTTGAACTCAGGTTCTCCTGATTCCAGTCCCTCGGCTGTATCTACTGCATCTCCTAGCTGCCACAAAAATTTTTTTTTGATTGAACATATGGAAGATCAGTACAACAATCAGGGACAATTTGGGGCTGTCTGCAATGGAGAATCCCATCTGTATCCAGAGAAAGAACTGTGCAGTTGGAACAAAGACCAAGGACCATTACCTTCAATTTAGAAAAAAAAAATCTTATCGTATTGTGTAATCTTGCTATCTCTTATACTTTATATTTCTTCCTTAAGGATAAGATTTCTCTCTCATAACATTCAATTTGGATCAATGTACACCATGGAAACAATTTAAAGACTGACAAATTGCCTTCTGTGGGGGATGGAGGGAGGGAAGCAAGATTAGGGGAAAACTGTAAAACTCAAAATAAATAAAATCTTTAAAAAATAAATAAAAAAACAAATGGAAGGCTCTACACTGTGAATCAATATCACTCTTGCAACAACAAGGTAAAAGCTACAACTGAGAAGAGGACAGATAAGATACCATTCCTTCCATCATGGAATCAACTATCTCACTTGGCTTCCAGAATCAAGTTGAATCATCACACGCACAGATTAATTCTTCAGTAAGTGGACACAGCTAGAGTCTGCCTGATAGAGCTGCTGCAAGTCTACCCTTTAATTCATTGCAGGAATCCTCTTTGAAGTCCCACTAGATAGATGGTCATTTGAACAGTTCCAGTAATGGGACTCACTACTTCATATCAGAGCGTGGTACATGACTAAGTGGCACTGATAGAGAATCTTTCCTGATATTGCCCTAAAATCCACCTCCTTGACACTTTTCTTCTCCACCCAACTACTACTGCCCTATGGGCCATGTAGAGGAAGTTTGCTCTCTTTGCCACATATTTGAAGACTCTGATACTCATCTGAGGGCTAACCCAGAGAAACTGTTATGTTATTTCTTTGGCATTATTGTCCTTGTGATTTAATTTGAGATCTCTCTCTCTCTCTCTCTCTCTCTCTCTCTCTCTCACACACACACACACACACACACACCACACACATACACACACATACTCGTACCCCCCCACACTCACACTACATACATACACACAAACCACACACATATGCCTCAATTATTATCAAACCTAGGGGATTCTTATATGAGCAAGACTTTGCACCCTCTAACATTAGCCAGTCCACTGAGGGAGTGGGGAAGGGGAGGCTTTCTTTCTTATTGACCTCTTCTTCTGTGACTCCTATTGAAGAGTGTAATGTGAAGAGAAGCCTGCCTCTTGATCCATAAAGCTGGTGGTCAAACCCTCGCCCCTCTCCTCGCCAGCTCTGTGCACTGGGGCAAACCCCTTTTTTACACAGCCTGTGCTAGACAGAAAGGTTCCCAGATTCTCCCTTTCCCAACCAATTTGTTGCGCCCCCCCCAGAGTGATCTCCATGGACATCTTCACTAGACACCAAGCTCCTCTTCTTGTATTTTCCTTGTTAAACCACATTCTTCAGTTGCTTCCATTCGTTTCTATCCTAATAAACTTCAGAGGCAGAATCCAAACGCAGGCCTTCTTTACATGCAAACTCAGGGTCTTTCTGGCTAGATTGGAAGCCCCTCGAGGGTAAAGAATGCATTCTCCCTTCCACAGTCTCCTGTTAGGAGGTTACATGTGGAACCACAGTACTCGCGAGCTGGTAGGGTTCCCAGGAATCATATAGTCCTACTCTCCTATTTTACAGATGATATACTGAGGCCCATGATAGGAAGGAAATGCCCAGGGTCCCTTGGTAAATTGTTGTCAGAACTGTAAGGAGCTGTTTTGGCAGCCAGAGAATACAACCAAAAAAAGCATACCCTCCAATTGCCTTTGTAATCCACATTGTGAAAATAATACAAGAAGCAATTAAGACCAATTCAGCTGAGGGGGAGGAGGATTCGTTAGTGGTTTCTATGTTGCTAGAGGAGCATGTGTTTGATTTTTGAACATTCTAATGGCAACAAGATTCCTTACTGGTCACGGTGCCCTAGTAACAGTCCTGGGGCAGATCTAGGCATCCCACTCCCAGCCTTTTGTGCCTTCCACCAGATGACACGGGATGCAAACTGTGGTTAATGTTTGTAAACATCTATCTTTATCAGGTATTGGCAGGGATTTAGTGCCAGTCTTGGAGGCATTGTGCTCAGGATACAGCAAAGGTGGGGTTTGGAGAGGAAGGTTCCAAAGTCAAACTTCCCAGATTTCAGAATCTGGCCAAGGTTGACCTTGATGCTTTCCATGGGTAAACAACAGACTGTTTCCTCTGTAAAGTCAAACTGCAGCTTGGAACCAACAAGTGAGGAGGGGCTGAGGAAAGCATTTATTTGATCAATGAATCAGTCAACAAGTCTATAGGCACCCGGCACAATGCCAAATAATGGCCAAATATCACAAGGCCCATAAATGTCGCCATCTTTCCTTACTATTAAAGATGAGCAGAGTCTGGGGGTGGGGGGAGTGGGTCTGACCTGGCTCTGCTGCGATGTTCCCACTCTGCACAATGGGCATAAGGGGCCAAAGGCTGGTCGTGCCCCCAGAGCTGGCAGGATGGCAGCATGCTCTGAGAATAGCAATGACTCAGAAATCGTGTGGGATTGATTTATGGGGACAAGCCGTGGGAGCAGAAGATATATTAACATGCCGTAACCTTGGAGAGCATGGAAGGGGAGGGGATGGGAGAAAAGCCAGGAGAGAGAGTCATAAACCTCTGTTTCTAAGGTGGCATCCTGGGGTGAGGAGATAGGAGGAAGAAGTTGGGCTCTAGGTCAGGCGTGGAAAGGCTGGCGTCAAGGAGATCTGAGTTGTTTATCTTCTATCAATGGAAGAGTCCCCCCCCCCCCCAGGGGTAAGGGGTAAAGTCAGGCCTTTGAGACTGTCTCAAACTGCTGCTGTTTGGGCACAAGATCACAGAATATTTTGAGCTGTAAGAGACTTTAGAGATCATTCAATACCAAATTTCCATTTTATGGAGGAAGAAAATGAGATCTAGGTGTTGCCCCTTTGTAAGGGTAACTGTTAAAACTGGGTCTTAGTGCTGCCCTAGACCAAGGCATGGATTTGGAGTAGGAAGGGATGTTGCAAGGGGATCTAGTTCAAAATTCTCATTGGACAGATGTGGAAACAAGCCCTCTCAGAGAGATCTGTGGTCATACAGCTAAGGACAGCCCTGACATTTGAACCCAAGTCTCTCTCTTCAAAATTTAGCTAAAATGGATGAAGGAAGAAATGAAGCTTGAATGAAAGCGAGAAGATGGATTATGAAGCAACTAGGGGGTGCTGTAGTGCACCAGCTTCCTGAGTTCAAATCCAGCCTCAAACACCTAGTAATTGCGTGACCCTAGGCAAGTCATTTAACCCTGTTTGCCTCAGTTTCCTCATCTATAAAACGAGCTGAAAAAGAAAATGGCAAACCATTCCAATACCTTTGCCAAGAAATTCCCAAATGGGACCACAAAAAGTCAGCCACCACTGCACAAGAACATCAACACAACATCAACAGTTGAAGGAGGTTGTAGAGATCATGTGGTGAGGTAGAAAGAATGCAGGGTTAAGGTGAGGGGGTTAGGTTCCATTCATGCCTTAGTTAACTTTATCCCCTTTGTGACTTTGGATAAGTCATTTCCCTTCAGTTTTCTCTTCTGTAAACTGAGGAGGGGGCGCTGATCTACTCCTTTATGTCCATGGGTGTAACTCAAGTGTCTTCAGGCTTCCTCAGAGTATGACTAGTCATGCTGATTTTTTTTCTCTCTCTCAAAAAGCACTATTTGTAAAAAGGAGTGGCTCTTGGGGAGGATAAATGGGAGAGATACATGGAAGACTATGTTAATATAAGAAACAGAAAACATCATTCAAAATTTATTTTAAAAAAATTGAAGGGGTTGGGCTGGAGGACCTGTTGGATGCCCCTTAAGTTAAATAACCCAATGAGGAAGACTGAACTGAGTCCAGACCATTGGGTCTGAGAGGCAGTGAATGGGTGTCTTTCCAATGGGAAGATGCTAAGGAAGAAGGAGAGGTATGATTCTCTCTTTAGCAAGCTGAGAAACTACCCAGCCAGTCCTAGCCTCTAGTGGCTCCCATCTTCAAATCTCACAGAATCAGGGGCAGTTCTGATTCCAAGCTCTGTAATGAAATCAGATTCAGTAGCATCAGAACCCAAGATTTGGACAATATTAATGATGGAAAGGACCCCTCATTTTACAGAGGATGAAACTGAGGCCTAGAAGGGGAGACCAACTCACCCAAGTTTGTGGCACAACCTGGATTAGAATCCAAGTCTCTTGCCTCCCGTTTCACTGCATTTTGTAATGCAACAGCATGGTAAGCTTAGAATCCAGCTAGGCCTGCATTCAAATCATCCCTCACACACTTAATGTTGTGTGATCTTGGGAAAGTGTTTTCATTTCTTTCAGCCTCAAGTGTTCTATCTATAAAATGAGAATAATAGCACCAGGGTTGTTATGAGGATCAGATGAAATATGTAAAGCATTTTGCAAACCTGAAGGCTTGAGATAAACATTGGCTATTATTTTTATAAGAATTGCCATATATGATTGTCCTAAATCACAAGTACCTTGAGGACATTTTCTGTGGGATTCACTTTCTATGTAAACCAAGGTCCACCTGTATTCCATTTAACCACACAAAAATGGCCCCAGGTGTACACTGTTTATTCCTCAAATGTCTGAGAAATACCAGTGGGGGGGGGGGGTTCAGTCATCTCCTTGTCAATAGCAACAGGAATAACCAGGTCTTCCTATCATCCCAAATATCTTGGGTGACAATCTTCCTGACCCTGAAGTTAGCCAATAGCATTGCACACTCAGATCTCAGAATCAAAGGATGACTGATTTGGGAGCTGAAAGGGTCCAAATAATGTCATTTTATAGCTGGTCAAATAGGTCCAATGACCAGCTTTACCAGGCTCACACAGTAAAACTGGGACTCATCCCCCACCTGCTTCCAATTCTCACCACCTTTACTAGGAAACCAATCTGCCTCAGAATCCTGAGCATTCAGAGTTAGGAGGAACCTTTAGGGAACATCGAGTTCAATCTTCCTCCTTTTTGCAGAGGAAGCAACTGAGATCCAGAGTGAGGATATGAACTTATCCTACATCACCCAAAGATTTATGGTTAGAGCTGTGACCAGGTACCCTGGAATGAAAAGAGCTCTGGGTCTTGATGATGGATAATTGAGTTGATTGAATCTGAGCTCTACCAGTCATTAATGGATTTTATGATGACTGTGAAGGGCTACTTCCTTCCTTTCTGCCTCACTTTGCTCATCTATAAAATGGGTATAATAATATTTATACTTCCATGCTCACTGGGTTGTCATAAGGAAGATATTTGTATAGTTTACAGCAATTATAATTTTTACAACACATTACTTGAAGATAACAACTGATCCATTTGTTTTCCGGAGCTAAGGTGAGATTCAAAAATAGGCTTCACCTTGGGGAACTAGGTGGCACAGTAGATAAAGTGGATATTTAACAGTACACAGAAATCTTAGATTTTGGGAAATGGATTGCAAAAGCTTGAGAAAAATTGTAGGTAGGATATGCTATGTACTAAAATTGTACAGAAAAAGATAGTTCAGGTCTCAAGTATGAAATCTAAAGTCAGAAAGACCTGAGTTCAAATGAGACCTCAGACACTTGCTGGGCAAGTCACTTAACCCAGTTCCCCTCAGTTTCCTCATTTGTAAAATGAGCTGGAGAAGGAAATGGCAAAACACTCCAGTATCTCTGCCAAGAAAACCCCAAATGGAGTCCCAAAGAGTCACACATTACTGAAATTTGAAACAACTGAATAACTGGGTGATCATACAAGTTCCTTGTGGGGCAGATGGCAGCACAACCATGAACAATGAAGAGATGTTGTATTCGTTCCATTGAGAAGATCAAGAAAGATAAAGGAGACTGTGATAGGACTGTGTGGGCACAAGTCACATGGAACTTAATGGAGAAAGAAAGAGACACAGTTAAAAGACTGTGCCAAACCTTCAGTTGTTTCTCCAGTTTCAGTGTCAGCTACGTAGTAGCCCCCAGTACAGAGCATGGAATTTGAAGTCAAAAAGTGGTGAGTTTGAATCCTACCTCAGACACTTCCTTTCTGTGTGACCATGGGTGAGTTGCTTAATCTCTGTCTCTGTTCAACTGTAAAATGGGAGGGATACCAACAGCACCTCCTTCCCAGGGCTGTGAGGATCATATGAATTAATGCATATAAGGCAACTTACAAATTTAAAAGTGTTATATAAGGTTAGTTATTTTTTAATTATTCTTATTTAGAGGTAAAAGGAATAGAAGTGGGAAATTACAGATTAAGAATATTTCCTCATATGAGGAGACCCAGAAAACCAGAGGGAGAAGCAAAAGAGTGTTTGGGTTTTAGAAAAGGGAGCATAAAAGATGATCTTATTGTGAGACTACATTCTTAATGGGATCATAAAGCTGAACAGAATGTTACAGACTTTCAAACTCAACTGCTCCATTATAGAGTCTGCAATAAAGGAAAGAAAAAATATAGGCATAGTTTGACATAAATCTTAGATTTGGGGGAATAGATTTCAAAAGGTTCAGAAAAACCATAGGTAGGATATGCTATGGACTAAAATTGTACAGAGAAAGATAGTCCAGGTCTCAAGAATGAAATCTTGAGACTAAAACAGAAACAGGTCTACTGAGAAAAAAGAAGAGGCCTGCATGAGTCTGGTGATCAAATCTCAAGGGAGTGATTGTTAAATTTTCAGTGTGAATATTTACACCCTCCAAATTGAGAAATGCTACTCCAAATGGCTCTGATTTATCATTTTTTAATTGTCTGGACTTAAAGAAGTTATATTTAAAATATTTAACAATGCAAATTCACTTTTATTGTATTAGTACATTTTGGAGGGTTAGTTAAATATTTAAAAGCACACCTCCAGGTGCCTTGCAAAGGTGACTTAGTGGGCAATGACTTCTACTTATAATAAATTGGATGTAAGGAAAGTGTTCTAAACTCTATCCTAATTCATGTAATTACAGGAGACCTGAGCATCTCTTTTGAATCAAAGTATAAACTAGATATGAGTAAGTTTTAGACACCCCTAATCAATCATTCAAAGCATAGGCTGGTTATGAGCAAATACTGAATTTTGGAGGAGGAAAGTGTTGGATATAAACCAAGGGCCACAAAAGAATGTACTGGGATTGGTTGATTCAGCCACATCTCTGTCTATATATATTAGAATAAGTCAGTTCAGAATAGAGAAGCCAGAAACAGATCAAGAGAAAAACTCTGGTAAGTACTCTCTCCCACACTTTCAACTAAGAACGAGATGAGCTTCTTAATTTTTAAAGGTCAAAAGATTTGGAGTTTTCCTAGATAGGGATGTTCTTGGAGCAGGAGAGATTAACAGAAGCATCTAGGTTAGGACTTGAGAGATATATTCCAAGGGCTAAGCTGCCAGCCTCAGGACTATACAAGGTTATCCATCCTAGGAACTCAGAAAGGGGATAAATCCAAGAATACCTCAATAATGACCTATGAAGGGAGAAAAGGTCTTCTAATAACCAAGAGCTGAGAATTACTTCTTTCTTAAGCTTGAACCCATTTTCCTCATGGATCTTTGTGTAATTGTTGAAGAATGTGTCCCAAATTTGAGCATGCATGGTGGGAATGGCGAGGAATGGAATGTGATGGAATTGTTCTTTGTACCAATTCTTTTTCCTCCAGCCATCTGTTCTAAGACCCCTGAGCTCTGACATTCTCTGTTCCAAGATCTTTTGCAACTCTGACGTTCTTGAGGACTCCTCCATCTCAGACATTCTGTGATTCTTAAATGAAATAAAAATGTTGGTTTACTCCTTTAGAAGATAGTGCCCTGGAATGAAAAGAACTCTGGATCTTGTAGATGGATGGACTTGAGTTGAATTTGAGCTCTACAAAACCTTCAATTCCCAGTAAGACCACTGTGAAAGAGTGATTTCTTTCCTTTTTTGTTTCACTTTGCTCATCTGTAAGATGCGTATAATAATATTTTTACTTCCTTGATCATTGAGTGGTCATAAGAAAGACACTTGTATAGACGACAGCGTAATTCTGAGCTATGGGAAGGAATTCTTGTACCTGGAGTTCCTCTCATAGAATTTTTTTTAGATTCTTACAAGACAAATGGAGTTAAGTGACTTGCCCAAGGCCACAAAGCTAGGTAATTATTAAATGTCTGAGGCCGGATTTGAACTCAGATCTTCCTGATTCCAGGGCCGGTGCTCTATCCACTGCATGAACCTAGCCACTCCCTCTCATAGGATCTTAATGTTAAAAGGATCTGTATAGGGAATCTAGTCTAACCCTCCACCCAGTATGCCAATATTCCCTAAAGCATTCACAGTGAGTCAGTTAACTTTTGGTCAGGTCATTCTAGTGGTGGACAGTTATAAATCACTGGAAGGGGGGGCGGAGCCAAGATGGCGACATGAAGGGATTGAGTCTTAGGAGCTCTCTGATAAAGACTCATAAACTAAGGACTCTAACTAAACTTTTGAGAGACAGAACCCACAAAGGGACCCAGTGAGGCAGTTCTCCTACTCAAGGTAACCTGGAGAAGAGCAGAAAGGCTCTGCTCCCCAGGGTCGGAGGGGCGGCCTGCTGGAGGGGGCCCGCCAGAGCCAAAGAACTTCAGCCTCCCGGAGGCAGCCCCAGGGCGCTGGGAGCCTCAGCTCACAGCAGCGGGGGAGTCTCCTGAGCTGCACCCCGGGGAGCACCGGCACAAAGTGGGGGAACAGTGGGGGACCTCTGCCAGAGTGAGCACATGGAGCCCAGCCCTCAGGGCACACAGCCAGCAGCCTGGTCTTTGGGCAGCCTAGACCGGGAAACAGAAGCAGGTGGAGCCGGTAAGCAGGAGCCCCCAGGGCATGAGCCCATTGAGCTGAGGGAGGGGAGTGAAGAGAGAGAGACTGCAGAGCTCTGTCCTCTGCCTCTGGAACAGGACTCTGGGGCTCTGACCACATTCAGATCCTGATCGCAGTCTAGGTCCCCCCATAGAACAGCAGGGCCCCCCCCACCTCAGTCCCGTGGCAGAGGGGGGCACTTATGGTCATTCACAGACCAGGAGGGAGGACAGAACCTCACACACTGAGACCCTTCTGGGAGTGTCCCAAAAGCTCAGGAAGCACCCCCAAAAAACAGGCTTAGGCTGGGAAAATGAACAAAGAAACAAGAGGAAGACCACTGAGAAATATTTTGCAAAAGAGCCCAAGAAGGATCAAAATATTCAGTCTGAAGATGAGGAAGCACAAGCTCCTGCATCTAAAGACTCCAAGAAAAACAGAAATTGGGCTCAGGCTATGATAGAGCTCAAAAAAAGACTTTGAAAATCAAATGGAATTAGAAGAAAAACTGGGAAAAGAAAGGAGAGAGATGCAGGAAAAACATGAAAATGAAGTCAGCAGCTTAGTCAAGGAAATCCAGAAAAATGCTGAAGAAAATAGCATGCTAAAAAACAGCTTGGGTCCAATGGATAAAACAGTTCAAAAAGTTATTGAGGAGAAGAATGCTTTAAAAAGCAAAATTGGCCAGATGGAAAAAGAGATAAGAAAACTCTCTGAGGAGAATAAATCCTTCAGACAAAGAATAGAATTCAGGGAGATTGATGAATTTACCAGAAATCAGGAATCAATACTTCAAAACCAAAAAAATGAAAAATTAGAAGAAAATGTGAAATATCTCATTGAAAAAACAACTGATATGGAAAACAGACTTAGAAAAGATAATTTGAAAATTATTGGAATACCTGAAAGTCATGATCAGGAAAAGAGCCTTGACATCATTTTCAAAGAATTACTATAGGAAAATTGCCCTGATATTCTAGAAGCAGAGGGCAAAATAGAAATGGAGAGAATCCACTGATTCCCCCGAGAAAGAGATCCCAAAAAACCAACCCCCAGGAATATTATAGCCAAGTTCCAGAACTCCCAAGTCAAAGAGAAAATATTACAAGCAGCCAGAAGGACACAGTTCAAATATTGTGGAGCTGCAGTCAGGATCACACAGGACTTAGTAGCAGCTACATTGAGAGCTGGTAGGGCTTGGAATACAATATACCGGAAGGCAAAAGAGCTTAGAATGCAGCCAAGAATGAACTACCCAGCAAGGCTGAATGTCCTCTTCCAGGGAAAAAGATGGACTTTCAATGAACCAGGGGAATTTCAAAGGTTCCTTTTGGAATGGCCAGAGCTGAACAGAAGGTTTGATCTTCAGATACAGGACTCAGGTGAAGCATGGAGATTGGAGGAGAGGGGGGAAATATGAGGGACTTAATGAGGATGAACTGCATGTATAGAAAAATGATATTGATAATATTCATATGAACCATCTCAGTTAATAGAGCAGGTAGAGGGAGCTTTTATAGTTGAAGCACAGGAGAAAGCTGAATTCGAAGATAAAATATGGTGTAACAATGGAGTCAATAAGAAAAAAGGGGAAATGGAATGGGAGAAAGAAAAAGGAGAGGGGGAATAGTCCAAGCTATTTCACATAATAAGATTTTTTTTTTTATTACAATGAGCTATTGCAATGATATGGAAGGGGGGAGGCAAGGGGGAATGAGGGAACCTTTGCTCTCATCAGAGATGGCTAGGAGAGGAAACAGCAAATATACTCAATGGGGTATAGACAACTGGAGTAAGAAGGAGGGGGGAGCAGGGGGAAGGGGTGGGGATGTGAATAAAGGAGGAGAGGATGGACCATGGGGGGACAGTGGTCAGATATAACACATTTTCTTTTTTTACTTCTTGCAAGGGGCTGGGATTGGAAGGCCTGCCCAGGACCATAAGGCCAGGTGGATTCTGGGCCTAAGGGGTGATATGGGGGCTCAGGGCTTCTTGGCCCCAGGACCAGGGATCTGTCTGCTGTGCCACTCAGCAACCCTACAGCAGAGTCAGAGTGAAAGGAGAGAGAAAATATAGTACATGGTAGTGGAGAAATAAGAAAGGAGGGAGTTTGCGATCAGCAATGGCAATGTTGGAAAAATATGGTAGTAACTTTTGTGATGGACTTATCATAAAGTATGTGATCCACTCACAACAGAGTTGATGGTGTTGGAACAAAGACTGAAACACATTTTTTGTTATTATTTGGGGGAGGGTGCAGGGCAAGTGGGGCTGGGTGGCCTGCCTGGGGCCACATAGCAGGGTGATCATTGGGTGTCTAGGGCTGGATTCGGACCCAGATGCTCCTAGCTCAAGGGCCAATGCTCTGTCTGCCACCTAGCCACCCCTACTATTATTACTATTTTATTTTATTTTGGATCTTTTTTTTTCTTCTTTTTGGTTTTTTCTGGGCAATGGGGATTGGGTGGCTTGCATGTCACATGGCTGGGTGATTATTGAGTTTACGAGGCTGGATATGGACTCGGGTGCTCGTGGCTCCAGGGCTGGTGCTTCGTCCATTGCACCACCTGGCCATACCTACAATTATTACTATTATTTTTTTTAATTTTAATTTTTTTCTCCCCCTTTTACTTTTTTGCCCAAGCAAGTCTATCTATATTCATGGGGGGAGGGGTATTTTGTTTACTTGTAAACAAGTATATTTTATTAATGTAAAGAAAAACATTTATACAAAATGAGAATAAAAAATTTTAAAAAAAAATCACTGGAAGGAATCCTTCCACATCAGAATGAATGGAGAGTACTTCTACTCATTCCAGACTCTTACAACCCTTACAACCTGGATCATCTTTATTTCTTTTCTTTCTTTTTAAAAAAATTATTTTTTTTTCTAACTACATGCAATGGTAGTTTTCAACAATCATTTTTTTGGCAAAGTTTTAAGTTTGATATTTTTCTCCCTCCCTTCCTTCCCTCCCCTCTCACCTTGACAGGAAGCCATCTAATAGAGGCTGTACATGTATAACCATGCTAAACATAGAACCAGATTAATCTTGTTGTGAGAGAAGAATCAAAACAGAAAAAAATTAAAAAAGAAAAAACAATACAGAAGACAACTTTAAAAAATTGAAGATAGTAAACTTTGGTCTATATTTAAACTCCACAGTTCCTTCTCTGGATATCTCAAATATTTTAGAATTGTCCTTGATTATCGTGATGCTGAAATGAACAAGTTCATCATGGTTGATCATCCCACAATGTTGCTGTTAGTGTGTAAAATGTTCTTTTGATTCTGCTCACTTCACTCTGCATCTATTCATGCAAGTCTTGCCAGGTTTTTCTGAAGTCCTATCCTTCATGATGTCTTTTAGAGCAATAATGTTTCATCCCATTCATATACCACAATTTGTTCAACAATTCCCTAAATAATGTTGTGGAAGAAATTGGTGTCACATCCTAAACTGAGAGCTCTTGAAGTAAAAAACTTGGTAGCCCTGGAGGTAGGAAAGCTCAGGATTTTTATTTCAGAAGCCTACAAAGTTCACAGATTAAAACTATTTTTTTTCCAGGAGAGACAGTAAGCTTGAGGACAGGTGAATAACAAAGGTCTAGGTGAGGTGCCTGAGGGAAAGAGTGAAAGAAAAGCTTCTAGAAGAGTTGGTTGGGCTGAGACTCAAGCCAGTGAGTCCATAGGGAGTAAATGCTTTAGGCCTGAAGACCAGCAGAATAACAAAATTTTAGGTGAGATTGTCTGGGGGTATTGGAGAAAGGAAAAACTGCCCTGAGAGCTAGCTAGCTTAGACTGTAGTGAGTCTGGCCACTTGGAGTAGAGGCCATAGTTCTCCACCAGGAGCACTTGGTTCTAGCTTAGAGAGAGAAAGTGATCATCCTTCAAAGGAGAGAGAAAAAAGAAAGAGAGGCCTTCTTTTCCAGGAGGTCTTCCTTAAATACTTTTCCATAGTGGATTGGACAAAGGTGGTGCTTGGGGAGTAGTTTAGCACCTGGCTCCAGGTGTTTTCCAATACCTAAGACACAGGGGCAGCCCTTCAAGGAGTGGCTAAGACAGTACTAATTGTGCATGGATGTTCTGTGCACTAGTCTGTTCTGTCCCAAAGGGCATGCATGACCTTTAAGTCCAAAATAAGTCACATCCTGTGTCCTGCATCAATGGACCTAGATCATCTTTCTTAACAAGCATTTATTAAATGTTTACTATGTCCTGGACATTGTACTAAGCCCTAGAAACACAAAGAAAGGGAAAAACAGGATCCCTGTCCTCAAGATCACCTTCTGATTTCAGCAACCTGCTCAGTGTCCTTAGTGTCTCTCTGTTCCAATCCATTCTGAGCTTACCATCAGATTAATCTTCTTACGACTACAACAATCACCATTATTCATAGAATTCAATTGCATAAACATTTATTGAGCACCCATTGCATGTAAGATCCTATGATACTTTATTTTAAAAAATGCCCTGTTTCACACTCTCAGGAAGATGGAATCCACATATAGTAGCTATGATACAAGTTGGATAAGTGAATAGGAAAGATCTGGAAAGGAAGGGATGGCTGCTGGCTGAGGGTCATGGAAGATTTTATGGAGAAGGGAGCACTGGAACTGTCCCTTGAGGAGAAGAAAGATTTTAATAGGCAGCTGTTATGATCTTTTCCAAATATGAGATATTACTTGAACAAGCTATGTGTGAGAGAGCAGGGCAAGATCAGGAAATGGCTAGATGTCTTCATCAGCAAGGATGATGGGTGCATGAAAGATAATAAAATGGAGTCAGATTAGGAGGGAGCAGAGCCTTGAATGCCAGACTAAGGTTTTGTTTTGTAAATCCTGTGGACGATGGGGAACCATTAAAAAACATTTTAGCAGCATAGTCATGCAGTGAGTCCAATGGTATCAGTGGATTATTTTGACAGGTATACTGCAGAGTAGTTTGGAAAGGGAAGGGACTGAAGATAGAAGACCAGTTAGAAGGTTATTAAAATAGTCTGTTAAGAAGTGAACTAAGGTAAGTAAAAATAGGAATTTAAATGAGAGGGTGGATTCAAGAATTGGTGAAGGAATAGAAAGGGAAGGATTTGGCAATTGATTGAAGGTGGGAGGTGAGAAGGAGGGCAGGTTTGGTTGAAGATAACTCTGAGATTAGGAACCTGATTAATAAGAGGATAGTGGAGCCATAAGTTGAATGAGAAATGGGAAACAAGTTTGGGGAAGAAACTGAAGACTCCAGTTTGAGGCATACTTGGAAGGCTTCCAAGTGAACACATCCAGCAGATAGATGGAAGTAGGGGTAGTGTGGAGTAGGGAATTTCAAAATCATTACATAACAATAGGCATTAACAAGACTGCCAAAGAAGAGAGAGAAAAGAGGGCACAAAGAGAACAGGGGATCCCACATTTAGAGGTGAGAGAAGGAAGCAGAGACTGATAAAAAACTAATCAGGCAGGGAGAAGAATCAAGGGGGAGGAGAGTCATCCAGCAGAGAATACAGTCTCTAAGAAGAGAGTTAAGGAAGGGGAAGGAAATTGTGTCAAATGCTGCCAAAAGGTCAAGGATCATACCTTTAGATTTTGCGTCTTAAATGTTGCTGGTATCCTTGGAAAGAGCTCCATTTCCATGGAATAGTGAATTCAGGAGCCAGATGATGAAAGATTGAAGAGTGAAGAAGAGCTTGTCTGAGACCACTCTGAATCTAGAGCATTCCTGTCTATAACTCTTAAAACCTGTGGAGTACCTTGATGATGCACTATTTTATAAGCACCAAGATGAAAACATTAGGGCTGGGAAGATCATCTAGCCCTACCTCATTTGATAGATTAGGAAAAGAAGGCTCCAAAAACCACAATGACCTTCTTAAGGTCACACATATCATGAGTCGCAAAACCAGAATTTGAAGCCAGTTTTTCTGATTTCAAAGTCATATTATTTCCACTATACCACATTGCCTGTCTATTGTTTGCTTTTCATGTACATAATATCATAATCTCCAGGCAGAATTAAAGTCAAAAGATTGAAACCATCTGAATTCTTTTCTAGTACCCCTAAATTAGCTAGCTCTCTCTCTTTATACATATACATACATATATATGTAAATATATATATATATATATATATATATATATATATATATATATATATATCTGTAAGCAAAGCTCAGTTACTAATTTGATTGATTAAATAAGAGTCAGGGATCTCTCCCCTAGGGGGTTCTCCATGCCCACCAAACCTGAAGGCCCAGGGATTGAATGGCCAAGAACTTTCATCAGAATTAATTAAAAATTTTAGCTTAAAAAAATCTTTGAAAGGATTTGAAAGGCCTGACACAAGTATTTACCTTTCTAAAGGGCATTTGAACGTATTCCTTCCTCATCCAGGCCATCAGGGAAGCTCCCCTTTTCAGCAAACCACAACATTAGCATTTCAGTGGGTCTTGAGGGGAAAAGGTGAGGAGAAGAAAAGTGAGATAACAGAGATAATGAGTTAGGAAACCTTGAATACAAGAATTATTTGAGTCTGCACACAGAAGCTGGGAGGCAGGTTAATTTCTAATAATCACATGATCTCCTTAAAGCTTTCTCTAGATCCTTGAAATGAGACTCCCTGGGTATCACTGGTTTCATTTTCTGGCTCCTAGATTGTTCTAAGAACTAAGACCCAGTAACAGACACTTAGAAAGCCCTTCCTTAACCAACAGAGATGGTTCATTAATGGTGGTCATTTTAGACATTGAGATGCTTCAATGGATGAAATGGGGCAGGGAAGACCCCCAGACTAGAATCTAGATCTCCTGATTTCCCAGACTCTACTTTGCACTTATTGGTTGTATTGTGATTCTTTCATCTCCCTTATCTGATCCAAGGTTTTCTCATTGGTCAAATGGGAATAAGGAATGATACCTGCCCTGTTTTTCTCATAGGGGAGTTTGGAAAAAATATGATTCTCTGGCATTTATAAGGATCATGGTCATACAACCTAGAATTTCAGAACCATCAGCTGTCTTAGGATATTGACAGTCAGAACCCAGAGGAACAAAATGTTAGTGTTGGAAAGTATTTAAGAGCACAGTTTGGCAGAACTGGGACACATAGATTGTTAGGAAAGGGAAAGACCTTTTTAGATGTCCTTGCATTCCCAAATGCAAGTCCCCTGATCCTCCCTCAATATACCCTGGTTCCTTACAACAAAGAATAAACCTGTGCTAAGACCAAAAATAAAATAAATTATTGTACCACAGACATTGAATGTTGGAACTGGGAGGGACTCTCATGAATTGCACCATGGTTATTTAATGTTGGAACTGGAAGGGTCTCTTCTTATGAACTGGAAATCATCTTAGGTCAAAGAATGTTGGAGGGAAAGATTCCTAGACCACAGAGTTAGATCTGGGAGGTACTTAGAACAAGAGCTATTCTAATTGGAAGCAACCTTACAACATGGAATGGAGATGATCTAATCCAATTCTCTGATTTTACAGTTGAGCAAAACCAAGTCTCTAATGAGTAGAAATGACTTGCCCAAAGTCATACAGCCAATCTATGGTAGATCCCAATTTGGATTTTACCCTGGGGGTCATGGACAATGAGACAAGGGAGATGCCCTGGGAGTAGGGAAGGCAAGACTTTAATTTAAAATGAGTGTTAACATCACAGGAGAATTAAATAGCTAGTCACCTTTGCAGTATATGATTTAAAGGACACTTAGAAAGCCCTTTCTTCCTAAATAGAAGTTACAGTCAATCTATTCATCAGTCAGCTAAGGTGGACGGACAATCTAGGTAGCCCCAGTGTAGTGAGTGTCCAGTCTGGAGTCAGGAAGACTCATCTTCCTGAGTTCAAATCTGGCTTCAGAAACTTACTAGCTCTGTGTCCCTGGGTAAGTCACTTAAACCTATTCTGTAAAATGAACTAGAGAAGGAAACGGCAAACTCTCCAGTTTCTCTATTAATAAAAACTCAAATGACTAAGAGTCAGACATGCCTGAAAGTCAACTGAACAACCATGATAATCAACTAGAATTTATTAAGTACATACTATATATTTTTCTCCATTCTGGGTGCCAAGGATACAAGGCAAGATTGTATCCCCCAAAGGAGTTTTTAATCTATCAATCCCTTAATTACAGAGTGATAATGACAAGTTATCTGATCTCTTTGGGCCTCAGTTTCTCCATGTTTGAAATAGGAATAAGACTCCCTGCCTCATTTCATCCATTGAAGCATCCCAATGTCTAAAATGACCACCATTAATGATCCATCTCTGTTGGTTAAACTTTACCCTCACCAAACTTTAAAGAGGCCAGTTCCTTGGAGGGAGAAGAGGGTAAATCACTTACACCTCCCTGGGCAAGAATTTCTCAGCTTCCTTTTCTTCAGATCACAGAAAGAAGCCATGGTAATGGCAGCATGTGTGGGAATCACTTGATGGGATGACAAAGATCCATATAAATACCACTGGCTCCATTGGCCGGTGTATTATGTCGACAATTCCCAGATTGTTGGTTAGAGGTGGGGGGGGGGGTAGGGGAGTGGTGACTACTGCACCAAGTGCTCCATGACAGGAGCTAACAACAGCTCTGATTATAGTTTCCCCAAACTCTGACCCATTTGGGTAGATAAAAGAATAACTCAATCTAAAAACAGGCCAGCAGCAGGTTTAGCTTTTAGCCCCAATTCCCTAGCATAAAATAATAAGTTAATAATGTCCAGTTGTGGAAAGCTTTACATTTAACAGATCACTTCAACATATATCATCTCCTCCATGTCTCATAGCTCTAGGAGAGAAATGGGGCAGAAATCATTATCTCATTTGACAGGAGGGGAAACTGAAGTTCAGAAAGTTATCTGCCAAAGATCAAAACTGGGAACTGAAACGGATGGATGCCACGCTCAGTAGGGGAATAAAGGGACTCAACCTCTTCTCTCTAGGACCTGGAGCTAGAAATCTTGGGCCAACAAAAAAAGTCACCCTTTGTTACTCTAATCTTTCTCCAAAGAGGGTTGAGTCAGGTGAGAAATTGACCTTTAATAAATTGAGTCAAGGATTTGGAAATTGTAGCCCAAGGACAGACAGTGCTATAAGTAGAAGCACTGACATTTAAACCCAGGTTCCCCAGCTCCAAATCCAAAAAAGGGATTTTTCTATTCCACCCTAGGAGAAAATAAAAGCATTGAGCTTGTGGACTCCAAAGTGCCTTCTTACAGCTTTGAGTTGGCCCCAGTCTGGGGAGGTGCCTGGGCTCAGCTTAGAGTTGAGCTGAAGGGGCTCTAGCTAGGCATGGCTGCTATTACTTCACAGAATCTAGGAAAATGGCCTGGAAATACCTACCTGGTGGAATGAGCAGAATTGGCTTCGAAGCGGACTTTCCGACTCCCCAGGCATTGGAAGGACTCATAGTTATCTGGAAGCCTGTTTAATGGAGGTGGAAAATGGGTGGTGGCAGGCTGAGACAAAAAGATTCAGGAATCTTTGCAACATTGGGAGGATGCCTCTCTGCCTTCAGGATTATGTACAATCTGAGGCTTGGTCATGGGTATGAGGTCATTATTTAGTTATAGTTATCTTTCCCTCCTGTACCCCTTACTACCTTTTTACTACCCCAAAATCCAATGGATATTTTGCTATTTCGAAGATAACCTTTTCCAAAATATGTCTGTAGTATTTCAAAGTGAATTTCTATCTTGCAGAGACTAGATGTGTGTGTGTGTGTGTGTGTGTGTGTGTAAATCTTTGACAGACTATGGACTTCTTCTTAGAATGGAATTGTTGTTCAGTTGTTTTATTCATCTATTCTTTCTGATCCCAATTGGGGTTGGCTTGGCAAAGACACTTGGGGTGGTTTACCATTTCCTTCTCTAGCTCATTTTACAGATGAGGGAGCAAATGAGGAAAGTAAATAAGTGACTTGCCCAGGGTCACACAGCTAATAAGTGTGTAAGGCCGCATTTCAACTCAGGTCTTCCTGACTTCAGGCCTGGGGTTCTATCTACTGTGCCATTCAGCTGCTCCAACCTCAATTGCAAAATGGGACTGATAATAATAATAGTTCCTGGGTTCCTTGTGAGGATCAAATGAGGCATTGCTAAAATATTTAACATAATTCTTGGTAAATTAAATGCTTCCCTCCTTCCCCCATCATTCCTCATCTCCACCACCCAACTTCTCCCTGGATTCCTTAAAGACTTGCCTCAAATCTCATCTTTTGCCTGAGGACTCCCCCTCCCCCCCACTTTGCTTGTAGAGGCAATGGGGGTAAAGTGACTTGCCCAGGGACACACAGCTAGTAAGAATCTAAGGTTATATTTAAACTCAGATCCTTCTGATTCCAGGGTCAGTACTCTAGCCACTTCACCGCCTAAGGGCCCCGATCCACAAGGCCTTTCTTGACCTGTCTCCACCTCACTCTCCATGAGTGCCTACTGTCTCCTATTACCTCTATTTACAAGGTATGTATCTTATAAGACACCATTATTTACATATTGTTTTTCCCATTAGAATGTGAAGACCTTGAGCCATGAACTGTGGGGTTTGGGCTCCTGTTCTTTTCCTCCCCTGCCCCCCTTTTTATTATCTCCAAGGCTTAAAGAAACCTGGCTCTCAGTGAGTACTTAAATCCTTGCTGACTGCCCAGAGCTGCAGGCTGATCTGTATGGCCTTTCTCCAACACCTCCCCTACTGTCCACTCTCATAACTAGTAGCCCAGTTTAGGCATCATCACCTCTCTCACCTGGGTAGCTGTAATCACCTCCTAACTATCTTCTGCCAGCATTTCCCCTCTCTTGTCTATCCTATACACAGCTGCAGACTTTTTACCTCCCTTCACTTAATGAAAAAAATTCGTCTTTGAAGAAGCTCAGAACAAATCTAAGCCAGGCCAGATGATTCTCTTATTAGAGCAACCTCATCTCATCTGTGTGAGATAGATGGCTTGGAAAGAAGTGCAGTGAGTTCAGAAGATAGGCCCCAGAGACTGGTCCCAGCTCCAACCCCACTTAGCTGTGAGCCTTACCCAAGTAGCTTTACTTTTATGTATCTATGTCCTTATCTATTAGATGAAAATAGTTATCAGCCCTGATAAAATCACAAAGTTGTTGCAAAGATTAGAAAAAGGAAGGTTTGAGAACAGTTTCAAAAACTAGAGATACTGAATGTCACATCCACTGACCGATTGGTTGTTGCACCGATTGGTTTGACTTAACTGTTTTTCTTCATTAAAGTGGTGGGGATTTGGGGGGATAAATGGAGGGGAGGAGATATTGGAAAATGTCTGTGATTCTTAAAACAAGAGATAGCAATAAGATATTTGAAAAATCTATGTGGAATGAACTTCCTTCCCAAATGCTTACAACTACTATTCCATCCTTCCTTTCTTTTAGGGACCAACTCTGGTGCCCCCTCCTCCATAAAACCTCCTCCATATCCTTTGTCCCCCACTGCTACCCAATGAAAGTGACTTCTTGAGAAATGGTCTGGACTAGCGGAGAGGTCTCAATTGACAAAAGGAGACCTGTAACAGGTAAGCACCCTGGGGCACCTCTTCAAGATCACAGGTTGCAATGCAGATGCTTCTCTGTTTTGTGGAGGGAGGTTTCATGTACTGATGAAATCAGTGGGCTGATCAAAAATAAAGAATGTGATCTCTCTCTCTTCCCAAATGTTTTGCAATTTATTTCCTGGACCCGACTTTGCACTTACCTCACTCTCCTTTCTACCAGAAATTATTTATGCATTGTTCTTCTTTCTTCCCATTAGATCATACACTCTTTGAGAAGAGGGTCTGGGTCACATCTGACTGTGGTCAGGAAAGCTACATTGCCTTGCCCAGTGCCTCCCACTTAGTAGGTGCTTAATAAATGCTTGCTGATGGGTAGATTGATTTCTATTACCTTCATGATTATTTATAGTAGTATTACATACTAAGGGCTACTCAGAAGACCTTTGTCTTGGGACATCAGTCTCATAATACAATTTTTCACTTGACAATGATTGCAGCATGCTTGGCTGATTCATAAGGTATCAAGATCAGATTAATGTGATTGGTAAAATCGTGTTACTTGACAGCTAGGTATTGCAGTGGATAAAGTGCTGGGCCAAGAATAAGGGAGATTCATCCTCTGGAATCCAAATCTAACTTCAGACTCTTCCCAGCTGTGTGTCCCTGACTAAGTCGCTTTACCCTGTTTGCCTCAGTTTCCTCATCTGTAAAATGAGTTAAAGAAAGAAGTGGCAAATTACTCCAATATTTCTGCCAAGAAAATCTCAAATGGGGTCACAAAGAGCCAGAAATGACTAAACAACAACACTTGTGTTCCTAAGACCTAAACGCGTTTTGAAGCAAAGGAGAAAAATTATCTGATCCCAGTTTCAAAGATCAGTATACCAAGGCACAGGGAAATTAAGTGACCTTGTCCAAATGAGCTTCCCAAGAGAAACAGCAGAGACAGTGAATCCTTTGTGCATTAGATTGGTTTCTATTCAGAATACTCTATATTGGATGCTGCTCGTATAATTAGGAGATTTTAAACTTTCTGAAGTTGGCAACTTGTATACTGCCAAAAAAAAAAAAAAAAAAGAAAAGCTAATACAATTTAGGGCTTAAAAATAGAGACTGGCTTCCAGGAATAAGGAATTGATTGTCCCACTGTCCTCTGCCCTGGTCAGAACACATCTAAAGGATAGAGTTCAGTTCTGGGTGCTACATTTTAGGGAGGACTCTACCAAACAGCAAGGGGAGCCAGAAAAGGACAACCAAGAGGGCATCCTAGAGGCCATAACCTATGAGGACAGGTTGACAGAAGGAGGAATATTTAGCCTAGAGGGAAAAAATCCTGGAATTGGATGGTGGTGAAAGGGGATATGAGCTTTCTTCAGGTATTTGAGGGCCCTCTTGTTTGGGAGGGATTGAATTTGTTCTCTTTGACCCCAGAGGGCAGAACCAAGGACTTTGGGAAGACATCACAGAGAGGAAAATTTAGGATTGACATCAAAGAACTCTTCCTAACAACTAGAGACTGCCCAAAGGTGAAGTGGACTATTTTGAGAGGTGATAGGTTATCCCTACCAGGAGGTCTTCAGGAAGAGGCTGGACAACCACTCGGTTATGGGGTTTTTAGTGAGAATTCCTATCTGTGGATGATGATTTGGATTACACAGTAAATGGTTGCTCCCAGCTCCAAGACTGTAATTCTGTAATCCTGAAAGAAAGGAAATCACAGGTAGTAAGGTCTTAATAGCACCAAAAAGAACAACTGATACTAGAACAATATTTACATTGGCAAGAGGCAAAGATGAGCAGATTTCATAGGCTAATAGATTTAAGCACTGGAAGGGACTTCTTACTTTACAGATGAAGAAACACATACTCAGGAAGGGAAAGTCATTTGTCTGTAATGACCTTGGTATTGATGAACAGAAACAGTATGAGAACCATGTTCTCTGACTCCAACCCAGTATGGTCTAGCTTTGTCCTCTGATTGATATATGTATATGTGCCAGTGTAGGGGAGGGGATGGGCATGGGAGCATCATATAGGTAAGAACCTATGAATGTGGCCAGGTTGAGAATGGGATATAGCAAGGCTTATCTGTTTTATTTGTTTCTACCTTCAAGAATTTGCATCCTGACAGAGTACACAATATATAAAAGGACCGATACTTATATATAGGGAAAGGGAATCTTAGAGAAGGATCTAGCAGCTGAGGGGACTGGAAAGACTTTCTGCTGAAGTTGATGGTTAACCAAGTATATAGTAACAATAATAATGGCTAATATTTATATAGCACCTACTATTTGCCACATACTGATAAATGCTTTACATTTGCTATCTTAATTGATCTTTACAGACTTGGGAGGTAATTTCCATTATTATCCTTATTTTACAGATAAGGAAACTGAGGCAAAGGGAGATTGACTTTCCCATTTGCCCAGCTAATAAGTGTCTGAAGCTGAATTTGAACTCATATCTTCCAGGTTTAAAGCTGGTTCAAGGCTCTATCCAAGCTGCCAGGCATCTTTGAAGGAGTGATTTCCCAGGCAGAGTGGGGAGATAGTGTTTTGTTTAAGGTATAACAAGAAGAACTGGATGGTAGAGTATCAAGCAGAAAAAAAAGTTAATCCCTCTTCTCCATGACTGTCCTATAAATGCTTAAAGATAGCTCTCCCTTTTCCTCTAAAGCTTCCCTCCTTCAGATGAAACATCCCTAATTCCTTTTATCTCTATATGGGAAAGTTTCCCTTCCCTTCCTCTTGATTGACAGCTATCAGTTTCTTTAGTAGAATGTAACTTGCCCAGAGTGAAACATAAATTCACCAAAGATGCCAGGGATACTGGAGTCCTTTGCCATTTTCCTTCCCCAGCTCATTTTGTAAATAAGGAAATCGCATCAAATAAGGTTAAGTGCCTTGCCCAGGTCACCCAGATAGGCAATATCTGAGGCCAGATGAATCTTCCTGACTTTAGCCCTGATGCTCTCTATCCATTGCACCAGCCAATTGCCTGGCCTGTACTAGTAAAATGCATTTTTCTGGCTGACCTAAGATCTCACCCAGTGCAAATTTTACTTATTCTCTTCCTTTCTCCCCTCTGTGGCAAGTACATAATGGATTTGGAGGAAACTTGAACTTATATCTTCTCTATTAGTGTAGCATATGATCTCAAATATTTTAGTTAAAGAATTAAATAAATATGTTTTTTTTTAATTTTATTAATCTCATCTGATCTGGCTAGTAGTGTAATGTAGTGGATAGAGAACACCATGATTGGGTGTACCAGGCTAGTGGTGCAATTTGAGCAAATCACTTTATTCTTTTAAGGTCTCAGTTTCCCCTTCTTACAAATATAAGGGAGTTGAACTAGATAATAACCATAGCTTGCATTTCTACAGTACTTTAAACACATTGTCTCATACAACCTTCATAATGATATAGTTTTTAAAATTTGCATTTCACAGATGAGAAAACTGAGTTGGATTCCCAGAGTCACAACGTTGGTGGCGCACAACTCAGTTCAGGTCCAATGTTTATACCATTTTTTTTGATGTGGCAAAAAGGTCAAGATAGTAAAATCAGTGCTGGCTTGGGAGTCAGAAGGCCTGGGTTCAAATCCCAGCTCCACCATTTACTACCTTTGTGACTTTGGTCATTTAATCCCTCCAGGTTCCTGTTTTCTCCTTTGTAAAATGAGAGACAGGCTATATGAACCTCTGATGTCCCTTGGATCCCTAAACTGATGATTCTGTGATACTTTCAATGCTAAAATCCTTTGATTCTCCTCCCCAAGAACCTCCACTGGCTTCTCCATGCTACCATGCTGTTTCTTGGCAGTCAAGAACATTTCCTTTCTTTTCCTATGAGACTTCAAGATAAAGGGGGCTATGTTGGAAAGAGTACTGGTCTCCAGGCTCCAGTTGCAGTTAGTTCCCCAGCTCATTATATGACTAACCATTGGCAAGTCATCTAATCTTACATGACAACTCTTTGAGAAAGAGTGCCAATATTATCTCCCTTTGACAAATGAGATAGTAGAGGAGGGGGTTAATAATGGTCACATAATTAATAGGTAGTTAAGTTAGGATCCAAACAGACCTTCATGATCAAAGCTGGCTCTACTTCAGCAAATTCCCTCATGGGCATGGAAGTCCCCATAAAAGGAAGATCAGTACTCATTTGTGATGGATGTGGCATTGATATTATCATTCTGCCTGTGTATGACATAGACTCTGCTTCTGAGGACATCACTAGGAGAATCAAGATGCCAGCTTCAAAGACCTTTTTTCCTTCAGTATCCTTTGCCCATCTGTGATTCATCTGCTGCCAGCATAGGGCTCTGATGACAGATCCCTTTGAGTCAGATGTTCCTGGGTGGAGACATAGCAGGGGAAAATTCCAGTTCCCAAGCAGCTATGCCACAGCATCCTCAAGGGAGTTGTATTCTTATATAGCTGCCACGTGCATCTTATTTATAGTCAAGACAGTGATGGCGAGATGGTCAGACTCTTAGTCCAAGGAAATTCTTCCTTGGACTTTATCATCATCAACTCCACATGAGTGACCCTTCCCTGTGCCCACTTTAGAAATAGCCCTTGATATATCACCTCACACCTTTCAGATTGACTAATATGACAGAATAGGAAAATTATAAATGCTGGAGAAGATGTGGGAAATTGGTATATTAATGCATTGTTGGTGAAGTTGTGAAATGATCTAACCACTCTGGAGAGTAGTTTGGAACTATTTCCAAAGGGCAATCAAACTGTGCATACCCTTTCAGATAGCAATAGTACTACTAAGTCTGTATCCAAAAGAGATCATAAAAAGGGTAAAAGGAACTATATGTCAAAAATTTTCATAAATATTCTTTTTATGGTGGCAAAGGATTGGAAATGGGGGAATGTTTATCAATTGGAGAATGACTGAAGTAATGGAATACCATTGTTCTATAAGAAATAATGAGCAGGAAGATTTCAGAAAAATCTGTAATGATTTGCATGAATTGATGCTGAGTGAAGTGAACAGAACCAAGAGAACATTGTACATAGTTGACAGTGACACTGTGCAAAGATCAACTAAGATTGACTTTGTTCCTCTCAATAATACAATGATCTAAGAAAATTCCAAAAGACTCATGATGGAAAATGGTATCCACATTCAGAGTAAGAACTCTAAAAACTGAATGCAAATCAAAGCATATTATTTTCACTTTGGGGGGGGGTTATTTTGTAACTTTTCCCTTTTGTTCTGTTGCTTCTTTCCCAAGATGACTAAAGTGCATATAAGTTTTCATGATGGGACATGTATAACCTATATCAGATTGCTCATTGTCTTAGGGAAGAGGGAGAAAAGGAAGGAAGAAAAATTTTAAACTCAAAATCTTATAAAAATGAATTTGGAAACTATCTATACATGTAATTGGAAAAATAAAATTCTATTTAAAAAACAATAGTTTGTGACATCTATTAAAAATGTAGTTCTAGCCACCAAGATCACTAAACACAGCTTGTTTGGGCAAACTGCACTGATGGTGTGAAAAAGGCAGCCCTTAGCTTATCAAAAGGGCAAAGAGCCAATTCAGCATCCTCTAAACTAGGGAAATTACTTTCTATTCTCTCTTTAAACATATTTTAAGTGTTATTTATGACAGAACATGGAATATCAGAGCTAGAGGACCTTAGATCATAGAATGTCAATGCTGAAAGGGACCCTAGACAGTAGAATGTGATAGAAGAAAGAGACTGTACTATAGAGAATAGAGTTTGAAGGAGTTTAGAACATAGGTTTTGAGCTGCAAGGGACCTTAGAAATCATCTAATACAGCCTCTACCTTTGATGAATAAACTGAATCCCAGAGAGAGACAATGACTTAAAAGATCAATGAATTTCTTGGAAGATCAAAGGAGGAGGACATGGCCAGTTAGGTGGTGCAATGGATAGAGTACTGCAACTGGAGTCAGGAAAACCCTGAATTCAAATGAAGCCCCAGACAATTGCTTATTAGCTGATCCTGAGCAAGTCCCTTTCCCTCTGCCTCAGTTTTCTCATCTGTAAAACAGGAATAAAAATAGTACCTACTTCCAGATTTGTGGTGTGGACAAGGTGAATTATTTGTTAAGCATGTTTCCTATCCTATAAAATGACGATTATTGCTATTGTTATTAGTTATTATGTCTTTTGATTTTTATCATCTCAGAGTCCTAAGAGTTTGCCTAATGCCAAGATCAGGATGAGTATGAACCAAATACAGGGTAAGGAGGCCTGAACTGGATAAGGCAGAGGAGATTGTCAAACACTATATATAGCAATGAGCACAACTATCACTTAGAAGAGCACCATCTCTCTTCCATGTCTGCTGGCTTTCAAGGAGGCAGTTGGGGAATGGTGAACAGGATGCTAGACTGGGAGACAAGAGACCTGGGTCTGGGTCCCAGTTTCCCCCTTACTAGCTGTGGGATCATGAGTCAAAAGATTGAACAATCATTTATTAAGCATCTACTTATAAGACATGGTGCTGGAGGTCCATGATATTGCATAATAGACCTTCAGAGAACTTCATCCTATTAACTATAGTTTGAAAAGGAACCTTCTCTGTTTGGCTTTAAAAGCCCATCATGACCTGGACCCAGCCTACCTAGTTACACATGGCTCCCCTTTCCACACTACATGATCTAGTCAAACTAGCCTTCTTGATTCTTCCTCATGCAAAGCAAGTCATTTCCCATCTCCATGCAATTGCACACTGGCTGTACATCATACCTAGCTTGAATTCCTTCCTCCATTCTGCTTCATAGAATCCCTCATTTTCTTTAAGACTCAGCAGAAGCATCACTTGGTTAATCAGTCAACAATCATTTCATAAGAAAAGAACTTACTCTGTATGTTCCCTTCTTAAACTCTTGAATTGTTCCTGTGTATATGAGTATATGTAGTTGTGACATATTCCCCAGGAGAATGGAAATGCCCTTGAGTGCAAGGACTATTTCACTTTGTCTTTTTATCTCCAGCACCTAGCATAGGGCCTGGTATGTAGTAATTCCTTATTAAGTGTTTGTTGATTAATTAATTGATTATTCACAGTACATTGGATACTTATTATTCAGTCATATCCAACTCTTCATGACCCCATTTGGAGTTTTCTTGGCAAAATACTGGAATGGTTTGCTATTTCTTTTTACAGCTCATTTTTACAGATGAGGAAATCAAGACAACGGGGCTAAGTGATTTGCCCAGGTCACAGAGCTGGAAATTGTCTAAGGTTTCATTTGAACTCATGAAGATGTGTTTTCTTGATTCCAGGTCAGTTTTCTAGACACTGCACTACCTTGCTGCCTTACATTGGATACATATAGAAGTAAATATTTTGAAAAATGGTAGAAGTGGTGCTGGAAAACACTTGCAACCAGAAGAATCGCTTCTCAGAACCTCAGTTTCCTCCTCTGAAAATGGGAATAAAAATCTCAGACAACCTCCAATGACTAGTGTGAGGATCGAATGGGCTAATAAATGAGAAAGTATTTTGCAAATGCTAAATCACTGTGTCAACAAGAGCTATTATTGTTCAGAAACCAACCACATGTGTGGAAGACTCCTGGGACAGTCCCTTCTGTTCTCAGCCTAGAGACTTGGCTCTGGCTTTGGAACCGTTGTTCCTGCTGGGCCTGGGAGTCATCCAGTCTCTCCTTGCAGCTGTTTACCCATTACCACTTAACTCTTAACAATCACTCAAGACATTAGTGTAGATGAATGAAGTTCTCCATAAATTACCCTGAAGGAGTCAGCAATAGATTGGAATGTGAATTTGTACTTTCATGATGCTTTTGTCTCAACAAAACTCTTCACCATGTTCTCTTTCAGGAGTTCTCTAGAAGTTGGCAGGGCAGAGCTTATTAGCAGCATTATACAAAGGATAACTGAGGCCCAGAGAAGTTGTGGTACTTCACCAAAGATGCATAATAGCAAAGGTGGGAGCAGACCCCAGAGGATGTGGATCCATCAATCAATCAATAAACATTTAGTAAATACTTATTCTGTACTAAACAGTATTTTTAAACCTGGGAGTACAAATGAAAGGGTAATTCTAAAAGTAAATCTTGATTGAAACAATCGACTAGAACAAAGTACAAATAAGGTACAAATCTCCTTGAATCAGCTAAAGATATTCCACTGAGATGCCACAGGAAGTCTCTTCTCAATGGATGAAGAGCTCAGTCCCACCCTGAGGACCTTCTAAAGAAGGAAGATCTAGGAAGTTTAGTGGCCACCACAAATGAGAAAGAGAAAGACAGAGCTATATCCTAAAAGAGAGAGCTAGGTAGGGGAGGCTGTCCAACCCTATAGGTAGTTCAGAGAAGGAGACTTTGGTTATTATTTCTAGCTTCTCCAAGGACTGAGGAAAATTCCAAGTAAGTTTGACACTTTGGTGCTAATATTGGATTGTGAGAAAACATTGTATTTTATACTCTTCATTTGCTTATTTGTCTAAGCATTTCTGGTAACCTGAATTTTTGTCTTAACCATGGAGAGGTTAAGAGTTAGCTAGAGATAAATATAAGAAGTCAACTTCTGCCTAGATATTAGGCATTTTTCCAATGGTAGACCAAGAGTAATTATGATTGGACTCTTAACTTTTCAGTTAATAAAAAATTTTGAAGGCATCAGAAGAGAGAACCACATAGGTTACCGTATTTAGATGGCCTTGAGGTTAAAAGGAACTAATTATTATTAGGAAAAATCAGTCTGTGCCCTCAAGAACCTTATATTCTATGAGTGAGAAAATATTTAATTAAGTAGATACAAGATACATTTAGAGCATATAGGAAAGGGGAACTTAGAGGGAAAGGGAACTAAGAAAGGTCTTCTGTAGAAGGCCAAATGAAGCTGAGTCTTGATTTAAGCATTCCAAGCATGAGGGAATAGCCAGTGCCATAGCACAAAAGAACTAGAGTGCATGCTCAAGGAAAAGCGAGTGATAGGGAGGAAAGGGCATCGATTGGCATTAGAAGGCTAAGGTTCAAATTCATTCCTCTGCCACTACATGGGTTGTTGACATAGTCACATAGTCACTTAGCTTTCCTGGTCTTAGTTTTCTCATCTGTTAAAATGAAACCATTCTAATTCTAGAACATCACTAGACTCCACTGTCTTTGTATAATCAATTCCTCATTCTCAAAAAATCAATAAGCATTTATGATGAACCTACTGTATACCAGGAAATATGTTAACTACTGGGAATACAAAGGAAAAAAAGAGCCCATTCCCTTGAGAAAATTCAAAGGGAAGACAACAGGCAAACCTAAATACAAACAAGATTGGACCATTGCCCATCATCTTGATTTTTGTCTTACCATTGGCCTTTGATGATTCTGGAAGAGAGATTGAGGTTGATGACTTTGGGCAATTCTGCCTCATGGAAATCCGACTCAAATCAGGATAAATGGGAAATAATCAATAGAAGGAAGGCACTAGAATTAAGAGGAATTGGGAAAGCCTTCCTGAAGAAGATAGGATTTTAGCTGAGACATGAAGGAAACCTGGAGGCAGATAAGGAGAGAGAAAAATTCTAATCATGAGGGAAAGTCATGGACTTGGAACTGAGAGATGGAGTATCTTGTTGGGGAACATCAGGAGACCAGTATCAATAGATCAGAAAGAATGTGTGGGGGCAGCTAGGTGGCACAGCCACCTGCCCTGGAGTCAGGAGCACCTCAGTTCAAATCCAGCCTCAGACACTTAATAATTACCTAGCTGTGTGGTCTTGGCCAAATCACTTAACTCCATTGCCTTGCAAAAACCTTAAAAAAAAAGAATGGGTGGGAACAATTAGGTGACACAGTGAGAGCATCAGTCATAGAGGCAGGAGCACCTCAGTTCAAATCTAACCTCAGACACTTGATACTCGTTAGCTGTGTGATCTTGAGCCAGCCACTTAACTCCGTTACCCCAGAAAAACCAAAACAGAAGTATGAGTGGGGGGATGCATGCTGTAAGTTGTAGAAGACTGGAAAGGCAGGGGAGAACTAAATGATGGAGGGCTTTGAATAACAAGTGGAATTTTGCATTAAAGATTCTGACTGGCAGAATGGACAGCTGAAACCAATTTATCCCAGTGGTCATGAAGCTGGCTGAAGCAGATGCTATGGAGCACTTAGAACCTGGTCAGGCATTGAAGATGCCAAGGTCATCCAGCACATTCTGGACCATGGCCAGTCATCTTGACTCTTGTCTTGCCACTGGACTTTGATGATTCTGGAAGAGAGAGATTGAGACTAATGAATTTGGACAACTCTGCCTCAATGAAATTCAACTCAAATCAAAGCATCTCCTTTGATGTTATGGATCCTCTTTGAAAACTAAGGAAAAATAACATCTGAACATAAATGTAATAGGGAACTACTAGAATTTATTGGGTGGTGGTGATGGTGATGGTGACAGGATTGTACCTGTACTTTAGGAAAATCACTCATTCCATCTGCTGTCAGATCTTGTTGCTTCTGCCTTTCTAACATTTCCAATATAAGCCTTTTTCTCTCTAGGAACAGAGATACCACCTCAGCAGGCCTCCTCATCACTATTTGGACTACTGCAATAGCATCCTCCCTCAAATCTAATAGCTGGACTCTCAAGATGAGTCTCTCTCCCCCTTTTTGCTCAACAGCTAAAGTGTGGGTGTGGCCATGCTATCCCTTACCCCTACTATATGCTCCAGAGCTTTCTGTTACTTCTATGATGGAACACAGACATCACTGTTCAACATTTGAAGCCCCTTCATAGCCTAATTTCCATCAGTCCAACATATATGTTTCCCTCTACTTATTTTACAATTCAACTACACAATCCCATTTGCTGTTCCTTACACGTTACACCCCCCCAACCCCCAACTCCATGACTATATCCTGGCTATTCTCCATTCCTAGAATGTCCCCCTCCTCACCTCACCTCTTCTAGCTTCCATCAAGACAGTTTGAATCCCCCTTCCACAGGAGGTTTTCTCTGGTTCCTGTCTCTGAGTCTTTCCTCTGAGATTATCTTTTGCTTCTACTGGATATGCCTTCTTATATTTACAAAATCATTTGATATTGTTTAACCCATTATAACAGGATCTCCTTGAGTCATGATTTAACCTTCCTTTAACTTCTGGTTATACCACATCCTTACAAGTTTGATGAAAAGCTGCTTGGATCCCTCGCCGTTACTCTTCATAGGCAGAGTAAAGCATGGATAGGAAAGAAACAGCCTACTGGGGGCAAAATTTCTCCAAAACATTAGTCTTTCTAGACTTTTAAAGCATTAAAATAAGTTCAGGTCAAAATCAGTTTTAAAGCATTAAATAAGTTCAGGTCAAAGAAGATACACAAGAGTTCTAATGAGGGTACTATTTCTCCATTGTAGAAGGTCCTCTCTGGGAATGACCTTTAGAGCCAGTAGGACATTCTTATGAATTTCTCCAAGACAATGGTGGGTCTCCTTTCTTTGAAGGAAGATTTTATTTATAGAAATAGCCCAAGTACAATCTTGTCACTAAGGAAGTTGGAGCTGGGAATACCCTTTACGGCCTTACTTAGTAGATAAATTGGTTCGGAAAGCTATTCCCAAAGAGGTTTCCTAGTAATTATCCTCCTTGGGAAGAAGGGAAGGGACAGACAAAATGGATGTACCTGAATGGAATTTCTTGGAGCATCAAAAGACAAATTTTGCTACCTTCTCCCAAATTGTTCCCAAGGTTGGTTCATCACTTACTGGAGCCAGGGGACTTGTCTCAGTGGGACCTTGGAAAGTAGGAAAGATTGTCGGACTTGGAATCAGAAGACATGAGTTTGGATGTCAATGCTGTCATTTACTTTGGTGTAGTGGAGTAACTTTGGTCAAATCACATTCTCTCTCTAGGGGTCAATTGCCTCAATTGTAAAATGAGAGGATTAGACTAGATAGCAATTCTAGCTCTGTATGCAATCCTTTAATTTGTAAAATGAGATGGTTTCATGAACTGACCTCTCAGGTTTCTCTCAACTTTCACATTCTGTGTCACAGACTTCCCTAGGGCAGCTGTTTCTTTGCCTATAAAAGCAGCATTGGTTAAGAGCTTAAGTAGATCATTTTCTATGTTCATATCCCTTTCCAACCCCAAACTTGCCATGATATATTTATACACCAAAAAGAAATAAAATGTCTTTGAAAAAGTATGATTCCTAGATAATTCTTTCCACCCTCATCCCCATCATTAGTATTTATAAAGGGCTATAAGATCTACAAAGTGTTTTACATATGTTAACTCACTTAAATCTCACAATAAATAGACTGACATTTTCCAGAGTTATAAACCTTTAGGGTGGTGTCTTGGCAAGAAAAATGTCACTGTCCTTGGTGCTAAGGGGAGATTTCATTCCTTCCTTCAAAATACATACATTCTATAGGAGACATCAAATGGTCCAGCACAAAATCCTTGACTTACTTTATCTCATTTGAAAAAAACACACAATGTAGCATAATGGGAAGAGTACTGCATTCAGAGGGAGAGAATCTGCATTTAGATTGAATTTCTTCTATTTGAAACCTTTGAATAAAGGTCCCTAAAATAAAAAACCTTGGACAAAGCCACTACCCTTCCCTTAGATCAGGGACACTTTGAGGTGCTATGGTAAATCAAGACCAATTGATTGGGATGAGATGGTGGCAGGTAGGAGGTGAGTAGGTAATTTTGGATTAATTAGGAAAAACTTTCTAAAGGAGGTTGATTTTCATTTGGAGGAAAGAAGAGATGGAGGGAAAGAACAAGCTGTTCTAGGTATGGGGATAGCTATGGGAGAGGGGATCCAGGACCAAATTCGGCAGGAGATAGAAAGAGGCTCATAATTGGGTTTGGGTATAAATTAAGGTCATTGGGTCCCTCACATTATGAAACTTCTTTTCTTAATTTCTCTAATGACAGAAATCCCTTAACCTAAATAATTTTTGGTTGTGAATTCAACAATTAATTGGTAAACACAAAGATTGAAAAAAAAGGAAAGAAAACCATATAGGACATTATTAATTTCTATCATATACAATTATATATGCATAATTATATATAAAGTTTTATATATGTATAAAAATTAAACATACGTATATAAATATATACATATATAATAAACATATATACATACATATGTACATATATAGCCAAAAGTCTGACAGTGAATTTTGTGACAATGTCAATACATACATACACACAGACTTCTATTACTTTTACAAATTTCTTAAAATTTTTTCTTATCTTTATAAAAATATTTATTCTAAGCTAGAAGGCACCCTAAAAACCATCAAGTCAAATTTATTCATTATATAATTCATCTAGGTAGCACAGGGGATGGAGCACTAGAATTGGAGTTTAGAAGACCTGAGTTCAAATCATGCCTCAGACACTTACTAGCTGTGTGACCCTAGGTGAGTCACTTAATTTCTGCCTATCTGCTTGCCTGCCTGCCTGCCTGCCTCAGTGCTCTAGGGTTTTTGTAAAGATAAAATGAGATGATGTTTATAAATGCTAACTAGTAATATGTAGATGGTAAAACCAAGGTTCTAGGAGGGTCCAATAACTTGCCCACCTTCATGCAGGAAAAAAAAGTTAATAAGAACAAAATTTAAACCCAGGTCTTTTGGTTATAAAACCATTAATATTTCTATTGTTCCAAGTTGCCTCTTTCAAAAGTGAGAGGTGAGATTAAAACCTTAGCTTTAATAAATGAAGGAATATAGGAGTTCATTTTGCTATTGCTATTTGCTAGATCTTTTCCTAGAGCAGTCTTGGACACAAGGGGAAAAGAGAAAGGGGTCTCAGAAGCCCGTGCTCTTTTCAAAGGTTCATGGCAATATCTGGGGGATAATGGGTAAGCCATCGGTGCTCTGATGATAGCTGTCCATAATGTGCTTCCCCCCCCTCCCCTAGAGGCCCCAGTTGCATCTCTTGGGGCTCTGGTAGAAAGCAGTTTGGGACAACATCTCATTTGGAGCCTGCAGGCCTTTGGCTCTCTTTCTGAAGGCCCTGGCTCAGCTTAAGGGGGCTCTGAGCCACCGTTGGCGCCAGGGTCCTGCCAGAGCTTGTAAAGGGGAATTTTGTTGTTCTCAGAGGGATCTACTACTCCTCATGCCAAAAACACACAGAAACTATTGATTGGACAGAAACTCAGGGTGTGCATCCTAGGGGGTGGTTGTTTACAATACTGGGTGCTTTGCTGACTGGAACCCTCTGTGGTTGAAAACTTGTTAGTCAAGGACCTGGCCTTGGCTAGAATTAAACCGATGGTGTAGGGCTTTAAGTACCTTTGGCACCATGGACCTAGATTATGTAACTCTTCTAAAGGGGCCTTACTCTTACACAATGAGGGTCAAAGTTTGATGCTTGCAACTATATAAGTCATCATAGTTCCACAGCAGAGAAGGTAAAAAACATGCAAGCCTGTATCCAGCAAATAGTAGGTGCATAATAAATGCTTGCCTGAACAAATGAAAGCATCCTCTGCGAGGGGCTATTCCCCTCATTGCCTCAAAAGAGATAGAAGAAGAACATTGGAAAGATACAGAATAGAATGCTTTTGATTAGTCTCTATTAGCTATTTGTAGAATGGTAAAACATAGAATATGTATAAATTTGCTCTTGGATTCTCCATATTTTCTGTGGCCTTTTTCATTGTTTGATTACTGTCATTTTGAAAGTAGAAGGCATATAGTACTGAGAGATATTATATTGACCGTCTTTAAGAATGAAATAAATCATTTATACTCTAAATGTGAGACTTTTTGTCCAGCACTTGATGCAATTCAACAAGTTGACATGTTATGAGATATGAACCATGGCATTCAGAAATGAAGATGATATAAAACAAAACTACAAAGAATGAATTTTAAATTTGCAAGTCTTTTAAAAAAGAACTGTACTTCATTCCTTTTTCTATTCTTATTTTACAATAAATAAAACCAAAATATGTGTGATAGATGGTTTACTTTGTTTTATTAATTTTTATACTTTATATTGATTCACTTAGGTTAGGTTTTTAGTTTTTGTATAAATTAGTATTATTATTTCTATTAATTATAATTTTTTTCTTGTTCATTAGATATAGATTTCCCATTCTTAATTTGGATTTTGATCATTTGGTTTTCCTTCTTTTTTTAATCCAATTTTTTGCTTTAAAAAAAAACCAACCCAGCTCTTTAGCAGTTCAATAGTCTATTGGTTTTCAAATTTGCTTATCTCTCCTTGGATTTTCAAAATGCCTCCTTTTGGATGTTTTTGAGATTGCCCGTTCATTGATCTTATCATTTTTATTTATCTTTAAAATATATTTTCTTGAGGTCTCTTTTTAAAAAAATCACTAAAATTTCCCCTGGCATCCTTTCCCTCTCTCACAGAGAGCTATCTCATAGGCAAGATAATATTTTAAAGGGAAAGAATCAACAAAGTTGATTTGTACATTTTTTTAAAAGTTTGAACATAAGTCCCAAGTATCACATATATTGACCTCCCACGTCTTCAAAGAGGGTAGGGTTTTATTGTTTTTAGATTACAATCTTGGTCCATTAGTCCTCTCTTTTTCTTGCTCATTTAGAGTTATAAATTTCCCTCTAAAGATTCCTTTAGCTGCAGTCTTTGGATTGTAGTTTATTGTCTCAAATGGTTTAAATTTTAATATGTAATTATTTATTGTTTTTATTATATGTTCTTAATTCAAACATAATTTAGGATGGTTCATTTATCTTTTGTTTTCATCTATTATAGCTGCAAAGGATATTTCTGCATATTTATATATTCTTTATTCCCTCCCATCCACTCAATTTTTAAAATGTGCTGTTTGATGCTAAAAAATACATATTCCCTTAAATATTTCTTTTTCATAATTAAATATCCTTAAAATCCAATTTTTCCAAAATGCACTAGATTCACAATTTCCTGCTTGTACTTTGCTCCCTATCTCTAAAACTTCTAAATATTGTTCTTGCGTAATTTGCTATAATTTGATATTAAAGTGTTTTGTTTTACTGTCTTTTTCATGGAAGTCAATCATTTACAGAGTGCTTTATTGAGCTTTGTCTTCAAGGCCAGGTGATCTATAAAGATCTCAAGTGTTTTTTTTAAATTTTTCTCTCCTTCCTTATATTGTATTCTATTGTTTCATTCCTATGTTTTGTCTCACATTATAAAAAAAGTATTTCCAGCTTCATTAAAATTGTAACTATATAAAACAGAGACAGATTTTCTTGGTTTTTTTGTCTTTATTAAGCTTTAATTTTCCTCTTCTCTTTTGCTTTTGAGTTATTTCAGTTGTATCTGACTCTTCATGAACCCATTTGCAGTTTTCCTCACAGAGATACTGGGAGTGGTTTTCCATTTCCTTCTATATAGATGAAGAGAATGAGGCAAATAGGGTTAAGTGACTTGACCAGGTTCACACAGCTGGTAAGTGTTTGATGTCAAATTTGAACTCAGGTCCTCCTGACTCCAGGGCTCGTATGCTATCCACTCTACTTAGCTACCTCCAATTTTCCTTCTTAAATATTTCTTTAATTTTTTTGGTTAAACCTCTCAACTTTTCAGGCTATCTTGTAGTTGTTGAAGCTGTATTCACCCCCAAGAATCATAATGGAAAGATGAATAATGAGAATAAATAGACATATTTGTAACAAAGCATAAAAATTGGGTTATGGTAAACCATCAGAAAATGTTTGATCAGAAAAGGTGGGCTGATCATGTAAAGGAAGTGAGGAATAACAGACAAAGAAAATGAAATCTGGGCTGATATCAAGGAGACATCAAAGAATGTCACCAAGATGTTGAATTGTTATTCTCTGGAGGATCTAAAGGAGAAATCAAACAGAATGATATAGGATAAGAAGGCATGAATATATTGTGACATGCACCAAGAGTAGTCACAGGGATGAACTCATAGGTCCATTAAGTATGAAAATATTGCATAAGAGCTCACATTTCTAAAGTCCATTAAAGTTTGAAAAATGCTCTCAAATATATATATGTGTGTGTGTGTGTGTGTGTGTGTGTGTGTGTGCGCACCCACACCCATACACACACACACACACACACACACACATAAAGAGACAGACACGCAGACAGAAAGGCAGAGATAGAGACAGAGACAGAGATAGAGGAAGGCAGAGGCAGAGACCCAGAGAGATAGAGGTGGGGTCAGGGAGAGAGACACAGAGACAAACACACAAAGACAGAGGCACAAAATATATAGTATCAATGAAATCACAGATATCCATAATATGATCTGAATATCAGAGAAGTTTAAATGACCTGCTCATGATCTTACAGCTAGTCAGAGTCTCAGAAGTGGAATATGAACACAGAAATGTCTTCTTCAATAAAATGTAAGCTCCTTGAGGAGACTGTTTTATTTTTGTCTGTCTCCAGTACTTGACATGTAATAGGTGCTTAATAAATAGTGTTGATTGATTCTTGACTTAAGTCCTGTATTCTATCCATTAAGTCATGCCGCATCTTGTGATGATGATGTGAATGATTATCCTTATTAATAATGATGATGATGATGATGATAATTATTACTATTATAATCAAATTTAAAAACAATGGTGCCAGGTCAAATATTAATAATCTCCAAGGTAAATAAAATAAAAAAACTTTCAAAATATAGAGACCTGGTAGGAAAAAAAATCAGAACCTTGTAGGAACAAAATGAAGTCCATGTCATACCCTGTTCTGCTTTGGGAGCTATCCTGATGAAACTCTCAGTGAGTTAATGGATGGGTTTATATCCAAGTACTATTATTTAATTACAAAACAGTTCTTTCATCTGCTTGTGTCATGAACCATAGAGCATTCAATAAAAAAGAATAATAGGAAGGCCATGACTTGTCCTAGGACTGTTTCTCTTTGAGTCTCCACTGAAAAGGACAAGTATTATGATATAAGAAAGGAAGGCAGGCAGGCAATAAATATTTATACAACTCCTACTGTGTGCCAGGAAATGCTTTACAAATATGATCTCATTTGATTCTCACCACAACCCTGGGAGGTAAATGCTGTTATTGTCCTCATCTTACATTTGAGGAAACTGAGGCAGTCAGATGACTTGCCCAAAAGGGAATAAGTACATAAACAATGCCTACTATGAACCAACACTAAGTGCTTTTTATTTTTAAGTAGCAAATGTGATCTCATTTAATCCTTAGTTCATTGAATCATCATGACAACCCTGGTAAGCAAATGCTGTTATTATCCTCATTTTACAGTTGTGGAAACTGAGGTAGAAGAGGTTAAGTGCCTAACCCATGGTCATGCAGTAATAAGTCACTAAGGCCAGATTTGTAGTTTCATCTTTCTCATTATAGGTCCCTTATGTTCTCTCCATCATTTGTGTGGTTCAGAGTCAACCTAGATGCCTTTTCTAATTACTCATTGCCTTGAATATTACTAATAATGCCTCATGGATTACAAAGTATTTCATAGTTTCCAAAGCATTTTTACATCCACAGCCTTCAGGATCACTCCAATTTCTCAAAAGGCATATACTTCATTAATTGACAAAAGCTTATTAAACATGGAATTTGGAATCAGAAGACCTGGGTTAGAATCCTAACAATAAACCCAGTGGTTGGCACATAGCAAATGCTTAATAATTTTTTTCATTCATTCAGATACCAGTTTTTCATAAAGGAATTGAGTTGAAGTTCTTAGGAAAAGTTACTTCTCCTCTGTGACTTGGTTTCCTGCTCATCACACTCTTCCTCTAGAGTCCCCTCCTATTCATCCTCCACTGTTTAATGAGCACTGTATCAGTGTTAACAACAATATCTATTATTATTATTAATATAACACCAACTTTATATATGTCATTTATATTTCATATATAAACCCACACATATGATGTTCTGGCCTCACTCTCTCAGGGTCAAGGAGATTTCAAAGTCTCTCAGAATTCCAGGGTACACCAGGGGACTTCAGGGTGACCTCTGCTGCCAAGAGTTCAATCCCCAACAATTGTGGCCTTCCATATTTATTGGGGGTAGATGACAAGCATTCTACTTTCATTTATAATAATAACCAGGATTTCCATTGTTTTGTCCTAATACCATTTCAGAGCAAAAGTAACTCAGGAGTAGAAGGCATGAGACTTGAGTTTTTGCCCTTTCTCCATCACTATTTGAGCTTGAGACAATCACTTCTTTGGCCTTCAACCTCAGTTGTCTTATTTATTAAGTAAGGGGAAGAGAAATTATATGCCACTGCCTGGAAAGTAGGGGGTTTTTGCAAAGGGATATCTGGAACTCTCTTCTAAACTCAGGATATCTGAGTCTATGATTATATTTTCTTCCATCAATATTTAATATGTAATCATAATCTTTTGCATTTGCAGAGCACTCAATATCCTGAAACTTTTAAAGTTATTGGGAAGGACCTTTGAGGTCATCTTGCTTTTAGAGGGAACTTTCCTCTATACATTACCTCATTAGATCTGCTCAATGGTTCTGTCATCTGGGCATTGTGATTTGGGGCAAAGATCTTAGTTCCAATTCCAATGCTTCCTAGCCATGTGACCTTGATTAGGTATTTCACTTGAGAGCCTCACTTGTTTTGACCTGTAAAATGGCAGCAACGATACTAGTATTATTCTAACTTCTAGAATTGTAATTAGAATACTTTATAAACTTTAAAGAACTATGTGTGGATGATGGATTATTTTCCTTACTGTTAATATTAATAGCATAAATTTTTCCCATGTGAAATAATCATAATTCAATTCTATTCCACAAACATTTATTCAGTACCTACTATTCACCAAGCACTCTACTAAGTGCATCACATATATCTTAATTGATCCTTTTGACAACCCTCACTGAGAATGAGATAACAGTTCAACCAAGAGAGAGAATCCTGAATGTCATCCAAGGGGGAGCTCCCTAAAGTCTCTAATGTAGCAAGCTGAGGGTAGAAACATGACGGAGAGTGACAGATACTCATCTGTTTTCCCAGTTTCTTTTCCCTCAGCAACCTGAAGTGGAGATGGCATCTTCTATCTTTTTTTCTTGAAGCTAGAAGCCAGAAGTGGTCGTTGTGATTCAATGCTCAAGAAAAACTTGAAGCTTGACCAGTTTGAAAGGGGGGATTGACTCTCAAAAGTCCTGAAGGGGACTCCCCAAAAGGGGAACTGAGGAAGACTGGGGCTCTCTCTCACTTCTCACCATCTCTATCCATCCTTCCTCCCCCTCAGAACCTGCAGAACCTAAATCTCCACCAATGAGGAGAATCCATACCAGTGGGCTTTGGGACAGAGTTTATACACAAGTCTGACCATGTCACCTCCCTACTCATTATAATTATTATCATTATTACAACATTATTATTATTACTAGAGGTTATTACCTCTAATGTGATATAGAAACTCTTCAATTTGACCATTAGAATCCTTCACATTCTGGCTCCAACCTGCCTTTCCAACCTTATTATGTGTTATTTCCCTTTATATATTCAATGATCTAACCAAACTAACTTTGATCTTGCTCACATAAAATATTCCATTGCCAGGCCTTTGTACAACCTGTGCCCCTGAAATGAACTCCTTTTTCATCTCTAACTCTTAGAATAGCTAGATTTTTTGAAAACCTCATTGAAATGTCACCTCCTACATGAAGACTTCCCTGATTCCCCTCCCCAAATGTTAACACTTCCCCAAATACTTTGAATTAATTTTTGTATCCATCCTGTATCTATTTACTTATCTATACATAGATAAGTAGATACATAATAGATAGATAGATAGATAATGGACAAATAGATAGATAATAGACAGACAAAGAGATAATAGACGGGCAGATAAATAGACAAACACATGGATGGCAACACAGACAGACAGTCAGAGAAAGACAAATAATAGGCAGATAGATAATGGACAGATAGGTAGATAGGTAGAGATAGATGATAGATAGATAGATAGATAGATAGATAGATAGATAGATAGATAGATAGATAGATAAATTATGGATAGACAGAGACAGATATAAATAGACAGACTAGATGGATAATTTGATAGATAAAGGACAGATAGATAGTAGATAGACAAATAATGGACAGATAGACCGATAGACATAAAACCTGCATTTATACATAGATAGCTGGACCTGAGATTGCACTGGTTCAGATGAACATTTATTTCCTTTGCAACTTGGAAGTCAGAGATGCACCATCACTATATCTCCCCTAAAGAAGGTAAGCTTCTTGTGGGCAGGATGTGATTCATTTTACTCTTAGTAAATACTTGCTAAATATTTGTTGATTCCTGTTTGAGTAATTGGTTTAAAGCAGCTGTATGAGCCATACCTCTTTCTTTATTCAAAGGGCTGAAACTAATGGCAGAAAATTGAAATATTCTGTCTTGTCAAAGAGAAAGAGATTTTTAACAGTATGGACTTTCTTGATTTCTTCAATTTAATCTCTTATTATTCCATGAGCACTTTTAGGCATACCTTTCCATGGCTTCAATTAATCAGCATCTTAAAATTAGTTCTGTTCTATTTATTTTTTTCATCCATTCATTCAGTCAGAGCATTGGACTTGGTGTCAGAAGAACTGAGTTTAAATCCTACCTCTGGAACTTAGTAACTGTGTGACTGTGGACGAGTTTCCTCATCTGCATATGGAAACTATAACTATTATTGGGATTACCTCACTGGACTGTTGTTAACTCCTTAATAATTAGGTGCTTATTTTAGAACTACAATGCACATTCAGGGAAGTAGTGAGGTTTTTATGAGGAAAAAAAAGAAAACAAGGCACAAAAATCAAAGAAGCTTTCTAATTGATAGATGAATTTAGTGAGAGCAGAAATGTGGGTTCAATGATCTCAATGAATTGGCTGAGGTTTCGTTATTGATCAAGGAAACTGAATGAACTGTGTTTTGCAACTTTTGCTATTTCCTATGTGGTACTTTGTAGGATACACATTATAGATTAAAGATGAACAAGGACTTTCCTAACCCTAAGTTACATAACTATCTGGGATAATGAGCTTAAAAATAGGAGGAAATCAAAAGAACAGGTATAACTTTGATATGGGGCACTCTGGCTGACATTTATTTGGCTGTCCTTAACTAGATATGGTATCCCACGGCCTTGGTTAGGGAGAGGCACCTTAGTTTATGGTCCTGAAGAACAGTAGCTAGTACCAGAGAGAAGCTCAGAAAATATGAAACTAAGAGTAACAAGGTCTGTAAACTTGGATAAAAATTGCATCTTTATTTCAACATAATGTGTTTCGTTTGTCATCTTTGTATTTTATGTATTAAAAAATATTATTTTGGTAATGGGTCTAGATTGCTACCAGATTGCCAAAGGGGTTCCTTGCAAAATTCATATATGTGGATGTGTCATATACACATATGCATGTATTTATACCTACATATGTGTGTATGTATGTGTATTTCCTTTCTTATCATAGGCCATTACTGGATATTTCAGTTTTTCCATGTGACTATCACAATTCAAACTAGTTGTTATACTGTAACTAAAAATGGTCATAGGCTAAAGTATTCATGATTATTGTGTTGTGATTTAATCTAACATTAGCAATATCGCTGTTCAAGCTTTGGAATGTGAGTGAAAAATGAAGGATTTAGAATTCTTCTGGGGACTCCCAGTGTTACACAGAGAGACAATGATCATCAGAGTGTCCTCTATGTATCTACCAGCAATTGAAGAGAAAGGGGAGCCAGACAAAACCCTGTCTGAGTTATGAAAATTGCCCATATCATGAAAAAGTTCCATCATCCCAAAGAGATAAAAGTTAGGGGAAGGACATAGAAATGGGTCTCTAACACACTCCCTATCAACACCATCACAAAACAAGGAATTAATAGGGAAGCTCAAGACATTCCTGCAAAGGGAGATAGGCTCTGACAATGTCACAAGAACCACATATGGGAGACTGACATCAGAAACATCTACAAATGATGAGCTACCTGTGTAGATCTACAGGAAACTTTTCCCAATTTACTCATTCTAGTGCCTTTTATTCCTTTTTTATGTCATATTTGTTCTATACACAGCTAATGGGTATGTATTTGTGGTTTATCAGATTGTAAGCTCCTCAAATGTTAGGATTGTACTTTGCACATAGTAGGTATTTAATAAATGTTTGCTGATTTATTGACATATCCTTTTATATACTTAACAATTTAAATTTGAAAGAAGTCCAGGGAGAAACTTTTCAAAAGTGTGTTGGACATCAAAGAATCAAAAAATGAACAAGAAAGCATTATCTTAAAAATCAGCTAGTGGTGCATTGGATGGAGCACTGGACTCTGGAGTCAGGAAGACATGAGTTCAAATCCAGCCTCTGACACCTGACACATGCTAGGTGTGTGACCCTGGGCAAATCATTTAATCCTTATTGCTTTGCCAAAAAAAAAATCTCTTTAGTACAAGCTAAGAAGATTCTCAGGAAAATATCCACATCCTGTTGGGCAGAAATTCTTTAAATTCTCAATAGACCAATGAAGTGGATAGAGTAGCTGACCTGGAGCAGGAAGATCTGAGTTCAATTCTGATCTCAATTACTTAAATTAAACTGCTTGCAAGTCACTGAACCCTGTTTGCCTCTGTTTTCTCATCTATAAAATAAGATGGAGAATGAAATAGCAAACCATCCCAGTATGTTTGCCAAGAAAACTCCAAATGGGATCACAAAGGGATGGGCACAACTGAATTGACTGAACAACTGTAACACTGAGATAGCAAGAGATTTAGAGTCAGGACGACTTGAGTTCAGATTCTACTTCAGACACTCAACATCTGTGTGACTCGAACAAATGATTTAACTTCTCTGTATCTCAGTTTCCTTATTTGTAAAATGGGGATAATAATAAAATATAATTTAAAGGATTGTTGTGAAAATCAAACAAGACAAAGCCCTTTGCAAATGTAAAAATGTTCTACAAATGTTAGTTTTTATCATCATCATCATTTTTGTTATTATTATAGCAATAACAAAGGAACAAAGATGAAAGCATAGAACAGACTAATAAAAGATTTAATGGCTCAGCATTTGATCTCAGACAAGACCAACAGTCATGAGATCCTCAAGTCTCAGCTTGGGAATGCTTGCGAATACTAAAAAGGCCATTAGGCATTTTGGCTAATGCAGAAGAAGCCAATGGTCAGTTCTCAATAGCTACCAGCATAAAGGAGAGAGGCCATCACAAACTCTGGGTTTTGAGTAGTTGCTGAGAGCCAATATGTACTATTAACCTGAATTCTTTGTTGGGTGCTATCTATCCAGCTCTATAATATAGTGTCTGGCTTCTAGTGAGTGATTACTAAATATTGATTGATTGATTGATGAGATCATCGATTCAATAAAAGCAATAATAATAATGACAATATATTTATATTCTCTGCCTTGAAGAGTTGTGAGAAAATTGTTTTGTAAATTTTAAAATTTTATAGAAATATGAGCTAAATATTTGCCAGGTACCCATTACATGAAGTATCCTTTGGCTTGAGTTTACTCTACTCAGATCCTCCCCTGATGCCTCCTTGCAGTGTGCAGGTGACCCTGAATTTTTAAAGTTCACTCTAGCAGAACACAATCTCTGGAAGGTGCCACTGACCTGGAAATGCTTCAAGTACAAACCCAGTGACAGACGGTGTGTATCTGTCATCCGAAGACCAACCTAGCTAATTGCAGAGAGAGTAGTCAACAGAAGGCTCGCCATAAGGGAATGGATTTTTTGATCTGTCACCAGTACATGAATAGATAAACATGCAAAATGGCCCACATCCCATTCTGCTACCATAGTGATAGAGATTGGCTAGACTAGAGGTGTCAGACTCCCAACCCAGCCCATCCCCAATATGGCTGAACCAGTTTAAAATGTAGTTGAGAACTGTTTGACAAAATAAAGAATATAATATGATGCAGATAATGTTCATTTGTGGTTTTCCAGGTCAATATGCCGCAGGCAAGGATCCATGTCTATTTGAGATTGATGCCACTGGGCTAGACCATGTTGCTTCCTCATGAGAAAATTCAATTAAGAAGCATTTATTAGGCACTTACTATGTATCAAGTACTGTGAGACCTTTGACAAGTCACTTAACTGTTTGCCTCAGTTTCCTCCTCTAGGATATAAGCTGGAGAATGAAATTGCGAAAATAGTCAAAGTGCTGAAAAAAGGTCATTCGAGAATTCTAAAAATCACACAGTTTTAAGATAATTTACAAATATGAATACTATTGGTAGCATTCTCACTGTGAAATTTCTGTATAGTGATAGCCAAGTTGACACATTCCTAGAATAATGAAACTTCACTTACATCAACATTCTTGCCATAAATGAAAGCAGAAGACATAACAAAGTCAAGGCTAGATGCAAGGACTGAGAAGAGAAGGATTTGGCAGAAATATGATTATCATGTGTGCCCTATGGGACTCATAGTCCTCTGCTCTGCTAGGCTCATACTGTAAGTAAAGAGACCACCGTGAAGATAGGCATTTAATAACTCAGGTCCTTTTCAAAGACATGGTTTTTAGTCATGTCTGACTTTTTGTAACCCCATTTGAGGTTTTCTTGGTAAAGACACTGAAATGGTTTGTTATTTCCTTGTCCAGCTCACTTTACAGGTGAGGAAACCGAGGCAAGCATCAACCAGCTAGTAAGTGTCAAAAGTCAGATTTGGACATAGGCAGATGAGTCTATCTGCTCCAGAGCCTGCCCTGTAGCTACTGCACCACCTCTCTTTTTATTTCCTATTTATCCTCTATATAGCTTGTTTGTATGTATTTGTTTGTTGTTTCCTCCATGATACTGTGACCTTAACAATGACAGAGGCATTCTTTTTCCCTCTTTTCATGTCTCCAGGACTTAGCATAGTATCTGTCACATACTAGATGCTTAATAAACATTTATTGATCAATTGACAATTATTTCTTATATACTTAACAATTTCAATTTAAAAGCAGCCCTGGGGCAGCCTGTCAAAACTGTGTTAGAAAATTTGAAGAATCGGTATCAAGGAATGAAAGAAGCCCTATGTGCTCAATATCGTGGGTATTTTCTTAAAGAGGAAAGTCAAAAGCATTGAAAGGGGCAAAGTGGCAATGGCCCCCATGACAGATGAAACAGACAGGAAGTGAGTGGTTATGAAAGCAGAAGGAATTTCAAAACCAGCTGTCTACACACAGTCAGAGCAAAGGCCAAAAGTTGACAGTAAACAAGAAGCAAGAATTGTGTTATTGGAAGAAGTCCCTGACATTAATGAAGTCATTGCTCTTTCAGCAATGTTCTTTCAGGATCAGAGTAAAGCTACAGTGGATTTGGAGGTGGAGAAGGCTTGTCCTTGTCCTTGCACAGTTTATGGTCCAAGGTGAGGGCAGATATCAAGGTTTGGACAGAAGAAACTCATTATATGACACAGTTCTGATAAGCATCCTAAGGCTCAGTTGAGTGTGAAAAGACCCTAGATGGTGGAGCTCTCCTTTCTGGCTGGAGGAGATTCTTGATTCTATCTGGGATCAAATCCTGACTCTGGCTCAGATACATCCATTTCTACAACTGTGGGTAACTTGCTTCATCTCTTCAAATCTCAGTTTCCCCATCTGTAAAATGAGGTTAAAAATCCCTGACAGCATAGCTCAAAAATATAACGGGGAGGAATTGTTTTACAAGACCTAAAGAAAAGAATCTTTTTAAAAAAAAATTCTGACCTGTGATTTTATTGGCACAAGAGACTCTGGATGAAGAAACCCCATTTATCAATATATATGGGTGCTTGTTCTGCAACTTATGATAGAGAGTCATCTGAGATGCCAGCTAGGGTCATTCATACAGTATATAGAAAAGGCAGTCCTTGAACCCAGATCTTCCTAACTGCAAGGCCACCTCTGTGTTCACCATGTAACACTACCTCTATATGTAGCTACAGATGGTAAACTATTTTTTTAGGGTTTTGTTTTTTTTTTGCAAGGCAATGGGGTTAAGTGGCTTGCCCAAGGCCACACAGCTAGGTAATTATTAAGTGTCTGAGGCTGGATTTGAACCCACGTACTCCTGACTCCAGGGCCGGTGCTCTCTCCACTGTGCCACCTAGCTGCCCCTAATGGTAAACTATTTTGATAAGTCTAAGGTTGAAAATTCAAGACTTTGTCCTCTGAATTCCTTTCCACTTCATCCTACCTATCCTTCAGGGCTCCGATCAAGTCCCATCAACAAAACTCCTCTCCCTCCAGTCATGCCCTTTTTCTGTGCATTTCCATTGGACTCAGGGCCCATCAAATCATGCACTAAGACATTCAATTACAGTCTGTATTATATTATCCCCTAGGCATCTCATGCGTGTGAGCTCTCCCTAATCAGTGAGATTGTCTCAAGGGTAGAAGAGACAGGATGGGAGAGTTGAAAGAATATTGGACTGATAGTCAAGAAATTTGAGTTCTTTTCTTGACTATCACTAAACTACTATTAGTTTATTTTTTTAATTATTTTATTTTTAATTTGTGGTGAACATTTCTATCATTTAGTACAACAAGAAAGATGATAGCATGATCTACTATGCACAATTTTCTATTCCTTTCAAATTTAGCTTTAAAATTTGCAAAAGTATATATATAGAATATATATATATATAGTCTCCTTGGATCCTCACAATAATCCTGTGAGATAGATGTTATCACAGATAAGGAAATTAAGATTGAGAGAGACATTAAGCAATTTGTCCAGGATTGCATAGCTATTAAGTGTCCAAGGTTTCCTAATTTCAAGCCCATTGCTTTTTTTTTTTTTTTTTGCAAGGCAAATGGGGTGAAGTGGCTTGCCGAAGGCCACACAGCTAGGTAATTATTAAGTGTCTGAGACCGGATTTGAACCCAGGTACTCCTGACTCCAAGGCAAGTGCTTTATCCACTACGCCACCTAGACGCCCCGCCCATTGCTTTCTTATCTCTCTACACCATCTAGTTATTTTCAATCTGTCCAGTAAAGGGTTTATCTGAAAAAAACCATACCACTTTTTTTTATTTTTAAGGAATTCTGGTCCTTGTGACTAACAAGAGTGTAAGGCTGATGTTACTAATTATGTCTTCTCCTTTGCCTTCCGTACTTTAATACTTAGCACAGTGTGGAGCATAAATTTGTAAGTGCTATTATTCAGTTGTCCTTTAGTTGTGTCCAACTCTTGTGGGCCCACTTGGAGTTTTCTTCACAAAGATACTGGGGTGAATTGCAATTTCCTTCTCCAACTTATTTTACATGTGAGGAAACTGAGGCAAACAGGGTAAAGTGACTTACCCAGGGTCACACAGTCAGGACATGTCTGAGGCTGGACTTGACCACCGAAAAATGAATCTTCCTGACTCCAGGCTTGGCACTTTATCCACTGCTCCATCTAACTGCCCACTATCCACTATGCCATCTAGCTACACAGAATTTAATAAAGAAGTAGGCATAGGATGACAACTATATAATAAAGAATTTGACATGGAGCTGATATAAAATGTCAGCTCTAGAAGGGAACTTAGAATATAGAATGTCAACATTGCAAAGGACTTTATAGAATTCAGATCTGGAAGGGCCCTTAGGACATAGAATGTGTAAGCAAGATGAAAATACAAATAGACAACAGTAGAGTTAAAAGGAACTTTAGAATAAAGAATTACAGAACTAGAAAGGACCTGAAAACAGACTTTCAAAGTTGGAAAGGACTTTGGGTCAAAGAATGGCAAATCTGGAAGGGAACTTAGAACACAGAATGTCAAAGCTGAAAAGGGCTTTGGTTCATAGAACGATAAATCTGGAAAGGACTTTGACAGATTATCAGGGCTGGAAGAGAACTTAGAACAAAGGAAGTTAGAATTGAAAAGGGTCACAGGCTGGTAAATCTGGGAGGGAATTTAGGACAGAATGAGAGAATTTAGAATATGGAACAGCAGAATTTCAAGGCACCTTAGAACATAGACTGCCAGAGCTGGAAGGGCTCCTAGAATGCCAATCCCATAGGATGTCAAAATTAAGATGGAACTTTATTTTAGATAGATAGATTAGATATAGATATCATTTCATAGCTAGAAAGGATCTTCAAAATGACCTGATCCCCTCATATTAAAGAGAAGGAAGCTAAACTAGAAATGGTAAGAGAGTTTCCCCAAATCAACTATTCATCCAGGGACAGAGCCAGGAACAAAGGAATATTTAAACTCTCCTGCTTTTTAAACCAAGCAATTTTGATGACAGAAAAATTTTTTAAATGAAACATGTTCCAGGTGGTATATATTTGGCAACTTTTCCCACCATGTTTATAGGTCAGGAGCATAAAGTGTTTAATACAATAGGTAGGAGGGCATCGGTCTAACCCTCTGCCATGGGCAGATGACAAAAAAATTGTATGGTAGACATTCAACTGTGAGGTGAATATGGAGCCAGATGTGTAGTGGTGCCTCTGGGAAGTAAAAGGAACAAAGGAAATGAGAACTGGGTGGAATAGCAAATGGCAGGATGGCAGAGGCATCTCCTCTCTTGGCATGATCTTCATATCAGTGAATGATGGAAAGGAGGAAGGAAACACAGGAGGGAAAAGAGAATTCCTGTGCAGCCCTAGCCCTCCTCTGTAAGCTTTTCTCTCAGCCTTGGCTCAGAGGGAGCTGGGCAGATCTCTGTCAGCCTTGTATTCTGTCTTCACTTTTTCATTTCTACCTCTCCTGATTTAAACCTCCTATCCTATATCCTCCAGTAGAGTTGTTGGATCATAGATCTAGGGTTGGGAAAGACTTCTGAGGCTGTCTAGTCCTCTACCATCATTACTTGTAGAGAAAACTCAACCCCAGAGAGGTCAAGAAATTTACCCAATGGAATATAAGGAGTAAAGAACAGAGACAAGATTTGAATTCATGTTCTTTGATTCTAAAACTACTATTTTCCCCCTGAAGCTGTCTCTCTAAACTCAGAATCTTAAAGAATTAAGGGACTTTAGAGGTCAGTTTTTCCTAACTCCCTGCCTTAGTGGTGAATCCTTTTGTAACCCAGATTGTTGTTGTTCAGTCACATTAGTTGTGTATGACATTTTATGACTACTTTGAATGTTTTCTTGACAATGTTCATGCAGTGTCTTTGCCATTTCCTTCTCCAGCTCATTTTACAGATAAGGAAACTGAGGCAAAGAGAGAAATGACTTGTCCAGGGTCACACAGGTAGGTCAAATATGAGGTCAGATTTGAACTCAGGACATGAGTCTTCCTGACTCTAGACCTGGCACTATCCATGGCAACATATAGCTGCCCCTGGTAGAAACCCCCATTATTTCACTCCTGGATTATTATCTAGCCCCCTGGCTGATGTCCCTGTCTCAGGCTACTTCGCCTTCCTTTACATTCTCCATTCAGCTGGCAGGGCACCTAGGTGGCACAGTGGATAGAGCACTGACCATGGAGTCAGAAGGGCAGGAGTTCAAATCTAACCTTAGACACTTGACACTAACTAGCTGTGTGACCTTAAGCAAGTCTTTTAACCCTTATTGCCTTTCATCCAGGACCATCTCCATTCATCCTGGACCCAGATGGCTCTGGAGGAGAAAATGAGGCTGGTGACAGCACAGCAGCCCCCCCCCCCACAATGCAATTCACATGCTTATCATGACATCACCTCCCTGATGTTGTGGTCTTCATAAATGAAGGGCAAACATCATCATCATCATTATTATTATTATTGTTATTGTTATTATTTATTATTCAGTTGCCCAAGTAAACTTCCTGAAGCACAGGTCTGACCATATAACAACTCGACCATTTTCTATCTTTCCAATCTTCCTACACTTCACTTTCCTACACAGTCTACAATTATCTTCTTGAGATTCCTGGAAAAATATTCTATCTTCCAATTGTGTGCCTTCTCACTGGCTGTCTCCATTCCTAGATTAAAATTCCCCTTCCCCTCCGGGTTTTCTTCAAGGTTCCACTGAAATCTATCTTCTGCAAAAGGCCTTAGCTCATCTCCCCATCCCCTAACCCTGCTAGAATTCTTCCAGGATATCTCCCACTTCATATCTATGTAGTTACATATATATATATATATGTATATATATATATATATATATATATATATATATATATATATATATATATATACACACATTCAGGAATAAGTGTATACATTTATATGTACTTGCATACTTGCACTTGCATGCATTTGTCCATGCATTTGTCCATGTATCCTCATTGTATATATGTGTAGGTAGGTAGGTATAAAGTGATTAATACAATAATTAGGAGGGTATCCTATACCCATACCCATCTTTTTTTTTTAGAATAGTAGAATAGAACGGGAAGGGCTCCTAGAATGATAATCCCATAGGATGTCAAAATTAAGATGGAAGGTAGGTAGGTAGGTTGGTAGCTAGGTGGATAGATGGATGGATGGATGGATAGATAGATAGATAGATAGATAGATAGATAGATGATAGGCAAAGAGGCAGGTATTTAACTTGACAGCAAACAGATTCTTTATTTCACAAAATCATGCACTGAGAGACTTTTTTTCAGATAGCATAGTCCCCTGATGGCTTTACAATCAGATCACAGTTTCAGAGACTTGTATAAAGAGAGATCTACTACTCTCTTGGTAGGATGATGGGGAGACTGGGGGACCATATAGTAGGATATGACTCTCTTGGATGGGGAATCAATTACTCCTTTGTGCAGCCTCTATTTTCTGCTCTTCTCCAACCCCCTTATTAAAGAAAAGGTGGTGTGGGTATCCTGCCTTTGAGGCACTACAAAGAGGACTCAAAAGGGTGAATGTCAGTGGAAGACAAAAGGCTACTTCTTTTCTCCTGGAGATGGATGGCAGAGACGGAGGCAGATATACAAGCAAAATATAAGGGATCAGAGTCACCCAGTACATCATGGATGCAACACATCTATGTTTTTTTTTAATCTGGCGCCATCTCCAGTCACCCTGATCTATATCTGACCGCTGGACCCAAATGACTTAGAAGGACAAAGTGAGGCTGATGACTTTGCGCAGCCCTTGCTCACTTAAATCTAATTCACTAGCAAGTCATGGCAGCACCTTCCTGATGTCATGGTTCCCTTTAGAACAAAGGACAAACAACAACAACAGAGAGAAATTCACCTGGGCAATGATTTATTAAAGATTTTCATGCTCATGATATTGCTAGAAAGTCTCTAGATACATTATTTATTTTATACTATTCTGGTCAGAAGGCAATGCTTTGCGATTTCTAACTCTCTATTTAGCTGAGAGCCAAGTCTCAATTCAATCTGACCCTTCCAAATGGAACACAAGGAGCTGGAAAGAGAAGGAATTGATCACAGAGACATTTCTCTCTAAAGTTGCCTCATAATTACCAAAACCAGTGACCTTTTCTCATTCCTCATCCTTGATCTCTCTGTAATTATTCTATTATCCCTCCTCAGAAAAAAATGGGACAATAAACTTTTTTGTCTCATGTAGTTTTCATTCATGATTTCTTGAAATATAGCTCTATAAACCAAACTTTGATAAAATCCATTGGGATTCAAACATAGCTACTTGACTATGCCTCTGAACCCAAATCACTTTAGCTCTGACTGATCAGTAAATAATAAGTTCCGGGCCAAGGCTCCCTTGTTCCTTGGTTGGGTTCTGATCATTCAGAGTGTAAATAGCAATTGTTTCTATTCAGACAAAAAACTTGAGGGGTCTTCTTCATCCCAAAGTGATTCTTTTGGGAAGTCAAACTAGGCCATTTTTTGTCTCAAATTTTAACCTAACCTTTCATCCCTGAGGTATTGCCTCAGAGGAACTGAGACCTTGCAAAGACATTGAGTTTAAAAAGACCAGAAGTCTCTCACTATCTCCAGGGCCATCTCCAGTCATCCTGACCTATGTTCTTGCTCAGATGACCCTGGAAAAAATAATGAAGCTAGTGACTTTGTACAGTCCTTGTCTCACTTCAATCCAATTCTGTCAGGACATCGCCTTCCTGATATTATTAGTTCTCTTCTAGGATGAAGGACAAACAGCAACAGTTTGATACTGTGGATGATTCTCTCCACCTGGATATTTTCTGTTCTCTAAATTCTCATGATACCTCCTTCTCTTAATTCTTCTCCTGTTTCTGTGTCTGCTTCTCAGTCTCTTCTGCTAGCTCTACCTCTAGGTCATGCCTATTAACTGTGGGTGGCTCCCAAAGCACAGTTGCCATCTTGAACCTCTTCTCTTTTCACTCTATTGCGTCTCATCAACTCCCATGGGGTCAATTAATGTTTTTAGGAAGAAAATTTACAAACCTATGTATCCAGCTCTATTTTTTCTTCTGAGTTCCCATCATCCCAATGGACATCCCAGAGACATCTCAAACCCATTATACTCAAATAAAATGTGCTATTTCCCCACCCCCCCCACCAAAACTAGTCATATAATAAGCCATATTCACTCATCTTAGTTACTTCTATCTTTACGAAATATTTTATACACAATCTCTTTTCTCTACTCCCAGTCATCACTTTAAATCCCAGCCTCATCACATTTTTACCTGGATTGCTACAGTACCTCTACTGACTCTTTTCTCCAACCCATCCTCTACACAGCTGTCAAAAAAGTCATTTTTCCAGAGGTTGAGCTGGATCACATCATCCCTTTTATCCAATAAATTCCAAAGGCTCCCTAATAGCTCCAGGATTAAATAACCTCTTTCTGGCATTTACAGCTCTTCACAATCAGTCCTCCTCTTTCCAGGCTTGTTACACATTATTCCCCTCCACCTACTTTGCAATTCGGTCCTAACTGGCCCGACTTGCTGTTTCTCACACATACTACTCAATCTCCTGCAGCTGAGACTTTGCAGTAGAAATTCCTTCCTCTCCCCCCCCCCACCCCAGTGTTCTTTCTCTTTTCCATTTCTTAGAATTCGTGGTTCTCTTCAAAACATCTCAAGTAAAAAAGGCTTTCCCCAGGGTTTTATATATAATTGTATATGTATATGATGCTTCTTTTACATTTGAAAATTACGGTAAAATGAGGCACAAAGTTCTGAGAATCATCTATTAGGCTAGCAGTAACTAATAAATTGGGTCAGTGGCCTCTCTTAATGGCCAAATACATTGAGTGAAAGACTTTTACAACAATTAGCAAGATGACAGAGCAAAATCTCAAGCAACATAACTTGTATCTGCATCTGATTATCTATAGATGACACCATCAGGATTAAGATTACATCGGTTGAACGTGCCCTTCTGAAACCCCTTAACCACAACCGAAACACGTGATTCAAGTTACTAGACAAAGATTTCCAGGTGATGGGAGTTGCTTTAATAATTTAAATGTATGAGGTTTGACCTTTTAGGTTAATCAAATTTCTCTGGAAACTTGACTGGGGGTTCTAGTTGTTGTACAGTTGTGTCTAATTCTTTGTGATCCAAGGGGTTTTCTTGGCAGAGATACAGGAATAGTTTACCATTTCCTTCTCCAGTGTATCCCCATTTTACAAAGGAGGAACTGAGGCAAATAAGGATTGAGTGATTTACCCAAGTTGGTACTGATAGTGTCTGAGGCTGGATTTGAACTCAGATCTTCCTAACTGACGTCTTGACCTTTGGGATATAGGTGAGGTAACATTGATAAAGAAAATGAGGTAGCAAGATCAGACAATAAGATATTTCCTCTAGCTACTTGCACCCTCCATCTAGAAAAAAATTACTGTGTAAATACACAGTATTTTGCACATATTTAATCCATATACATGATGTCTTCTCTGAGAGAATGAAGCTTCTTGAATACAAGGAATGTTTCATTTTTGTCTTTATGCTCTTAGTATCTGTAAGTAGGAGCTTAATAAATGCTTGCTGCTGCTGATTGAAATAAAAAATGAGGGGTGGCTAGGTGGCGCAGTGGATAAAGCACTGGCCTTGGAGTCAGGAGTACCTGGGTTCAAATCCAATCTCAGACACTTAATAATTATCTAGCTGTGTGGCCTTGGGCAAGCCACTTAACCCCATTTGCCTTGCAAAAACCTAAAAAATATAAAAAAGAACCCCAAAAGGGAATATTAAATTTAACTTGTCTTTAATTTTTACATTCCCAATTAGAATGAAAGTTTCTTGAGGGCAGGGCCTATTTACACGGTATTTCTGGGGCTCAGGTCAGTGTCTGGAATATAAAGAATGCTTTATAAATGCTTATCTCTTGATTACTTGTTTTCTTAGAACAAAGTGTGGCAAACCTAGAAGATTTCTTAGAACATAGAATTTTGAGCTGAAAGGAATCTCAGAGACTTAGCCTCCTTTTACAAAGAAAAGGAAATTAAAGGCCAGAGATGTTAACAAAGGAGCCAAGTAATATCAGAACTAATTCTCACGTTCAGGCCAGTTTCCCATCTGGTGATCTTTCCATTCTTCCACACTACTTTTGCCAACAAAATATTTCCAAATGATGGCAGGGAAAGCTGATGTCTTCCTTGACCACCTCCTCAGGGTACTGGAAATAGAGAAGATCACAAAAGACAGGATAATAGCCTCATCTTTTTCTGTGTATGTTATCTGTGTGCTGCTTTGCTCAAAAGACCATGGATTCTCAATTTGATCTTCAGGATGGGTGTAAGAAAATTAGAAGCTTAAGTGAGATTTTCTTTATTTCCTATTGATCTCTGAATAAAGTAAATTTAAAAGTGGGAAGAGGCAGTTTTTGTAGTGGTTGCTTAGTAGAGACTATCTCTTATCCCTGGAAATATGATGAGATAGATAGAACTTTTAGAAAGAAAATCCCATCCAGATCCAAAGAGCCCCACCTATTCCATGTGGCACAGGAGATAAAGTCCTGGTTCTATTGTCATGAAGACTCATCTTTTCTAAGTTCAAATATAGTTTTAGACACTATTTCAATGACCTTGGACAAAACACACCTCTATTTGCCTCAGTTTCTTCATCTATAAAATGAGCTGGAGAATAAAAAAGGTAAACCACTCTACTATCTTTGCTGAGAAAAACTCATATGGGATCATACAGAAGTGAACATGATTGAAAATGACTGAACAGAGGCAGCTAGGTGGCTCAGTGAATAGAGGACAGGCCCTAGAATTAGGAGGGCCTGAGTTCAAATCCAACCTCAGACACTCAAAAATTAGCTGTGTGAACTTAGGCAAGTCACTTAACCCCACTGCCTTGAAAAAAACTAATAAAAATAAAAGAAAATGACTGAACAAAATATAGTCCCTACTTGAAACCCTTCACCTGATTATGATTCCAGGCTTTATAGCAGATTTTATTTGTCCAGAAAGATGGTATTCCTAGCTTAACGCAAGTAAGTCATGAGGTCATGAGTTTTATTTGATGTCTCTAATGCTGGACATATATTTCCTCCCTACCATTCATCCTCTTTGATCTCAGCCCTTTTGTGAACTGTTGTGTCCTTATAGAAGATGACTGAGGACTTGGACTTGGGGAGAAGTTGGGGAGTGGAAAGCAGTCTGGACTATCACCAGGCCACAAATTATTCAATAAGGTCTTAATGGTCCCAAAGAGTTAGTGTAGTTTACAAAAGCACTTAATTAACTTCCAGCAAATGATAATGGGACAATAATAAACCAGTTCATCCCCCCACCACAAGTCCAATCTTTTCATCTTAGTATTTTTTTATAATTTAATTCTCTTCAATTCAATTAGATGATTATTTATTGACTGCTTACTATGCAAAAACATTGTCCTGGGCATTGGAAGGGATACAAAAGGGAGTAAGTTGAGGTCTCTGCTCCTATAATTTGAGTTAACTCTCAGTAAGAGCTGCCTTCCCTCACTACTCTGTCCCTGAAGACTTCTGGCTCCAGAGTTATTAGTCTAATAATGGGTGGGATGAAGACAGTAAACAAAGTTAGTCATCCGTGGACCAACTCTCCTTTCCCCCAACATGAAGTGGATCTGTCTGGAGGTTTGGGGGAAATCAGAAAGAATGCTGAAAAGAGAAATTTCTGATGACTTAATTAAAAGCAGAGGGACGGGCCTTCAGTGGATGCCAAATTAGAAAGTATGTACAATTGAATTCATTTCATTCATCTTTCCAACAAGCTGTAGCTAGACGCAGTCTCACAAGCCCACTGCCAGTTCACACAAGGGCTGGGACATTTGTCATAATTACAGACAAAAATAAGAGTCTGAATACAGAAACAAGAGCTTATGTAACTTTCCTCATCTGGCTCTGAGTAGATTGACCTTGATTATATTTTCGGGGGGGGGGGGAATATGCTCAGCCACTTCTATTTGGGAACAATGCGGAGTCTGTGTCCAAAGCCATTGAAACTCACCCCTATCTCAGGGCCTGCCTCTGACCACTCAACTGAATTCTCATCCACATTTGAGAGGACGAGAACAAATACATGAATCTTTTTGTTTCTTGCAGTTTTCAGTGATATGGAGTGTTCTCCAAGATGAGGAGGACAGAGCCATTAAGAATATTTATGAATGAACGTGGCCTGAGGTTGTGAAGTTGGTATAACAGAAGACTCCATGGCGTCCCTCAAATTGCTCCTTGGTTCTATCAGAGACAGAATCTTAAGGCGAAAGGGACCAGGGATCTGATTTAGGGAGATGTTTCTCATAGTCTACTGCTTGAACCGAATGTGGCAGTTTTATAAACGCTTAGATCTGAAAAGCTCTGAGGACATAGAGTATTAGAACACAAAACACTAGCAGTAGGAGGGTCCTTAGAGCTTATTCAGTCCAAATCCTTTGCTTTGCAGATGAGGAAGTTAGGACCTAGAGTTGGGAATTGGGATCAAGGTCCAATGGTGTTGGAGCCAAGACTAAAAGTTACCTACTATTCCCTTCTCATTCTGAAGTGCCCTCTTTCAAGTTGTCTCAGGATCCTACAACCTCCCACTTAAAACTTTGGGAACTCTCAAGTGCTTGCTTAATGTTTGATAAGCTACGTAGACTGGCTGTAGGTCAGACTCAGAAGAAAAAATTCCCAATCCCCATTCTCACCCCAATAAAAGTTCTCTTTGAGGCATGGATGTAGGATATGAACAAATTCTCAGGACTGATTAGTTCAGTGAGGTGGCAAGATAAGACTGAATTATAGACTATGAGTAGTAGTAAAAATGGTTTGACAAATGGACCTCAATCTTTCCTTTGAATCATGTAATACCATGAGGCTTCCCAGACCCCAAGTTAAGACCATCCCTGCTTAGGCAATATCAAGACTGTCGTTGTCAAAGGATTCCTTAGGCCAAATCCACTACAATGGCTCCCTTTCTTGTCACCCCAGGCTCAAAGTCTCCCATATCCATGTAGCAGATCCTTTTCCCGAATCCTTCAAAGGGAACAAGGAAACCCCAGGGCAAATGCTCTCTATATCAACATAGAATGAGGTCTTATAGGTCATCAGGTCATGCTCACTCCCAGTGCAAGAATGCTTTCAAAGAGGTAACAGAGAGTTCATACCATGAACTGCACCTTCAATTCAACAAACATTTGTTAAGTATCTTATGCATACAGTATGATATGCTCAGGATTTGGGATACAAAGATGATTCACAGTTTCAGCCTTGCCTCAAAGAATTTATAATCTATTAGAGGAGATAAATATATCCTGAAATGACCATAATACAAATTGCTGTTGTTCAGTCATGTCTGATTCTTTTGTGACCCTATTCAGGGTTTTCTTGGCAAAGACAGAGTGATTTGCCATTTCCTTCTCCAGCTCAGTTTTACAGATGAGGAAAATGAGTGAAACAGGGTTCAGTGACTTGTCCAGGATCACATAGCTTGGAAGTGTCTGAGGTCAGATTTGAACTCAAGTTCCCTTGTTAAAATGTAAAATCATAAGAGTAGGAACCTGTTTGTCTTCTTGTTTTTGTATCCCTAGAACTTAGCATTTAATAAAAGTTCATTCTATCTATCCATCTATCATCCATTCATCCATCCACCCCTCTCCCCCCTTATGAGAAGCTATCTGGCATAATGGATAGAGTACCAGGGCTGGAGTCAGGAAGATCTAGACAAATCTGACCTTAGTCATTTCCTATTTCTGTTTCCCCATCTATAAAAATGAACAGAGAAGGAAATGACAAAACCACTCCAGTATCTTAACCAACAAAATCCCAAATGCAATCATGAAGAGCTGTGTATGACTGAAATAACTGAACAGCAATATCTGTCTATGAGAATGACAGCTGAGTCATATTTTCAAATTTTTAGAAGTTAGGAATTTAAGAGGCAGAGGCTAAGAAATAAGTGCATTCCAGATACAACCTATGCAAAAATAGGGAGGTGGAAATTGTGGAAAGCCATGTACAAGGAATATCTAATAGGCCAATTTTACTGAAACAGAGTAGGTGATGGGTTTGACATGTTTTGAATAATAAGCTAAAGCATTTATATTTTATCCTAGGGGTTAAGAATGAACACTGAAGATATTTCTTAATAGGAGAGTGACACAGATCTCTGTGTTAGGTATAACTTTTTGACAGCTATGTGAATGTTGGTTTGGATGCTGAGAGGAAAGAAAGAGAGAGAGAGAGAGAGGAAGGAGAGACTTTTGTAATAGTTCAGGTGAGAGAAGCTGAGGATCTGTTTAACTGTAGATGATAGAGGTGACCTGGAAATAAAATCAACAAGACATGGAACCTGGATAATGTGATGAGAGATGGTGAAAAGTTATAATTTCCTTGATTGGCTTCTTCCTAATACTACTGATCACAGTTACCAGCTGACTCTTGAATTTAATTATTTCTATGTCATCCCATTATTTTATACATATCAGTAGTTTCTTCTTCTAGAAATAAATACAAATTCCTCTTAGTTTGAATAAATTCTTAACTACCTGGACCTATCCTCCCTTTCAGTCTATTTATATACCACTCTCCTGCACATACCAACTTTCTTGCTATTCCTCATAGAAAAAGCTTCATCTCCCATCCCTCTGACTTTTCATTGAAGATTTTCTAGGTTTAGAATATTCTACATTCTCGTTTTTACCCATTGGAATTTCTGATTTCCTTAATGAATCAGTTCCTGGGAGTTCTTTTTTGATCTCAACCTGATAGGGTTACTTTGGTATTTGATTAGCATATATCTGATGTATTTGCTCTGTGTGTGTGTGTGTGTGTGTGTGTGTGTGTGTATGTCTTGTATCTAGGTGTCTGTTTGCTTATCCATTAGAATGTAAGCTTCTTGAGGGTAGGAAATGCTTCACTTGTCTCTGTATACCTAGCCTGATGCTTATCAGGTACAAAATAAATGCTCCTTGATTGATTAGCTGTTGGGCTTCCTCCAGAGTTCCTAAAATCTAACAACTAACTACCTACTCCTTGAATTCTTGACCTTTTACATATTTTAACCTCTGGTACTTAAACATCTCCTAACCCTATTGCCTTGATCCCAGTATGGCCCCTCCTTTGTCTCATATTAGTTGAAAGGCAGTATCCAGGAATAATGTAAAGGGAGATACAGTTTCTCAAACTCCACCATAGACATCCTTCCTTTTGGGTCAAAAGAACACATTTGGGTTGATTAACTGGATAGAACAGTAGACCTGGAATCAGGAAGGTCTCATTTCAGATCCAGTCTCAGATACTTACTAGCCATGTGATCTTAGGCAAGTCATTTAACTTTCTATCTCAATTTTTTCAACTCTAAAATGAGGAAAACGATAGCATCTATCTCTCAGGATTGTTGTGAGGATCAAATGAGATAATATTTGTAAAGTGATTTGCAAACCTTAAAGCACTGTGGGAACTGTTGTTTTTATTAGTATTATCGTTGTTGTTTGGTTTTGGTGACTCAAAACACCTAGTTCTGCCACTGACTCAACACATGATCTTGAGAAATTGTAGGCCCTCTTTAGCCTCAAGTCCTTCTCCAAAATGAGGCAATTTGACAATATGGTCATTTAAGGTCCCTTCTAGCTCTGGGCTCTTTATACATCAATGCAAATGGAAGGCATTTTCCCAAGGATTCAGTGAGAGACTGAAATCCATTAGGTGAACTACATTGATTCTGAAGAGAAGAACATCCCTCCTTTCTGCCTCCCTCGTGAACATCTTTGGTTTCCATAGTAGCTAATGGGGAGAAGTGCAAGGTGATTTAAACCACAAAATAATGATGAATTTCAGTAACAAATTAGGACACAGGTGAGAAGATAGGAAGCTTTACTCTCCCTGAGCAAGCTTGATCTGACCCACAAGCAAAGTAAGCCTCACCTGCTTGGTGTGACTCGAGAGATGTTCTCTGCCCTCAGATCGTTTCCTATGCATTGCCTGACAATCTTCGTCCTCCTGATGAAATGACATCACTATTAAAACTTCAGCTGGATGAAAAAACAATTTTTAAAAACATGTAAACACCACTGAGAGAGCCAAAGGGTTATTGGCTATTCTCACTTTACTATCTATTCATTTTATGAGATTTCTCTTCTCTTAGTGCTGAGTTGAGATCATCATTAATGAAGGAATGGGGAGTTTTGATGGAGGTGTGGGATTGTAGAGAAGGGAGAGGCAGGAAGGGTAGTGGATGGTAACTGTGCAGCTTGGGGCACTAGAGGATAAAGTTGGCTTAAGTTTACTGTTGCTATACTGGAGTTTTCAGGCACCCCCAGGAAGGTGCAAGTATAGGTGAGAAAAAAGAATGTGAAGAGAGGAAAGAGGGGCAAAGAGGTGGGCAAACCACAAACTTTTTAATAGCAAACTTTTTAGAAGCAAAACTTTAAGAAGTTAACTACTTAAGTTCAAGATAGTGAAGTGTGGCTACACAACATTTCATCTTCTAAGGAACTTATATTCCTCTAACTGAAAATGTGAGATTAACAATGTGATATGACAGCAAAAATATGACTAATGCAATCTTAAAGTCCATTAAGAGTCTATGCTTAGAGAGGTGTTGTCCTTTCCCGCTCATACTACATGTGGATTATTGAATTCACCTTGGGGCAATGAATTTTACAAAATATATTGATAAATTGGAGAGAATCCAGGAGAGGAAAAGTTGACTGAAATGGAGATGCTTGTTTAGGGTGGAGAAGTGTGTATTTTATATACATATATATATATATAGATTTTGTTACAATCTTCATGATTTGAAGGGTTGTCATACAGAAGAAGGATTAAATTTATTCTATTTGGCCCCAGGAGGCAGAATTAAGGAATAGTGGGTAGAAAATGCAATGAGGTAGATTTTGGCTCCAAGTCAGGTAAAACTTGTCGACAATTATAGACATTCAAAATGAAAAGGGCTGACTTCAGAGAAAGTGGTTTCTCTATCACCAGATGTTTTCAAGAAGAATCTGATTGGATACTTCTAAGGTCTATTATAGAGTTAAGTCTTGATTAAATGTGGGGATAGATAGTCTTGGAGTGTTAATCTGGCAATGATGACAATTTGGCCCAAATTTGGAAAAATGTGTAAAGCTCCCCTAGGCTTCCTTTCTTTTGGAATTCTTCAGATGATGTGACACATGGAGACATCCCTTAGCTGAGTTCATTGTATCTGAGTCTCACCTTTTTATAAATTAATGGGTTTTATTGGGAGAAGGACTCCACAAACATCCACCTCTAATGCTTTATTGTGGCATAAGACTGAATATGGTTTCTTGGGGTTTTTTGGGCAAGATAGTGGAATTAATTGACTTGCCCAAGATCACACAGCTAGCTAAGTATTAAGTGTCTGAGGTCAAATTTAAACTCAGGCTCTCCTGATTCCAAGGCCAGTATTCTATCCACTGTACCACCTAGCTGCTCCTGAGCATAAGGTTCTTGAAGGTTATGCTGAGAGAATATGACTCTGGGAATAGAATAAGCCAATTTTCCAAGTTCCAGTTTAGCAATCATAGAGAGGTACATCACCAACAAGCTAACTACCTAGTGATAAAATTTCTTTAGGTATGGTAACTTATGAAACAGGGAAACATTTTGCTAGTAGTCCTGCGTTATGTGATCCCCCTTCATCTTTTACAGTGGCAATGACAGAATGGTCAGAAAGAGGGCAGAAGAGGCTAAAATGCATAAAAAAACTTTAATCTGATTGTTGATGCTCTAAATGTAAGATTCTTGTTCAATAACCAACCAGTGGATCTATTGTTAGATGAGTAGAACCATATCAATCTTTTTTTTTAGATTTTTTTTTGCAAGGCAAATGGGGTTAAGTGGCTTACCCAAGGCCACACAGCTAGGCAATTATTAAATGTCTGAGGCCGGATTTGAACCCAGGCACTCCTGACTCCAGGACCCGTGCTCTATCTACTGCGCCACCTAGCCACCTAAATCATATCAATCTTAACATTCTTTTTAAAACAAAATTAAAAGAAAGCAGGAAATTGAAGCTAATGGGAAAGATAGCTTACAACTACTCTTTGGAGAAACAAAGAAAGGAGGTGGAAGAGTGGATTTTATTGTATTCCCCTAAAACTTCAATAAATAGTATTTCCATGGGTCATCACATATGGTAACATTAATAAGTATTTTCCAATTGAACTTGATTAAAAGAATTTCAATTTATGCAACAGCATTATTGCTAGGGATGAAGTAGTAGAGAAATTTGATGAAGACCTTGTTAAGACCCTCTAAAGAAAATCTTGAATCTTGGTGACTTCAGTGAAGTGGGGAAAGATGAGGATCAGAAAGATATATGGGAAACCATTTTTAAGGGGGGAAAAGAGAAAGAATAAAGTCTTGTAGCTTATATGGAAACCTTATACTTCCATATACATGAGCACCAACACCAACACCATCACAAAGAATGGCATTAACTACATTTAATTTAAAAAATACAGAAATGGGGCGGCTAGGTGGCATAGTGGATAGAGCACTGACTCCTTGGAGTCAGGAGTACATGGGTTCAAATCCGGTCTCAGACACTTAATAATGACCTAGCTGTGTGGCCTTGGGCAAGCCACTTAACCCCATTTGCCTTGCAAAAAAAAAACCTAAAAAAATGACAGAAATGACATAAAAGGAAAATGATAAGTTTTGGAGAGGATGTGGGAAAACTGGGATATTAATGTTTCATTGGTGGAATTTTGAAATGATCCAATCATTCTGGAGAGCTACACCCAAAGGTCTATATCCTAAAGAGATCATAAGGGTAAAAGATCCATATGTACAAAAATATTTATCACAGCTCTTTTTGTAGTAGCAAGGAAAGGAGATTGGGAGGATATACATCAATTGGGGAATGGCTGAACAAGTTATGGTTAATGAGTTTTATAGAATTTATTGTTCTGTTAGAAATCATGATTAACCAGACTTTAGAAAAGACTCGCATGCACTGATGCTGAGTTAAATGAGCAGAAACAGAAAAATGTAGTCCCACATTAATGGCCTTACTGTGAGATGGGTTAACTGTGAAGATGAAACTCCTCTCAGCAGTTCAGTGATCAAAGATAATCCTGAGAGAACTGTTATGGAAAATGATAGCCACATCCAGAATACTAAACCAAACAAAACAAAACTATGGAGTCTGAATGCAGAGCAAAGCCTGCTATGTTCGCTTTTTAAAATTTTCTTTTGTTTTCATCTTTCTTTCTCATGGTTTTCCCCCTTAGTTCTAATTCCTCTTTCACAACATGACTAATATGGAAATTTGTTGTACCTGTACGGACCAGGGAGGAAGAGTGGTAGAAAAAATGTGGAACTCATAGTCTTGCAAATGAATGCATGTTAAAAAAAATACCTTTGTTGGAAAAATTTAATGTAATTTAAAAAAAAGAAAAACCATATTATAGATGTGGGAGTTAGCCCTGCAGTTAGACCACTGACTCATCAGAGCTAAAATCAGAATTTATAATAAACAAGAGAAAAGAACAGTAAACAGTAAAGAGACAACGATATGACATGCAATTAAGTTTTAAACCTGGGTAGTTTAAACGCAATATTGAAGATGAAAAAATTGGAAATGAACTGCAAAAATCATATTGACACTGGCTATAATAATTGCATCCAGAAATTAAACCCAATGTAAATTAATTGCTGTAGTAAGTATACCAAAAGGTCCCAGAAAGCCCTTGGTCAGAGGATATTGTATTTAACTTGTAAAGTGAGACGGCTGCCAAAGACACTACCAGGTTTGAATTTAAACTTATCTGTAAAATCTTCTGAAAAAAAGGATAATGGACAATTATGAACTTTACCATCTTATAAAGCATAGAAAAGCAATGGAGGGTAAAACCAGTCTAAAGAAAGCCCAGTAAGATATCCATGTAAGCAAAGTCACCCCAAGGACATTTAAGGATGAAAAAAGATAATAAGTAGAAGAAAAAGAGGAAAAAATTGCAAAAATTATTACAACAAGCTCTTTTCTCCCTCAAGGATTATAGAATGATCACATATAAACCCTAACATGACATGTAAGGAAAAAAAGATGGGGAAAAATAGGTACATTGAATCAAATATAGAGGAGATCTGTGCTGAAAGGGATACAACTGTTGAGGGACTAATTTGCAAAATGTCTGATTAAGGGCAAAATAAAAAAAGTTGTAGAAAAATATTGGACTTTATCAATTTTCAAAAAAAGTGACGAAGAAAACATCACCGACTTTCAATAAGCTTACTCTCTCACAGATAGATAGATACATAGTGAGATATTATATACCTATATCTATATAATCTCCATGAAGATCATCTGTATATAAATTGAGAGCTTCCTTGATGACTTTTGCAAATAATTTTCCACCATGGAAAACATCTTTATCATCTTTCAATTGACTGAAAGATGGAGAAAATATAAGATCCTGCTGTGCTGATTATTTGTTGATTGGAAATTAACCTTCAGCTGGTTAGAACAAAATGTCACCTCCTTTTACTCTTTTACAAGTTATCTCATATCCCTGTGATTCATTTATCAAAATCATTAGAGGTTCTTTGGAAGATATAACAGAAATAGCCTTGGTCAATGGCCCTACAATATTTGGTAAGATATAAAACAGTGAAATTTAGGTTCACCAAAAGTATTCATCACAGTAATGGTCCAGATATGGACCATATATCTGGACACATAGTCCAGATCCAGGAGGAATCCTCTGTAGTTTTTGATGTTCTCCAGATTTTCTCCTTTGTGGAACATACTGTGTTAATTACATCAAGCCCTGAGGCACTGATGCCTCCTGGAAGAGGGTCAAAATTATTTAAAGGATTTACTTCTGCTCATCTATGCATAAAAGATCAAATGGATTAAAAAAATTCCTCAGTTTTAGCATATATCTGAATGTAAACACTATAGAGTTTATATGATGAGGGAGGTGGTGAAAGAAGAGAGAGCTATAGACAGGGACAGATGTAGATATGTAGATATGGATAGTAGGCATCTATAAATATATATAAATACATATATATATATATACATAGATATGCATGCATAGGTACATTTCTGTGTGCACATGGATATATCTCTCTTTTTATGACAGACCAATATAGATAGACGATGAAATAGGCTCAGAGTTAAAAAAGAGGAGAAAAGCTAATTGAGGTGTTTTGAAAATATTACAAAGCATTTTCATTAGACCCATATTTAACAAGATATCAAAAGACCATCTTTTCGATACAAACACATTTACCGTGTTGTCAAATTTCAATGAGACCTAGAACAGTTCTACTTCCAAAGAACTCAATGAGAGCATTACTCAGAAGACATTGGAAAGGAGTTTGATGTACTGAATAGATTGCAATATAACCAATAAGGATCCTGAAGATAAGGAGTCAAGGATGTTTCCAAAGATTGGAGGAAGGAAAGAGAAAATGGATTAATTCTTTGATGAGAGTAAGTGGGTGAGGTGGACAATCAGGGTGCTCTACTGGGACCCTGCTGATGTCTGATGAAAAACTGTAGTATCTCCAAGATGTTGAGCGCACTTCCTGTGGCAAATTTTTGGAAAGACATGGTTGAGTCACACATGATGGATAAGCATGGATGGATTATAATCCTCAATGCTTAAAGCAACTCCTGAATTGATGAAATCATAAATCCATATTGTATATTGTCAGAGGATGGAGGAAGGTAAGGAAGGAAGAGAAAGGCATCATGGTCACAAGAGCATTAAAACTGAAGTCATCAGGAGATCAGGATTTGAGTTTTGGATCTGATATTTACTAGCTGAGAAGCCATGGGTAAGTCACTGAATTTCAATTTTCTCTTCTATAAAATAAGAGTTTAGACTCAATAAAACCTAAACTATCCTCCACTGTTAAGAAGATATGATAACAAGTCAAACACCCCTTAGGATGCAGATCTGGATACCTGTCTTACTCCCCCAATGCTTCATCCTGATAGGACCACCTTGGAGAAGTAGGCATTAGTTGGACCAGTGGCATTAAGCCCTCTCCTTTCTGATCAGACACTTTTAGACATCTGCCCAAATCAAGGAGTATACTTGCTTGAAGCTGAATATTTTCCCAGCCGCAGACTAGACTTAGCCAGGGTTGCAAATTCCTAGTTCTTGGCTCCTCCAACCATCTGTAACTGCTTGCCATGCCCCAGTCTCCCAAAGAGCAATATTCCAAAGCTGAGCCTCCCTTTTTCCTCCCCTCATCCTCCAATCTTTCCTTCTTTCATGACTCCTTGGGGATGGATGATATTGTGCTGTTTTCTCAACCCTGTCTCATGCCTGCCCACACCCCACAGCTCCAACATGGAATTCACCCAAGACTCAGGTTTCTCAGAGTTGTGACTTCCAACCCAGAATAGGATCTGGCCTTTTGGTACATCTTTAGCTGCCCAAATTTTAAAGGAGCGGCAAACCATACTCTCCCCACTCTCCTCATTTCTCCCAACCCCATGAAGACCTTCCTCACCTCTCTTCTGGATTTATGAAGGATCTTCCTGACTTGTCTTCATACTTTTATTCTCTTCCATCTCCAATTCATCCTTCGTATGGCTGCTAGAAGAGTCTTTCTAAGACAAAGATCAGACCATGTCACCCCACCTATTTCAAACTTTGGTAATTCTCCATAGTGTCGAGTATATAATGCAAATTTCTTAATATGGTAGGCATTTAAATATGTCTCTAATTTACTTATCTTTCTAACCACTAGACTGGAGTGACCAGAAGAGGCAAATGTTGGAAGTTAGTGTGTGGGGATAGAATGAATGGTATTTTTGAGTCCATGGCATAGAAATATCTGCTCCTTATTTCCCAAATTCATCCTCTTCTCATCCCTGCGATGGGTTCTTCCATGCTTCCTCATCTGTTCTCATCCTTCTCCTCCATGAAGGACTAGCTGGAATGTCACCTTCCTTCCAATCTGCAGCTCTTTTTGCAAATTGATAAATATAGACTAGAAATAGTAAATTTAAGTGCATTTGTGACCGGCTGCATGACCAGACCTAAGAAAAGTTGCTTCTGGATCAATGATCATCCATACAGAAGCAGAAGATCACAGGCCATACCAACTTAGCTCCTCCCTGAATGCCACAGGATCATAAGATATAAAAGTAAAAGATATAAAAGTAAAAGATTTTTAGAACATAATTTTCTAGATGCCAGGCAGCTAGGTGTGGAAATGAATAGTGTCAGTCCTAGAATCAGGAAGCTCTGAATTCAAATTTGACATCAGGTACTTACTATTTGGATGATTGCAGTTGTCACTTTACTCTGTTTGCCTCAGTTTCCTCATCTGTAAAGTGAGCTGCAGAATAAAATGCCAAACACTCCAGTATCTTTGGCAGGAAAACATCAAAGTGGTGTGATATAGCTGAAGAGAGGTGATACAGCTGAAATGACTCAACAAGAAAAAGTAACTTGCTTAAGATCACAAAGGTAGTAAATAGAATTTCTGATTCCATATTCTTTTCATGATACCAGATTGCCTCTCCTGTGTCCTTCTCTGTCACAAAAACAAAATAGTCTTTCTACCTCCTCCTTCCCCATCCACTCATCTTCAGTACAATCCACTTCTCCACTTTTAAATGCTCCTGAACATTTATTTAGCACCTACTTTGTATTAAGCACTTTACAATTGTATATTTGATCTCATAATAACCTTTTTTTAGGGGTTTTTTTTTTTGCAAGGCAAACGGGGTTAAGTGGCTTACCCAAGGCCACACAACTAAGCAATTATTAAGTTTCTGAGACTGGATTTGAACTCAGGTACTCCTGACTCCAGGGCAGGTTGCTCTATCTACTGCACCATCTAGCCGCCCCTCATAATAACCCTTTAAGAGAAGGTCTATTTTTATCTCTATATTATAGTTGAGAAAACTGAGGCAAGCAGATTCAGTAACTTCCCCAATTTTGCATAGCTAATAACTAAGTTTGATTTTGAACCCAAGTTTTCCTGACTCCAAGTTCAGTACTCTATCCATTATAGCACCAACTGTTCCTTAAGTCAGGACTTGTAGTAATTAAACAGGAGTAATTAAAACTTGTGGTGTGAACAAGCATACCATGACCTCCTTGAACCAAGATCAGGAGTCGATCACTTATATGGCCGCCTTAAATACGAAAAGGCAGATGGCCCAAATTGGGATATAAATACTTATTAAATATATGTTATATTTAAAGTTAGAAAATTATAGTCTTAGAGGGTCAGGAATATTTACCCAGTAATAATGTGATAGTGGTATGGGGGGGGACATTTTTTAAGGGCAAAAGAATAGGTTTTTCAAACCTTGTCCAAACCCAGATGAAATGCTTTGGAGTGATTCTGTTCAGTACCACCAAGACAGACAGCAGCCAAGGCTGATGGACAGCTCTATATGCAGATGAATCTGGTAGTCATTTCTTAGATGAATTGGGGATGAAGACAGTTAAAAAGGATGAACTTAAAGAGAACATCAGTTAAAAACTTGAATGTGAAAAGAGAGGTTAGAGAGAGAGCCCCAGACTGAGGAGTTTGGGCTTTATCATGTGGTCCATGAGGAACCAAAAATGTTTTTGAACTTTTGAAGGAAGAGAGCATGATATCCAAAATAGTGTTTTTGAGAAGAATACCATGACTGTATGTAGGATGGTTTGGAAAAATGAGAGACATGGAGACTATGTAAAGATTCTAGTGATCAGCTAAGCATGAGGTGACACTGACTAGTGGTAATGCAGTGAGTATAAAAGATGAAAGACAAATGTAGGCTACATTAGAAAATCATGGGCTCATGGATCTAGATCTGGGAGGGACTTTAGATCCCACATAGAACAATGCCTTTCTTTTTATATAGGAAGAAACTGAGGCCCAGAGATGTAAAACAACTTACCCAAGATCACATAGGTAATAAATGAAAAAGCTAGAGTTGAACTTAGGTCTCACGACAAACTCCACCACTTACACCCACCTACCCCACAATATCCCTAAATCAGAAAAAAGAGAAGTGGTATGACTTGGTATGATTCACTGACACATAATAGCATAATAGACATGAAGTCACGTTTTATATATATATATATATGTATGTATGTGTGTGTGTGTGTGTGTTTATTTGACTTGGCTTAGATGGCTTTCCTATTTATGTTTATTTTAAAAGGAAGCCCCTCAGCTGTCATAGATCTATAATTACACAAACATCTCAATACACAAACATTTCATTAGTCTATGTACCTGGAAATTTGTTTTTGCTTCTTTCTTTTAAAGCATATCGAATACTTAGTTACAAAGGACATTATTTTAATTGACTAAACTGAAGAAACAAAAGTTTAATCAAACTAATTTTCTTCTTAATTAACAAATCAACTTTATTTTATAAAAATAAAAATTTTGTGGTCTCCTTTGAATCAAACCTTTTCTTTTCTCTTAAATATAGAACAACAGTTTTCACTGAATAACTCATTTTTCCTACTAGACCCTAATCTCCAGCCCTGTACTTTGTCATAAAAGGTCAACAGTGGTGTTAAAATACTGTCAGTCAAAGCTGTGCTTTTTAAAATTAAACATTTTAATTTTGCTTTCCTTACTCATACAAGTAGGAGTCCCAGGACTCTCTTTTGAAAATAAAGTGGCCAGAGGACTAAACAAATAAAAAATGTCTAGTTAATTTTTCCTGGATCCAGTTCCTGGGGAGCAGAATGCCTGAGACATTAGGAGAAAGGAGGAGTGAATCTGGAAGAGGTCAGAAGGGAACCCTGAATTTCAAGGGGAAGAAAAGATGGGAGGGAGAGAGGAAGATCTATTATTTGCACTCTGCTGTGCTTTTCTTTTAAATAAATATAATCTCATTTATCTTCACAACCTGGAAGCTAGGTGCTATATTAGTCCTTTCATAGATGAGGAAACTGAGAAAGACAAAGTTTAAATCACTTGTTTAGTGTCCAATAGCTTGTAAATTTTTGGTATGGGATTTGAACTCAGTCTTTCTAACTCCAAGTCCAGCACTCTGTCCACTGCCCCACCTAGTTGCCCACCTATAAACATGCCTATGTAGAAGGTCAGCCACAATAATCATGGCCCAGAGTTGTTTCTGAAGAGCTTAATAAGATTCAATTATCCTGCTTTCCTGTCTATTTTCCATTCTTGGCAATAGTTCTAAATAACAGTTCTTGGACAAGGTAGGTAATCCAGCAGATAGTTCATTCCATTGTATCACTAGATTCTGCAGAGACCACCCCCCACCAGACCGTAAAATATCAAAGTTGGATTGCATCTCTAAGTATAGAGTTGTGGAATCTAAAAATTAGATTAGATCTCAGATTGTTGTTGCCATGTCTCTTTGTGACCCATTTATGTTTTTTTGTTTGTTTGTTTTTGACAAAGATCCTGAAATAGTTTGCTATTTCCTTCTCTGGTTCATTTTTACAGATGAGAAAACTGAGACCAACAGGGTTAAGTGACTTGCCTAGGGTCACACAGCTAGTAAGTTTCTGATTTGAACTCAGGTATTTCTAACTTCAAATTTGGTCCTCTTATTCACTGCATTACCTAACTGCCCATGATAGTCCCTACTATAATTGGCCTTCTTCCAGACTCACTCCTCCTTTCCCCCTTTGTTATCTCACTGACAAGTGGTATTTCAGACAGTTTGAACTGTCCCTTCCCCTTCCTCCCACTTTCACTCCTTGCCCCCAAATGTGGGGAATTGGAGGCATCCCATTCTACTTTTGAATAGCTCAAATTCATAAGAATTTCTTCTCCTTATGGAGTCAAAATCTGCCTTTTTGAAACTTTTATCCTTCACTTTTAGTTCATGAGGCCAAACCTTCAAGGCTGAATATTCACCCTATTTTGTAAAACTATTCTGCCCTCGTAACCCAGCATGACCATTCTCGGTGTCTCATATATAGTCCAACTATTTAATGGCAAAGAATTCGAAGTACCAAGAAGTGAAGGATGCACATAACCCTGCTACTGCATCTGAGATGTGCTATTGACCAGAGTTGTTTATACAAAAGTCAATTTATTGACTATTGACTTGACTGTTTTTGGTACATGAAGTTAATAGTATGATGCACTAGAGAGATCCATGGTCTGAAAGCCAGGAATTTGGGTCTTTGTCCTATCATCTCTGCCAATCGCTTGCTATGTGACCTTGGGCAAGTGATTTCCTTGCCAGGTCTTCAATGACCTCCTCCATAAAGAGGAGGGAGCTACAACTGATTAATCCCTTCTAGCTATTAGCCTATCACACTTCTTCAACTTACCTTCAAATTATCTTATGAAGGTAAAAAAAATCAGAGATTGTATTCTAGATAAATCTAGATGAATCCTAGTATTCATCTCATCTCTTTTTAAAAGTAAGAAAACATGACCTGGTGAAAAGACTTGACCATATTGGGAATATTGGTAATAATATAGCCTTGACCCTAAGTATTATTAACCTACTAGGTGATTAGGGCCACATGCTCGATTCTGTTCATGCCAGTGGTTCCTGTTCTGACGTTGCTTTCCTGAGCTCCAGGAGCAGGATTCAGTAAAAGAAAAGCTTTCTCTGTGGGTCACTATAGATCTACATTTCCCATTGGTTAGCCATTCAAAATGTCAAAAAGTTTCTCTTTTTGAAGACAATTCAGGAAAAAATACTTATGATCCCTGAAGCTAAAACTTCTGATCAGTTCTGGTAAAGTCAGTACTGACTATAGGGAATCTATTAGAAGTCTGAGTTTCAAGTTTTGACTTCCACTATAGGGCTTTTTCTAGGATCTGAAGAAGGCACTTTAGCTAACAAAAGATCCAGACAGCTAGAATCCTTAAAACCTACAGGGACTGGCCAGTTAGTTGGAGATTGATTATTGAGGCTCATCATGCTAGTATGAGGGCCACCAGGGGCCTAAGCTTACCAGTAGCTAAGCATAAAGATATAACTAGGGTTGGGAAAGTGAGTCTTTTCCTATGGTACTGAATTTAGCAGGTGTCAAATTGAGAGGATACTAGTAATAAAAGTTCCAAAAGTGCAGAAACAAGAAAGGGTAGCATTGAGTTAGCAGAAAATCGCTAAATTGGTTTTCAGTAGGTTGCAGTGATCTCTTTTACTTGACTCTAAGCTGGTATGAACTTTGCCTTCCCATTCATTATCATCCTAGGGACCCTGTCTCCCACTCACCAGATGGTGTTCTGCTTCCCTTAATGGGGAGCATATTTGTACCCTTGTCCTGGATATGTTTGGTGTAGGATCTTGATCCTGACTGCAAGTGAAAAAACTCCCAATTGTTGTTCTGGATAAACCCATTAGCTCTTTTCATCCATTAAGAGACTTTTTCTTAATAAGGGATCCCATGCATTCTGTGGTCCCCTGGGGCTCTAAAATCTATGAGTCATGCCTCCTGCTCTTGGATCTATTTTAATATCAATAGCACTCAACATTTCTCTATTACTACAGGGTATTTTCTGAGCACTTTCTCCTCTATTATCTCATTTGACAACATTATTTTCATTGGACAGGTTTAGAAACTCAGCCCAGAAAGGTGATTTGCTCAAGGTCACATGTTACAAGGTGAGAATTTGAAGCCTGATCCAAAATTTGAATCCAAATCCAGTATACTTCATTGCACCAGACTGCTTTCAAAATTAAAGATATCTTAAGAATTCAGCTGCTGTGTACATGTGTGTGTGTGTTGTGTTGTGTATGTATGTATATATGTGTGGAGGATGGGGTCCAGGGAAGGGCAGGAGGTAGAGATGGAAAGGCACAGGGGTCCTTAGGCTCTATCTGTATACAGATGACAGTGCTAGGAGCCTGCAAGTTGTAGGAGTGGTGCAATGGTAAGGTCTGGTGCTCCTCCCAACATCTCAGAACGAAGACAGTTCCCATTCATTAATCCATCTCCAATCTCAATCAAGCTCTATGAGCAATCAAGAAACCCAAAGCAGGGTAGAATCAGAGGGCTGCTTGAACAGCTTATATGTCAGCATATATCCATCCACTTCCCCCCATAGGAAAACATTTAGTCTTGTATGGTAGGTTAGACTTGGATAGAAACTTTTATCTTTAGCCTCTGAAAATGTCATCTCTTAGATTTTTGTCTCCTTTAGTGTGGCTGCTGCAAAGTCTCATATGATCCTGATTGTAAGTTCTTAGGATGTGAATATTTTTTTTCCTGACTGCTTGAAGTATTTTTTCTTTGATGTGGAATCTCTGGATTTTGGCTAAGACATTCCTGGGAGTTTTCATTTGTGCTTTCATTTGTTTGTTTGTTGGTTCTTAAAAATTGACCCCTGATGTCTTTATATTTTTACTGTGCCCTCTGGTTCCATTAGATCCAAGTTAATTTTCTTTTATGTTTCCTTGAAAGATGATGCCCAGGTGTTTTGTTCATGTAAGTTTTTAGTGAATCTGATATTCCTTACTTTATCTGTGTTTGCTCTATTTTCTAGGTAATTTTTTTTCAATGGTAGACATTTTGTTTGAATATTTCTTTTTTTTGTCCCATAGATGTTGGTTATCAATATGGGGAGGTTTTTGCTAGGCACTTCTTCAGACAGATGACTTAATAGATTTAATAATAGATTTAGGAATTAGGAAGACCTCAGTTTGAATTCAGGCTTAGATACTTAGCTATATGCTGGCTAGGAATTTTAATTTCCTTATCTTTAGCATAGAGATAATAATAGTACTTACTTCATAGGGTTGTGAGGATTGAATGAGATAATAGGTAAAAATTACTTTACAAAAGTTAAAATGCTGCCCAAATGTTCACTTTATTGTTACTGTTACTACCATTAACCTATGATTTGCAAGATGCCCTGCTAGATGCTGGAAATATAGATTAAGAAATGAACTAGTCCCTATATCCTAACATTTTACAGGAGGAGATGACAACTGCAACAGGGCAGTTAGTTGGCATGGTGGATAGAATGCTGGGCTTGGAGACAGGAAAACTTCAGTTCAAATTCAACCTCAGACATTTTTTGGCTGTGCGACCTTGGGCAAGTCCCTTGTCCCCGTTTGCCTCAGTTTCCTCATCTATAAAACAAATTGGTGAAGGATAGATTGAAGAAAATCCCAATGGGGGGGTCACAGAAAAGTCAGTTGAATATCAACTGAACTTGCACACTAAGGGTAAGAAATACATATATTTTTCCATGACAAATTCTTCCCTAGTTGACATCTATGATGTATCCAGTTGTTAAGTGGAATGGCAGAACCTTGACTAAGGTCTCTAATTCTTAATATTAATGATTAAAACAGAAGTAGACTTTGGAAGGACGGGAGGTGTATTGCTTTGCTTTCCTTAGCTGTTGTTTGTGAGGAAACTTATCCAACTGTCAGGTCTCTTCCTTGGTCAACTGATTTAATGTTCACACACGGGTAGGATTTTGGAGTCAGTCATCCATATCCTTTGTATGAACTGTTTCCAAATCCCAACTAGAAGGAGTGGGGAGTTAGTGGAAAAGAGAGAGTCAATTTCATAAGTGACAACCTGTATAATAGAGGGGTTTTTAGGGTATACGTATGCACAAAATACACATATATGTACCAGCAGCTGAATTCTTAAGATACATAACTTTCAATGCAGTTTGGTGCAATAGAGTGTACTACATGGGTATGAACCACATTCAAAAGGGTAGGGAAACAATATTCACAATTGACCCTTCCTCTATCCTCCCTACTGTATTATAAATAGTCATTAATAACAGTAGATCAGGGGTGGCGAGGTGCAGTGGATAGAGTGCTGGTCCTGGAGTCAGGAGGACCTGAGTTCAAATCTGGCCTCAGACACTTAATGCTTGCCTAGCTGTGTGGCCTTGGACAAGCCACTTAACCCCATTGCCTTGCCAAAAAAAAAAAACCTAACAAAAATTTAAAAAACCGAATAGATCACATCTAAAAGTGTTTTAAGGATGATAAAGGCCTTTCTTTCTAATAGCCTTCCCTGGTAGACATTACCTGAGCTATTATCCTCATTCTGTATAAATAAGGAAATTGAAGCTTAAAGACTAAATATCTTTGGGTCACAAAGGCAATAAGGGTCAGAGTCACAATTTGAATCTAGATCTTATAATTCTGGATCATACAGAGCAGTGACCAGACCAGCTCTGATGCCCAGAAGGAGCTGGGACAGATTGAAAGTAGACATCCAAGAGGGGAAGGAAGCAGGGTCAGTTAGAGAAATATGAAAGCTATAGAAGCATGTGCTGCCCCTGTATGTATGTCCATATAGAATGTGTAAATAGGAAAGAGGCATAGAGACATATATGTATGTATCTATATCTATACATATGTGTGTATGTAAATATATAGACATTTATAGGAATATATGTGTATGGAGAGAGAGTGAATATCTTGAGCTCCCCAAGGAAAATTTTGATTTCTGATTGGAAGGAAGCAAGAGAGGCTCACAAGGATGACCACTCTGTTCTTTTTTGAAACAGACCAGAATTAATCTATCAACTGCCCTAAATTTGGGGAGAACAGGCTGCAAAACCATAAAGCCTTTAGTTTTCCTGATTACTATTCCTTAAAGGGGAAAGGAGAATTGAACCATATTCTTCTCACCAATTAATTTGAATTCTTCTCATCAATTTATGTTGGACTGTTTATTATTGAAATTTCTATGTGAATCCATCCATTTTCTTAGATCCCAAATACTAAAATTCAGGCAGCTTTTCTGAAGGGAATCTGTTCATTAACTAACTTGCTCAGGGCCCCTTGCCTCTCTTTACCCCATAAACAGAAGTCAGTTTGAGTTAAAGTCCTTCCCAGGGGATGTTCTTGCTGCCCTCCCCATGATAATGAAGCAATAGCAAGAAGCTAAGATCATTAAAACGTCCACCAATCAGGATAGACAGAGAGGTCCAAATGATGTATAACTGCCAGACCGAAACACACACAGGTATAAAGGACACTATTAGTTTTTGCTCTGCATCTTTTGGCACAAATGGAGACTAGTCAATAAAGCCCCTTTGTTACCAGTCTCCAATGCCCCTGATAATAAAGTATATCTCTCTTGGAGAATTGCCTCAGACTACCTTTGCTAAATTCCTAAGGTCACACTCACTAGTTACACAAAGGTCATCACAAATAGTGAATATTGAGCCTATTTATCCAAATAGCAAACAGAAATTAAAAAAAACTCCTGTTGATTAGAATATACCAGAAAATACACAAGACTGAAGGAAATCTTTAGATGGCAGTGGATTCTCTCCCCAAATGAAAGTTCTTTCAAGTCTCCAAGAAGAGACTGGAAATCAGGAACATGTTGACATACCAATTCTTCCTCCTATCTGTTCTTTCCAAAGATTTCTTCCCAAATAGAGTCTGGAACCACAAGTAGTCTTTCTTTTCATGAAAATGTTCCAGGTTTAAAAACCCAAGTTATATATAAATTATAAGATTTAGAAGGGACCTCAGAAATCATCTGGTTCAACCCCTAACAAAACCATTGATTTTTTTTTCTACCTGAGTGATTCGTAAAAGCACACCAGGGACAAACAGCAGCAGCAGTAGCTGCAGCAGCAGCAACAACAACGACAACACTACCTACCTGGCCCAGAACTATTTTATTGACTCCAAACTGGAAGCATTAAATTTACCTGTAAATGTTTAACGATTGGCTCCTTAAGGGAAAAATGTGGGCATTACTAACATTTTTCTCCAAACTTTTGAAGTATAGACAATCAGCAAAACAATAAATAAAGCACTGATTTGTAGAGTTTACAGATTTTTGGAGTATAAATACATTGAAAAGTTAATTCTGGAGAACCACTTGGAGCTGACTCAAATACACACCAAGCTGGAAGAGACCCTTCCTTACTAATGTCTGAAATTTAACCAATAGACATTCTTTTCTTTGGGTACTAAAGGTCTTTTGACATTTCAGATTCTCCTTTGATAAATGCCAATATCCCGGAAACTGATCTTAAACTGCCTTCAGTAAATTATATTCCCTATCTATAACTGGGTGCGAGCCAATGCTAGCTCCTCTAGCACTTGTTTAAGCTCAGGGTCAGATAAGATTCATCCTGAGTCATGTTCCAAGGGTGTTAAAGGAAATTACTTAGGGTTAGAAGAAATCTGGCCCTTTCTTCCCTAGTAAGAATTTTTCAACAAATGAGATATTTTGCAGCTAGTATAAGGGGAGCCCTCTTAGGAGTTATAGATCTGGATTTAGAAAAACCTGGGTTCATATCTGGCCCTGAACAAGTCAATTGATATCTATCTATCTGCCTCAGTTTCCTCAGCTACAAAATGAGTGAAGATAAAAACACCTATCTCTCAGCGTTGTGGTGAGGATCAACTAAGATAATATTTGTAAAAGATTTTAACACAGTATCTGGCACTTATTTAAAGCTTGTTTCCTCCCTCCCCTCCAGGCATCTTGGGGAATCTTAGGTAGTATTCAGAAGAAATGTGTAATACAAATGTATGCGTGAAGTTGGTGATAAGATAATATAGTGAAGAGATATTGCCTATGCTGATCAGAGGATCATGAAATTGTATGTCAAGAGCAAGAAAGGACCTTAAAAATCATCTTCTTCAGCTTCCTCAATTTATAAATAAGGAGATGTACCCAGAAATTAGAAGCAACTTGTATAAGCTTAGGAAGTTAAGAAGCAGAAGGATGTGATTTGAACCTAGAATATAAGATCAAAGACAGCACTGGAAGGGAACTTAGAAGCCACCAAAATGACCAATATCTATCAATGTTCTTCACTTCCTTCCACAGTATGGATTGAGATATTTTTCCCCAAAAAAATATCAGTTGACTCTGGGACTTGATTGGCCAAGGTTCAAACCTACAACATTATGGTAGCCGTTAGCTTTAATATCCTGGTTACCTAAGGACATTAAAAGCTCATCCAACCAAACAAGTCTGCTCTAATAAGAGTCAATATTTCCATAATGGTTTAAGGTTTATAAATATTTTCCCTGCAATATCAAAGGCCAGGCATTTAACAAATAGAGAAACTGAAAGCCAAGGAGGAAAAGGAACTCACTTGGAGTCAATCACATTGTGAGTAATAGATTTGGACCCAGGTCTTTTGACCTCAGACCTCATGCTCTTTCCATCAACCCACAGCTGCCTTTGCGTTTTACAATGGTCCTGCCAGGTCTGAGGCTCATGACCCTTGCATTTCTTCTCTCTCTTTACACATTTCTTTGTCCACAAGCTGACCCTGAAACTAATAATAATACTAGCATTTATAAAGAACCTATTTTTGTTTGTGTTATCTCATTTTATCCTTACTGCAACACATTTTACTTACATGAGGAAATTGAAGTAGAGGTTAGGTAACTTGCCCATAGTCACATGACTATTAAGTATCTGTCAGTATTTGAACTTTGTTATTAACTTTGTTATTGTTCAGTCTTTTTCAGTCATGCCTAGCTTTCCATAAACTCATTTGGGGTTTTATCAGCAAAAATACTAGAACTGTTTGCCATTTCCTTATCCAGATCATTTCACAGATAAAGAAACTGAAGCAAACAAGGTTATTTGATTTATCTATGGTAACACAGCTAAAAAAGTGTCTGAAGCCAAATTTGAATTCAGGAAGATGAGTCCTCTTGATTCTAGGTCTATCCATTTAAGATATCTATGAAGGACCTTAGGTCTTTCCTATTGAAGGAGTCCCAGAATTATACTGCTTAATCTTAACTATTACAATAGCCTTATGATGGGTCTACCTGCCTTACATCTCTCCCTACTTTAATCCATCTTCCATTTAGCCACTAAATGATTTTCCTAAAGGACAAGTCTAACCATGTCACTCTTTCCCAAACTCCAGAAGTTCCTATTGGCTCAATGCTCAGTTGGCATTCAGAACCATTCCTAATCGTTTTCCCCTCACCCTATTATTTCCAGTCTTCTTGTACCTTACTTCCCAATACATAACTCTTTGGTCCATTGATAATGGTTTCCTTGATCTTTCATGAACAAGACTGTCAATCTCTCAGCATTTTCTCTAGTTGCCTCCATGCCGGGAATGCCCCCCCCCAACTCTAGCTAGCAACTTTCCTGACTACCTTTAAGACCCAACTAAAATCTCAATTTTTGCCTTTCTCAACCCCTCCTAATCATAGCATCTTCCCTCTTTTAATTACTTTCTATCAATATAGTATAAAACTGTTTTGTATATATTTGTTTGTTGTCTACCTTATTAAATTGTAAACTCCTCAAAGGCAGGGACAGTCTTTTACCTCTTTTTGTATTTTCAATGCTTAGTTTAGTATCTGGCAGATAGTAGGGTCTAATTAAATGTTTATGGATTAATTGGATTAATTGCCATTTTTTAAATCACTGTGAGAAACTATATCTCCCAAGAGTAATTTGAGGGCTGCTTTAAAATATTTTTCTAAATTTCCCACTCTGCCAGTCTTCCCCAATCCTAACTCCATCCCTACCCTTAAAATTCCTTTGCATTAAAGCATTGTGTCTCTAGATCCTTCTATATAAGTGCAGGTCTATACCTGAAGAGAATGGAATAATCATCCACTAACAGTTTAGCACAAATGAATATACTAAATTAAGTAGAACAGAGCATAGCACCATGGAGTAGAGTAGCCATGAGAAGGAACTTTAAAATTTACAAAACTCTTTATATATTGTTCATTTGACTCTTAGATGGTCCTGGTATTTCTCCTATGGTCCATGCTGCTAATGATGTTTCAGTGGGATTAACACCAATAGATACGAAGTCTGACTTGTATCATACCCTTGATTTTGACATTCTTAATACTTGGCATTATAGGAAATGCTTAATAAGTATTTGATGATTGCATCTTGAATTCCCCACATCTTCACTGAAATTGGATGAGACCCTAAGACCATCTTTTTCCACTCTGTCATTTTACAGAAGAGAAAATAGATTCACAGAAAAGGAAAATGTCTTACCCAATGTCACATTGCAAATCAATGTCCATGGTAGGGTTAGAATCCATTGCACTTGAGTCTGACACTCTTTTGTCTAAAACTGGATAGGCTGAGGTTGGGAGCAGTGAGTTGAATGTATAGGTCTTCAAATTGGAATTAGTCTTTGTCTTCAGTTTTTAAATTTTCTCCTTTCTACAGTATAAGCTCATTCAAATGTAATATGAAGGAAACAAAGAGGGAAACTAGAGTCTTGTGAGTTTTAGTTTTCCCATCTCATTGTCAAAGACATCCTCTCCTCTCTTGTTTCTGGGTCACAGGCATTGAAAGAGCTGAAAGATTTTCCATTTTGGCCCAGTTTGTCAAGGGAAGCAGGGAGAGCCAGGGTAGGACATAGCCTCCCTGTAATGAAGATGTTTATAACATTGCTTAGATGCTTGTGGTGGGGCTCAGGAAAGGCGTCAGCTATGGTTCTGCTGGAAGAGTTAGGGGGTGGGTGACTGAGTTTGGCCCTTCCTTCCCTTCATAAAAATGCATGGGTGGTATTGGGGGGTCATAAGGAAACTATCAGCACCAGGTCAAGGATAACCAGTGTGCATGGTAGAAGAAAACTGGACTGCAGAGAAGAAGATAACAGATTCATAGACCTAAAGCTAAATGGTGTCTCCAAGGCCATCCAGTCCAGCCCTTTCTTTTTACCCACAAAGAAGTAAGGCTGAGAGAGGCCAAAGGATTTGCCTAAGATAACATATCTAGGAAGAATCCTGGGTGAGATTTGAAGCCAAATTCTCAACTCCATAGTTAGAACTCTTTCCTCTGAACTCATAGAACCATGAACTAGGCTACAAGAGACAAAGCATTATCTAATCTAGTGAGAGTAGATGGAGGGGTCATGTGTTCAGTGAAAACTAAGGGAAAACCCAAAATCATAGTTAGGGGTAGAACTAGTAGATGGATGAGAGATAGATAAGCAACAGATGGACACAGAAAAGGGTGGGTAGAGAAAAGCAAAGATTGCCTCTTTTGGTGTTGGAAGTCTCAAGTCAAGGTCCCAATCCAATGGTGACAGCAGGGATGACAGCCTCTTCATGCATCTGTTCTACTTTCACTTAAAGGGATTTTTTTTAGTTTTTTTGTTGTTGTTTGTTTTTTGGTGACTGGAGGCATGGAGTGACAAACCAAAAGGCAGAAGCAGAGAGAATAACTGGATAGTAAATTTAGATAAGTTTTTCTTGAATGTGGGTTTCTTTCAGAATTTACATAAAGTCAAATTTGCATATGTACATTTATATAATGAGAGAAACTCTTAGAGTAGACAAATTTATATTTCTATTACTAGGTAACCAAGGCTCTGAGGAAGCAGAATTTTTGTTTTTGAAAGAATATGTAGCAAACATCATAGTTGTATGAATTGCTTTGGTCAAAATGGAGTAATCAAATAATAGTCAACTGCATGGTCATGAATTTTTCTGAATTTATCTAGGATAGTCCTAGAATGATAGTCATATAACCTGTACCATTTCCCCTGTGTTTCCTACCCCCAACTTGCATTTGTGTTAACATAAGGGGTTACAGTTTCACAAGTCCTATCAGAGTATTTCCCAAGAACAAACAGTGAGTAGAGTCAATTAGAGCTTCAAAAAGCCATTTGCTTAAGTGGTTTAGGAAGAAGAGTGTTTGCAAAACATTCTCCCCATGTGCCAACAAACTTGGGGTACACTCTCCCACAGGGACATATAGAATCTATGGGAGTCATAAAGATAGAATACTTGAAATATAGTAGTAGTGATTCATATGTGTGAGGAACACATATGGCTAAGGCAACTCATAGCTCTGGAAATGCAAGGTCTCAATATTCTTTCTCCAGAGAGATTCACAAAGTTCACATAGCTAGTGAGGAGTGATAGAAGAGAATGGTCAAATGACTCCATTGCTCACCTGGATATGCTCCTTACAAAGCATGGCATCTAGTCCTCTTCCACTGGAAGCTATCGATAACGTAGCATGTCTTCAGCTTCAGGTATGGCTGAGTGACTCGGGCCTTTAACCTGTAGTACTGCTATGCTCTTTTCACTTTAGGGTGCTACTCATTATTTCAGAGAATGCAAAGATGCATCTTCCTCAAGGTCTCAGTTCTGAGTTTGTCAAAGCCAAAACAGGGAGAATAGGGGCAGCTAGGTGGCGTAGTGGATAAAGCACCGGCCCCGGAGTCAGGAGTACCTGGGTTCAAATCCGGTCTCAGACACTTAATAATTACCTAGCTGTGTGGCCTTGGGCAAGCCACTTAACCCCATTTGCCTTGCAAAAACCTAAAAAAAACCAGGGAGAATAGAAGTATAGATTTTTTTTCTATCCACTTACTCCTTCTGTTTCAGTGTTGGGTTCCCTCAACCTAAATTGTAATGATCCTCCAATATATTTCTCAAATTTCTGTTGGATCTCTGAAAATGAATGGCTGAAAGGTTTTAAGATAACTCATATCCTGGGAGAAAATTCATTGTCTAATGACTTTTTAATATGCAATTGAGGTAATGGATACCTAACTTACACTTTATTACATGCTTCACTTATACATGAAAAGACATCACCCTTACCTTTCGTTGTCTCTTTTTGTCGTTTTATTGATGTTTAAATGGGGTAAAGGCTCTTTGAAAATGTCAGAATTTCCCCTTTATTGATACAAGCTTTGAGAACCCAGGGTCACTCATCTCCACACTCACAATAAGATATTGGGAGATGATTTTGGTGGAAACATTCCCTGATTTATGTCAGTTAAATTAGGCTCTGAGGATTTTTTTTTCATTTCCAAAAAGCTGAGGCACACTCCTTATCTTGTGGGAGTTTGGGAAATTCCCACATATGTACTGTTCCCTTCTAGAATATCAGTTTCAGAAGGTTATCAGGAAAAAACTGATCAGCATGAAATTCCTCGGCACTTGGACAACAGGAAAGGTCTGGATTTTTCTACCAAGATGTTCTGATCAGATTCTGAGCTTGCTGATTTGTGTGGTTTGGGTTTTTTGAGAGTTTTCTTTTTCTCTGAACTGGGAAGCTACAGCCAGAGAATTGGGGAATGTTGCAGAAAGGAATTGTGGTTAGAGAATAAGGAAAGTAGCCGAGTTTCAATGGTCTGGATATGGATGGAATACTGGGTGCTTGGTTTTCTTCCCCCTTGTTTCCTAAGAGTGCCTGTCTAGGTTTCAAAAACTGGTGGAATGCTCAGTGATTGGAAGGTTGTTCAGGCCCTGATTCCTGTTGAACAGAAACACAACAGTCATCATTGCCTCCCCACCCCCACACACACACACCTGATGCAAAACACCATGATAAACATTAAGGGATTTATAAAACTTTGCATCCTCTAGTCTCTGCTCTTAAGGAACTTATAATCAGGTAGCATGAAGAGACCTTAGAGAACTACCTCATCTAGGGAAAATGAAGTCTATAGGGATGCAGTGATTCATCCAAGGTCTTACAGTGAGTTAATGGTGGGATTAGAATTCAAATTAGCTGATTTCTAGACCATTGTTTTTTATCACATAGGAAATGAAATTATAACTCCATATCTTGGAAATGGGAAAAAGCTTGTTTCTACTAAAAGGAATTTGTTTCCCATATTGTCTCCCCTGATCCTCTAGTTTTCCATAGAAATTTCTAAAATTGATAAGAAATTATATAGTAGTTTGCAAATATTATGCAATTTAATTTCCTCAACAATACTCTAAAGTAAGTGGTATAAGTTTGTCATTCCTGCTTAACATCTGACGACAATGAAGATCAAAGATATGAAGCCAATTGTCAAAATCATAGACCTAGCCAATGATGGAGTTGGGACTCAAACCCATATAATATGTCTCAAGCGCTGTACTCCACACCTGCCCCTTGACTTGCTGGAATAAATGCAAATGCTACAAGAATAGGAAGAATAGGATATCCATTCCATATTCGTTTGCAGAATTACATCTCCCAGAATCCATATTTACAGCAGCTTTTAGCATAGGGATGGCTAAACAGAAACAGGAGAGAAAATGTCATCTGATAGTTGGCCCTGATGTTCTTTTCATCAGGCATTTTAGTTGAAGGACAACACTCAGAATAACCTGTTTTTAATTTTCGTGTGAGTTTTGTGCCAAGGATCCAGAACTTCCTTACATTGCTGTGGTGAGATGTGAACAGAAATATCCACAGTTAGACTGATTCTAACACTGATCTTTAACCTCTGTGCTGTGAGTGAAACTGCGTGTATCCCTCTCCCATTGTGCCAAAGAAAAGCTGTAGAATGGAATCTCAACCAGCAATCAATCTTCAAGCTCAGACTATTAAAAATTCAGGAAATGATGGGGTCAGTGCTTCTTGGTTGATTTAATTTGTCATTAGTTACCTTATATTCTGATTTAAATGTCCTTTACTGTGATGTCATATGATTCTAGCTTAATTGGGGGAGATTCTATGGGAGAGGAGTTCTTGTAAGTTCTGTATCAGCCTTTGACTGACATGGATCTGGGACTCATCAACAGGAGGTCACCTTAATGAATATAGGCAATACACAAGTTGGACAATCCACCTGCTACCTTGGAGTATGGGGGCTTCTAGAATTTCAATAGATCCAATAGTGCGAGTCAACACATTAAAAAAGGTCTGTATTAGGATGCCGGAGAACTGGCTTCTGTCCCTAGCTATCACAATAACTCACCTCATGACTTGTGAGACACTTCCATTCTCTTGGGCCTCAGCTTTGTCCTTTGCAATATGAGGAAAGCTATATTAGATCATCTCTAAGATAACCCTTCAATTTCAGATGTTCTCTGTTCTAAGGTTACTTGCACTTCTGATAGTCTATGTTTGAAATTCCTTTCCAGTTCTGATATTCTGTGCGCTTAAGGTCTTAGGTAAACATAAGCATGCTTACAAGGTATGCTGGATATTGCCTAGCTACATATAAATGTCTCAAAAATTGTTATTTTGTGTTTACTTTTTTTCAAGTTTAGTTAATTTCAGAAATAAGTTGTTTTGAGTTCTTTAGTTTGATAAATAACAATAACGTCCTTTATAACTGGGTATTCCATAAATGTTTGTCTTTTTTAAATAAATAAAATTCCATGGTTACACACCCTAATGATGCTTTTGGGTTCCTTCCAGCTAAGGGTCTATGTTTTAAGACTTGTTGCAGCTCTGAAATTCCTTGTCCTAAGATCGCTTCCAGTTCTGGGATTCTATGTCCCAATCTGACTTTCTGTGACTGAAAGGATCCTAACTCCCTTCAGGTATGCAGAAGCCTTGAGGCAGGTCTGGGGTGGACCCCAGAGTAGTTTTGTCAAAAGGCTCCATGAAGAGATCTTAAACAAAAATTTCAATCTGCAGTTAGCCTAAAAGAAGAGCATAATGAGAAAACAACATGGTATGTGGGCTGTGGGGAGGAACCGAGTCAAAATATGTGCTGAAGATTCAGCTGGGTGTTTCGGGTCAGCCAATATTATTTTCTTTTTTTTAAAATAGGTGCCAGCCAATCATTCCAGTGTGCTGCCCATTGCAAACATGATTTGAGCCCAGTGTATCGGGATGTAAAAATACAAATGGGGAGGGAAGTATGCCAGGGTCTGAGTGAATACAGGCAAGGGCTGCACCAGAAAGTCCAGCACTGGAAGTTAAATTGGGCCTATGGCTTTGGCCAACGTACAGGCAAAGAGCCAGAATTGGGAGGTCAACTCCTATAGGGAGGGGAATGGGAGGGGCAGGCAGAGGAGAGGGGCAGACCAGAAGCTGATTTCAAGTAAACATTAGAATCAGTCTTTTAGGCATCAGCCAAAGCAAGAGAGGAAAAAAACAGGGAGCTGATTCTGAATAAACAGGTGTGGGGAATTCTGTGTAGGGTAAGGTGGAGTTGGGGGGAGCCTCAGGCAGGGGAGTTGGTCTGATGATGGTGGTGATGGGTACAAGTCTAGGCAGGCAGATGGATTGGCTGCTCCAAGGAGTCTAGCCCAAGATAGCAGAGACCCAACAGGAGTGGGTAGACATGGAGGCAAGGTGGGTCAAAGCCCCAAAACGAGGAAATAAAACACTAGGCTAAGATTCGAAGCAAAGAAGGAATAGCGAGTTTGACATAAGAGACTCTGGGTTTTAGTTTTGACTTTGCAATTAGGCACATCACATTCCTTCTTGGGCCTCAGTTTTCTTTTTTTATGTAAAGGAAGGGACTTAATCTAAATTAAAAATCTTTTACCCATTGTTTCAGATGATCCTGAAGGGTAGAACAAGAAGCAGTGGGTAAAAGACAGAGACAGATTTTAGGCTCAATTTAAGGAAAACCAAAGTAATGTTCCTTTCCTTTCCTTCTGGAATTTCTGGGTAAATGTATAATGACCAAAAAATACACCCTTAACAATTTTTAAGCTTACCCTACTTTCTTAATCCTATTCCCCCCTCCCAAACACTTTCTTAGTCTAAAAATAAACACAACAATAAATCAAACCTAGATTCATAGTATAAGCAGATTTCCAAGATGTAAACTCTTAGACTGAAATATTTAATAATCAGTTCTGACCAGTTCAGTAGAGTTTATTCCAGCACACCCCTGACTGAGTTCCATTTCTTCCATAAAGATACCCCTTGACTTCTGATTCACAACGTCTCTCTTCTGTGAAACCCAAGAACACCTAGAATACACAACTGATTCCTGAAGTCTGTCTTTTTCCTTGTCATCACCATTTTCCCATTTACCTTCCTCACCTGACTATGAGTTCCCCGAAGGCAGGGACAGGGATAGGATGTTCACTCTTTAAGCATCCCTGAAGAGAGGAGTACCAACCTGGGGCTTCTTATAGTCACAGCAGATGCTAGTTGACTGCCTGGTGGTCATCAAAGCAAATTAAATCAGGAAGTAAAACTTTAGGAAATGAATATGAGCTAGAAAAAACAACAATGAAATTTTTAAAAATGCAAACTTTTTGCTGAGTTTAACCAAGACAATGAAGTGGCAACATTTATACATTCATTCAGTAAACGTTTATCAAATACCTTCTTTATTAACTTTAATATGTTTTAACTCAGCAAGTGCTGAATGAATTTCAACATAAATTTTTTAAAAATATGCTTTTAATTTGAACTGCATTTTTTAAGGCTAAATCAACTTTTCCAGTGAATTTCTTTATGTTCATTTGCTTATCTACAGACAGCAATCTCTCTGAATTAATAGATGTTTCTGAAAGACTGGAGGGTAATAATGAACAGAGTCTGGCCAGCCTTGGAGTTAGGAATGTCTGGGTTCAAGTCTTCTTCTGACTCATATAGGCTCTGTTACCATGGGCATGACATGTTACCTCTAAATTCCCCAGCTAAGTCTTAGGAATTACAGAAGTTTTACTATAGAGTTACAGAGGGTTACTCATCTATATAAATGGAGGAAGTTTCAGGATGAAATTACAAGTTCAGAACAATTCTGTTTGTGTGTGTGTGTGTGTGTGTGTGTGTGTGTATAAAATAAATCAATGCCCAAAATCAGAAGAACCCAAACTTTAATTAGAGAGCACTAGTATCAGCTCTTCCACTAGATGATCTTAAAGGCAAGGCAAGTATCCTCTCTGGATATTCATTTCCTCCTCTATAAAGCCAATGAGTTGGATTTGTGGAATCACTAAAGTTCCTTCCACCTCAAAAAAGTATAATCCTATTGGAGAAGAAAATGGTGAATCACTAATTTTCTTGCCAAGAAATACCTAAATGGGGTCATGATGAGTTGGACACGACTGAAAAGACTCATCATCAATGATAACAATGTTCTATCTTACTGCTGTGCTCCAAACTTTCCTACCTTCATCTGCAGGTGAGATTTCAACTTTTTGGTCAGTAAAAAGAGAGATGCTGTGCTGTTGAATATAACATACATTTTTTTTAGGTTTTTGCAAGGCAAATGGGGTTAAGTGGCTTGCCCAAGGCCACACAGCTAGGTAATTATTAAGTGTCTGAGGTCGGATTTGAACTCAGGTACTCCTGAATCCAGGGCTGGTGCTTTATCCACCATGCCTCCTAGCTGCCCATGCAATTTCTTTTTTAAAAATGTATGTTATATGGGGCAGCTAGGTGTCAGTGGATAGAGCACCAGCCCTGGAGTCAGGAGTACCTGAGTTCAAATCCGACCTCAGACACTTAATAATTACCTAGCTGTGTGGCCTTGGGCAAGCCACTTCACCCCATTTGCCTTGCAAAAACCTAAAAAAAAAAAAAAAACTAAAAAAAATTGCACATAAGCTCACAGCCTCATATACAATGCTCTCCTGCCTTTTTTGTTTGCAGTTTAATGTTCAACTTTGTTGATGTTTAAGTTCAAAATAAAAAGCAAAAATTTTTAATAAAATGGGAATAATAATCCTTGGTTTACTTGTCTCACTGGATATAAGGCTAAAATAATATAATTGATAGGGAAAAGTTCAGGAAAAAATTAATAAGAGATTATTATTGTAACCTTTTTGAGATACTGTGAGTCAGGAATTCTATATCACAGGAGAGGAAAAGTTTGCCTCAGTTGTTCCTATGTCGTGCCATCTCTGGGGACTCACTCTACATGTGGCTTTGCCCTAGGACTGAAGCCCCAGGAAGTGTCTTTCTACTGTGTTCTGTCTTCTTGGACTTATTTGGTACGAATTTTGTTTATTTGTCAAACACTTATTAAGGACCCATAAATAGATATGGATATAGATATATACATATATGTAAAAAGTTGAGTTATTCTTCCCTACTCTCCCTACAAAATACAGGGGAGGAAATGTTAATGTGTTAACAAAGTGCAACACTTATTTTTCCTTCAGAACTTTTCACCCAGAACAAACAACTTTCTCTGTCATAAGTGGAGAGGCCATTGGCCTGGCAGAGAGTAACAGTGTAGAGAAGACCCTTGGGTCTGGGGAGTTGGAGTGGGGTTGATTCTTTTTCTACCCCTCCTCCCCCCTCAGGGCCTTAGCCATGGCCCCTAAAAAGAATCTACTCTTTAGACAACAATCTTAAACAGCTAGGCCAGACCAGGGGTGCTCAGCTGAGTAACTCCCCTAACAGATTCTGCCCTCAGGTGAAGCCTCTTCTTCATAAGAGAGAAATGACATCAAAGCCTTGTTCAGAAGTCTTGAGTTGCCTTGGCAACATGAGACCACTACATGTATGTCACCACCCTCAAAGCCGGAGCCCACTGTCCCCATGAACAATGTATGTATATGTATTCATGTATAGATAAATATTATATGCATGTGTGCAAGTCATGTAACCCTGTAACAAGGAAGAAGCTATATGACTCAGTGGATGGAGTACTAGGTCTAGGGTTAGGAGTCCCTGAGTTCAAGTCTGGACTCAGAAATGTACTGGCTCTGTGACTCTGGGCAAGTCATTTAACCTCTGCCTGTCTTTATCCATTGGAAAAGGAAATGCAGACCACTCCAGTATCCTTGCAAAGATTGACAAATATGGTCCATGGGATCACAAAAAGGCATATAAGACTGAGCAAATGAAGAATAACAGTTCATATAAACAAGTATATACAAAGACATTCAGACATATATTTATAGTTACAGATATATACATATATTTATAGATATATAAATATGTAAGTACATGTACTGGTTTTTGTTCAGTATTCAGTTATATCTTTGTGATCACATGATGTTTTCTTGGCAAAGATACCTGAATGGTTTGCCATTCCAGTGGAAGGAATAAGATAAATTGGTTAAATGACTTGCCCGGGGTCATACAACTACTAAGCAACTGAGTTCACATTTGAACTCAGGTCTTCCTGACTCCAAACCCAGTGCTCTTATCTATTGAACTATCTGGCTACTTCCTTGTACAGGTACAAATATATAGAAAATGTATTCTACATAAATAAATATATCTATATATTTACATGTATGAGTACATATGTGTATGTAAATGAGATCACAAAGAGCTGGGCATGCTTTATGTGACCAAACAACAAATCTCATTCTTTGAGAACTGGCCAATTGCAAAGTGCCACTTAGCTTGTTTCATGGACTTTTAAAGTGTTAGCAAAATCAAGGCAATAAGCTTTTATTAATCACCAGCTATGTTCCATTCACTGTGCTATATGCTGGGGAAACCAAGAAAGGCATTAAAAAAAATAATCTTTGCTCTCAAGGTCTCACAGTCTACCTGAGGAGAGGCCATACCAACAACTATGTCTAATCAAGATATCATTAGGATAAATTGGAGTTAATCTCAGATAAGATAGTAGCATTTGAAGTGACCTTCAAGCTAGATACAGGGTCCCAGAATGCAGTAGTGGTAGTAGTGGCAGACCCAGTCCCCCATTCCTCTATGCTACCCAGTCATTATCTCTATTTCTGTACTCCTGGGCAATGTACCCCATGCCCCCTTCACATACTACTCAATTGTTCTACCCTCTGTCTATTCAGTCTATTCCTAGACTTTCTGTTTGATTGCTCCAATCTCATGCTTAGCTATCTTTAAAAGGCCAAGCTTAAATGCGCCTTTGTCAGAGAAATTTCCTGATCCCTTCTTTAACTGGAAAAAAATCATTTCTCTCTTAACCTCAATTCTCATTTTGTACCTTGTACCTCTCTTATCTTGTACTTATTTTTACATATCTGTACACATCTTTCTTCATTTCCACCCTGTCCTCTACACCACAAGCAATGTAAAATGTCATATATACATATTTATAAATATAAAATATAAAGTTACTGTCAATGTATATAAAATATATATTTATGAATATGAATATACGAATATGTCTGTGTGTGTGTATGTGTGTGGTCAATCATGTGTTCTTTTAGCTCTGATATTCTGTACTTGGAAGAGAAGAAGGGCCACCCTCTTATTTCCCTCAGGGATCATTAGAGAGCCCCTCAGAGCTGTTTTTGTTCAGTCTCACAGTAACCTGGAACTCATGTCTCCCCTATCAGCTAGGGATGGTTTAATACCCTAGCTGGGGGGCCTTTGCAAAGCTGCAAGTTTGAAGCAAGCTGATACAGGTGAATAGAAGGTATGGCATACCAAACTGCTGAGAGAACTCTCTCCACCTGTGCCCCTGCCCTCTTCCCCCCACTCCCCACCAAAAGCAACACCTACCATACAAGGTAGTCTTTCCCATTTTTTTTAATGAGACTAGAATGCCTATCAATAACTCTTTTGTTGTTCAGTAATGAATGCTTGATGCTTCATGGCCTGATTTGGAGTTTTCTTGACAAGGATACTGGAGTGGCTTGTCATTTTCTTTTCCAATTCATTTTACAGATGAGGAAACAAAGGAAAACAGGATGAAATAATTTGCCCAAGATCACACAGCTAGTAAGTATCTGAAGTTAAATTTGAACTCAGGTCTTTTTGATGGAGTTTAGAGTCAACAGCATAGAAATGATCCTCAGACCAACGTTGGCTGACGAAATCACAAACTGAAAACACTTAGAAAGAAGAGAGACCTTGAGGTATTTAGGGAAAAGGTGGGACTAGAGTGAATTTGAGGTGACTGGATGAGGAGAAAGGGCATCCAGGAAAACTGAACAGGATAAGACTTGAGGTTCTGCAAGCAATGATTAAGGCTAGGTCTCAGCAGGCTTTCCACGCTCCCCACTGAACCACTAGGGTGGCCTCGAGCCCAGCTCCATCACCAACCACATACATCACTTTCTGTATGTTCCTTGCCTTCTCTGGGCTTCAGCCTATTCATTTGTCAAATAGGGATAATGTTCCACCCCACTCCCCAATCTCACAATCAGAGAAATAAATGAAAGAATGTCAATGAGAGTAGGGTTTTTTTGAGGGGGTGGATAGGTGGGTGACATGAGTTGAAGGAGGGGAAGAAGAGGTATATCTCTATTTGTTCACACACATGAGTGAAAATCCTTTAAGAAGATTCAAATTCTGGGGTGGCTAGGTGGCACAGTGGAGGGGCGGCTAGGTGGCGCAGTGGTTAAAGCACCGGCCCTGAAGTCAGGAGTACCTGGGTTTAAATCCGGACTCAGACACTTAATAATTACCTAGCTGTGTGGCCTTGGGCAAGCCACTTAACCCCATTTGCCTTGCAAAATCCTAAAAAAAAAGATTCAAATTCTTCACAGCTAGGTGATGTAGTAGATAGTCAGGAGGACCTAAGTTCAAATCCAATCTCAGACACTTAATAGTTACCCAGCTGTGTGACCTTGGGCAAGCCACTTTAACCCCATTGCCTTGCAAAAACAAAAAAAAAAGATTCAAATTGAAATCATGCCAATGTTCTATAAGATAGCTAGTGTAAACATAGTAACATCCATGACACAAGAAGCAGAGACTGTCTTGGCCCAATGCTAGGCTGTAAGTTATTCCACTTCCATGGGGGAAGTAGAGAAGGACCATGTATTTCTGTGGCAACTAGATCTGAGTGAAGGAAACTGAACGAGGGAGGGAGGCATTCTGCAAGAGGTAGTGATAGAGGTAGACAACTGACCCAATCTTGACGGCAACCGAAACCATTTGTGTGGGTCACGTGTCCAGACTAGAGGCAGTATGCACAAAAATTTGGCAGGACAAGGGAGTGCAGGGGTGGGGAGCATGAACTATTGGGAAGAGCCTGGCTGAGACCTAGTCTTAATCATTGCTAGCAGAACCTCAAGTCTTATCCTGTTCAGTTTTCCTGGATGCCCTTTCTCCTCATGCAGTCACCTCAAATTCACTCTGGTCCCACCTTTTCCCTAAGTACCAAAAGGTCTCTCTTCTTTCTAAGTGTTTTCAGTTGGTGATTTCATCAGCCATCATTAGTCCGAGGGCCATTTCTATGCTGTTGGCTCTCAGCTCCATATGTCCATTCCAAATCTCTCTCCTGAGCTTTAGTTCCACATTACAACTACTCTATTCAGCATTTCAAACTGGCTATCCTCTGGGCATCTGAAATTCCACACTACAAAACCAGAACTCATTGCCTCCCTTCTTATAAATGTACCACTCTTCCAAACATATCTGTTGCTGTCAAAGATGTCATCATCCTTCCAGTCAACTGAGTTCAAAATCTTGCTGTTTTTCTGAAGTCCTCACTCTTATTCATCCTATATATCCAATCAGTTGCCAAATCGTGTCATTTCTGTCTCTATAACATATCCTGCTTACATTCCCCTCCATACTACTTACATAGTCACCACTCATGTTCAAACTCCCATAATCTTTACCTCTGCAATTGCAGTTGCCTTCTATTTAGTCTTTCCTACCTCAATCTTTCCCCCACTCTAATCAGTTCTCAATAACCAGTCACCAAAGTGATTTTCTTAAATTGTGAGTCTAACCATGTCTCCCCTTGTGCTATGAAACTATCTCCTATAGTCAATGTCCCTTAGGTTAGTCTAGGTTATTATTATTATTATTATTATTATTATTATTATTATTATTATTATTATTATTAAGAGACCAGGAAAACATACTCTAAAGTTAATGGATCCAAGGAAATAAGACTCAAATTTTTGCTGCAGTTTCTTGGTCCCTTAAATATAAAAGCTTAATTCATAGGGTTGACGTTCTTCAACTTCTACACATGTTTATGACTAGGTATGTTTTGTGGCAAATGTGAAGGCAGAGGAGTTTGGCCCAAATAAATGTGTGTTGTAATCTTGTTGACTATCCCTTTCATGTTACTTTGAAGTAAATTTCATTTTCAAAAAAATGTGAGTCTATGAGTATCTCATTTACTTTCTTTGTTCCATTTTTATTAATTTTTTCCCAATTATATGCAAAGATAGTTTTCAACATTCATTTTTGTAAAGTTTTCTTCCTCCCATTCCTCCTCCCTCCCTAAGGTAGCAGATAATCTGATGTAGATTGTACATGCACAATCATATTACATTTATTTTCATACTAGTCATGCTGTAGAATCAGAAGAGGAAAAACCATGAGAAAGAAAAATAAAAAACAAATTTTAAAAAGTGAAAATTGTATGCTTTGATATACATTCAGACCCCATAGTTCTTTCTCTGAATGTGGATGACATTTTCCATCACAGGTTTTTGTGAATTGTTTTTGATTACTGTATTTTGAGAAAAGCTAGGTATATCATAGATGATTATCATATAATTTTGCTATTGCTGTGCACAGTGTTCTCCTGGTACTGCTCACTTCCCTCAGCATCAGTTTATCCAAGTTTTTCCAGGTTTTTCTGAAATGCCTGCTCCTCATTTCTTATAGAACAGTATTCCATTACATTCATATACCACAACTTGGTCAGTCATTCCCCAATTGATGGGCATCTCCTCAATTTCCAATTCCTTGCCACCACAAAAAAAAAGCTGCTATGAATATTTTTTGTACATCTGGATCTTTTTCTCCTTTTTTTATATATCTCATTTCAGTTTGATCTAAAACTGAATCACTAGTCCAAGTGAGTCAGACTTGGTCCAGATCAGAATGACATTGTGGTTGAAGCAGGGAAAGGTCAATATAAGGAAGCCCTGGGTAATCCCATGGTCTGATATGAGAGTCTTCACTTTTGTGGTGACTGTGCTTCTAGCAGTCCTAGCTCTGTTCTTCAAATCCTCTCAGTGGGATGAGGAAGAGGTACCCCACTAACCTGGTGGAATTAGAAAGAAAAAAAAGACAAATCTGTCTATACCTCTCATTTTTGGTGAAGAATGGTGAGAGAAAAGTCAAATGAGTCCCAGGAGAGGACTCTTGTATTCTTCCCATCCCCACTTGAAGTGGTAACTTCTGTCACTTGCAGATAGAACATGCACACTGGCTTACATCAATCTCTGGTTGCTTCTTGAACTTTGTGGATCTTTTCCTGAGCATAAGGAAGTAAACTCTGATCCTGAGATCCTCATCTTGACCACAGCTTAGTGATCTCAAGAGGTCATGAATGCCCAGCTATGGAATTCAAAAGCTTGCAAAAGAATGAATGCTGGAAACTATTTTAGCATGTAATCGGAAAAAATAAAAAATAAATAAAAAAGAATGCCTAACTATATTAGGTGGAGATGACTAGCAGCAGGAGCCCCTTCATCTGAGTCAGGAAAAGATGACCTGATCTATGGAGTTCCCTAAAGTAGACACTGGTGCTGTTCATGACATCATTAATGTGTTATATAAGCAGAGATGCCTTAACCTTCAGATACCAACAGCAATTAGAAGAGTAGAGTACTTGCTGCAACACTCAGCCCCTTGCAGAGGAGGTGATAGCAGCATCCTAGGCAGTGGCAACATTCATACCAGCCTTAAGTCCATTAGAGTGGACAGTGGCTGGCCCCAAAAGAGAGAAGTAGTGGCAGTTCTTGGACCTCAGCAGAGGAGGGTAGCAGCAATGCTTGGGGCAGTATTTGGGCCCCAGGACTCAGGTTTTGACTAAAGGGGCATTAGAAGCTTGCAGAGGAGGAGCAGTGTCATGGCCCCAGTGAATAGAACTGAGTCCCAATTCAGTGACGTAAGCATCAACAAAGGCCCCAGCAGGTCAGTTGGTAACTCAGGCACCAGCACAAACAACAACACAGGCAGGACCAAGGCAACCCTTTGGTTATTGTATTATTGCCCTGATAAGGCTCCTCACCATGCTAGGATGTGTTGCTAGTACTTTAAGAGGTCAACAGAAAACCACAGAACTCCTCCCCAGAAAGAATGTGGAGGACAAAGGGGTTGAATTGTTTAGATGTTTGTTTGAGGGCAGATGAGATTATTTCTATATTTCTCTCAACCACCCTCAAAGATTAGAGCTCCTTCCCCTTCCTGACCCAGAAAGGAGATTCTGGCTTATGAACTAAAAAGCAAAGACTAGGTAATTTTATGGAATAAGTCTCATTATTGATATATATATCTGTGAGGCTCCATACGAAAGGATAATGACTGCTAGGCTATCTGGTTATGACCCTCTGATGAGGGTCACTGTTTGAACCAGATATGTCATTATCTTCACTCTAGCCTTGATGTTCCTAGTGCTACTCTTGCTCATTAACATTGGTTTAAATCAGGAACATCACTATGAAATGCAAAGATTTGACAATCTCACCACAGAGACTCAAATATTATCTGGAACTTGATATTCTCTGAAAGGTACTGGCTCTGACCTATGATGAAGGTCAGCAATCATACCAGAAATATTTTTATCTCTGTGGCCCTGATGTTTCTAGTGCAACTTTTGTTTGTTATCATTGTTTTAAATCAGGAACATCACTGTGGAATACCTAGATCTGACATAATTCAGCATAGGAACACAAATATTATCTGGAACTTCAATGTTTTCCAAAAGGGGAAAGTAAACCATGAATTTGATCTCTATAATTGCTTGCTGTCTTATTTGATGTCTTTTTGCTTTTGTTTTTCTTTAGTCTGAACTAAGCTTTTTTTCTTGTGTTGGCTTTTTTATATCCCTGAGGTCATAATTGTCCAGTTATCATCCTAGGACCATTTAAGTACTAAAAGGTCTAGTCTCTAGGATTCCTTAGGACCTTGCCACCAAGGGGTGGGATAAGGTTGAAGCAATTTAAGGTCCCTGTCATATAGCTAGGTTAATTTTCCTCCCCAAAAGGAAATAAAAGGTTTAATTGGACTAGGAGGCTAATGATGAAGCCACTAATAGAGTTGTCATATTGCCTAAATATAGATGTCCAGCCCATGAGAAGTGGAGAACTCCTTCTAACCAAGGCATACTAACCATGGCAAATAGGAAGTCAGGAAAGCTTCATCCAAACGCTTCAATGCTGTATCCTTACTGAAGATACTTTCTGTGTTCTTGTTAAGTAAAACTTCTTTTATTAAATTTGTTTTTACAGTCTTAAATTTGAACCACCAAATGGGCCTGAGTCATGTTTGACTAGGAAAACAAAATCCAGTGACTCCCTATTGCTTCTAGGGGCAAAGAAAAAAACTCTTCTATTTGTTGTTAAAATACCTTCATAGACTAGAAATTTTCTATTTTGTGGTCTATGAATGAATAACTCTCTTCCATGATAAGATTCATTCATAGCAGCCCACTTGCTATATACTGCAGCAACAACAGCATACCTCCCAATTCCTGTTTTTCACTGGTTGACACTCATAATTAGAATCCATGCCCTTCACACCTCCCTTTCACAGAATCCCTCCCTCCTTTCACAAGCTCATGCCCTACCTTTTACATGTCTTCCCTATTCCTCCAGATACTAATGCACTCCCTCCTTAACCTACCTACATTCATTTTGTATACATGATGCATCGATCAATAAATATCATTAGGAGAAGCCTAGATAAGGTTCCAGCCTCAATCTACTTCTACTCCTGTACTAGGGAAATGTTCAAATCAAATCTCTAAAGATCCAATTCAGAAGGAGAGCCAATAGTTAGGGCTCCTGAGATGTGCATTAGGACTTCTTGCCTCTATCCTCTTTTAAGCTCAGTCTGTATGGATGGTCAAAGTTTTGCTCCTTGATCCCAAGTGGTGGCTTCCAGTATCATGCTAGACTTTTAAAAGACTAGAATTGGTTCCAATCAGTATTTATACTGTTATGGGTATTAGAGGGTCAGGACATACTAGAATCATAGTGTAGACTTTTCTGCTTATATAAATGACTTCTTTGGAAAATTTCAATCTTGCGTGGATGTTTACCAGGTATAGATACTCATTATTCACACAAGTTAAAACATCACCCCATGATGTCCTTGATCCAATGAACACTCAAACCATCAAGGCTTGCTAAAGGTTTTTAAGGTATTTTTTCCCAAATACCTGTCCTAAAAAGTTGAGAAAATGATGGTTACTTGAGATCCACTGTCCAGGAGAGCATCACAGTCGACATTCTTAATTTTTATCATCATTTTTACAGGAGAATATCAAGTTCCAGATAATATTTGAGTCCCTGTGGTGAGATTGTCAATGAGTCCAATTTGACCTGAGGAACTGATAACAAAGTCAATGCTAACTATTCCTAGGACATGAGATGATATCCTACCTTGACCCTATTTTGGTTTCCCAAAGCTGAATTTGAAGATTTTAACTTCTTCATGACCAGTACTGCATTTTCTTTGTGGTATTAAGGAATAACTCTCTTCCATGTTGAGATTCATTCATAGTAGCTCACTTGCTGTACTGCACCAACAACATTAAGTCGTGGCCATCTCATTGACAATTACAGCAAAAGATGGATTTCTGGTGATTAGTACCTGATGGAAGTGTTCCTATTTTTTTAAAAAAATTCATTCATTTATTTTTGAATTTTATAATTTCCCCCTAATTTTGCTCCCCCCCCCCACAGAAGGCAATCTGTTAGTCTTTACAAAGTTGGAAGTGTTCTTATTTCAGGCATTTGTGCATTTAGTTTCCTTAGTTCTCTACCTCTCCAAGGAGAATAAGATTAGTCCATCTCTTACCTTTATTGGCTCAAGTTTTGCACCCACAGCCTCCCACTGGTGGTACAATTGCTCTGTTCTATTCAACGTGGGGAATATGGTCTAGAGACTGCTGAGGATGAGTCCTGTGGTTTTTGTGATCCTTAAATCTCCAGGGCACCTGTCTCACTGTCATCATGGTTGGCAGTGGTTTCTGTGTCTGCTGAGATCTGATGACATCTGCAACCTGCAAAGTAATTTTTCTTGTATTTTCAGAAGTACTTTTCTATGTCATTCTCTACATGTGTAGCTCCTGGAGATTCTCTTTTGCACTGAATAGTAACAGAGACAAAATGAGCACAATGGTTTTTTCATCCAAGTCTCTCAAAGATCACAGTTAAAGTCGACATACATTCAGGTCAGATAACATCTGACCTTGCCTCTTTGAGGCTATCACCCATCCTTTGCTGATAACCCCTTTAGACTCTCTGTTAGTCTCTCCTCACTTTGTCTGCTCAGGGGCCTTCCAGTATCCCAGGTATATCTTGCTTGGCTAACCCAAGTCTCCTTAAGAGACATAATTTATTTATGTCAAAAGAAAATGTCAATTTGAGGCCTATGATATCTGACTGACATAGAGTCTTTGGCCTCAGCCTTACAGGTGAAGTAGAATTCCTAAATTTTATTATGACATTCAGTCCCTCTGTAGGAATGACTCCTTTGATTATTTTGATCTACTCATCCATAGAGGGCACATAAGTCTGAAATTTTCAGGAATGGATCTCTTTTGTCAATTAAGATATATTCCCCCGGTCAAAATTCTCAGGTAGGACTTAAATAATACTTGAATTGTGTTACCTCCCTTTCCCCCCATTAGTTTGTAAGCTTCTTAGGGAAGCTAGGTGACTCAGTGGATAGAGCACCAACCCTTAACTTATTCACTTAACCTTATTGCCTTGCCAAAAAAAAAAAAAAGATCACAAACTTCCTGAGAGCATGGACTATCTTTTTTTGCCTCTTTTTGTATCCCTTATCCTTAGCACAGTGCCCACACATAGTAGGTGCTTAATATATGCCTATTTATTGACTGACTTAACAATAGTGACTTTTACTTAATTGCCTAATATCTTTAAAATATCCTCATTCTAAACCTTTGGATCTATACCATATATTAAAAGACTTCTTCAGTAGCAAAAGCAAGACAATATTATTCAATAATCATAGCTCCTTTCTTTTCCAGATTTTATCTCACAAGTATCTGCATGAATACATAACTATTAATGAAATTAATAAAAGTGCAATGACTCAGCTATGATGAGGCATTGAATGATATATTGTGCTTAAGCAATATAAAAGACATGAATTCAAATTATGAAAACAATACCAATGGCTTTTTTATGGATCCACATGTAGCAATTAATTTATATATAAATAGTATTCCAATTTTTAAGAGCTATATCATAGCAATAAATTCAGTCCTTGCATAATAACAGTGTTTTCATATCAACTTTAGGTTAGGGTGAAACCAAGTCAATTTAAATAAGACTTGTTACACCTCCAAAAAATAATAAAACAAAAAACACCATATTTAATTTACTTTCTTATCTCCTTGACTACGAACTCATAAAAGTCAATAAACATCTTTCATTATCTTCCAGTTATCACCACCAAACCTAGCTTGTGGCACAGAGTAGATGCTTGGTAAATATTTGATTAAATGTATACAAGCATAAGAAATGGAAAGAAAAGATGTCAGCTTTATGGAATTAGAACGTTAATACTAACAATAATCTAGGAAGAAAGAGTGTTGATTTTGGAATCTAAGAAATCTTTAGAGTTTCTCAGTTGTTAGTACACACCCCCCTCAATAAATATTTTGCATTTGTTCATCTCTGAGCCTATATTTTCTTCTGAAGGAAGATATTTCCTTATGGCAGAGACTTTTAAATATTTTTATTTTAGTCTCTGTATCCCCATTAGCTGGACCCTAGTGGGCACTCAGTAAATGTTTACTGGGACAGCTAAGTGGCACATTGATTAGAGTGCTGTACCTGAGTCCTCGGGTAGTCAGAAGACTCATCTTCCTGAATTTAAATCCAGCCTCAGACACTTACTAGCTGCATGACCCTGGGCGAGTCACTTTACCCTATTTACATCAGTTTCCTCCTCTGGAAAGTGAACTGAAGAAAAGAATGGCAAACAACTCCAATATCTTTGTCAAGAAAATCTAAAATGGTGACAACAAAAAGTGTTTATTGAATTTAACTGACTTAGATTTTAATCTTGTCTCTGCTATAAATTATGCAACCTCAGGTGCCATCTCTGAGTCTTAGGGGAGTATGGAAAGAGCATAGGCCCTGAATTTAGAGAGCCTGGGTTCAAATTTTGACTGCTGAATTAAGAGCTGTGTGACCAGAGGGCAGTAACTTACCTTCTCTGTTTCTCCCTTTATAAAAAGAAAAGATTGAGCCAGTTATTTGACCTTTCTGGAGTCTGGGTTTCTCATAAAATGGAACTAGTTCCTTACTCAGGTTTCTTTGAGGTCTAAAGCTATGATCCTCCTTGATCTCTTAAGATTAGAATTGGGGAGAACCATAGCCAGAGTTTCCTTTGATCAGCATTTTACAGGGAAGGATCTATGGGCTTAGACTGGTGAGGTCACTGGCCTTAGGGAGCACAGCAAGTTAATGATTCCATCTCTATCCTCAGGGTACCCAATCTTTTGGTCACCCTTGAACTGTCAGCAGAAGGAGTTCTAAGCAGGACTCTCTCAATGTCAAGGACATTCCATTGTTCTGGTAGGAGAGATTTATTTGTGTTTGTTTATGATTCTAATGGCCAACCCCTCTTAGAGGAAGAAAATTGCTGCTATTACCCCCAACCCTCAGCTCCATCCACCCATGGATTTCCTGGCAACCCCCCCATTCCTGCCCCTCCACCACCTCCAATGCTGAAAACACACAGAAAACATTGCCTAGGAGACCTGCCATGGCTTGTCCTCTTCCCTGTTAGATTTTTCAGGATAGAAACACCTTAATCCTAAATTTCTCATATTCATAGCAGTGTGAATCATATAACTGTGATTAGCTTCTCACAGTTTATAACCTGGCCTTTGCCAGGCCTATTTGGCATTATCCCCCATTCATGGACCTAGGGAAGAAGAGATTAGCATTATCTTTTGTTTTGAATTATCCACACCTGTCTCATTTCCCACTCCTAGATCATTAAGTTTAGAGAATTTTGTTCATCCTTGGATCCCTTCCCCAATGGAGGGTGGTGTGGCTTTGGACACAAAGGACCTGGCTTGTTCCCTGTGTGATTTGGGGCAAGTCACTTTAATTCCCTGGGCCTCAGTTTCCCCTTCTGGAAAATGAGAAGATTGGATTCAAATTCTGAGATGATTCCTTGGAGCCTCTTAATTCTTTTGAACTGCCACAATACTCAAAGTGTGGGTCACCCTATTCAGCTTGACTGGAATAATGACAATCACTACAGGAACCATAATAATTGTTGATATTTGTGTACATGGATTTGTGCAGCACATTTCATTGGGGTTACGCTCAGGAAATTTTATTTCACTAAGGCAAGGACTTAGAGAACACTCAATGATAAAGCTATTTGTATTCATCAAACTATAGCCACTAAATTTTAATTAGGCACTTTCAAAAAATTAACAAAACTTTTAAAATGCAGACTTTAAAAATAAGATTTAAAATATGAGGGAAACATTAGGTGTGTTGTACCCTGTAGGCAAAGGCAAAGCCCATTAAGGTTTGCCAAATACTTGTATACAGAACCTCATTTAGTCGATCACAATAACTCTGTAAGGAAGGTACAGCCGATTCTGTAGCCCTCTGGGACTACTTTCCCAATTTACTCACACTTTCATATTAGATATTTAGCTTCAAGGTATTCTATGAGTTCACAGGCTTCCTTACCAGGGTTCTATATTCCTACGAAACAGTAATTCATGAGCCCCCACTGATATACTTACTTTATTGTAGCCACCTGGAGGATATGATTGATCAAAACAAAGGCATTTACTAAAATGACATGGTAAGAACAATAACCACAAAATACTCCCTCAGTGAATCTTGGACATTCTTTTCTGCAAGTATGCACAGTAACAGTGTGGAAAATAGACATGCACTTAGAAAATACTAGTGGGGGAAAATACATGGAGGGAACACAGAAGCCCTGATGTCTTTTCTTGAGGTATCTTCCTCCTATTGGCCCTCCATGCAGTTTATTTGCTGTTCTGATTAGGTCCTGAGATCTTTTCTTCTTTGAAATTCAATTCAACTCTGTAGTCTGACTCTGAGTTTGCTTTACCACTGATACAAAACACCATTGCTGTTAAGTAGGGGAAAGAGAGCTAAATTCCTTCCTTATACCCATCTAGAGAAGAATATCTTCTCAGAATTTGCTTATCCTTTTTGAGGCCACCAGGGCTGTAGTTAATTCTTTGTCCAGTCTACAGCTAGTGTAATTCCATCAAGATGATTATGGAACTTCTTCATACCTTATTAAAAAAGTAAAGAAATGCAAAAATTTTCTTTACAATGGCTCCCAAAGTCTAAAGGGGTTAATCCCTTACTAGTTGAAAATAGCCCAATTCTAATTTCAGTTCCTTCACAAGTCTTTGAGAGGTCATTCAAGGCTAGAATGAACTATTCAAGGCTTCATGCTCTTTATAAACTGAAGTAAATTACATAAAATCTGAGAGAGGCAAAGCACCTCATGATCTCTGTTACCAGTCCCTTATATTTTCTTATTTCAATGTATTGATTGAGGAGACTGAATTAATCAGGAATCTCCTGATCAACCTGGACCTATAGATATTATTATTTCCATTTTGCAGATGAAGAAACTAAGACTTAGATCTTCCCACAGTTACACAGCTAGAAAAGGGCAGAATTCAAGTGTAGATCTTTCTGTAAATTCAATCTTTTACTTATTAAGCCATACATGGTTTCTGAAAGGAAATATTAAAAAAATAAAATAAGAATACTGAAGAGGCACATGGGAGTTAGATTGTCATGGGTCCAAAATGCTAGACAAAAGAGTTCTTATTTTATCTTGAAGATAATGGAGAGTTGCTGAAGACCTTTGAATTAGGGAGTAGTATCATCAAACTAGTTTCTTGCAAAGGTCATTTTTATAACTGTTTCATTGGAGAGGAGATTTGAAGAAGGAAGACCAACTAAGAGACTTTTACCAGTGGAGTAGTGGTAGAGCATCAGCCCTGGAGTCAGGGGGACCTGCATTCAAAACCAGCCTCAGCCACTGACACTTCCTTAGCTGTGTGACCCTGGATAGATCACTTAATCTTGATTGCTTCAGATTCAGGGCCTGATCCATAACTGGTCCCTAGACCCAGATGGCTCTGGAGGAGAAAGGGAGACTTTGCATAGCACCCTCATTTAAATCCAATTCATTTGACTGTTATGGCATCCCCTCTCTAATCTCATGGTCTTCTTCATGAATGAAGGAAACACAACAAGAAGGAAGGCCTGAAATTAGAAGATGGAGGTGATTGTGTAAGTAGAGAAGGGGATGTATATGACAGAGTTTGTAGAGATAGATAACCAAAATTTGGCAAATCAGATCAAAGGCTAAAAGGGACCTCAAACCATACTCCAGAGCCCTTATTTTACATAGGGAGAAACTGAGACCATGGGTAGATCAGTAGCAATCAATCAGTCAATAAATATTTCCTAAGGACTTGCTATGCTATATAGCAGAATACAAAGGAAAAAAGTAAAACAATCTCTTTCTTCAGGGTAATTCAAAGGGGCAGAATTTGAATCCAAATCCTCTGACTTCAGAATCAGCCCTTTTCCTCCAGTACCATTTATATTGTTCAGTTTCTCAATTGTGTTGAACTCTTCATGATCCTATGGACCAAAGCACACCCATACTGCCCATGGTTTTCTTGGCTAAGGTACTGGAGCGGTTGGTCATTTCCTCCTCCAGTGGTTAAGGCAAGCAGAGGTTAAATGATTTGCCCAGGGCCACACAACTAATAAGTGTCTGAGTCTGGATTTAAACTCCAGTATTCCTGACTCCAGGCCCAACATTTTATCCACTGAGCCACCAAATGATTAAAATATGGGAATGAGGAGCAAGAAAGCATGTAATACATTTCAGAAAATTGAAATTAAATTTTTAAAATGTTTTGATGCTAGGGGCAGTTAGGTGGCACAGTGGATAGAGTACCAGCCCTGGAGTCAGGAGGACCTGACTTCATAATTGCCTAGCTGTGTGACCTTGGGTAAGTCACTTAATCCCATTGCCTTGCCCCCCCCAAAAGTTTGGGTGCTTATAGGAATTATGTATAAGAAGACCAGTTCTAGTTTTAGCAGGCATTGAGAAGAGTTTCTAATTGTCTGTCCAGTTTACATATTGGAACTGCTCAAGCCCTAAGGTTTCTGGATAACTAAGGTATTACTAGAGAGAAAAACAGCATGGGGGTGTGAGGGAAAATAAAGGAAAAAGTCCAAGGTAAACAAATACCCCTTCTCAGCAGTTCCTGAATCAAAGGCTGCAATGTTGTTAGGCAGGAGACAAATGCTCCTCTTGGCTTCTCAAATTATTATATGACTTTGAAGGGAGCTTGGGGGTAGTCAACCCCAATGTCATCCTGCCAGGCTGTGTTTGGCTTCGGGGGGGGGGGGGGGCGGGATGGGGCTTTGTACGTGTGTGTGTGTGTGTGTGTGTGTGTGTGTGTATGTGTGTGTGTGTGTGTGTGTGTGTGTGTGTGTGTGTGTGTGTTTAAAATAAGAAGACACCAGGAAATGGAGCTATGAAATTCCTGCTGTTTCAGCTGCTACTCCCAGCTGCTGGTTCAACCTCTGCTTCTCTTTCCACTGTGCTGGGCAGAGCCTCCCACCCCTACATCCTGTGCCCAGACTCAGAGCCACTTGTTTGGTATAATTATGGAATCCATTAATTAGTGCACACCCACACACACACACACACATGTACACACACACGCACACACACACACACACACACACACACAATATGTACAGAGATGAATGAGCAGTACTTGGGTCCTTTTTTTGGATTTGTCACTTGGAAGGAGATAGGATACAGGAATCTGGACCACTACCTCTGATGAAGAACTGAAAGGCCCTGAAACAAAGGGCTCCCAACTCCTAAAGGTAATGAGATGAAGATTTTCACTGGCTGAGATAGAACTACCCTTCAGGTTGCCCCTCAGAGCCTAAGGAATCAGAAAAACAAACCCAGCTCTTCTATCTCTTCAAAAAGGGGTGTTCAGATGACTTTGCCAGAAATCTCAAAGAATCTATGACTTGCTTTTATTTGGAATTACAATCAATTACAATTGCTAAGTCTTATAATATTTTATTAAACCCAGGGTTCTTAACCTGGGGTCTATGGACAGCAGGTCCATAGATAGATTTTTAGGGAATAAATGAATTTTTATGGAAAAATATATTCCATCTTTATTTTTGTATTTTGTTGTTCATTCATTTCAGTCTTGTCCAATTCTCCTGATCCCATTTGAGGCTTTCTTGGGAAAGATATTAGAGTGGTTTGCAAATGTAGGCTGCAAAAATTCTTCTGAGAAGAGGTCTATCAACTTTATTGGTCTGCCAAAGGGATCCGTGATACCCCAGAACTTAACAACTTTTGAACAAAGTCATTTCAAATGTCCCAAGAAGCTTAATTATCTAGTTATCTGAATTATCTGAAGATGAGTTTGTTGAGGGGTTAATTCCTCTGAGGGATACTGGTTTGCATGGAGAGAATGGGAACCAGGGACAGAGATTTGCAGATGGCCTCTTCCAGTTACATCTTGCCTTGTTCAATGGAAGACAATAAAAGTAGCTTGGATGCCACAATGGGGCTGAACATGTGGCAAATTTGTCAACTAAAGTGAATCCAAATGCCCTTCTGACACTCTAGCTAAAGAGAAACATAGTCTGTCCAGATTTACTCCTGCTTTCTAGACAAATCTCAGCAGTAAAAACAAATTGCTAAATACAATAAATGTTCCAGTCACACCCCATCATCTATAAAATGAGCAACATGTTTTCTTAAGATTTCTTCCAGCTCTATGAGTTTATGATGTTTAGGGAAGTCAAGAGATTTGGTTTTCCCCCCTAGCCGTTCCACTTATAATCTACATGACCTTGAGCAGTTGACTTCCTCTCTAGTGATCTGTTTTTTCATCTGCAGTATGAGAATAATGATACTTAATCCCCCCCAGAGTTCCTATTAGAGATGGGCTTTGCAAATATATGAAGCACTCCATCAATCTTTCTATCATTTCAACTGTGAAGACACAGTCTCTTTTTATCATGAATAGTCCAGGGGCGGCTAGGTGGCACAGTACCCGAGTTCAAGTTTGGCCTCAAACACTTAATAATTACCTAGCTGTGTGGCCTCGGGCAAGCCACTTAACCCCATTGCCTTGAAAAACCTAACACCCCCCCCCCAAAATAGTCCAGAAGACCCTGAATTCTTACCTGTTGACATTCCCCAGAGAAAGCTTCTTTGTTATGATTTAATTATCTACATTATCTGACCTGGACTTGTGTTGACTTGGAATGTAAGTTCTTGGAAGGCAGGAGTTCCTTTGCTTATCTCCAATTTGTCTGTCTACACTTATTTTTATCTTGTTATTTTCATGTTATCTCTGCCAATAGACTTGGAGCTCCTTGAGGGGAGCTTTTATTTATTCATTTTTTGTATTCTAAGTTCTCAGTACAGTGACTGGTCTGGTATATAGTAGTAGCTTAATAAATGCTTGTTGAATGATTGGCTTCAGGACAAAATGGGGACAGAGGACAAGTTTGTTTCTGTGGGTCCCTACCCCTTCTTTCATCTCCAATTTCTTCCCTTTTCAATATTTTTCCAGTACAACTATCTGGTGTGAACCACTCCTGTTTGCAAAGAAAGTTCTAATAGATTCTTTCATGCAGGGATGGCAGAGAGAAAGGAGACTAGTTTTAAATGGTTTTTTTCCTCCTTAAGGTTTTTACATTTTGAAAGAGATCCTGACCACTATAGTCAGTCAATGAGCATTTATTATGTACCAACTGCTACCTTTCCCAAGTTTAAGAATTGAAGATACAAAAAAGATCATGTCTGCTTCTCAAGGAGTTTCCATTATATTCAAACAAAATATTCTTATGATATTTAGGACTGGCTGAGTATCTCTGATGTTAATTCCCTCTTGGAGAGACTGAAGAGTCTGCTTCTGGGGGAATCATGATGACAGTAATGGAAATGCCTTGGAGAGACCTTGTCCAGAGCACGCGTAGTCATCCTATAACTGGTTTGGGTTGGTAGGCAATCTCAAAGGTAAATAGGAGGGTATTTAATTTGTTAGAGTGTCTTCAGAAGATACTAGTTATCAGTGCCTTGACCAATTTCTTCAAATGCCCTCTCTTGATTTGACCCTTCCCAAACAGAAACAATGCTGGCAGGGCAAAGGTTTTGGCCTCCTCCCCTCTGAAGTTAATATGGGGACAAGAAAAACTGACCCGACCTTTTGGTCCCACTCTTTGATCTTTTCTAGTCTGAGTGAAGGACATGAATTCTGACCTTGTGAGTTTTCAGAGGTCAGATGAGTGAACCAACAACAATTCAGGAGTTGGATTACTTGGTGTTTGCACCCATGATCTTATCATGGCTCAAGGAGCAAGAAGTGGCCTTGAAGACCAAGAAGAATCATCTAAATATCATGCCACATCTGGTTATAAACTCAGTGGGACTAATGCTAAGATTGAACCCCTTCCCTCCAGAGACTGAGTCAGTCAATAAACATTTTATATCCTAGGCACTGTGCTAAGGTTTAGAGATATGAAGAAAGGCAATATATTATCCATTCCTAACATTTGTACAATGTTTTATAATTTTATAATTCTAATGATATAATTAGAATTTCAAATTTACAAATTTCATAATTTAAAAAATGAATTTCAAGGAGTTTTTCCAGTTTCCTGTGATCCTTCTAAGCAAGGTAGTTAGAAAGCAAACCCCATTTTACAGAAGAGGAAAGTGAGAGCAATAAAGGTCGGGAAGTGACAGTTTATAGGGAACAAAGATGGATTCAAATTGAGATCAGGATGGCTTTCTGTTAATGGAAGTCTTGACAGTATATGCAGACCCTAAGAGAGGGAGGAAGAGGATGGAAATACCTGGGAAGCAAGAGACCTTTTCTTTGCCCCTTAGCTCATACCATCACAGACTCCCCTACTTTCTCAGGTAGGACTTGAAGACATGCTGCTGAAGCAGTGAAAGAATCTCTCCATCTGTCCTGAAGCACAAAAGGCCACATGTGTCTATGACTCCCTGAGGCCATAAAACTGCTCAAAATCCCAGGCTACAGCTTGACAGGACCACCCGCCCATTGGCTAGATAATCTGACATTAATGGAGCCAAGCATGGAGTTGAAACAATTGTTACGGGGAGGAATGGGAAGGAGCAAGATGCCTCTGGTTTTGTTTCTCCTCTCTCTGACTTCCCTTTCCCTTTGTTCCTTTTACAATAACACAAAAGGCCATCAAGCATTTAAAATCCTAAACATATCACATTGAAACTGGAAAGGACCCTAAAGCACAAAACTGGAAGGAGCCTTAGAACAAAAAACATCAGAGCTAGGGAGGACATTAGAACATAAAATGTTAGAATGCTAGAACTGGAAAAGAAACCTCCTGAATGTCAGAACAGGAAGGGATCAAAGTGTAGAATGTTAGAACGTACCATCTTGGAACTGAGAAAGGACAGAGTGATGATTTAGTCAAATCTCATTTTTATAGGAGAGAAGTTTGAGATCTAGAAAGGAAATGACTTATCTCAGGTCATACAGAACTAGTCTCCTATCTTCTAATACTTTCCAAATAACCCTAACTCTTTTTTTTCTATGCTGCCTATTGGTAAGACTGTAGGCAAATAGCACTGGAAAGGTTTTTGGATTGCTATTTCAACCTCTCCAACTCAAGTGTCACTCAGAATATGTCTAAAATTCCTTCCCTTGAAAAGCAGAATCGGTTTTTACCATAAATTAGGGTTGTGCCCCAAGATAAGAGTCTGGAACTAGAATAAATCACTAAGCAAAAACCATCACTAGTTTACTTTTATATTGCTGTTCAATTGTTTTACAGTTGTGTCTGACTCTCCATGATTCCCTAGGGGGTTTCCTTGGCCAAAATATTGGAATGGTTTGCCACCTCCATCTCTAGACCATTAAGAAACTGAGTCAAGCAGGGTCATACAGCTGGTAAGTGTCTGAGGCTAGATTTGAATTTCAGGAAGATGAATTTGAGTTCATTCAGTTGATTACAACATCTAACTGCCCTAAAAAGAAAAATTAAAGACTTATTTGAAATCTTTCATTGGGACCAATTAAAACACCAGTTGTGCTAAGCAAAAATTTGCATTCAATTTTAAGGAAGGAAATTAATAAAATCATAAGATTCAGCCGAACGAAACCACAGCTCAATGTCATTACTTTGCAGATGGGGAAACTGAGATTCAAAGATATTAAGTCACTTGCCTGAGATCACATAAGCAGTTGGAAAACAAAACCAAACAAAACAACCCAGTTGTTCTGACTAGTCATCTTTGTACTACTAAATTGCCTCAGCTTTGCTGACCTGCTTCCCAATTCTGCCCAGCTGGACCATGAAAATGAGAAGAGTTAACCTTCAATAGGATTGGCTTGATAAGATATGAGAGGTTGGTTATGATACAAGACAAACTGTCCTCCAAAATTAAAACCACTCTTTCTTTCTCTAGTCTGCTTGGGGCAGGGCTGGGGGGGGGGGGGCAGTTATGACCTGAATTCCCCTTACCCTGCAAAAAAATCATTTCTTAAAATATCAGATGCCCTTTAAAACTTTTATCATTGAGAAAAAAAACTCCAGAATTTCATGTGATTCAAACATTTAAAGGTAATCTATGTCTTTCCTATAAAAACTAAAGGAACTGTTCAGCAACAGGGGATGAATGAAGAAGAGATAAAAGCAGACGACTCTACTCTTCTGGTGAGGAATGAAGGTATCAGCTGTCTAAAGCTGTTTCTTCTATACATCTAAAACATTAGGAAGAAATTTGGTACAGGGGGAATAAGGCAAAAAGAGAACTAGGATTTCTGCAATGGATGATTTTTGTATGTATGTGACTGTAAGCAAGTCAGTTAATTGCCTTTGGTCTCATTTGTCTCACATGAAAAGTGAAGGGGGAATTAAATGGTCTCTCCACTTAATGTCATAATTCATCTTGAGTTATTTACTAGCTATATGATCCAGTGCTTCCTTCTCTCAAATCCCCCCCACCCCAGTCATTTAACCTTTCTCATCCCAGTTTCTTCATCTTTAAAAAAAAGGAATAACAATAGCATCTCTTTCATTGAATTGTTATGATGGTCAAATGAGGTAACATTGTTTACCTTGTTAGATTAACGCTGGCTAGCATAATAGTGGTGGGGGGCCTGGCATATATGAAAAGGCCATCATCACCTTGTCAAAGAGGTAGTGGTAGATGGAGTCAAAATAGACCTGAGTTCAAATTTGATTTCAATCACTTTCTATCAATGTGACCCTGGATAAGTCACTTAACCTCCATTTGCTTCAATTTCCTCAATTATAAAATGGGACAATAGCATCTCTCAAGGTTTTTGTATCCCATGAGATAATATTTGTAAATGTTAAGCACATGGTTGGTGTGACATAAATACTTATTCTCTTCCCCTAAATGACATCTCCATGTAGAATATGCTAGAGAAAATTGTGATGATGGGTGAGGGGAAGAACTGAAACATGTATGGACATTCTGTAACTGGTTCTGGGTTGACTCATGATGGGAGGAATCACTGTCTTCAAAAGGGCTAGACAATTCTGACCAACTCTTTGCTATTTTTTTCATTGGTGGTATAATGCTTGAGGGACCACATGGTAGGGAGAAGTATACCCTACCGCACTCCCACCCTTATCTCACCATATGGAAAATCATATGGCCATGGAGAAATGAAGTCTCCTTAACCTTTTCTTTGTTTTTGAAAGATTTTATTTATTTTGTTTTACAATTTTTCCCTCATTCTTGCTTCCCTCCCCGCACCCCACCCCTAAATCTTTTCATTGTTTCTCTATGGTACTAGGTACCATTATCTGGGCTAAGAGTACACATCACAAGAATCTGGGAATCAAATTTCAGACCAGTTCCTAAAGAACCAGGAGTCATCTTCTGGAGTTTTGAGATTCCAGTTTAGCAGGAGTCCTCTGGTTCCCATCTTTGGACATGAATTGGTGGGATCAATGATGTACAGGAATTGAGCTAAATTAAGCACCTAATCCCCTATATTCCCAGACTGAGCATGGAGGAAAATCATTTCCTCAGGGGTAAAGTTTGTTTTTTTTGTTCTTTTTATATCTGCTCCTTTTCCCCTCATCATCCTCTTCTGTAATAGTCTTTTTTCTTCTTCTCCTTCTTCTTTCTCATATTCTCTTCTCTTCTTCTTTTCTTCTACCTCCTCCTCTTCCTCTTTTCTTCCCTTCTCCAACCTAGACGGTCTATGATATACAATTTAATTCATCATTGTCTTCTATCTTGTAGAAGATAATGCATGAAAAATTGAACAGCTGGACAGGGTGTAGCGGATGCACCAGTTGTAGTTCATCAAATTAAAAACATGGTGGGAGAGATCATATTGCATGAAGGACAGACAACAGACCATCTGAATTACAGATGGGATTCCATGGGACCACAAACAACTGACTGGGAGACCACAAACTTGGTGGAAGTCAATGATTTAGTTATATGAATAGAGATAGAGATTATTAAATGGAACAATAAGAAACAACTCCGGCGCTCCAAATTACTGTCTGCATGACCTTAGGTAAGCCACTGCAACCTCTTCTGTCCTCTATTTCCTTATCAAGAGAAGGAGTATTACTGTATATTCCACAACATCCTTTCCAACTCTAAATTTATTTGAGTTACATGCAAATTAAGCAAAATACTTCTCTATCCTTTCTATCATCAAGTTCAATTCACAGCAGAAATCAATGAATAAGTGTTGATTACTGATTAATGCTTTATTTCTTCTTCCAGTCTTTACCAAGCACTTAATACAGACTAGGATTTTGGGTGAGTTCTATGGGAGATGAGATGATGATGGATCTTTCAGTGATCATCAAATGAGCCCAACTCCTTCCTTTTACAGCTGAGGAAACTGAGGCCCCTAGGAAGTAAGTGATTTTTCCTGCATCACGCAGGTAGTAAGGAGTGAAAAAATGGTCTATGAACCCAATTCCCCTGAAAACTGAGCCAGTGCTCTTTCCACTACCTAACTGTTGACAGTTATATAGAGCTTAAAATGTTTCTAAAACCTTTTTCATGCATCATTTCATTTGATCCTCATAATAGCCCTGTGAGGTAAGGGCTATTATTATTCCCATTTTATGAGGAAAAATTGAGGCTCAGAAATTTTAATTTTGACATTCAAAGCTCTTTATAACCTGCCCTCCCCACACATACACACAGCTTTCCATTCTTCTTATACCTTCTTATACCACTTCTGAGTCCTCTTCTGTCTAATGACAGTTTTATTTGCTGTTCCTTGCACAAGATACTCTCATCTCCCAATTCTGATATTTTTCACTGGTTTTCCATGCCTGGAACTTTCTCTATCTTTCTCTTTCAGTTTTTTCATTCTTTCACTTTCCTTGCCTGAAATTCTCTCTTTCACTTTCAATTCTTCAGTGCTCTCATTCTTTTCCTTTCCATGCCTAGGATTCTCTCCCTCCTCATCTCTGCTTATTGGCTTTCCTGAACTTCAAGACTCAGTTAAATCTCATTACTTACAAGCAATTTTTCCCAATCCCTCTTAATTCTGGTGCCTTCCTTACGTTATTATCTCTAATTTATCCTGTGTGTAGTTTATTTATATAGTTGTTTTCATGTTGTCTTCACTATAAGATTGTGAGCTCCTTGAGAATAGGCATTGTCTTTAGCCTTCCTTTGTATTCCAAGACCTTTAGCCTGTCCCTGTCACATAATGATGTTTGTCCTTCATTCTGGAAGAAGACCATGACAAGAGGAAGGTGATGCCATGACAAGCACGTAAGTTGGATTTGAGTGAAGGAGTCTGTGCTAAGTCACCAGACTCACTTTCTCCTCTGGAGCCATTTGGGTTCAGGAGCCAGGTATGAATCAAGATTCCTGAAGATGGCCCTGGATGAGAGGCAGCCAGGGTTAAGTGACTTGCACAAGGTCACACAACTAGTGAGTGGCAAGTATCTCAGTCTGGATTTGAACTCCTGTCCTCTTCACTTCAGGACTAGTGCTGTAGACACTGTACCATCTAGCTGCCCTCTGTCGCATAGTAGCTGTTTAAGAAATGTTCATTGACTGAGTAGCTGACTTGTAGCTAGAAACCATCAGAAGCCCGATTCCAACCAAGGTCTCTTCTGAGTTCAAGGTCAGTACTCTTTCTACTTAGAAGTAAATATATTTGGTGAAAGCAAGGACAGAAAAGAAAAAGGGAAATTGAAGTATTTTTTAAATGCACATAAGGAAGGTCAGTAGGTAAGAGAGACAAATAGAACAGCTTGGAAAACAACATGAAGGATTTGTTGCATGCACACCTGGAGGAAAAGATAAGCTCTAAGTGGTACAGATTCATGATTGTGCATACACAATCCTCTATTTTTGTTCTTCATGGTCTAGAGAAATGCTCATTTTCCTTGGTGTTTTCTAAGTTCAGAATAAAAAAATAAAACCTAAAAAAAGGAATAAATAAGTCATGGTCCTTTAAACAAGCATTAACCCTCTAGTAGGGGAATACAGCATTTAAACCAAGAATTTCTTCCACCCTTCAGAACATCTGTATTTTAAGCAGTGTAGCAACTCCCATCACTGATGGAGATAGCTGCTCCTTTATCCCTTGAATAGGCAACTTCATGTGTTGCTGTGGGTAAAAAAAAAAATAATCATCACCTGGTGACCAATTTTCTGGTAATGACCCTCTCTAAATTTAGCAAGTTGATTCCTGGATGACAGACACGCACAGTCCATTCCTGGGCCTAGATTCAAAGTCTTTTAATTTTACTGGACCTTGCCAGGACTTATGTTTGGTTGGCACAATCTTAAAAAAAAAGTCCAGGGTGACCTCTATGCTTTAGAGGAATATAATAATAGCCATAAGAGAAGATAAATATAAACCAAATCTTTAATTAGTTCAGAAGGTGAAACAAGCACATAAGGTGGGTCTTAAAGGATGGGTATAATTTTGACAGGCCAAAGGGGAGCTAATACACTCCCTATTCATTAATACCACTTACCATCCCTAAACACCAGACCACAGAGCTATGATTAATCATTTTCATCCTTCAAGGAAAAAATAAAATGAACCCCAAAGCAAGCAGTACAAAAAAAGAATCTTCAGGTCTCTTAAAGACGAATTCATTTGCAGTTGGTATGGGAAGAATGATGCTGGGGGGGAAATGGAGCCAAGTAAAAGTTTGTTTGGAACATAAAAGAATTCATGTAAAAGACCAACTCTGACCTAAAAGAAATTTTAGGCACAATAAATTGTATTTAAGTATTGCTGTGGTTAGCAGAAGCTAATGGAAAGGAAATTGGAAGCCAATGATCCCTCAGTAATCTAAGTAACCCATGCTTCCATGAGAGAATGAGCAGTAAGGAAAAGTAGAGGAGCAAGAATTGGGGAATTACTCTCCCAAGAGCAAGTTAACTTTGAAGCAGGGGAATTCAAAGAAATGTTGTCATCTCTTTTTTTGGAAACTTTTCTGGACTCTGAGGGATTGTTTTCTATTCTGTTAGCTATTTGTGACCTCCATTTTCTAAGTCACTTTGGATTCTAACCATAAAGCTGACCTTGGTCACATCCCTTGAGGCAGGAGCAGGCATGGTCCTAATGAACACTGCTCATGCTCAATGAATGCTGTTACATCTGTAATTAGCCAATCCTTGGAGAACACCTGTGGCATGTGCATTGGAGAAGCCAGGTGCTAGCTCACTCCCAAGCTCCAACCTTGCACTGCCTACCAAGACTGGACCCAGAATTGCTCCCTCTTTTCCTACTGACTCCCACAGGCTGCTACTACTTCAATTTCTTCTCTCTTCTTCTCCTCCTTTCTCTAATGTGGATCCATGTGTTCCATCGCATGCTGCTGGACCAATCAAGGCCCAGCTTCATGGATCTATGTTGATCTAAGCTACTTTACTTTTCCCTTTTTATTTTTAAAATGACTATTCCCTTTTGCTATTCTCTCTCAACTGTCTCTTTTGCTTAACTTTATTACTCACCTCCTTTCCCATTATAATTATTGATTTTTGCTATTCTCCCCCAGTCTCTGCTCCATTACCTTCTTAGAAATTACTATCTCCTTTAGGAAACTCACTATCTAGCTGTCTCACCAAAGGACCCAACTTGTGAACTTTTGCATTAGTTTGTGATTTTTTGTGATAACTTGTAAACCATTTGTGCAACCTTTCTTATCTCCCAGAGATTGGTGAATTCTTCTCAAAAGGTACCCATATAGATCCTTAAGCCCCATTTCCCTAAAGCCCATTTCTCCAGTCAAGCTTCATCAGAAGATGACTTCATCAGAGTATAAGCAGTAAGGAAGGGTATAGGGACAGGAGATTTGGGGGATGATACTCCCCAAGTGTGGTCTAGCTTCCCAAAGGAAAACAAGTCATCAGGATATAAGCAGTAAGAAAGGGTAATAAGGGTATGAGAGATTTTTTTTGGGGGGGGTCTTACCTCACTCCCAAAGGAAGTTAAGCAACCCAACTAAGAAATGAGTTGAGCTTTTAAAGGGACAGGAAGATGAGATAGTTTAGATATATATTGAGGGGGACAGTAACTCAAGAGAGCAGAGATGGTGTAATTAGGGATATGTAGATGGGGGTGATAACTCCAAGACTTAATCCCTTCAGGTTAAGGCAAGGATTGATTATTTTGTTGGTAGGGGCTTATCTTGTGCCCAGGAGCAGGGATTTGCTGGGAGTCCTTGCCAGGGAAGGGCAAGGTACTTTACTAAAAATTCATTGACATCATCTCAACTTGGACAATGGAATGGGTGGGGGAGTGGAGTCAGTATTAATGTGAGGTACATGGTCAGTGCAGAATAAATGGATTAATAATAAAACTTTTTTTTTGTCCAATATTGCCCCTACTCCAAGAAGACCTTAGAGAGAGATCTTTGATCTTGGAACATAAGACTTTGCTGGGAGGAAAAAAGGAATCAGGACATCACTAAGAAAGGATTTTCATTGTTTTATTATTTCTGTTGTGTTGGACTCTTTGGGAATTTTCTTGACTGTATTAAAAACTTCTTAATTCTACTTGTCCTTTCATTTCAATTCAGGCAATTTTTCAGTCATGTCTAACTCCTTTGGGGTTTTCTTTGGCAAAGATACTTAAGTGGTTTGCCATTTCCTTTTTCAACTTATTTTGCAGATGAGAAAACTGAAATAAACAGGGTTGAATGGCCAGCTGGTAAGCATCTGAGACCAAAGTTGAACTCTCTTCCTGATTCTAGGTTCAACACTATCCATTATACCGCCTGGTTGCCCCAAGAAGAGGAAGAGAGTGACTTAAAGACATCAACCCTTATTGTAAAAACCCTGAAAAACTCCAACAGGCCACTCCTAGGAAGCTTCCACTGAGAGAGGTAGCAGAGAAGGAAGAATTTAATTATATGGACTATCATAGCACTATACTTAGTTGTTTCTACCTGATAAAGGAGTAAGTAAAATTGCTATCAGTATTAAGTAAATTTCAGCAACTTAGGTCCCAACTTCCCTGACCTAGTTCTTTCAGATCATCCACCTAAATTTTCAGAGCTTGATTGATTCTCTCTGCTTTAATTGACCTTACTGGGCTTAACTTCAAAGTACTTAGAGCTTAAAGTGAGACCATGGATCTAGTAACAAGGCTAGAGAAGCCTATTCCCAGGTAAAAATAATAATGTTAATAGCGTGCATTTATATGGAGCTTTGAGATGTGCAAAGAGCTTTTCATACCATATGTCATTTTGAACTCACAGCTATCCTTTGAGAGGTAGGTACTAGTTATTCAATCATTCAGCAAGTATTTATTAAATATCTACTGAATACATTTAGAAGTGAGCTTCATGGAGTGATTGCTATGAAGTAATTACTTTGAAGTTTGAGCTCACTCTCTTCAGGGACTGGGGATCATACACAAAGAGAGAGTACCCCAGTTTTTGACTCTTGCCATACATTATTAATAAATAACCTTTTGAAAAGCTAATTAATAATATCAGTTGGATAAATGATGCAAATCACTGGTGATTGATACTGAGAGTGAATGGGAGCTCAAGTCAGTAATAGTAGGAATATTCCCCCAACCTACTTAGGTTACTCTAGGACCCTGAGGAAGAGCTGTAGCTAGAAGAGTTTTGGAGAGCCAACTTGCTAGAGTATCTGTGACTTGGAAGAGTAAGTCCAGAGTTTCATTTTATAGGAATAAATAGCCAACTCTAACTGGTTCATGAGAACCAATTGTTGACTTTTCAGTGTGAGCACCTGCACCTCAGAAATTGTCAAAAATACAAATCAGAGCTTTATTTTGTTGATTAACCAGAGTTAAGATCATTATGGAAGAAATATTAACGATGCAGAATGAGTTTAAAAGTGTGTCACAGGTATATTTCCCCATCCCTCAAGAAATGGTTGGCTAAGGTAATGAAATGAAGTTTGAAATGGAGGGTCAATGAGAGTTACCACAAGAACCATTAGATTGTATTAGAGTAAATGAAAGAAGGAATATATAAACAGGTGGAAAAGAAGAGTTAGGTTGGGTTCAGGTGGTGAATGATTTTTTAATGCTAAAAAAGAAGAGTTTATATTTTATCCTAGAGATTATGGAAAGTCATTGGAATTTAATGAGTATCACAGAAAGGGAGGAGAGAAAGAGAGAGAGAGAGAGAGAGAGAGAGAGAGAGAGAGAGAGAGAGAGAGAGAAGAGAGATCATATATGGATGAATAAAGATATTAGAATATGGTTAGATAAATAGTTGGATGAATAGATAGAAAAATGTATGAATAGTCATTAATATAAACAGAAAGACAGGTAGATAGATAGATGGGGGGGAGAGAGAGAGAGAGAGATAACCCCAATATATGGTGTCTAATTGGTGCAGCTTAGAGGGAAGAAGTGCATTCAAATCCAGCCTCAGACACTTTCTAGTACTCACTTAAGCTCTCACTAACTCAGTTTTTTGTTGTTAAGTTGTTTCAATTGTGTTTGATTCTCTGTGACCCCATTTGGGTTTGGGTTTGTTTGTCTTTGGCAAAGGTACTGGAGGGATTTTGGTATTTCCTTATTCAGTTTATTTTATGGATAAAGAAACTGAGGCAAACAGAATTAAGTGACTTGCCTAGGGTCACACAAATAGCAAGTGATTTAAGGTTGGATTTGCACTGAGAAAGATGAGTCTTCCTGACTTCAGGCCTACATTCTGTGCACTCTGGTATCACCTAATTGCCCCCTTCCTCAGTTTCCTCAACAATAAAATGGAGACAATAATAGTAATGCCTACTTCCCAGGTTTTCTTGAGGATCAAAAAAGATAAAATTCAAAAATCATTTAGTACAACTCATGCTACCTAAAAAATATTTTAAAATGCTTATTTCCTTCCTGTGTAGATGTACTAGTGAGTAAAGACTGTAGATTATTCATGTAGTTACATATCATGATGCATATAAAGGTATTCTTCCTCTTGGTTTTTCCTGTGTGGATAGTTAGGTTATTTTTTTGATTTTTAATTTCCTAATTACATGTTATCCTAACATATTTTTCACCATTTTCCTTTGGGCCCACTTTCCCATTAAAGTCATTGAATATGTAGGTTTAATTGACTGATTAAAGATCCATTCGATTCTGTATTGAAGTTCCATACTTCACCATTCCCTCCAATAGACGATGGTTTGGTTTTTTAATCCTGCTCACCATGGTGACTACAAAGTGAAACTCCATAAAATGATATTTCTAATCTTTTTGTGTACAATGCAACTGATTCTGCCAATGTTTTTTATTCACTTCTTTGAGAACTTGTGAGCCATCTGGGGTAATAAAATCATAGATTTAGGCTTGGAAGGTACCTCCAAGATTATCTATTCCAGGGTCCTGAAAGCATAAGGATTTTGTTCAGGCTGATACAGTTGAATTGTTCACTCACAAAAATGGTAGAATAGATATCACTACACAGTACATGACTAATTAAATAGTAACTTAGATGATAAGTTTTTTGGAGTTTAGGAAGAAAAATGGATAAGAACTTCAATCTACTGCTTCCTAGGTCAGTGAAGATAATAATGGTACCCACTTCCCAAGGTTATAATGAGGATCTATTGAGCTTTAGTGTTTTTAAGTCATTTTTTTTCATTTTGGAGGTTTTCTTGGTAAAGATACTGGAGTGGTTTGCCATTTCCTTCTCCTGCTCATTTTACAGATGAAAAAAGTGAGACAAATAGGGTTTAGTGACTTACCCAGGGTCACACAACTTTAGCAAGTGACTGAGACCAAGATTTGAACTCAAAAAGATGAGTCTTACTGACTTGATGCTTGGTGCTATATCCCAAAGTCTTAAAAAAAACTTTATTTATATTATTATCTACTATAGTAAAATATAATATAATGTATTATATAAATATTAGCTATTATTATTATTATGTCAAATGGATATAAAGCCTCTTTCACTTGTGCACTCATATTTATGGTCTATGTAGATCCAATTTTCTCTCTCTCTCATTCCCCACCCCCATTTCTTTTTCTTTCTCACTGTCTCTATCTGTGTTTCTCTGTGGCTTTGTCTCTGCCTCCTTCTCTGTCTCCCCATAAATAAATAGATACACATTTCAGTATATTAAGTCCATGATTTAATCAGTGGAAATATTCAGCACAAATCACAGTCCTTCATGGCTAGTAGGCAGTTTTCAAGAGTTAGTTCCGGGGCGGGGGGATGTATTATAGTATTTTAAAGGAAACCAATTTTATTGAAATACAGTTATCAAAATATTTTTAATACAAGTGTCATGGATGCTGGGTGAAGAATCTGAAGTGGGAAGATTACTGTGTGGTTTAGTGTTCCCAATAGTATGTCAATATTTTGGTCTTTGTGAAAAAATCATTCATTAAATGAACAACAGTTAAATTATTATTTTTTCAAATAATATCCTAAAAACTGATTCTAAGCATCCACTGTTTTTTTCTTGGTTAAAGCCATTGCTGCAGAAAGGAAAAGGGATGGAATTTCCCTGATGTGTAAAATGGACATAATGCTAATTCACACAGTTGACTATTGGGGGTGGGGGGGTTCAAAGGAGAAAAAAAAATTAAATCCTTTGTAACCAAAAAGACTGGAGAAAAAAGTCAAGGCTTCTTAAATTGGGGCCTATGAGTTTTTAAAAAATATTTTGTCAATTGCCTATCAATAATTCCTTTGTAATTCTTTGTATTTTATGCATTTTTAAATGTTATGCTGGGCAGTGGTCCACAGGCTTCACCAGGTTGCCAAAGAGACCAGCCACACCAAAAGGTGGGGAGATTCCCTACCCAGATCCCTTGGGACAATCTTCTCTCTGGGCATCCTCCACAGAGCAGCTCACACAATAGATGCTAAATAAATGTTTATGGATGAAAGATAAAAATGGAGGTCAGTCCTGCTCAGAATCCAGGAGTCCTTGAGTCCTAAATCCAACGAATTGGGGCCACATTTCTTCCTTTCCATATCCTCCGTGCTTTCCAGAAAGAGAAACCACCAGAGCCATTAAATGTTTGCTGAATGAATGTATGAGGAGGGAGGAGGGTGGCAGAGCTGTTCCCTAGCAACGCAGCCAGCTCCCAGTGCAAACGGGCTTTCACCTTGTCAGCTGTAACCCATTTGAATAGAGGTGAGCAGGAGCCAAGACACACATACACACACACACACACACACACACACACACACACACACACTCACCCTCACAAACACATACACACATATACACATAAACAATCACACAAACACGTTTCACCCCAGTTCTCTCTCTCTCTGTCTCTCTGTCCTTCTCAATCTCATACACATACACACAATCACACATACACATACACATACTCTAACACACGAACACAGTTTCACCCCAGCTCTCTCTGTCCTGTCTCTCTGTCTCCATCTTTGTCTCTCTCAATCTCTCTCTGTCTCTCTCTCTCTGTCTCTGTCTCTCTCTCTCTCTCTCTCTCTCTCTCTCTCTCTCTCACACACACACACACACACACACACACACACACACACACACACACACACCCAGATCCTCCCAGTCTTTTCAGACACCTTGCTTTCTCAATATAAGTTCCCAGTTAAGGCTTGTTTCTTGTTGGACTACTTCTATTTCTTCTTAATTTGCAAACAGATCTAGCCCAAAGAACCTCAGTGCAATGGGACAACCACAGAGTGTGTTTGGTCAGGGATAGAGAAGGAGATAGAGGTGGGGGGTATAGAGGGCTTGAGTTCAAATCCCACCTCAGCCGATAACTACTTCTGCAATCTTGGTCAAGTCAACTTCATTTCTCCAGGTCTTTCCTCCTCTGCAAAATGAAGAACTTGGCTGAGATGGTCTCTAAGACCCTTCTAGCTCTTCATTGCTGACAAGGTGAATTGGAGCTGGTGGGATCTAGGTTGGCATGGATCCTTCTGGAGATCTGCTTAGCATCACCCTTTACTTTACTGAAGAAAAAAAATGTAGCTCAAAAAGGGGATGTGATTTACTCAGTCACACAGTCAGTTTTAGGAACAGGACTAGAATCCAGATCTCTGTCCTCCCCCCACCCCTGTCTTTCTATTACACTTTTCACTATGTTAATCCTAGGTATCTCCACTATACAAGAACCTGAACCTCATGGAAATATGAGTGCAGCCCTCTGGTCTTGTCGTCAGCTTCATTATTGGGAAACAGCTTCAGGGATTCACTACCTTTGTGAGGAGAGCTGAAGGATGGAGCAGTTTCTGAACTGCAATAGTCTCTGAGCTGTGGAAGAATACGATTCCAGAGAAAAGCACAAGACTATGGGAAACCTATTCTCTGCAACTGTCTATTGATGGCGTGAGATGGTAGATTGTTATAAAAAGAGCAAGAGAGGGCTGCATGTTTTGCCCGAGGCCTCTGGTTACTGATCCCTTAACTTGCCCTTGCTCATGACGTAAGTACATGTTTGTGACGAGCTGCTACTTCTAACTGTGCCAGTAACTACAGGCACCAAGAAAAGCCCAGTGATTACAGCAAACCTAGAGAGATAGGAGCCATCGACTCATTGTGGGTGACCTTGGATGATTTCCTTGCCCCCTCCTGTCCTCAGTATCTCAACCGGATAACAACTCAAACTCAACCAAAGAGATTTCGGTGACGGAAATGAATGTTAGATCGTCCGCAATTCAAGGGCCAAGTAGCCACTTAGAATAACCATTGCTCTGGCCTCTTTTTAAGGAGGAGAAATTGAACAAGAAGGTGATGTAAACAGTGGCTTTGATAACCTAGAGGAAAAGAACAAAAATTCAAAACTGAACTCTATGACGTTGTGATAATCACCGAGATTGACCCCAATATGAAAAGACAGAAATGAGATGAGGCTGAGATAGATAGATAGACAGATAGATATAGATAAAAAGGCAGATACATAGACGGTCAGATAGATATATGCATAGATAGCAGATAGATAGCAATTAAAATGATGGATAGAAGATAGATGATACAGATAGATAATGATATTAAAGATAGGCAGATAAGCTTTTTGATTGTTTTGTTAGTTTTGCTACATTTTTTTCTTCTTTTCTATTCTTTGTTATAATAATGGATTGCTCTCTGGAAGGGAGAAAAAGAGATACATTGAGAAATGTAAGTGATATAAAAAGATGCTTATACAAATGAATTTAGTATAAATTTTAAAAAATGAACAGGACAACATAGCCCATGATTACTTTGGTCCTATATATTTGTTTTGCCCTTAGAGATTCTTCTTTCTCAGATGGACTGAGAGAATTTCTTTCTGGGATCTGCTATTCTTCCATTCAATGGTCAATTAAAATCCTCCCTATTCTCCAAAACCATGATCAAATCTCACTTTTCAGAATTATAGATTTAGAGAATCTTGTGGAATCTCTAATGGGGTGGAGAGCAAAGAATCTGGATTTGGATTCATAGATCTTGGATTTGAGTTATAGCCCCTCCAAGGTTGTTGTACTTCATAATGAATGACTATCTGAAAATCACATTTTAGTTCAAAATTAATCATACATTAGATTCTTAGATATTATGATAAAGACATGTTACCTCAGATAGACTGCAAGCTCCTTGGTAGCAAGGTTTATACTTCTTATGCTATCTGTAAAGGAAATTAGGAATATTTAATCTTAGGGAGAGAAGACTTAAAGGAGATTTGATAGCTGCCTTCAAAGGAAAGAAGTATTAGACTTGGTCAGTGTGACCTTAACTAGGAAATCCATCCAGAGGCAGGTTTCTATCCTATCTAAGGAATTTAAACTGCTTAAAAGTAGAAGGGATTGCTTTGAAAGACAGTGAGATGGGATGACTAGGTGGCACAGTGGATAGAGCACAGGCCCTGGAGTCAGGAGTACCTGAGTTCAAATCCAGCCTGAGATACTTAATAATTACCTAGCTGTGTGGCCTTGGGCAAGCCACTTAACCCCATTTGCCTTGCAAAATCCTAAAAAAAAGGAAGATAGTGAGGTGCCCATTACTAGAAATCTCTAAGCAAAAGTTTGGTAACCACCTGTGGCACTGGAGAGCATTCTAGAGAGGATTCTATTTTGATTAGACAGATGACAGGTTTAGGAATAGAATGAGCTTGAGAGGTCATCTACTACAACTCTCTCCTTTTACACAGGAAAACCAGAAAAAAAATAAGCATTTTGTCCATGTTACATGAATATAAGTAAATGAAGAGATATTTGAAACCAGTTCCTTTATGCCAGATGCTACTCTTTCCATGCAAAGGAAACTTCTTTGCTCTAAGAATCATCATTCTTTCTATTTCTCTCCCACAGAACTTAGCTCAAATCATAATAGGAGGTGTCTGATCATATTCAAATGAATAAATATTTAGATGAACAAATGAAGTTATTTAGTAGAGTGACTGACAGAATTTCCGGTTATCCTATGTATTATAATATATGTACATAAATGTAGATATGTATATATTCATATAGGGCATCTAGGGTATTTAAGGAAGACGAGTACCTCTGGTGTGAGGGCTCACTGAGCCCTTTTCAGGGCTGGTTATCCATCTTTTGTTTACCTGGTTCTCAACTCTCACATCAACAGGAAGTTGGAGCATGTACAGCAGCCATACCCCAGTAAAATGGATTCAGCAGATGGGATAAACCAGATTGAGGGTAGCCAACAGGCATCAAACTCAGTGGTGAGTTAGGAGAATATCTATCCCAAGCATTTGAAGTCTCCCTATTCTCCTAGAAGGGGTAGATGAATGTTCCAAATATGTTCTAAGAGCTGTGAAGGGAGCTGAGGCATTAAAGACATCAGACTTCAAAGATAGCAAGGTCATCCACTGCATCTTAGGTTGTTGCCAGTGGTCTTGCAACTGGCCTTCAAAGATTCTGGAGAATGACTTTGCACAACTCTGCCTCACTTGAATTCAATTCATGGCAAGTGAAGACATCACCATATGATGTCATTGGTCCTCTCTGAAAACAAAAGACAAAAACATTTATATGTCATCATGCATAGACATACACATGAACATACATGTGTATATTTACCAATGGGTTTGTGCATATATAGCCACACATACATATAAATACAGAAACAGACACACATACATATTCTTTATCCTGTACATCTAATCCCATTTTCCTACTTTATAAATGGGGGAAGTGAACAATGGGTAGTTATTTCTAGCTTTCAAATAACAGATTTCTACTATTCATTTCTCCTACCCCTTAACACAAACTTTTGTTTCCTTTTTTGTCCCCCTGCAAGCACTCTGACTTCCTAATCCCTCAACCTTCTCAACCTCCAAGTACTGTGTCACCAATCAACCCCAACCACAAATAGGAGTGCTCATATCCTTGACCACTCCCTCTCCACTCCATAATCAACTTACATGTTCAACGTCGATTTAGAGTTGAAAGGGACCTTGGAGAGTTCAACCTCCACCTCCATTCTCCCCCATTTTCCAGTTGAGGAAATTAAGAACCAAAAAGGTTAAAGTGACACCTCACCACCACCAAACTCATCAAGGAACTGAATCTTGAGGAGGGATTTGAAGTGATTGCTAGATTGTTTGTTAGAGATGCCCTCCACTTTAATCATTTTCTATGGTGGCTTCTCGTGATATTTGGACAAGTTAGGTTCTTGATCTGCTTCATCAATGACATCAATTGCTCAGTCAAAATGATTTAGGAACAACTGCAAGAAAGAATGGGTAGTTCTCTTACTTTCACTTATTTTGTAGGAATCTACCAAGGCTTTTGGCTATTCCTGATGAAAAGAAAGCAGAAGGCTTCAAACATATTGGAACAACTATCCATTTATGTCTCCTATTCCCCGTGTTAACCTTCCAGTTCTATTCCTGGAAGATGCCCTTGGTCTTCCACTTAGTCCAGGCCTAAAGTTCCAAGAATGTAGAGCTAGAGATTTTTAGAGATTCTTTAGTCCAACTCATTCACTTTATAGCTGAGGAAAATGATGTACCAGGAAGACAGAAATTTACCTAAGGACACAAAAATAAAAGATGGCAAATGGAATTAAAACCCAGGATTTCGGACTCAAAATTGGAGTGTACTAGTCATTGAACCATATCTCAGGACCAGTATTCATCTGGTACTTCTACATATTTTCATAATGTCCCACCCAGCCTGCATAACCAGGTTCTTCCCTTGTCCGTATTACTTAACCTCTAGAAATCAGGGGGAAAAGTAAGAGATTACATAAACCTGGGCTACCAGAGAAACATCCAGATTTAGGAATTGTCAATTTTGCTTAATATAAACTTTGCTTACTAGAGTGGAACTCCAAGATTTATTCATTGAGGTGTAGGGCTTTGTATGAGCTGTATACATCTCTGGGCAGGTTACTTAACATCTCTGATCCTCAACTTCCTAATTTTTTTTTAGTTTTTTTTCCAAGGCAATGGGGTTAAGTGACTTGCCCAAGGTCACACAGCTAGGTAATTATTAAGTGTCTGAGGCCAGATTTGAACTTGGCTACTCCTGACTCCAGGGCTGGTGCTCTATCCACTGTGCCACCTAACTGCACCAGCTTCCTTATTTTTTAAATGAAAGGTTTGGACAAAATAGTCTCTGAGGTCCCTTCCCACTTTAAATCTAGATCCCTATATAATAAAATACTTTTCTATAATGGTTTTTTTTTTGTAAGGCAAACGGGGTTAAGTGGCTTGCCCAAGGCCTCACAGCTAGGTAATTATTAAGTGTCTGAGACCAGATTTGAACCCAGGTACTCCTGACTCCAGGGCCGGTGCTTTGTCCACTACGCCACCTAGCCGCCCCACTAGGCCACCTAGCCACCCCTATAATGTTTTAAGACTTAGAATACATCCCACCCACAACAACTCTGAGAAGCTGGTAGTCAAATATGTTGATTCCAATTTTTCAAATGGAGAATTGAAATTCAGAGTGAAATATCTGTCAATGATTTTCCAGATAGAAGCTGAGACTTTGCTTGTTTGAATTTTTGCAAGGCAATGAGGTTAAGTTACTTGCCCAAGGTCACATAGCTAGGTGATTATTAAGTGATGAGACCAGATTTGAGCTCAGGTCCTCCTGACTCCAGGGCCTGTGCTCTATCCACTGCCCTACCTAGCTGCCCCTAAATGAGGTTTTGACTCAAGTCTCTTGTCTCTGAGTCCCCTGTGCCTTCCTCAACATCAGGTCACTATGAGAATACCAACTAAAGTCACATCCCTAGTACTACCTCCCTTCCATAAGGAAGTTCTCTATTTCCCCAAGATTAGAATTCATGTGAGGCACCATGACATAGACAAAAGGATACTGGACTTGAAGTCATATGATCTAGGGATGGGCCAATATTATAGACAATTTACTATAATAAATTCAAAATGGACATATGACCTGCATTTTCCCCCATTGATTTATTAAACATAATCTTTATGTATATTTGATGTGATGTCTACTATATCTAATTAAATCCACTGATCTCTCCTTTTTGCCTACTAGCAGTTAATTAGTTTTTACATTTTTATTTAAAGTTTTGAGTTCCAAATTCTATCTCTTCCTCCTGCCCTGAGATGGTAAGCAATCAGATATGGGTTATCTATGTGCAATTATGTAAAACATTTCCATATTAGTCATTTTGTAGAAAAAAATTTGTAAAAAGAAAGTGAAAATGTCTGTATTCAGACAATATCAATTCTTTCTCTAGAGGTGGATAGTATGCTTCGTTCTTACTCTTTGGAGATTGTTTTGGATCACTGTACTGCTGAGCTAAGTATAGCTAAGTCATTCACAGTTCTTTGTCAAACAATATTGCTGTTACTGTATAGAACATTCTACTGATGCTATCTACTTCACTATGCATCAATTCATGTATGTCCAGTTTTTTTTCTGAAACATAACCTGCATCTTTTTTTGTTTATTTGTTTTAGCAAGGCAGTGGGGTTAAGTGACTTGCCCAAGGTCACACAGGTAATTATTAAGTATCTGAGATCGGATTTGAATTTAGGTCCTCCTGATTACAGGACCGGTGTTCTATCCATTGCACCATCTAGCTGCCTCCATTACCTGCATCTTAAAGCTCATATCATTAAAAATAAATTTAGAAGGGAATCAAGAGGGTCCATTTTACAGCAATAACCAAGAGGACCTCCCAAAGAAAGGGAGGGACTTGCCCATGATACCACAGGTTCAAGTAACAATCTGGGGTTCAAGACAGATTGTCTCACTTCAAATTCATTGCTTTATTACCCAAACACTGTCCCTCTCTTCTGTTTACAAGTGAATTCTTTGCTGCTGTTAGAACAGGACCACAGCAGAGGGTCACTAGTTCTGAAAGATCAACATTTAGCAGTGAACAGGATTTGTTTATGTGTTTGATCAATCAGCCCCGAAACTTGGGGGGAAAAAAAATGAACCTGGGGATCAAGTTTCTCAGTCCGTTTGGCCCAAAGCAATCCAGGGAAAATTACTGCCTTATGAGTCTCTTGAGCCAACTTCTGATACAAACAACCTTTAAGAAGTGAGTTGGGTGGGAATGGGGCTGATTCATTAAAGTTCAAACAGCTCCCCTCCTGGGTTCAGTATTAACAAAGGAACCAAGAGGCTAGAGGTCAGAGGTCATTTAACCATTCCTTAAAAACCCACTGTGAAACTGAAAGCCCAAGTTGGATGAGAAAAAACCTCTTGACTGGCTCTTGGGCACCTGGTATGACAGTTCTGTTCTATTCCCAGGCCGCTGGAAAGAATCTTAGAGTCACAGAGGTTTAGTTGGAATGGGCCTCAGCAGACAACCCATTACTGAAAAAGGATGCTTTTCTCTATGACATACTCTATAAATGGTTATCTAACTTTTATTGATGACTTCCAGTGAGGGAAAAATCTCTCCAATCTAATGAGCATTTATTAAAGGCATGATATGTATGAATATATGTTTATGGAGACAGAGACAAAGACAGACAGACAGACAGACAGAGGATAAAAAATGGTCCTTGTCCTCAAGATACCCTCTGCTAGATAAAGGAAGCATATCATATATAAGCAGATTCGTTTACACATGATAATTTAGGAAGGAAGGAGAAGCTTTAACTACTAAGGGCATCAGGAATGGTTTTCCCTAGAGCTCAGTTTTGAAGGAAGTCAGAAATTCTAGGAGGTAGATAAGTTAAAGGGGCTTAGAGCAAATTTCAGGAATGAGGGCCAACATAGGGAAAGATACAGAGATGGGGAAAAGTATAAGAGAAGTAGCAGGGAGCAGAGAAAAAAACTTAGGATTTTGTAATCATGGGATGCAGGTTCACTTTCACCCAGCTTTGCCTTTTGCTATTTGTGTATCCTAGGGCAAATGACTTCATTTCCCTGTACCTTGATTTCTTCATCTGCAAATTGAGTGTTGAGTTAGAAGTTCCCTAAGGTCCCTTCCAACTCTAAAACTACAATCTTAGAAGCCTCTCCAATTTTAAATCTTATGATTGTATATCTTGTGGTTCAGGAAGCCCCTCTACAATAGTCCTGAGAGATTATCACCCAGTTTTTGGTAGGACACTCCCAGAGATAGGAAACTCACTACCTAAAGAGGAAGTCACTAGTTCTATAGGAGGACTGCTCTGAAGGTTGGAAATTTCTTCCTTATGTTGAGTACAAAAGAAGGTGGCTTCTCTAAGATATCATCTGTGTGTGTGTGTGTGTGTGTGTGTGTGTGTGTGTGTGTGTGTGTGTGTGTGTGTGTGTGTTAGTCTTGAGGGGAGGGCTTAAAGGAATGAGAAGGAAGGCTATGGTCTCTCAAGGACACACATCCACACAGAAGAAAATTCTCTCTAATTTCTGTTATTACTATTTAGGAGACAAAGATGAACTAAAGAAATTTTACAAGAAGGAAATATCAAACCACTCCAGGATTTTTACCAAGAAAACCCTAAATGGGGTTTTCAGGCAAGACTGAACAATAAACAAACAAATAACAGGAAAAAAAAAAGAAATTTTACTCCTCAAAGCAGGTAAAAGATTGAATGAATCTGAACCATTCTAGTCTCCCCTGGACAAAGGATAAATCTACAGAGTGGGTTGGGAAGAGACTTAGTGAGAAAAAAACCACATTTATATAGCTTTAATTTTTTGTTTTAGATTTTTCCACTGGTTCTCCTAAACAAGCATAAAGAACCCCACCATTCTTTCTCTGTTCCCCATCCTCCTCAGAGTGAAGACAACTATAAAAAAGTCATGCTGATGGGAATATGAAAAAACAAGAAAGAATAGTGAGACATAGATGGGGAGGGGGCCAGAAGGAGGGATCAAATAGTACTCTTGTTGAACTAAATAACTCCAATTCCTAATCACTGTTAAATGTATATTTGGAGGGTGGGGTAATTTTGTTTTCCCTGCAATTCTTTTCTCTCCTCCCTTTCTTATGTATGACAGAGCCAAAACAAAAGCAGGATATGAAATGTAAGATGTTTTCAGAAAAAAACATAAGGTCCCAAAAATTGCATAATATTTGATTTATTTTTAGTCCCTAAAATCATTTTAAATGGATGCAACTTGGTAAGCAAGAAATGATGGGATTTAAAGGAGACTTTTTACAAGATTGAAATCTTTGTTTCTATATTCCACAAATTTTCTCCTGCATTTTCCCCTCTCCCAGAGACTCTTCCCATAGGATACTTTAAGAAGAAAGAAAAAACAGGGGAAGAAGAAAATAAAACAGCAGTCAATGAATACATTGAAAAAATCTGACAATATCTGTCAGTGATAAGACTCATTTTTTTCAAAGGGGTGGGTAGAGACATTTGTCTTCTTTGGGCAAGATTTGATCTTTGTAACTTTGTAGCTTCAAATCCAATTGTATTTTGAGTGCTGCTCTTTCCACTAATAATGTGGTAGCCATTGTGCATATTTTCCCTTGACTCTGCTTATTTCACTTTGAATCAGTTGTAGGAATCTTTTCATGCTTCTTTATATTCATCGTATTTGACACTTCTTAGAGCAAAGTCATATTCTATTACATTCATGTACCACAATTTTTTTAGTCATTCCCCAACCAATGGGCATTTTTACATCATAAAAAGAAATTTTAAACCATAATTCAAATAGATGCTTGAGACAGAGATGTGGTTCTTGGTGAATAAGATAAAGTAGGTACAAAAAATACTAAATGCCTGTGGACTTTCCTTAGATATCTGGTTGCTTTCTATCCTAAAAGAACTTAACTTTGAGATGCTCCCTTTTGAAAAGAAACAACATGTACATCCTCTACTTATGAAAAGACAATAATTTAGGGTTTCTCTGGGCATTTGAAGGGCATGACTCTTTGCCCCAAAAAATTAAAGCATAAATTTCTAGACTGTAATCCAAAAGAAAGCCAACAAAGTCCCCTCCTTGGTTCAGATGTGTAATACTTAGCAAAGTATATGAGATCAGCAGTATACTGTGCAGCATAGAGTCCTAGAGGCAGAGACTAGAAGACTGGCAAAGTCTACATTCCACTTGAGACCATCAGGGAGCAACCTAAATGATAGCAGTGCAGTGACATTTTCAGATGACATTAATAGTCCTTCAATGATAGAACTATGACTTCTCTAGGCTCGTACTCTTATCATTACTTTTCCTTTTGTTCCCCTTCATATTGTGTACCTTAACATGTTCCCTGTCATGTCTATTCCCTAGGTGCTTTTTATTCTTTCTCCTAATAATATGAACATTTGTGGGAGAGTATATATAAGGGATATTATATAGAAATATATATATATATGTGTTTTGTGTGTGTGTGTGTGTGTATGTATATATGTATGTATATTGGTTTTTGTGGGGCAGTGGGGTTAAGTGACATGCCCAGGGTCACACAGGTAATTATTAAGTATCAGAGGTCACATTTGAACTCAGGTGCTCCTTACTCCAGGGCCGGTGCTCTACCCACTGCGCCACCTAGCAGCCCCTGGGATATATTGTATTGCAATTTTTCTTCCTCTGTTATATAAAATGCCTTTATTTTCAACTAATTGTATTCTCTGGTTGACTAGTAAAAATAATCATATTGCAAAGGCCTCAAGAACTATGATTTTAAATGGATATAGAACTAAAATGTATCTTGAACTAATATTAATTCTTCTGGGTGTACTACATGCAAGGGAGGGTAATTTTCCAGGTACTATATATTCATTAAATCCATATAGAATTGTCAGTGAAACACAGTCTTCCTTGATATAAATCAAAGTCTAAACATTGCATTGCAATTGGATGCATTGCAGCAATATTTAAACAATACTCTGTAACTAATCACAGCAAGAACACAACATGTGTTTGGGGAATGAAGAAATGAATAAACCATGAAATGCTATTCAGGTCTAACCTTTCTTCTGAACTCCAGTCTTGCTGATCACCAACTATCTATTATAAATATCTAATTAGATATCCCACAAGTCTCTAAAATATAACTTAATCAAAACAAAACACAATGTCTTTCCCCTAAAACCCTTCCAAATTTCTCTATTACTATTTATTCAGTGACCTAGGGCTTCCATTTTGATTTTCATCTTGATTCCTTACTTGGTTTTAACTCACTAGTTTCACAATGTTTCTTGTATTCTTACCCTTCTCTCCACTCGCATAGATGCCAACCTGTTGCAGGTTCTCATCACTTCACTTCACACCTGGACTATTAATATTGATGATAATTCTTATTCTGCCTTGCCCATGGGGTAGATGTAGGGATCAAAGAAGACTGGTCTCTTCTTTATTTCCCTCCAGTTGCTCTGCTAGGTTCCTACTCTATGAACATCATGATTCCCCTAGAATAATTTCATAATCAGAAGTCTCATTATTGTGGATATTGTTTTATCTTCAATTTCAGTTACTTTGCCCCTCTGATTGCAGGACAAGAGCAACAAATTCCTCCTGAAGTCTTCCTTTTTAGAAGGTTCAGAATTTCCAGTTAACTCTTCATTTTCTACGATCTGCTTTCCTTGGTTTCTACTCTAAGAACATCATGCCCCTATACTAGGTATCTTTCAGTTCTCCTCCTACCCCACCTTTTCAGCTTCCTTTCTTCTCTCAATAGATTGAAGACAGGGATTTTTTTTGGTATTCCCAGAATTTAGCACAGTATATGACATATAATAGGCATCTAGTAAATGTTTATCGGTTATAACATAGTATAAGTATGAGCTGTTAATGAAGACCTTGATCACCAGGCCAGGACTACTATTGGTTGGTTTACTTGCCTCATATATCTTCCCATTTCAGTTCATCCTCCTCTCAGCTGCCAAAGTGATCTTCCTAAAGCACAGCTCTGACCATATTCCCTCTCTACTGAACAAACACCACTAATACCCCTTTGCTTCCAGGATCAAATATAAAGTGTTCTGTTTGACTTCTAATTGCCTTCATAACCTGACTTACATTACCTTTCCAAGCTTCTGATACTGAGCTCTCCTCCAAGATTCTAAATCCATATCATACCACCTGGAAAGAATTCAAAACTTACAGGTCCCTAGAAATATTTCTGAAATCAGATGTACAAACTACCTTGGAAGCAAAAATCCCATTTTTGCAAAGAGTTAAAAGGCAGGAAATAGGCTGGAAAATAAGCAAACAAAAAAAGTAGTGATTCTACAAAGTTATTATGGTAACAAGGAAGATCAAAATACACATTCAGATGAAGACAGCAAAGTCAAAACTCCTATATCCAAGAGTGTCCAAGAAAAATATGCATTGGGCTCAAACCACAGAAGAGCTAAAAACAGGATTTTAAAATTCAAGTAATAGAGATAGCAGAAAAATTGGGAAGAGAAATGAGGGTGGTACATGAAAATCATGAAAAAAAGAAACAATAATTAGGTTTAAAAGGCACAAAAACACTAAAGAAAATAATCCCTCAAAAAAAAAAACAGAATAGGCCAAATGACAAAAGATATCCAATGAGGAGAAGAATGGAATGCCTTGAAAATCAGATTTGACTAAATAGAAAAAGAAGCATAAAAATTCACTGAAGAGCAGAAATCCTTAAAAAATATAATTGGTCAAATGGCAAAGGAGGTACAAAAGCTCACTGAAGAAAAGAACATCTTGAAAACTAGAATTGAACAAGTGGAAGATTATGACTCCATGAGACATGAAGAAATAATAAAACAAAACAAAAAAATTGGAAAAAATAGAGAACAATATGAAATATTTCATTAGAAAAACAACTGATCTGGAAAAATAGATCCAGAAGATATAATTTTAAAATTATTTGATTTCCTAAAAGCCTGTTTTATTAATGAGTTTGGTTTCAATTCACTCCTACAAAATGACACATTCACACCAACAATACTAAAAAGTATATTTAATAAAGTGATTATAAAACATGTAGAAATTAATCAGTTTTACAGTAATAATAACCAATAATTCCTAATATAATATAAATTCCTAATATAATAAAAAGAAGAGCCAAACCTACATAGACATAAACATTAAGAGAAAACATCACAGATTTGGGAGTGCTTCAAACAGGGGCTGAGGAGTCTCAGGGTACAGCCTTCAAAATCCTAACTGGTAAGGTCCCAGGCAAAGTTTCCTCTCCATGAGTGAGACTCCAATTAGGCTAAGGTCCAATTAGATCTTATAGCTTGAAAACAAAGAAAAGTTTTTTGCCAATTTTTTGTGGAATAAAACCAAATTTTCCAGGTTGTCTGGGAGGGAGCCACCCCCTGAACCCCAAGAATTATGGTGTCTATATTCAAGAATGGCCAGTTCCTGAAAAAGAGAGGCAATGTTAATCAAGTATAGCCTTCAGAGTCTGGCCAAGACTCATCAAGGACATTAAGTAGTTCTTTTAAATACTCAAACTGCTTTAAATATGTGCATAAGATCAATCTTGCTTGTTTCCCTATACATCAGAGGTGAATTGGGGGTCAGTAATTTTCTGTACACCAGAGGTAAATTGAGGACCAGTAATTCTTTGTAGCTAAACTATAAGGTCTCATCATGGAAAATCTTATACCTTATGTATTAACCATACAAAGCCATGATAAAAAAAAAAACCTAGACATCATCTTTCAAGAAATTTTCAAGAAAACTGCCCTGATGTTCTAGAATTAAAGGATAAAATAGATATTTAAAGAATCTATTCATCTTCTCCAAAAGAGATATTATAGTGATATTATCTGTGATATTATAGTTAAATTCAAGATTTCTCAGGTCAAGAAGAAAATATTGCAAGTAGCTAAAAAGAGACAATGCAATAGCATAGAGTCATAGTCAGAATAATGTAAGACATAGCAGCTTCTTCATTAAAGGATCAAAGGGCTATTGCCCTCTGTAATCAAAGCTATATAGAGCTATATGAAAAATAAGATCAAAATAACTACTGATGGGAGAAATGCAAATTAAAACAAGGTCCTGCCTTATATCTACTAGATTGACTAATAGGACAGAAAAGAAAAAACGACAAATGTTGGAGGGCATGTGGGAAAATTGAGACCCTAATGCCCTGTGGGTGGAGTTGTGAATGAGATTCAACCACTATGCAGAGCAATTTAGAACTATGCTCAAAGGGCTGTGAAACCATGGATATCCTCTGACCTAATATCACTACTAGGTCTGTAGCCCAAAAGAGATTTTTTTAAAAATACAGAGAAAAGGTAATATATACTTCCAATATTTGTAGTAGTTCTTCTCTTGTAGCAAAGAATTGGAAATTGAATGTATACCCATTCCACTGAATGATTTGTTGCTTATAATTGTGATGCAATGCTATTATCCTATAAGAAATTGTGAGCTAGGAGAGCTCTCAAAAAACCTGGGAAGATTTATACTAACTGATGCAAAGTGAAAAAAGTAGAACCAGAAGAACATTTTACACAGTAACAGCAGGGAATAATGCACATTTTTCCAACATAAGTACTATAATCTTGGATCATTGAATTGCTCAGTAAGTCATTGACAGTTAATTATCTTGCAATATGCATACAACTCTTATCTACAAAGCCATTACTTTAAAGCATATACACAGGATGGGATAATCAGGATCTATATGCTCACCTCATGATCCAAGATGACTCTGTGGGACTTATGTTTTCTTTTACAACATAACTAATATGGAGATGTGTTTTGCATTATTATATATGTATAAACTATATCAACTTACTTGCCTTCTTTATGATGAGGGTAGGAAGGGAGGAAAGGAGATAATTTGGAACTAAATTTTATTTTATTTTCCCAATTACATGTTATGAACATTTGACATTCATTCACTTGTATATTTAATAAATTACTAATTTTTTCCACCACCATCCCTTCCCTCTCCCTTCCCCTCAGTGATGAAGAATCTGATAAAACTTGTGGATGTTTATTTGTACTTAACAGGTTTATATATTAGTCATTTTGTGTGTGAGTAATTAGGACTAAGGGAAAAGAAAGAAAATCATGACATAGGAAGGAAAAGCATAAGAACTGTTTTTTTTAAAAAGTGAACATAGTATCCATTCAGATTCTGCGGTTAATTTGTTTTTTGTTTTTGTTTTTGTTTTTGTTTTACTCTGATGCGCATGGCGTTGTCTATAACAAGTCTCCCAGGGTTGGTTGTCTCTGAACTGCTGCAAGGAGCTGCATCCATCATAGTTGATCAGCTCACAATGTTGTTGTTAATGTGAACAATGATCCCTTGGTTCTGCTCCCTTCATTCAGCATCAGTTCATATATTTTTTCTATACTTTTCCAAGTACTCTTATTTTCTTTTTTTTTTAGGTTTTTTTTTTTTTTTTTTTTGCAAGGCAAACAGGGTAAAGTGGCTTGCCCAAGGCCACACAGCTAGGTAATTATTAAGTATCTGACACCGGATTTGAACCCAGGTACTCCTGACTCCAAGGCCGGTGCTTTATCTACTACGCCACCTAGCTGCCCTGTACTCTTAATTTCTTATAGAATAATAGCACTCCATAACATTCATATAACATATAACTTGTTTAATCATTTCCCAGTTAATGGACATCCCCTTAATTTCCAATTCTTTGCCACTACAAAAAGAGCAGCTATAAATATTTCTTTGGAGCCCAATTTTGAAAGCAGTTGAAAATTTTTTTACATGTAATTGGAGAAAAAATAGAATATTGAATTAAAAATAATAAATAAAAACCAAAGTCTAGAATTAGAAGTCTAATTCTTCCTTCCCCCCAGAGACCATTGAGTGCCAGCATTTTATAATTACTTCTTCCTCTGGCCTACTGTAAAACTTTTTAAACCTTAAAGCACTATAACAGTGTGAACTGAGTTATTCATATTCTTTATTTGGTTCTTTCAACATTCTAAATATCGGTCACTATTTCTCTGGCTAGATTATAAACTCCCAGAGGACAGTGATTATACCTTATATAACTTTGTATCTAACATACACAAAGGACAAATAGATGGTACAGTGCACAGATTACTGGACCTAGAGTCAGGAAGCTCATCTTCCTGAGTTCAAATTGGGTTTCAGATGCTTCCTAGCTATGAGATCCTGGGCAAATCATTTCATCCTATTTGTCTCAGTTTCCTTTTCTATAAAATGAAATGTAGAAGGAAATGACAAGCCATTTTTTCCCAAACCCCAAATGTTGTCACAAAGAGTCAGACATAACTGAAATGACTTCACCACCACCACCACAATAATATGTATTTGTTGAATGAATGCAGTTTTCTCAAACCTGCATGATGCAGAATAGGGGTTCAATAAATAGGTGAACATTACCACCGATTCCAAATGTATGTTTAGCTCAAGCATCTTCTTCCCCCCCTCTCAATTTCTTCCCCTCCCCCATGACAGAATAATAGAATCAGTTGTCCTGGAGATCATTTAGTCTAACCTACTTAATTTACAAAGCTAGACCAGTGAAGTGACTTGCCTAAGGTCACAAGGCAGGAAAGCAGTGGAGCTGGAACTACAAAACCAAGTCTACTGCTACCAACCCCACTGTGGTTTACAGGCTTAGATATCCGGTCCCCTCTTTTCAGCATGTTACTGCTCCTCCCACTTCCTGCCCCAGAAATGGCTTTTATAACATAAAATGATGGGGGAGGAAGAGGAGAGGGAGGAGACAAAGAGGAAGCTAAAAGGATTGGGTTGCAATAATATTTTCGGGAGACCAGTGACCTTTAAACACAGAACACAGAATGGTAGTGAGGGGTTTGATGGACCTTTGGTGGAACATAGTACAAAAGCAAGGTTATAAACAATAGGCAAACCCAAAGTTGGCAGACTTTTCCCATTAGTCAGGGAGTGGGTTTATAGGTGTTAAACACACTCCCACAGAATGAAGATCCTATCTTCTGTTGCTCCAGGCCAGGGCTGTGTCCGCTTCTATTATTCAATGGGGAAAGTTTAATTCTTCTGAGAATTGGGGTGAACTGAATCATAAAATGATGAGGCTGTCAGAGATGGTAAGAGTCTTCTAGCATCAAGTACAGGAGCTGGAGGATGCTTTAGAACATAAAATGTAAGAACTAGAAGTGACAGACAGTCTTCTAAATGACTTAAGAACCAAAGGAATGAATGACAAAGCCAGAACTTGTTTAATTAGGACTGCTCTGTATTGACCACTGTGTTAAATGTTGAGGAAATAATTAGAAGAAAAAGAAAGATAGTCCCTGTCCTCAATGATCTTTCATTCTAATAGGTGATGTTGACCAAAAAAAAAAAAAGAGGATGAAGCTGAAAAAAGGGGAAAGGGGTTCATGTAGGGTCCTGGTGGAGAAAGAAGTCAGAAGCAGAAGCTTAGATAGGAAAGAAGAAGGGAACATGGGTGACCTGGGGATTCTTTTTAAAAATGAAGGGTCCAGGAAGAATTGGCCAATCTGCTTTTAGGGGCAGAGAGATCTTCCAGGATTAGATTATTGTAACCAGATAGAAAGAAATCTGGAGACTCAGGAGTGAAACTGGAAAAGAATGAAGAAGTGAACAAAATGATTTCTTTTGGGTTTTTTTTTTTTTTGGTGATATATCTCTCCTCAGACAGCTTTGAAGAAGAATAACTAATATAATAAATGCAGCTCCTCTCAGCAGTTAAGAGATCAAGGACAACCCTAGGAAAGCTGGTATGGATAATGACATCCACAACCAGAGGGGAAAAAAAAAGAATCTTGGAATCTGAATGTCTACTATGTTCACTTTTTAAAAACATTTTTATGGTTTTCCTTCCTGTCTTATTTTTTCTTTCTTTCTCCTTAGTCCTGATTCCTCTTACACAAAATGACTAATATATAAATATGTTAAAAATAAATGTACATGTACAACTTTTGCCCCTGAAGGGAAGGGAGTGAGAAGGGAGAGTGATAAAAAAAATGTGTAACTTATGAATTTGCAAATGGATGAATGCTGAAAAACCACCATAGCTTGTAATTGAAAAAATAAAGTAAAATATCAATTAAAAAAATAACAGTTAATATCTTGATTCAGACTTGGTAGCTGTGTGAGCCTGGGGAATATATGCCACTTAATCACAGTCTCCCTCAGTTTCCTCATCTGTAAAATAGGGAAAGTAATACCATTTATGTCCCAGAATTGTTGTAAGAATGAAATGAGACAATATTTGTAAAGGACTTTGCAAACCTTGATGTGTTCAATAAGTATTAGCTATTATTAGCTGTGACAGGGAACACAAAAAAAGGTTGGTTCGGCTGGCACAGAGAGGATATGAGGAGCAATATTTAATGAGTGTGGAAAGGAAGACTGGAGACTAGTTGCAAAGGGCTAGAAATGCCAAAAAGAAGCATTTGTGTGTTGATTTAAAGGCAACAGGAAGCTTAATGATCATGGGATGGCATGGTCTAACCTTCAGTTTAGGAATATTACTTTAGCAACTGTGTAGGGAATGGATTAGAAAGGGAGGACTTGAGTCAAAGAGACCAATTAAGAGACTAGTTGAGGTGAAAGGTGAGGTGGGCCCTGATAAAGATGGTGGTAGGATGAGTAAAAAGAAGGGGATGTGAGAAAGTTTGGAAAGCTAGCATCAATAGGACTTGGTGATTAACTGAATACTGGAGGTGGAAGTGAGGAAAAGTGAAGAGTTGAGCATGACTCCAAGATTATAAACTTAGGTGCCTGAAGGATAGTGGGTACCCTTGTAAAGATAAGGAAGTTTGGAAGAAGGGTGTACTTTATAGGAAAGATTAAGAGTTCTTGGGAACATTTCAAATCTAAAATTCCAAAGAGACATTTGGTTGGAAGTGCCCAATGGGTGATTGGTAATATGGATCTGGACTACAGGAGAACATCTAGGACAAAAAATACAGAGCCAAAAATCATCTGAATCATTGAATCACTGGAAGCTGATAATATGGCACAGAATGTACATGAGAGAACAGGGCTAAGAACAGAATCATAGAGTACAGGCATACATAATTATGTTAGGAGGACTAGATATGGATGACGACCTACCAAATGAAACTGAGAAGAAATAGCCTACTTAATTCTTTTTCTTTTATCCCATTTCTTTTAAGTAGGAGGAAAACCAAGAAAAAGCAAAGCCATGAAAATCCACAGAGGAATTTGAATAGAGAAGGAAAAGGTGATCAACAATATCAAAAATTACTCAGAGGTCAAAAAGAATGAGAATTGAGAACAGGTCACTTATTGGACTTGACAAGTAAGTGTTTAACTGTGGCATAGTTTCAAAAAGAGCCATTTCAACTGAATTATAATGTTTGGAGTCAGATATTTTTATTTCTTAGATTTTTCAAATTAAATTTTCAGATTTTTGATTTAGTTTGAGATGTAAAAAAAAGAGAGAAAATGGAGATGACACTTTTTTCTGGGAGTTTGACTGTGAAAGGGAAAAGAGATATAAATGATAGCTTGGGGGGAAGCAGCTCCAAATCAAGATTTCTTAAGGGAGGAAGAAGGAAAGAAACAAGCCTTTGTTAAATGTCTGTTAGGATCTAGACACTGTGTTAAATACTTTACATATATGATTACATTTGATCCTTACATCAGCCCTGTGATGTAAGTGCTATTGTTATCCTCATTTTACAGATGAGGAAACTGAAGAGAAAATGTTGAATAATATGAAGGCTTGGGGAAAGGGTTTGTTGTTCTAGAGTTGGGGAGAATAGAGAGGTTACAATGAATGACCTTTGTCTTCTAAATAAAAACAAACCAAATATTCTGTAGAGAAAGAGGGAGAAGGGGACAGGGTAGAATACCTGAAGAGAAGTGGCATATAGCAACACAGAGAGAAATGGTGTTATTGCCTTGTGGTAATAAATTTATTGTAGACCCAGTCAGCACTATTCTGTTGCTGATACCTTCAATGGCCCAGTGAGTAGAGGAGGGAGGTGGTGGGTGTAATACAGATTTAGACTTTTGTAAGTTAGTGAATACTCTAACCTCATTATCCCAGAACAAGGCTAACTTGCTGGCAAGGTTCTGGGGAGTACTTGGAGGAGTGGGGATAGCTCTTCCCTAATGATATTGACTTGAACCCCCAATTCTGGCATGGTCTCCCTATTGTTAACTGCAGTAACTAGCAGCCCAACTGGGTGCAAACTCCAGGCCCAACTCTACTGCTAATAACTCATTCTCAGAATCTTTAGAAACTCACAAGTTCATCGCCTCCAATCTTCTTTACCTACAACAAAAGGGAAAAACTCCAAAAAAGCCAAGGGAAAGAACCAAGGTTCATATTCACAGATGACATGTCAGCCTTGGATGGAGAATGGCTAAGGCCTCTCTTCCTTCTAGAAGGATCTCTCCTTTCTCACTGGAATTCTCCCAGGCAGGAAGGATACAGACCAAAGGGAAAAGAGGGCAGATTTTATTCACCTAGTGACTTTGAATGCTATTCAGAGTGAGCAGCCAATCAAAACATCTCTTCTTCATCCAAGGGTAAGCTTACTGGAACCAGTTATGCAATATACAGGCTCTAAAGTCCACATGGGTATTGCTTCAGAGGCACTATGCACATGATCTCAAATTGAGGCTTGGGCTCAGTGGCCAGACTCTTATTACATAAGCTATGAAGACCAATAAAACAAAAGGGCAAGGGATTTACAAGTAGCAAACAGTATAAAGTTAAGTCTAGTTAACTGGCTTTCAAGACTGGGAATGGTGGGAAGGGTAGTTATAGGAGAGATGATGGTGGGGAGAACCCTGAGGAACGGGGATCATGGCAAGGATGAAGACTACATTGAGGTGTTAGGGGTGGGAAGGAGTAGAAGAATAGGGCATCCAAGAGAGGAATTCTATCATTTTTGATCCTCAAAGTGAAACACTTGAAGGTGTTGGTGAGTATGAGAGTCCGACTGACCTAGAATGTTGGAGTTCATAGACCCTTGAGGACACCCAATGCCAAAGCTGAAAATGAGGGTTGGAACTCCAAACCTCCCACTAGCTTGCACTTGAGGCAACTATGTCACTTCTCATTTTCCTCTCCATAAAATAAAGGTTGAACTCAGTGGTACGTCCATGGGCTTTTATTGTTATGATGCCATGATTTGTTGCCTTAACCTGGCTCAGATTTGCCATAGGCTCTATCATGTTCCCATTCTGTTGTTCCCTACTGTTCTGAGTATTATTTGAACATTTTTGATTCAGAAAACAGAACTGAGTTCCTAGGGGTGCTAAATTAGAACAAAAATTATACTCCTCATGTTGATTTAACAATGGAATCATTTGAGTTCCCCACCCTCATTCCCCACCCATGTAATTCCTGGAAAGCAGAAATAGGATGTTAATCACCCATAGTGTCAGCAGGAGGGAAAAACTCATGGATCCTAGATCCAAAAACAGAATTGGAGAACTGGGAACTTTCTGTTCTAACCCAAATCTCCCCAGGCAGGTACTTAATTTCTTGGCTTTCCAGTCTTTCCATCAGTACAAGACCAAATATCATATGTAAAACCCAGAGATGAAAGACACTCTTCAAAGGGCAAAGGAATAGGTCTCATTCTTTCTAGGGGGTGGGAATGAGGGAACAGGGCTTTTAACCAAACAGGTATATGGACCCTTTCCAACTCTCCATTGCTGACACATATCAGATTGAGTAACTTAGGTCAGGATATGGCTCCATTTTATTGTTCTCAAATGAGCCCTGAAAAAGTCATCATTTCCATTTCCTGGGCATCCTGTGAGCTCTAAGGCCTTGAGTCAGACAGAAACATTCTTCTCATTGAAAGATACCTGGAAAAGTAGAGCCCTTTTTCCTCTCCAATAACCCACTCTATTGAGGCAACGTAATATAGAGAATGTCAGATTGAGTTGGGAGTCAGGACAACCACAAGTTCAAATCCTGTCTCTGCACTTCTTGGTTTTGAGACCCTAAGCAAATCATTTGCCTCAGGCAACAACCTAGTCCTTTATCCAACCAAGCTATTGCCTGATTGCAATTTGTGGTGGTGATCCCTTGAGAATATTGGAAACCTGTTCCATAGTCTGAATCCTGGCAAAAGACTCTCCTGCTGTTATCTGGGCTCTGTCCAAGGTTCTGTGTCCTATATAGAGACAGAAGAGCCAGAAATAGAATTTCATTCTCATATAATAGAGGATCATTACTGTGTCCCCTCAGTCTTGTAGTTTTCAGACTCACTCATTTCAGGTGAGAGTGTTGAGAGCAGAGAACAGATGCACCAAGAAAATCTGAGGAGGGAGCTAACTCTTTAAGCATTTTGAGGAGAAATCAAGGAAGAGGAAGAGGCACCTGAGCTTTGAGAGAGGAGAATTAGAAAGATAAAAATGAGGAGATTGTACACTCCAAGATGGGAGAATGAATGGCAGTTGGAGATGTAATGTCAATCCAGGGAATAGATAGTTGTTCAATTTGGCTATAACTTAGAATATGCAAAAAGGGAAGGATGTGAAAAATGGAAGCCATATTATGGAGGGTATTGGATGACAGGCTAAGGGATTTTAATTTTATCCTAAAGCCAATAGAGAATCTATGGAAGGATCTCAGTCAAGGGAAGAGAAATTGGCCAGGAAGATGAATTTGGCATCCATGTTATTGGGGTTTGTTCTTCGTTCTTGAAGAAGACCATGACATCACAGAGGTGATGCTATGACATGTGAGTGAAGGGGGAACTAAGCTGAGTCACTAGCCTCACTTTTTCCTCCAGAGCATCTGGTCCAATGACCAGATATGAATCAGGATGACTAGAGATGACCCTGAAAAAGATGCAATAAGGATTAAGTGACTTGCCCAAGGTTACACAGCTGGCAAGTGGCTGAGGTTGCTTTTGAACTCAGGTCCTCCTGACTCCAGACCCAGTGCTCTAGCCATTGTACTACCCAGCTTGATTCTTTAACTTAAATGAAGGGGTTTCTGAATTCTTACAGCTCTTAAACTATGACCGTATAATCTTAATTCAGTGTTCTTCACACTATAGCTTCTATTACATGGTGTGTATACCTGAATACTTAGTGTTCTCCTCCTCCCTGCCCATTGTGTCTTACTCTCTGGTGTGAATATTGCCTTTCCTCAATCTCTTACTCTTTTTGCCCTCAACTCTAGATTTTCATCTCTAGAGTTCATTTCCAAATAATAGAATCCTTAACAATATCCACATACCAAGGAGGAAAAAAAGACCTCAACCTCTCTGGACACTTTTCCATTTTAGACTTTGCAAAGGGGAAATAACTTTGGGGATATTGAAATAAATAAAAAGAATATATAATAATAAATAAATAAAACTAAGACAAAATTTAATTTTTTATCATTGAATTAGACCTATCATTGGTTGTTTTTCAGTTATATCTGACTCTTTGTGATCCCACTTGGGTTTTCTTGGCAGAGATACTAGAGTGATTTACCATTTCCTTCTCTAGCTCTTTTCACAAATGAGAAAACTGAGGTAAACAGGGTAAAGTGACTTTGACAGGGTCATGCAGCTAAGAAGCATCTGAAGTTGTATTGAACTCAGGTCTTCATTACATCAGACCCAGTGGTTTATCCATGGAGCCATCTAGCTGCCTCTGGACTATTTCTGTCTTAGTATAATAAATGCTTGTTGAATTATTAACTCACAGCAGATAAACATAGTCTTAATCTAATGGGCATCTGATTAGTTGAAGAAATCCTAGAAACAGGAAATGAAAGAATAGGAAAAAGCCTTAAAGATTATCTAAACCAGTCCCTTAGTTAACAAAAGAAAATCTTGAAGGCCAAAAAGGCAAGTGATTTGATTAAGTTAGTTAGGTGACTAGTAGATAGAGCACTGGGTCGGGAGTCAGGAGGACCTGAGTTCAAATCCTGTCTCAGTCACTTACTGTGTGACCCTGGGCAAATTCACTTCACCTCATTTTCTTCATCTGTAAAATGAGGGTGATAATAAGAGTACCTCTTCCCATTGCAAAGTTTATGTAGCAAGCATTATAAAATTTTTATCATTATTATTATTACTGTCGTTATTATTTTAGTCATATGCCTACTTAGGGACAGGCATGATAAAATGCCTCATTGTAGACTTGCTCTCTTTACTTCCAATAAAGATGAGACTGGTTAATACAAACTTGACTACACTAGAATTTTTTTTCTAGGAAACAATAATCACTCTCCTCCAGTCAAAATTTCTTGGCAGTCTAGCACATATTGTTATAAATTTTTTTTAAATCTAATATCTCTTGTTTTTACATGATAGTCATTTCCAGAGAGACCCCTCCCTGTCCCTCCTTCCTTCCCATCAAACTTTCCCAGAGAAGAAAGGGTGAGGGAAGGCAGGTCTGTAAAACGAACCAACATATCAACTACATCTAACCATTTTTTCAGCAGCATTTACAAGTGCCTCATTTCCCTAATAAGAAGACGCAGATGCTTTTTCTTTTCTCTTCTGGGGGCTGAGATGGGGCACCATAATTATTCATCAATATCGAGCAAAGTTGGAAGACTCCTAGCCTCCTAGTCCTTTGTCCCCTTCCCATCTTCATGTACCCTTCGAAGTACTCAGCGGAAGTATCACAGTTACCTTATAGAATGAGTCTTGAGGCCAGGCAAATCACTATGTTGTTTTTCTTTTGTTAGGTTTTTTGCAAGGCAATGGAGTTAAGTGATTTGCCCAAGGCCACACAGTTAGGTAATTATTAAGTGTCTGAGGCTGGATTTGAACTCAGGTACTGCCGAATCCAGGGTCGATGTTCTATCCATTGTGCCACCTAGCCACCCCAAATCACTATGTTTTAATTTGGCCTAAATGGCCATTACCTGGCCAGAAAGGTATATAGAACTCATTGAACAGGATACAAGGTTCTAATAGTCTACCTATCAGGGTCTCTTTGTGGCGGCTAACCCCGTTAGGTGACCCAACTTGTATTTATGTATTCTTCATTCTTAAGCACCACAGAATATTAGAGGTGAAGGAACTTTTGTTGTTGTTGATTCTTTATGATCCCATTTGGGATTTGTTCATGGCAGAGATACTAGACTGATTTCCTCCTGGAGTTCATTTTACAGATGGGGAAACTGAGGCAAACACTGTTAAGTGACTTTCCCAGGGTCACACAACTAGTAAGTATCTAAGACTGGATTTAAACTCAGGTTTTCCTGACTCCAAGCCCAAGATGCTATGCACTACACTACCTTATATAATGTTCTCCCTTTAGAGAGAGGCCTCATTTCTGTGTGTGTGTGTGTGTGTGTGTGTGTGTGTGTGTGTGTGTGTGTATGTGTGTGTGTGTGTGTGGCGGGGGGATGACAATATGTTTCAATATTTTCTAAGGCAATCATCTCCTTATCACAAGATGATGATGCTCCTCCTTCATAGTTGAAGGGTACCATGTCGTCATATATATGATTAGATGACTTGCACAATTATGTTGACTGTAGTGAGGCAAGTGTTGTGCAAAGACATCCTTCTCATTTGCCTTTACCAGAACTATTTCACCCCATGGCCAGATTTGAAGGGGAAACAGGACTTCTGCTGGAGTCCTTGGCCCAAGTACTTTTTTTCTCTTCGGTATCAGGGAGGGACCTCAGCATTCCATCAACGCTGGGCAACTCACCAGTATGTGATAACTGGCGTCAAAATAGTGACTCATAGCATATAAGGCCCGTTGTTGGGCTGCAACAACACTGTTAATCCAGATCTGTCTCTTGATGGTCTAATCATCAGTACAGAAGATTTAGAGCTGAAAAGAACTTTGGAGGACATGGAGTCCAAACCTTTCATTTGTTTGATGCCCAGAGAGGTAAGATGACCTGCCCAAGGTCACACAATCAAGGTCTGCAGCAGGATTTGAAGCCAAGCTGTGATTACTGAAAGTTTCCACTTTAGTTATCTCCATTCACATTGTAGTCTGATGTCATTGCATCAATTGTTTTTCTGAATCTGATTATTTCATGCACCTCTTCCCATCTGACCTGAAATTCCTCACACTTGCCATTTCTTGATGTATAATCCTATTTTATTAAGTTCACAGAACACAGTTTGTTTAGCCATTCCCCTATTAGGAAGCAAAGGAATGGGTGAGAGGGGGAGGCATAGGAGGGAATGGGAAGGAGAGAAAAGGAAGAGGGGAGGAAGGCAAGCCAGGCAAGCCAGGCAGGCCAGGTGTGTTTTTAAAAACAAAAACAACCTTTTAAATCTCATGATGTAGGATCAGTTTACACCCTCTATTTGATTCCAGGCTCCCTCCCCTCGCTAATCTGTTGGCTCTTTCTTCTGTGAACAGAACCAGATGACTTAGGGAGACTTCCCTAGGATGTGTTCATTTCTTTAGTGATAGAAATCATGTTTCAAAGATTTTTCTGGGCCTAAATATTTTTTGAACACCTACTTTAGGCACAACCCTGTACTTGGAATTCTGGGAATAGAATAAAGGCAAGAGAACAGAAGTCATACAACTTTTAGAATATCTTTCCCAATCATTTTTACTAATTCATCTTTTTGTGTCCCCTATGGGTCTAAAGACCCTCTTATTTATTTGTATGAGAACTGTGAGTATTTTGAAGGGGAAAAATGTAAATGTATCTCTCTCTCTCTCTATATATATATATATATCTATATCTATCTATCTATCTATCTATCTATCTATCTATCTATCTATCTATCTATCTATCTATATTCCTTTGTCCTCTCCCCATTTTCTTTTCCTCTTAAGCAAAACTAAACATCTTATTTCTCATCCAGTTTCCTTAGAACTTTTAAATCAACCCAGAAGAAGTAACAGACCAGTAGTATACCAGAAATTTAAAAAATTTGAAGGCACAGAATTAATATTTTAGGGTTCCCTCCCCATCCCTTTGACTACTTTGGGCTCCTATCTACAGTTATCCTCTTTTCAAGTAGGATCCTGGAAAATCTCCTTCAGGAGGGATTAAACTCATTCAGGCAAAGACCAACTTGAAATTATGACCTTATGAAAGTCAAAGACAACCCATCAAAGTCAGAAACCCCTAAATGACCCATCCATCATTGCTTTTATAAGGTATGTGTATAAATCAGGAAGCAAGGGAATTGTTGACTATGATTATTTGCTTAAACTTAGGCTTGCAGACCTAAATGTAGGGATGGTTGGATGCATTGAGAGATGGGCAGCAGAGCAGACAAAACCCCTTGTTTTTCTTCTCATTGGTGGAGTTTTATTTTTTTATTTTATTTTTAGGAGTGATTGGGATTAAATGATTTGCCCAGGGTCATACAATCAGCAAGTGTCTGAGGCCTGATTTGAATTTAGGTACTCCTGATTCCAGGGTCAATATTCTTAATCGCCTGAACTGGAGTTATTGAATTTTAGAATTAGAAGAGATCTTAATGATGACAAGATTACATATTTATAGTAGAAAACATGTTAGGAGGCACCTGATTCAACATTTTCTTTTCCTAGGTGAAGAAATTGCAGGTTAGGGAGGTAAGTGATTTACGGAAGGACATACATTTCTATTCCCATTTTACCAATATGGCAAATCATTTAAACTTTCTGAGCCTCAGTGTCTTCATTTGCAAAATGGTGGCAAATACATACACAGTGACACCTAGGGAGTAGAGGAGTCTGTATTTGAATCTGAGTTCTTTGCTTCTGGGTCAACCAGGTGATGCAGTGGTTAGAACACCCTACTTGGAGTCAGGAAGACTCATCTTTCTGAGTTTGAATCTGCCCTCAGACACTTACTAACTATGTGATTCTGGGCAAGTCATTTGACCCTCTTTGCCTTTTCCTCATCTGTAAAATAAGCTGCAAAAGGAAATGGCAAATCACTCCAGTATCTTTGCCAAGAAAACCCCAAATGGAGTCATGAACAGTCGGACGCAAAATAACCTAATGTAACTCAACAACAATAACCTTTGCTTCTAGAGTCAGCACCCTCTCCACTGTAGCACAGTCTCCTTAGATGGTGCAATCAGAGTCAGAACAATATAATTGTTCCTGTGTTTTCTAGACAAGTAATGAGACAAGTAATGCTTGCTCTCTTACTGTTCAGCCTTGATTTCAGCACATGCAGACTGAATAAAAATAAACAAAATGAAATATCTGTAGGCCATGAAGAGAAGAATTACTTGACTTTAAAAATGGGCATCTTTATAATTTGGCACTTCAATAGTATGGAGGATTTGTCAGTTCTCCAGATTGAGTCTCCCCTAAGGATGAAGATAACTTCCTCCATGACTTAGTAAATGATCTTTTGAAGGTGGCCCTGGCTGAATCATTCATCACTTGGCAGCCAATCTGGAAAAAGACCTCTTTGGAATGGGGCTCAGTTCTTCTTTAGGTATCAGGTACACGACCCCTCGTTGGCAGTTTCTCAAAGTCCCTTGGTCTGCTGGCATATCCCTCCAGATTCAGGGTCACCTCCAAGGAATGATGAGACATCAGAATCAGGCTTTGTTCACAATAGACATTTAACAATTATAATTTATAATTTATAATATAAAAAAGCAATATTAAAATTCTTTGATTTGGTGAATCCATCTTCACCCCCCTTCCCACTTACAGCTTTGCCCTCTAGGCAGTTACCTGCCTTGCCTCCTCCTAGATTTGGTTGCAAAGGCAAACAGTTAATTTTTGCAAATGAGGAAACTGAGGCTAAGAGGAGAAATGATTTTCTCAAGCTCACCTGGGAGGGGAAAGAGAAGAGCGAATTTTCCCTAGGAGAGAGAAGGCTCAAGTAAATAATATAAAAGGCTTGTTCCATTCCAGCTGTTTTCTGATACTTCCCTAGGGAAGGAAATCTCACCATCTCTTCTGTAACCCCATCTCTAAGGCAGTGGTGAAATGAGCACCGATGGAGAAATTCCAGCTCTACTGCTAAAAATAGCCTAATGTAAATTCTATGACCTGGGTGGTCCCTGGGAAAGTTGCTTTCTCTCAGTCTTATTTTCTTCATCTGTAAAATGGGCATAATAAAGCTTGTACTGCCTAATAGCTAGAATTAGTTCTAAAGTTTCAAAACATTTGCCTCCTAACAGCTCGTGAGGCAGGTGGCACAAGTCTTAGCCTGTCAAGGAGGGAGCCTGGCACAGTGGGGGGTGGGTTAGACCTGGATCAGAATGCAGCTGCTAATATTTACTAGCTAGATGAATAGGATCAAATCATTGGATTTCTCAGAACCTCAGTTTCCAAATTTTCCAAATGAGGATAATAATTTCATCTGCCTCACTAGGTTGTTGTGAAGCTCAGAGAGCATAATCCATAGAAAGTACTTGGCAAACTTGAAAGCCCTGAATGAATATTGATTATTTCTGTGGCTGCCATGATCCCTTTCATCCCCCAGCTTTACATCCTCAGAATCCTTCTGGATTCATCCCTCTCCCTCACTCCCCGCTCCTAAAACCCATCAATTGACAAATCTCCAACAATATCTCCTTACAACCTTTCTCACATTTTTTTTCTTTCTATTCACCTGTCCATTCCTTGCTTCTGGCCCTGAAATAACCCCTCTCCTGGATTATTGCAGTTGTCTCTTAACTGGTCTCCCTATATCCAATCCCTATCTCTAGACAGCTGCCAACATAATCTTCCTAAGTTTCAGTTCTGACCATATTTCTCTGCAACATTGGCCTAGTGCCTCTAGGATAAGCCCCTTACTCCTCCTCCTGCATTGAAAGCCCCTCACAACCAGACTCTTTTCATCTCTTCTTTTTTAAATGTTCTACATTCCCATCAAATCAATTGACAGGATTTAATTACTCATTTAATTACTTATGTTCCATCTTTAGCACTGTATTAACTCATAGCCATTTCTTTTTTGTTTGTTTTGTTTTGGGGATTTTTGCAAGGCAATGGGATTAAGTGACTTGCCCAAGGTTACATGGCTAAATATTAAGTGTTGAATTTGTATTAGTTATATTTGTATTAGTTTGTATTCCTTATTAGGTTGGATTTGAACTCAGATCCTCCTGACTCCAGGGTCAATGCTCTATACACTGCGCCACCTAGCTGCCCCAAACTTATATCTATTTTTGAAACACCACCTAGCTCCCATTTCTATCTCCTGCCCAGTTTGGGCTCAGGCCTCTTTTTTTTTAAAATTTAAGACAATGAGGTTAAGTGACTGGCCCAAGATCACATAGCTAGGCAATTATTAAGCGTCTGAGGCTGAATCTGAACTCAGGTCCTCCTGACTCCAGGGCCACTTCACTACCTAGCTGCCCTGGCTCAGGCTTTTCTTAAAATATAGTCGATCTTAACACCTTTCCTTGGAATCCTTCACTTTAATACTCAGTTCTGGATGCTGGAGAGTTATAGCTATGTGGGACAGAGCTCTGGGCCTGGAATCAAGTAGAGATGAGTTTGAATTCTGTCTCAGATCCTTCCAACCTGTATGGGTCTTGGTCAAATCACTTGTTATCTGTCTCAGTTTCCTCTTCTGCAAAATGAGATAATAATAATAATAATAATAATAATAACCTCCAGATTGGGGTGATGATCAAATGAGATAAGTTCTGGAACAGTTGGCTCAATAAAAGTGTTATTTTATTTTATTTTTTTAGTTATAGATGAAACCTTCTCTTGAGAGGCAGCAAGGTAGAGTAGATGCATTTGCTATATCTGGCATCACAGAATCTGACAGTTGGAAGGAATCCCAAAGGCCATCAATATAATCTACCTGATAGATGGTCATTTGCTAAAGAACTCCAGTATATTCTTCAGTGAGGGCAAGGGAAGGAAAATGTATCTGTTACCTCTCAAGGGAGCCTATTCCATTTCTACACAGAAAGATTTGAGTTTCAATTCTAGTACATAGGTGGCTGTGGGCAAATCACTCAATGACTCAAGCTCCAGTGTTTATATTTGCAAAATGGCAGCAATAAAAGCCACAGAAATTAATCTCATGGAGGATGTGATTTGAGATATGTAGAACACTATAGAGATATCAGTTATAGTTCTCTGATTCTCCTCACCTCCCAGTCGTTATTTCCTCTCCCCTTAAATTACTTTATACTGACTTATGGCTACAGCTGTTTCCCTCTAGTAGGCTATAATCCCCAGGTGGGCAAGGATGGCATAACCTTTACCTCTCTAGCTCCTGTATGGCTGCTAGGTAGCCCAGTGGATAGAGCACTGGCCTGGGAGTTCAAATCCAGGCTCAGACAATTGCCACTTGCTAGCTGTGTGACCATGACTGTGACCTTGGGGAAGTCATTTAACCCTGATTGCCTCCCATCTAGGGCCATCTTCACTTGTCCTGATTCATATCTGATCATTGGACCCAGATGGCTCTGGAGCAGAATGTGAGGCTAGGGACTTAGCAAAGCAGCCCCTCACTCAAATCCAGTTCATGTGTTTGTCATGGCATCTCCTCCCTGATGTTGTGATCATCTAGCCCTGTGCTTAAACAATGCCTACTGATTGATTGATGGAAGCTAGGGGTTGTTTGCTTTGTATTCCTAGTGCCTATAGAAGGCATTGCCCACATACATGTTTGTCATACTGAATTGAAAAGTGTATTATTTGTGGTTATGAGTACATCTGTGTCAGATACAGGTGGAATTTCATTACCATCCTCCTTCCCCATCTTTTTTTTCCTGCAGATTTAATCAGATGTATTCACTATGATATATGATATGAAGAATATAATAGTATATCACACACTATCAAATCAAAAATTCCTAGTAAAATCACATTTGCTCAGAGTCCTGGGTTATGAAAATTCTTAACATGTAATCAAAAAACTTGGTTCTCTGCACTAACTTAAATTAGGAATCAGTTGGCTTTTGTCCAAGGCAAAAATCAGGATATAGGAAATGTTTAGGTGGAAGAAGTAAGCAGAATATATGTTAGTGGACAAGCAAGTGGAGGGGAATTTGGAGAAAGACCTAACCTTTTTCAGGAATCTTTCCTTAGCTCTTGAAGATGTGAATACAACTGGTAACTTCAACCTTAGCCTTCAACTCTGGCTTACTAAAGAAGACAGCCAGTAGCTCCGCTTTCACTTTTTCCTTTCTCTGGTTGTCCCTGTGATACTGATACACACCAGCTCCATTTATTAAATCTTAGGCAGGACTGGATTGATTGTCCCCACCTCATCCCCCCACCCCCACCCCATGGCTGATATTGCTCCTCAGTTCCTGATATATTGACTCTGTCCTTTCAGTTTGTTTTATCTTTGTGTCCCTTTAAGAATTCTGGGGTATAACTTAATTTTACCTTCATGATCAAAGATCATGACAATCTCAACTTTCTCTTAGGCTGAGACAGGAAAGCGTATCCCACCGAACTACAAAACTTGGGAAGATAGTTCTCAAACCCTATTACAAAAGTACTGTGCAAATATGAACTTTTAATATTACTTACAGAGAAATGACCAGAGACATGGGCTTATTCCTTAAAAGTCAAAGAGGTTAGCTTTATTAGAATACAAGGTATCTAATAGCAGATACCTAGTCATTCTGTGTCCATCTTCCTTCTGTGGAGCTCAGTAATGAGTGAGTTGGGAAGATGAAGCAGCATGATGTAGTAGACAAGATATCAAATTTGGAGTCAGGAAGACCTTGGTTCAAATCCAACCTCAGACTCATGAGCTATATGACCCTGGGCAAGTCTCTTCATTGGTGCCTCACCCCATCTGTAAAAAAGAGAGAGTGGCACTGTAATTGTTGGCCACTAAGACCCCTTTCAATTGTCAATTTGTGATCCTTTTCTCCTAAAAGAGAAATAGAAGTCCCACATTTACTCAAGTTTTCCTTCTTCCTTTAGGTGTGTCCTCACTTCCAGCTGACCTTGCACTGGAGAAGATTGCCTCAGATTTTGCCCCAGGTTGAGGATTTTATTATTTGGAAAATGGGGCTCAGCCTGCCTACCTGCAGAGTGATTGCTGAGAGAAGCCATAAACATGCTTTGGGGAAACCTGGGAAATGATTTATGAGAAGATTAAAGGAACTAAATCTGACCCACTGGTTTGAGTGATGACTAAGGAAAGAGCCAATAACAGCAGAACAGACACGCCTCTGGTCTCAAAATATTTATGAGGAGATAGGCTTGGAAGGAGGGGTGGTACATGATTCCTGCAAGGCTGGGGGGTGCACCAGAGAAACACCTGGTACATCTCTGAGCTCTCTCTGAGTTTTGGGCACCGTTTCCCATTGTGCCCTTTTATGGTCGAGGAAAACTGAGGCAAGTGAGCTAAGGGATGGAGCTTGGCTGACATCATCCATAGAGTAAGCAGGAAGCAAAACCTCCAAACTGCCTCTATAGCTGGGAGTAATGGAATAAGAATTTAGACTGGACCCTAGGGAAAAATTCCTGAGGGTGAACAGTCTTTGGTGACAGTGACTGTAACAAGAGTTCTTTCTCTGGAAAGGGGGAGGTTCGGAGAACACTTTCAAGTCAAAAGGGATCTGAGATGTCAGTTTAACCAACTTGGCCATTATACAGACCCAGAGAGAGCAGAATGGGGTGACCCTGAAGTCACAAAAACCCACAGGTCTCTAATACATTCTCAGACTTTCATTGTCAAACCCCAAGTAGTTTTGTTTCCTTAACCTAAAAGCACCCACTTCATAGGGCTGCTGTAGGCTTTAGATAAGACAATATATGAAAAGCATATTTTGAAACATGCCATATCAATGTCAACTTTTATTATTCTCATCCTTATTCTCCTCATTATTATATTGCCTGAGGTCACATAATAGCAAAGTTGAAATTAGAACTCATAACTCTTACTCTGGCCTGTCTTCCTATAAAGAAAGGCTTAGAAAGTGATAATAATAGATCACATTTATATGGATTTTTAAGATGTGCAGTTATTTCCACTAACAATTCAGTCAGGTACACGTAAATTGGTCAACCAATCAACATTCAGTTACTAAGCACCTGCTACTACTACTATTACTATTACTATTACTACTACTACTACTACTACTACTACTTCTACTACTACTACTACTACTATTACTTCTACTACTACTACTGCTACTGCTACTACTACTACTACTACTACTACTTCCACTACCAGCACTACTACCACTACCACCATTACCACCACTACCACCACCACTACTACTACTACTACTACTAGTACCACCACTACTACTGCTACTGCTACTGCTACTACTGCTACTATTACTATGCAAAAACTAAGCACCTACTACTACTAAGCAAAATTCTATGGTAGGCACTGAGGATGCGAAGACAAAATGAAGAAATTAGAATAGGCAATCACTCTTTGCAGATGATTGGATGGCATAATTGGAGGATACCAAAGAATCCACTCAGAAACCAAATGTAATACTTAACAACTTTAATAAAGTCATAGGATATAAAATAAATCCACATAAATCATCAGCATTTCTATATATTGTCAACAAATCCCAGTAGCAAGAGATAGAAAAATTCCACCAAAAGATCTATAGACAATATAAAATACTTGAGAATCTAACTGCCAAGAGAAACCCCAAAACTATGTGAATACAATGATAAAATACTTTCCACACAAATACAGAAAAATATTAATTGTACATGTGTAACTGAACCAATAAAAAAATGAAAATATCCCTAAATTAATCCACTTGTTCAGAGCCATACCAATCAAGCCACCAAAAATTATTTGATAGAGCTAGGAAAAATAATGACAAAATTCATCTGGAAGAACAAAAGGTCAAGAATATAAGAGAAAGAAAGAAAGAAAGAAAGAAAGAAAGAAAGAAAGAAAGAAAGAAAGAAAGAAAGAAAGAAAGAAAGAATATCAAGGAAATTAATGAAAATATGTTGTACCTGATCTCAAACAGTACTATAAAGAGGTAGTCATCAAAACAATCTGGTACTAAGAAAGAGTATTAGGTAGATCAGTGGAATAGATTAGGTTCACAATAACTAAGGTAATCAAGTATTTGATAAGTACAAAGACCCAGACTCTGTGGATAAGAACTCACTATTTGACAAAAACTACTGGGAAAAGTGAAAGTAATCTGACTGAAACTGGTTAGAAACCAACACCTCACATAGTGTACACAAAAAAGGGTACATGATTTAGACATAAAAGGTGATAGGACAAGCAAATTGAGAGAGTATAGAATAGTTTACCTTTAAGGTCTGTGAATAAGGGAAGAATTTATAATTAAACAAGAGAGCATTTCAAAATGTAAAATGGATAATTTTGATTACATTAAGTAAAAAAGGTTTTTGCATGAACAAAACCAATGCAGTCAAAATTAGAAGGAAAGCAAAAAACTGGGGTGGGGGAGTTTTTCAGCAAATTTTTCTGATAGTTTTCATCTCTCAAATATATAGAGAACTATAATTAAAATGATATAATTACCCAATTGATAAAAGATAAATTTGTAGAGGAAATGAATGCGATCCATCTTGGATCTTGGATCATGTCTATAGTACCAGAATGTATAACATCCAAGATCCAAGATACATCGCATTCATTTCCTCTACAAATTTACTATAGTCTATAGTCTACAGTAAGTCACTTTACCCTGATAGCCTCGCATCCATTTGGATCCAAGAAATAAATAATGATCAAAATCATTATTGATTAGGGAAATACAAATTAAAATAACTCTGAGGTACCACCTCATATCTATCAGATTGTCTAATATCACAGAAAAGGAAAATGATACATTCTAGAGGGTATGTAGGGGAAATTGAGACACTAATACACTGTTGATGGAGTTGTGGAATGATCCAACAATTCTGGAGAGCAATTTGGAAATATAAAGGGCTATAAAACTATACTTACCTTTTAATCTAGCAGCACCATTACTAGATTAGTTAACACAAGGAGACTTTCAAAAAAAAGGAAAATGACTTATGTGTATGAAAATTTTGGAAATTGAAGAGATACCTATCAATGGGAAATGGCTGAACAACTTGTGGTCTTTGATTGATGGAATACTGTTGTACTTTAAGAAATGAAGAATAAGGGGGCAGCTAGGTGGCGCAGTGGATAAAGCACTGGCCCTGGAGTCAGGAGTACCTGGGTTCAAATCCAGTCTCAGACACTTAATAATTACCTAGCTGTGTGGCCTTGGGCAGGCCACTTAACCCCATTTGCCTTACAAAAAACCTAAAAAAGAGAGAAAGAAATGAAGAATAGGATGATTTCCTAAAAATCTAGAAAGACATGAACTGATGAAAAATTAAGTGAGAACAGGGAGAATAGGATACACTATAAGCAATATTGTACAATGATCAATTGTGAATGACAGCTGTAATCATCAGGAGAAGAGATACAAGATCACTCTGTTTTTGTTTTTGTTTTTTTACAAGGCAATGGGGTTAAGTGGCCTGTCCAAGGCCACACAGCTGGGTAATTATTAAGTGTCTGAGGTCAGATTTGAACTCAGGTACTCCTGACTCCAGGGCCGGTGCCCTATCCACTGCGCCACCTAGCTGCCCCTCCAAGATCACTCTGAAAGATCTATGAAAAAAAATTCCATCCACCTCCAGAGAAAGACCGGAACGTACCTGAATAAAGATAAAAATCTACTTTAATTTTCTTTCCTTTTTTCTTCTGGTTTGTATATTTTTTCCATAATATGACCAATATGGAAATAAGTTTTACATATCTATACATGTATAACCTTTATCAAACTGCTTGCCTCCTCAATGAAGGGGGAGGGAAGGAAGGTTGGTAGAGAATTTGGAACTCAAAATTATAAAAACTGAAAGTTTAAAATTGATAGATTCCTTCCAACCCTAAATCTGTAATCTAACTAATAGCAGCAGCAACAGTAGTAGTAGGGGGAGGAGGAGGAGTAATAGTAGGTATTTATTTAGTGCTTTAAAGTTTACAGAGCATTTTACAAATATTATCTTATTTGATCTTTATAATAACCCTGGTAGATAGTGATTGGTATTATTCCCATTTTTACCTATGAGGAACCTGAAGCAAACAAAAGTGAAGCGACTTGCCTGGTATCACTGAGCTAGTAAATGGCTGAGGCTGGATTTGTCCTGATTCTGGGTCTAACACTCTATGTACTGCATCACCTAGATTTGTCATAGTTCTAACCAACCCTAGTGGGCAACTAGGTGGATAGAGGGCACTGGTCTTGGAGTCCGGAGATAGGAGTTCGAATTTGACCTCAGACATTTCACTCTTACTAGCTGTGTGACCTTGGGTAAGTCACGTAACCCTGATAGCCTTGCATCCAGAGCCATCTCCAGTCATCCTGATCCATATCTGGCCACTAGACCTAGATGGCTCTGGAGGAGAAAGTGAGGCTGGTGACTTAGCACAGCAACCCCCTCCCTCAAATCCAATTCATGTGTTTGTCATGGCATCACCTCCCTGTTGTCATAGTCTTCTTTGAAAATGAAGCAACCCTAGTCATCCAGCAAGTAAAAATAATGTGAGAAAGTAAGAGGTGGAATTTGAAGTGATGCGTTATTTCGCTCAGCCCTTCCCACTATAGCACACTGCTCTCTAGAATCACAGGAACAATAGAGAACACAATGCTAGCCCAGAGAGGATCAAAGCACAGACGGTTCTTTGGAGATCATTGTGTCTAACCTCATTTTGTCAAAAAGGGAAACTGAGGTTTTAAGTGATTAAGCCAAGATCTCATAGACAGTAAGTAGTAAAGTTGATTTTTCAGTCCAGGTTTTATTGTGTCTAAATGTATTTCTTCTTAACTTGTAGCATGAATGATTAAAGGAATAGATCAGATAAAGAAACAATGTAGAAAACCAAAATGGTGGATACATTCTGGTACTATGATCCAAACACATTGTATCAGACAATCTGAGCACCAGAAACCCAAGGTGCTCATGTGGACTCCTCTGGGGGCAGACTGGAGCTACATATATGCCACCCAGAATTAGGGCTAACCCTACCAAAGGCTGGAGATTGGTCCAAGGTTAGGTGTGCTGGAGCCAGCTGACCTAGAGAACTGATTGTTTGAAATTACTGAGAATTTTTAACTTGGAAAGTGACCAATGCTATAAATCAGGGCTTGAGCTATTGTTTTGTTGATTATGTAGAGACTTTAAAAACGATGAAGAAAATGTTAATATACACTGAACTTAAAAGTGTTTCCCAGGCACCTTTCCTCCCCCATTTTCCTGGATAGCAGTTGTTGAATATTTGCAGTACACCCATGGATCCAAGGATGGACATTCCTCCCAAGAAGAGGACAGAGGGAGGCCCAGTGGTGGAGGTGAGGTCCCTGAGAAATGGAAACAACAAGGGGTGGATGGGTGGTAGAAATAATACAGGTCTTGGAATCAGGAGAACTTCAATCTAGGCCCAGTTTTGCCATTATCTAATTAGGTGATGGAGGGTAAATAATAGTTTCCATATCTGTAAAATAAAGAGTTTGAATATAGAGATGATGGATCTCTCTGGTTTCTTCCAGCTCCAAGTCTATATCCTTCTAGTCTGTATTCCCAGGCCCTTTTCAGCTCTAACTTTCTACATTCCAAGGATCCTTCCAGCCCTGACGTTCTAAGACTATACAATTCTAGGTACAGGCACAGTTCACTGCTCTCCCAATTCTCCCCTCTCAAAAGACACGCCTTTTGGGGATCCAATCAGGACCAAGGACTCCAGGATCAGGCCATAAGTGGGAACAAAATTGTCATTGCGTTTGCCTCTGTGGTCTTTGTTTATTGTCTGAGTGCTAGGAATATTTTGAATTGTTTTGTTTGGGGAGGGAAAAAAAATAACCAAATTAAAAAAAAAAGTAACTTCCTTGAAAGGCCCAGTCCTGGAATGAAAAGGGAAAAGGACAAACAATATTCTGGAACCTTGTGAAAGGAGATCTCTAGCTTTTCTCTGTTGATGGAAAGACAGCAAATCTAACAGCATAGAATCAGTCTCTTAAGAGTCAGAAGAAGCCTTACCAATCAACTATGGCATTTAATAGAGGAAGAAAACAGATCCAGAGTGGTGAAGTCATTTGCTCAGGTGTTTTTTTGATAGACTTGCAAATAGAGCCCAAATTCTCTTCCTCTAATGATAAAATTGGATAGCCCAGGGGTCCCAAAGTCAGAAATACCTGAGTTCAAATTGGACCTTAGATAATCACTAGTTGTATGACCTGGGTAAGTTACTTTTGCCTCTATTTGCCTCAGTTTTCTCATCTGTAAAATAAACTGGAGAAGAAAATGACAAATTACTTCAGTATCTTGGCCAAGAAAACTTCAACTGTGGTTCATCCATGAAGAGTCAAACGCAACTTAACAACAACTAACAGTCTAAATACCTAACTTTCTTTACTAGTTATCTCTTCTTCATCTCTTTTCTACAACCAGTCTTTGCAATGGGTAACTTGTGGAACTAGAGTTTGTGGAACTGATGAGGGTATGAACATCTTTGTGTGCATGTGTTTGTAAGCCAATAGAGGTAGGTGTTTTAATAAACCTGTATGTGTGTATATTTTTGCATGTATACCTCTGTGCTTAGAGTATATATGTCTATATATTTTGGCTCTTGAAAACAAGTCTTCTCTTTGAATGTTTATATGTTATACACACATTTTTTAAATTGGATGATGATATGCATGTACCTTGTGAACTTTAGATGCTTGTGCATGTTTACATATCAATCTTTATGAAGCCCTGGACTCAGCAATGGGTAAAAAAGACAATCCCTGCCCTCAAAGTGCTTACAATCTCACCAGAAGCTTACACTCTACTATTATATGTGGGTCTGTGTCTCCAGCATGGACTTCCTCCATTGGTGTAGGGTGGAGATTGGGGGGGGGGGTTAATTTGCTTTTCACAAAAGAAGTGGAATGTGAAATCCTGAAATCTGATCACACTATGAATAATGGGTATAGTTCTGGGGGATACCTTTAAAGAAGGTCATGGACTAGCTGGAGCAGATCCAGAGGAGCGTGACCAGGGGTAGTGAAGGGTCTGGAAACCGTGTTATACAAGGAGGGGGGTGGTGTTCAGTCTGGAGAATAGAAGACTTAGGGAGGAGGGAACATGATAGCAGTTTGTAAATACTTGAAAGCCTGTCATGTGGAAGATGGAGTATAGTTAATCTAGGTGGCCCCACAGGGAAGCTAGCATTGGGATGAGTTCAGCTCCATCTAAGCTCATTTCTCACAATTAAGAGTTATTCAACATTGGAAGAGGCTGCCTTGAGCAATAGTGGATGTTCCTTCCTTCACAGGATGTATTCAAGTAGACATTGGAAGGTCTTTTATCTGTCAGGCACATTCTAAAGATTTTTAGCATGAGAGGGTCGGGGGATAAGATGAGGTCACTTTCCACCTTAAGATTTTATGATTTGAAAATTCCATAATTCCATGATCTTTATATTGGTTCTAGGCTGTTTTTTCTTATTCTGGGGATACATAAAAATATTTACTCATGAGAGAAAAATAAAGAAAGCAAACAAACAAGAAAAGAAGGAAGGAAGGAAGGAAGGGAGGAAGAGAGGAAGGAAGAAAGAAGGGAGGAAGGAAGGGGAAGAGGGAGGGAGAGAGGGAAGAAAGGAGTGAAGGAAGGAGGAGAGAGAGAGGGAGGGCAGAAGGAAAGAAGAAAGTGGAAGGGAGGCAGAGAGGGTGAGATGCAGAAAGGGAGGGAAGAAGGGAGGGAGGAAGAGAGGGAGGGAAGGAAGAAAAGAGAGAGAAAGAGGGAGAAAGGGAGAGAGGGATGGAAGGAATACAAACAGAAAGGAAGGGGAGGAGGGGGGAGAAAGGAAAGGAGGAAGAAAGGAAGAAGAAAAAGAAGCAAGCCTAAAGTTCTGATTTTAAAACTATATGGGGTGGGGTGGTAGCTAGGTGATGCAGTAGATAGAGCACCGCCCTGGAGTCAGGAGGAGCTGAGTTCAAATTCGACCTCAGACACTTAATAATTACCTAGCTGTGTGGCCTTGGGCAAGACACAACCTGATTGCCTTGCAAAAATCTAAAAAAAAAAAAACTATATGGGTTGGGTTTTTTTCTGTTTTTCCAAGACAAACCCTTCCCTATTCTTTGTCTCATCCTAGAAAAGCTGAGGTTGGTCTACTCAGTTCCATCTCAAGTCTTTCAGCTCTCAGTGTTCAGTTCTAGCCCTTAGATGATATGGATGTCTTGGGGGGGGGGGGGGCTGAAGGCCACCTTGGGTCTTGTTCTTTCCCACCTCATCCCACCCCAGCCCAAGAACGATGATGTCCGTCCAGACCCGCCCCCCACCCCAGCTCTGGGGCTCTTACCTCCAACCCTTTGCCAGCCCGTGTCCTCTACCAGGAAGCTCCAGTCATCCCTCCTTCACAAACACTGTCTTCATTTAATTGCAAGAACTGCTTCCCATAGCACTTTCTGTGTAGTTGGTTGTAGGTCTCTTGATTCCCAATGTATTTATTTCCCACAATTGCCTAAGAGCAAGCAAGGTCTCTGATGTTTTGCTCTTGGCTCCCCTCTGACACCATACACAAGATACCATACAGAAGTTAGTAGGCATTTAACCACAGATTGAATAAAAGGTGACTTTAGTTGGCAGAGCCAGAAGGGCTGGTTTAAGCCCTTCAATCTATTTTTCTAAAGTGCTGGCAGCTGCCATCAAGATCCTAATCAATGAATCCAATTAAGTTAAGGATGTGATTGTTAAAATCTAAAATATAGACTCTTCTAAAGTCAGTCCTGGATACCAGGAGTTGTCTTACTTTTCATTTGTGCCCCAGTCCAGGTCTGTCACATAGTGGATATTTAATTCATGTTTTGTTGATTGTTAGAGATTCTCATGTGCAGAAGCACAGAATTAGAGGAGGTCCAAGTCAGAGGTGATCTTAGAAAACATTATCAGAACATGGAATGTTGAAAGGATCTTAGAGACTGTCAGAACTGTCTAGGGTCTTTGCAAATGGAGCTTGAGAACTTGGGAATGTGCAATCTCAGAGCTGAAAGGGTCTTCAAAATCATCTCATTCAACCTACTTGTCTATAAGTGAGTAGATTTTGGACAGAAGAAAGGAAGTGACTTTTTTCAAGATCGGATATTAAATTACTCCACAAAAGTTGGTCTCTTGATTCTGTTTCTGTGTGCTCTATCTACCAATTAATTTTTCTTTTTAATATATCAATATAATAAAAATGAGAGGGGTAAGATAGGGCTAAGTTTTGCAATGCAAAACTGAAAAGAAACCTGAATGCTAAAAAAGTGTTTTTTACATATATTGGGGGAAAATATTATTAAAACATAAAAAAAATTATGGTGAATCAAATAGTTCTGATTTTCTTCCACCTTTCAGTCAGCTTTTGCCACTGTCCATTCACTTTTCCTGAAACTCCTCCTAGGGCTTTCTTAGTTTCCTTATTTCTCTGACTACTCCTTTCTTTTTCCTCTTTTGTTACCCCTACCCCCCCTGGGTTCCACCTCACCTTAGGGCCTGTGAAGCTCTGGCTCTACATACCAAAGCATTCAATAGTCCAGAGAAAGAGTTAAATCTGGGTTTTCCGCTGCTTTCCTTAGACTAATCTAGGTTCCCTGGATGTCTTTGAGTCTTCCCAGATTCCAGGGAGAAAAATAAAAAAAAAATAGATAATTATGTGACATCCTGTTGGACTAAATCCCCATTGCTAACTTCCTTGGTGAGAAGGGGGTCTTAAGGTTGGTTTCTTGATAGCATCTTTTTCTGTCTCCCATTCCAATCCTAATCAGAATTTACATATGACCTACTCCCTCTACTGGAGGGATGGAAGCTAGACTAGAAAGAAAGAAAGAAAAAAAGGAGAGAGATTAGGATCTTCAGTTTCTTGGGCATGACACCTTCTATTGATGTGAGTTTGATATTTTACAGAGTTCTTTATCATTCAAGTATCACATTTTATAGGCTCATAGATCTTAAAGATTAAAAGGGGATCGTAGGGGATGATTTGTTGGATATCTTTGTCAGCTTAGGGAACTGAGACCCAGCAAGGTAAGCAACTGGTCAGGTATCAACTGGGCCTCATCAGGATTTGAACCTAGGTCTTACTATTACAAAGTCTAGTAATTTCCCTTCAAACCTTCCCTTCGAGGTAGACCAGGTTGGGCAGCTTGGGCTCTCGCCTCTGATATTTACATCAGTTTGATTGATCTTCCCCCAGACTCAGTTTCCTCTCGGTAAAGGATTTTGTATTCGTTATCCTGGATGTGCCTTCTGGTTCTAAAAGGTCTCCATTTCACACACGTGGACCTGGAGGGCGGAACATTTTCAGGTCCCTGCCTAAGGCCACACTGCTGATAATCAGCTAGCAGTTGTCAGTTAATTCTACAAGCTCTTGGGTAAGAGGCCCAGACATTAGGGCTAGATAGTCTTTGGTCTTCATCCTTTTAAATGACTCATTTCAAATCATGCTCCCAATCTGGGGGCAATGATCTGCAATATGTTTTTCCATTTGGGAAGGGGGTTCCCTTCCTTACTTAATGTATTTAAAGAAAGTTTGTGTGTATATGTGTGGTTTTCCTTTTGAAGAAGGAGAAGAGGAAAGAAGCAGGAGCAGAAGAAGATGATGATGAAGATGAAGAAGATGATGATGATGATGATGAAGGAGGAGGAAGAGGAGATGAAGAAGGAGGAAGAAAAGAAGATGGAAGAGGAGAGGAAGGAAGAGGAGGAGAAGGGGAAGGAGGAGATGGAGGAAAAGAAAAAGATAAAAGGAGAAGGGGAAAGGAAGCGAAAAGGAGAAAGAAGGGAAAAGAAGGAGAAGGGGAGAGGGAGGGAATGATGAAGTAGAGACTGCTAGAACGATGCAAAAAAAAAAGAAAAGACAAAGAATGAAGGAAGGAGAGACAGCAAATGAGAGTCGGGGAGACAGAGACAAAATAAGGGAGACAATGAGAGAGCTCGAATGAGAGATGGGGAGAAAGGACAATGAAGAAGGTCTCGGAGGCAGAGAGAATGAAAGGCCGCCTGGCCCCGCCAGATTCTTGCCCCAGAGAGTGGAGCGGCCGCTGGTTAGGCCGCCAGCTGTCTCTGCCCCTTCTTCTTCCCCTGGGCTAGGGCTGGGCTGGGCTAGGCTGCCCCCCGGGGCGGGGGCGGGGGGCGCCCTGCTCGCCCGAGCTCCCGGTCTGCCAGCTTTCCTCTCGCGGATGGTGGTGGTGGCGGTGGTGGTGGTGGGGTGTGTGCGAGCAAACAGCTAGCGATCGCGGTGCGGACGAGTGTGAGTGTGTGTGGGGGGGTGTGCCTGCGCCTGTGTGTGCGCGTGTGTGCTGGGAGGGTTGCCCGAAGCCTGGCCCCTCCCTCCTCCCTCCCCCAGCCCATTCCCCGCCCCTTCCCCAAAGAAGAGGCCGAGCTGGTATTTTTCCACCCAGCAGGATGGGTGATGCTAAATGCTCCCTCATTAGACAACAGACACGAGAGGTCAGGAAGAACCCGCTTATAAATTACCGTTTCCTCCCTCGCAGCCCGGCTAGTCGGCCTGCGGCGCGGAGCAGGACGCACGCTCCGGGCTCCCCGCGCTCGCGGACGCCGGCTCCTTGACAAAAGCGGCGGCGGCGGCGGGAGGCGGCGAGGCTCCAGTCCTGGCTCCGGCGGCGGCGGCGGCAGGTAGCGTGGCCGGGCTGCGGGCACCGGGGCGCCCCGGGGGGCAGGGAGCGGGGCTCGGGCAGCCCGCGGCCGAGGGGCCGGCCCGGGAGCCGCGGCTCTCCTCCCCCGGGCGGCCGGGCAGACAATAGCTGCGTGCGCCCCGGCGGGCGCGGAGGCGTGCTTCGGGACCCCGGCCCGGGGCTCCCCGGCTCCGCTCCGCCCGCCTGCCCGGGAGGGACCGCGCCTGGCCGCCCCCCGCCCCCTCCGGGTGGCCGCGGTCCCTCTTCATCCCCCTTCCCCTTCCCATCACCTTTGATTGAGGATACCCCCCTCCTCTGGGTACCCCCACGCCCCCAGCCCCCGGCGGTATTCGGAGAGGAGGCGGCGGGGGGGGGGGAGCTGGGAGTGGTGTATGTTTTTGTTTCCCCAGCAAATTGCCATAAAAAAATGCCTTTTGATGCTGGGGGGGGGGGCGGTGTGTGTGTGGGCGAGTGGAGAGGCGGATCGCTAGCTCTGCTACTGAGGGACCCCCTGCTCCCCAGTCTCTTCGGATCGCTCCCCTCTGGCACGGCAGCCCGCAGTGTTCTCAAGGGGGGCTTCAGCGGAGGCTCTGCCCGTCTGCATCTCTGCTGGCGGGGAGGGGGCATAGGTGGTGCTGGAGGAGGCATCTCCGAGCATCGAGCCCTCGGAAGCACTGGCTGCTCGTACGGGTGAAGCTCGCTCAGCGCCGGCACCTCGCTTCCCTCCACCCGCTCCCCACACACACACACACACACACACACACACACACACACACACACACACACACACACTGGGGGCTCGGACGGCGAGCAGGGGTGTACAAGGGGGGGTGGCCTTCGGTGGGCTGCAGATGAATTCCCCGAGATCACAGCTCTCTCTACCTCCCTCCACTCACCTCTACTCGTTTCCTCTTCTGGGGAAGGTAAAAAAGAGGCTGTCGCTCCTTGGAGATGACACCCCTTTCCTCTTTTTCCCCCTCCTCCCCCCCCCCCCCGTTTTTTCAAGGTGAAATGGTAGTCTCTGTTTAAACCTGGATGTTTCCTTTTCCAAAGCACGGTTTGGGTTCTGGGTGATAGAATTAAAGAGGTCACTCTTCAGTCCTTAAACGTGGAAAGAGAGCTTAGACGAACCCATCCAGATGTTGGAGAGATTTCAATTGTTGGGGCTAGTTTTGTCCAAAAAAGAGGGAGGAGGCTCTCGATGGACTTTTATCTCTCTTGTCCTGGAGGAAGGCATTAATGAAGTGGGCAGAAGAGGAGGAGGGGGAGGGAGGAGGGAGGAGACAGGAGACACTCGGGTGTAAGCGCTATTTTGGTAGTACCAATAGTCCCTTTGGCAAGGTGGACATCTCCAAATGCTTCACAAGCATCATGGGAAAAGGATCAGGAAAAAAATAAAAAAAAAAACAACGATGCCAGCCTGCAGGCCCTGTGCCCATCTGTCCACTCTCGTGGAGATTTCTGCTAGTTTAGGGTTTGGATGTATATGTGCTCCCCATACCCATCACCTTATTAAACCTCTCCAAACACCGAGCTGTCAAGGTTTCCAGGTACACACTAGGTTGTGATCTGCTCTTTCCATTGGCTTTTATAGATTTGGTATTCATTAAGCCAGAGAACTATTGGCTGTCTGTGTGTGTGTGTGTGTGTGTGTGTGTGTGTGTGTGTGTGTGTGTGTAAATTAAACTCTGGGAGAAGGATTTTCCCAAAGGATGGCGACTAGGAAGGTGATCTTTTAGAGAAACTCAGGGGAGGAGGAGTTTATTTTTGTGAGAGGAACATGGCTAGCTCCTAGCAACCAGTGCCTTCCTCTGGCATTAGAAGTAAGGGAGGAGGTTGGTGGGTGATGGTGGGAATAAAGGAATTTTATTGGCGGCTATTGAGATAGGAGAGTGAATTCGATCTGGGAAGAACAGCAGGATCCTGCAAAGGACTGGGAGTTGATTCTTTCTCTGGTTATAGCTATAGACAGTAACTGGAAATTCAGTCTTTTTATATGTTAGCTAATTCATAGAATAGCCAACATTATGGAAAGGTTTACTATTGCCACTCTTTCATGATCTCAAGAAGTTTATCCATACAGGCAAAAATCGCTAGTTTGAAGAAGACCACTCAGGTGGGGGAATTGTAGAAAGGAAAGAACTATTAACATTTTGAAAAGAACAGCAAGTGACTTTCTGGATGCTTTTGCTTCTCGGATTTTTTTAAATATGAGAACACTTTGGAGAGGTACAAGGGACTTGGGAGATCAAATAATCCAACCCTCGCAGTTTTACAGATGAGGAAACAGGAATAGAGAGGACTTGGAGGCAGAGTGTGAAGAAACCCACTGGGTGCAGAAGATCAAAATGGTAGATAGACCTGGATGTGCTTCCTCAAATCACAATTAGCCATAGAGGGAGATGCAAAGATGCACAAGACATTTTGGATTTTTATTGTTCATGTGTTTTTCAGTCAAGTGTGACTCTTTGTGATCCATTTTGGGGTTTTCTTGGCAAAGATATTGGATCGATTTGCCATTTTTCTCCAGTTCATTTTACAGATGAGAAAATTGAGGTAAATAAGGTAAAGTGACTTGCCCACCATCACACAGCTAGGAAGTTTTTGAGGCCAAATTTGAATTCTCAAAGATGCATCTTCCTGATTCTAGGTCTGGTACTCCATTCACTTTGCCATCTATCTCTGGTACTAATTAGTCTCATTTTTATTGATGAACTCTGAAAACAGAATTGATTTGTTCATGGTCATGCAACTAGTAAATAGAAGAACCGGAACAAAAGTCCAGACTTTCTGACATCATTTCCAGTACTCTTTTAATGGGGCTGTGCTGGGCTAGCTATCTCTGGCAGTCAGGATGTAATAGCTGAATTGGGGTTTAAAAAAAAATCACAAAAATAGGCAATAGCCAGGAGAATAGAATGTCAGACTTGGTAGGAATCTCAAAGAACATCTAGTTTTGGAATCCTAGAACTAATCAGAAGGGACTTCTGAGTCTATCTGCTCACCTCTCTCATTATTCAGAGGAAATTTAGGCACAGGGAGATAAATTATTTTCCCATAGTCACATAGGTAATTAATGTCAAACAGTAGAATTTAAACCAATGTCCTCCAATTTTAGAACTACTGATCTTTTCATGATATGATGTAGTCTCTCCCCCCCCCCCCCCCTTTAGGAAACTAAACCTCTTATAGGCACTGGAGGAGTAGGAAAGGAGTCACTTGGCCAAGGTCGGATAGGTAGTTAATGGCAAAGCTACTGCTTAAAGAGACCAATTTTATAAAGAGTTCTTCCCTGGATTTTCCTCATTCCCATATAAAGTTTCTTCATTGGCAGTCACGGCCAGGTACTCTCAGGCTCCATTCTTTGGTCCTCCAGGTGATCTGGCCCAATTTCAATTGATTCAGACCTTGGGCAAAAGGAGGGGTCAAAGGCTGAGAAGCTTCTGGAGGGCCCCATTACTTCGTCTACAAATTGTACTGTTTCTTATCTGCCACTTAAAAACTGATGCCATACTTGGTAGGGCGGGGGTGTGGTGAGGGCAAGGGCGGTTCTTCAGGTGAACTCATCCCTAGAGGGAGAAAACAAAAAGAATCTCCAAAGAGCATAAAGAATCTCCTGGCTGAGGAGTCAGTGGAGGCTTTCTGGGGGTGCTCTGGCTGTCCTCTGAAATTGCCAACCCTGGCAAAGCTCAAGTTTCTGTCACTTCCCTCCGAAGAGGGTCAACAGTGAAAACAGCTCTTTCCGGCAACAGCTGACTCAGCGATCTTTGTCAACTCTTTTTTACGAAAGCCTTTATTTGCTTCTGTTGTGTTGAAGACTCAGGGAGGGTTCCAGGTGTGGATTTCCAGATTAATGAGAAAAATGACCAGGCTGGCACATACCCATAGTGGAAGCTGGCACTGCCTTCCCTTTGTCCTTAGAAGCAGGCACTCAATATGATAATGAGCTGCTACTAGACCTCCCCTGAAGTCTTTTCTACTCATGGGCAGACTCCAAACATGCATTCTAAGAGTTGCAGAGTTAATTAACTTCCCCATTCCCTTTGATTTTGGCCAGGAGTTACAAGGCTAAAGTACCTAAGGTGAATTATGGTCACCCGGAAGTAGGACCTTTATTTTCCCCAGTCTATCAGTTGCTGTGGTTGCCCTTAGGACAATTGATTGCTGATCTGTGCCAAGATGGTATGTGTTGTACCTTGGTTAGAGAAGAGGCAAGGACATAGCCCTGGGAATAAGTTGATGAGGGTGCTAGACCCTCCCCTCCCCTCCCCTCCTCAGAGCTGCCTTGGTGAATTTAGACAAGTCACTTCCCCTCTCTTAAGTCTCATTTCCTCCAAATGAGGGAGTCTAGATCAGAAAATCCCAAAGGTCTCTTCTAGCTCGTAACATTCTATGCTTCTGTTTCCACTTAGTGCTACTGTTTAACTTAAGAAAACCTCACATACTTTAAAGTTCCTTAAGAAATGCCAGTCACATTTCAATTCACTGATATGCTGGGGGAATGGGTGTATCAACCAGCATGTTGGCTTATCCAACATGCTGGTTAATGGAGACCATGTGCCTTCAATATTCACTCATTAAATATCTCTCTTGTTACAAACCCTGGGGATAAGATGATGACCATGTTAAAAGGTTTTGCTCTATAGGAGCATTCACATTCTATACAAGGAGTTAGAGAAATATAAAGAAAGTATGAAGCTGGAGGTAATCAGGAAAGCTTTCCACAGGTGATATGTAAGGTCAACCTCTTAGAAAGTGGTGGGCTGCCAGTGAATTCTAAGAGTGCAAGATGGTTTGACCTGGGAGCAGGAAATGAAATGTCAAATTTAGGGAAGAGGAAGTCCACTGAGTTGGCTGAAATGGCCAGTACATGAAGGGGAGTAAAGCATAGGATGAAAGGCTTTAAATGCCAAGCTAAGGAACATGTAGTATTCGATCCTAGAAGCAATAGAAAGCCTTCCAACATCCATTACATTTATTAGGCTTTTTTCCAATATGAATTTTCTGATGGTAAGAAATGCATTTCAGCTTAAAGACTTCCTGCATCAATTATGTAGCTTCCAAGTTTTCAAAGAATGAGAATAAAGAACACTATTCTGGATTAAATTCAATTTATCTGCCTTTGACAATTTAGAATGCCTTGATTTTTGGGGGGGCCATCTTTTTTTTTTAATCAGTGATTATTGGATTGATCACTGCCAGCCCTCCACTTTCCCTAATGACTTTCCCCAATGGTTCTTTATTGGATAGAGGTGACCTTGAGCTGTCAAAGGCTCTGCCTATGGAAGTCAAGTTTTGGCAGGACTTAACAAACCTGAAAGCCTTGGAATATAGACTTAGTAATGGACTTGGCTGTTGGAGAGCAGAGGATCAGCCCAGGTACAGAAGAATTACATTCCCTACCTCCTCTCTCCCTCCCTCCCCTTTCTCAGTAAAATACACTCAAGTGTTAGTACAGATAATGCATCTGGTGCTGGGTTAATATATTTGAATTCTCACATGTTATATATTTCTAGCCCAATGGCAATATGCATTTTGGGTCTGAATAATGTAACCACTTCCCAAGACTTGTTATTTACACTTATTTGAACCTAGTTATAGTGAAACAAGGTCATGTCAATGTAGTTCAATTGACACGATCACAGATCTGGAGTTGGAAGGATTCCAACTGAGTTGGACCCCTCATTTAACAGATAGGAAATTGGGACCAGGGAAATAAAGTACAATGGATAGAGCACTGGGCTTGAGATCAGGAAGACTCATCTTTATAAGTTCAAATCCAGTCTCAGATACTTTGTAGCTGTATGACCCTGGGGCCAGTCACTTAACCCTGTTTGCCTGTTTCCTGTAGAATGAACTGGAGAAGGAAATGGCAGACCTCTGCAGTCTTTGCCAAGACAACCCTAAGCCTCAGTTTCCTCATCTGTAAAATGAACTGGAGATGGAAAGAGTACCTTTGCCAAGAAAACCCTAAAGGGTCGTGGAGAGTCAGACACAACTGAAATAACTGAATGACAACGACTTCCTTCAGATCATAAAAGTGGTAGTTAAATTCAAGAAACATTTATTAAATGCCTTGGCATCAGGGAAAAATACAAAGATAACAGAGAAGATCCTTGCTTTGCCCTCAGTGAACTTACATTCATTTGCTTATGGGAAGATAAAATGATTTAGTCATCAATTTTGATTTTATTTTGGGTCTTTATTTTGTATATGAGAAGAAATAGCATAGGACATAATGAACTGTCAGCTTGACCAATTTTAGTGGAAAAGATCAATGTATCTGAGCGCAGATGAAATGGGTTGATTATAGGCCCTGCCACTTCCTAATTTACCTAATGTTACCTTGTACTAGTCATTTAATTTTCTTCACCTTGGTTTCTACCTATATGATAAGGAGTTGACCTCAATGATCTCCAAGTTTCCTTGCCATTTCCTTCTCCAGTTCATTTTACAGATGAGGAACTGTAGTGGTTTGCCATTTCCATCTCCAACTCTCTTTGAATTCTTATGATCAGAAGCAAAAGTGTGGAGAGAATGAACCAGATTAAAATGTCATTGGGAAATGTTTAATAACAAAGAAAGTAAATACATTTATATATATATATATATATATATATATATATATATATATATATATATATATATATATATCAAAGATAATGTTAATTTATGGTTTTCTAAGTCAATAACTGACCTGGAGGTTTCTATGGTTTCTATTTCTGTTTAACCCCATTGATCTGAGGTACTCTACTACTGTCCTCATTCTCTCATTCATTCCATCTTCTCCTTGACAAGGATTTGCAGATATGCTATAGAACGGACAAGCTTAGGAGGCCTTAGTCTGAATGACTAAAATAACCCAGCTGAGATGACCAAATCAGATTGGTCTCTCATAATCTGATTACTGATCCGGATTGACCTGTAAATGTTCTGTTGTTCAAACCACTGCATCATCCCAAGGTTATGTTGAGCAGCAGGGGTATAGTTTCACATCTAGGAGCAAAACAATACTTTGGGGTTGCCTGGAGAGAAGTTTGACTCCATCTGAACAGTGCCTTGACATTTCTTGGACTTAGCTCATTAAGGTGGTGTGGACTATTTTAAGTTGGTAACATTCATATCCATTTTTAATTAGAACATAAGAGGCATTGTGGTCTATTGGGTTGAGAGCTATCTTAGAAGACTGGAAGAGTTGGGGTAAAAGCCAAAACTTGTGTGATCTTGGGCACAGTACCCTAGGGAGCTTTCTATGACTACTAAGTGATGAAGAAGTTGGTGACCTACATTATTATAGGGACTTGGTAGTACCTATACCGAGGGTAGCTAGGTGGCTCAGTGAATAGAGAGCACTGGACCTGGAGTCAGTAAGACCTGGTTCAAATCCAACCTCAGATTCTTGGTAGCTGTGTGACCTTGGGCAAGTCATTTGACCTTGGGCAAGTCACTTAACCTCTGTTTACCTTAATCCATGGGAGAAAGAAATGGCAAAATACTCCAGTATCCTTTCCAAGAATTGGTATGCTGCTTTCCATGAGACCCTTCTTCCATCCAGTATCACTGACAATACTGTAGTAGATAGATTTTGTAAATAAAAATGAATGAGAGTAGGCCACAGGGGGGGAAAAAAACCCAAAATGGGAGAATGCTTTGTTTTACAATCTGTAGGCCTGAATTTTAAATCCCAGATCTATCAGTAACTGGGTATCTTTGGGCAAATCATTACCCCTCTTCTTATCTGAAAAAATGTGAGGGTTGGACTAGCTTGCCTCTCTTACCTTTGCAGCTTAGAAAAAGATCTATGATTTATTGGTCTTATTAGATTTGACAGTGATTACTTTAGGGAACTAACTATGCAGATATGTGTAGCAGCTATTATTAAAAAAAAAATGACATGTTCTTTTCTCACTTCCCCAAATCCAGGACACATTTAACCTGCCTTCTGGTCTCACCTTAAACAAACAAAATTGTTGAGGACCTTAAAAATGAATACCAGATCTTAAGAGGTTTGCCTCTTGAACTCTGGTCAGTGACTGAAAGGAAAAATGAGGCCTCTTCTGGGGACTGCCTAGCAGTCCAAGGTTCAGTGCCACTGGGAGGAGGGAAGGGCCAGGGCCAAGACTGTGTAGCCTGTCTTCCATATGTTGTAATGAGGACCCACATGACTCCTGGAGGTTTGAACTTCAATCTTGTCTTGGTAACAATAGACCCAAATCACTACAAATCTTCCATGCTTTTTCCAGGGTTCCTTAGAAATCTCTTATAACTTTTGGTCTCAACTCGAATGGAGTTCTAAGAAAAATAAATCCATAGACAATAGAATTCTCTAAGGGGAGCTTGGTATAGGACAGTGAGTGGTCTTAATTCAGAAATTCTTCCCCTAATAACCGAAGTTATTTTCTTCCCATTCTGCCAATTCTTGATGTGAGGCATCTCTTGTTCTGAGCCTCTTACTCTCCCAGATCAGATCCAAGATGACTAATTATGACCAGGTGATGGTTTAGCATTCTATGAAAACGACCAGTATAGGCAAGAGCATGGAGCGTCTGTAAGAGGTCTGTAAGACCTCCACTTGGAGTGTTTGTAAGACCTGCAGAATGTCTTAGACCATCTTGTTGTGGTGGGAGTCTTGGATTCCAGGGCAAAAAGATGGGTTCAAATTATGTCTCTTCATTTTCATCTCTAAACCACGGATAATGATACCTGTCATTAATATCAAGCTTGAGCAAGATTTGGTAGAGAAGGGGTTTTTGTAGGCTAGCCTCCTGTAAATGCCATTTGACTATGTATTAAGTTAATTAAAGGCATTGTGATGCTGGGGCAAAGGGACTACCTTTGGCATTGAAATCTTGGATTTGAATCTTAATTTTTGCCATCCACTAACAGTTGGATTTTAAGCTGGAGATTACATGAGCTTTAAGTTTTCTCTTCTGTAAAATGTAACTAATCTCCAATACAGCTTCTCTTGGACCTTAATTTCCTAAAAATGGAACAAAAATGTCACTAAATTCAGTAAGGCTATTTTGAAGAGAAAAATAGTGTATTATAGGTTACATTAAGGATTTGACACAAGAAATCAGTCCCAGGATCTGGTTTCATTAAAAACAAAACAAAACAAAACAAAACCTCATTCAATGATTTTTCTTTAAAATGAAGGACTAATTATATATAAAGTCCTTCGGGAGTATAGACACAATGTGCCCTGCCTTCAAGGTTTTTTTTTTCTTTTCTTTTCAATTAAACAAAATGTGAATGTAGGAGAAGAAATAAGGTATTCATAAGTAACAATTACAGAAAAGAATATGAACTGTTCATAGAATTAATAGTGGTTGTTTTGTAGATAAATTTAGAAAGTCACTTCATTTTAAAATGGGAAAATTGAGACCCTAGGTAAGAGAGGTGTCTTTTTCAGATACATATGCATGTAATTCAAAGCTGAGCCAGTACTTGTACCATTTTTGTCTTGACTTCTATCTCAATGCTCTTTCCAATGTGCTATTCTTTTTCCTTAATGCTGCTAAAGTCTTGGAAGAAAGATATCCCAGGGAGGATTTTTGGTGTTGGAGTAAGGGAGGGGATGAATAGGAAGACTGTGGGTGGATCAGAGAAGTTTTCCTCAAGCAATGATATTTTCTATATAGGAGATGAAAGATAAATCATAGATAAATTTGTAAATCTACATTTTGTTCTTTAAAAAGTCTCAGGTTCTATATTCCTAAGATGATAGGAAAAGACCACAATTTAAGATCAAAAGCTGCTGTAGTGATTTGTTTTGGACACTAACCATGTATTTTAAAGGGTACAGATCAAGATTATACTCCATATAGGCCAGTCCAAGGTTTGGGAAATGTTTTAAATCTATCAGATGTAAGAAAAGTCATTCTGTATGCACAACTAGCTCCTCTGAAAATGCAACTAGATAGAATAGGGTATGAACATTTGAGGATTAGGAAGGTTGGCAGCCTTTGAAGCTGTACCAGGCTGCTCCCACTCATACTTTGAAGTTCCAAACCCAGGGACTTCAGGACCAGGTTCATTGTTCTGGACAGAGAGTAATTTATTTCTTTGAACTTATAAAATATATTGAATAAATTTGTGACATCAATCTGATTGAACCAAATGCCTGACCATGGAAATATGTATAAAAGATTAAAGTAGGTGCCCTTTATAAGACTGCCTTGGTAATTGGCACAAAATAGAGGACGTGGGCTTTTAGTTGTTTTTTTTTTTCTTTAATGTGGCCTCTTGAGAAAGGCATTATGGTATACAGTACATGGTGGAATAGTTTAAAGGGAAGTGGATTTGGAATTGAGAGCCGGATTCAAGTTCGATTCTAATGTTTATGACCTCTGTGATTCTGGATGAGTCATGGACCCTTTGGGAACCTTAATTTTCCTCATCTGAAAAATGGAAAGATGGCAGGGAATATGCCCAATGATCTCATGATTCTCTTTTAGCTTTAAATCTTGTGACCTAATGTGAACTGGAATTCACACTTGGTGATCCCCTCTGAGCTTCTGTTTCTTCCTCATCTACCCTGCCTCCCTCACCAAATTTTTTTCGAAAGTGCCAATGTAGGGAGGAGGAGAGAAACACAACACCTAAAAATACTTGTCTGTTTGTCTTACAGTGACAGGGCACTGAGCCTCCAGAGTCAAGGATCTGAATTTAAATTCCCCTTCCAGCGTTTGCTACATATGGAGTTTTGGGCAAGTCATTTCTTCTTGGTGGGCCTCAGTTTCCTTACCTGTAAAATGAAGGAGATTGGATGACATGATCTCTAAGACCCCTTGCAGCATCCCAGTAGTGATCCTATGTCCAATTAGATCACCACCAATCTCTAACTGCTTCATCATTTTGTTCAATCAGAGCCAGAAACTCCCACTGAGGCAGTTTTGTCCAATAATGAGGATTTCATTATGTTGTTTTTTAATCTATTAAACCAACAAGGCTAGCCATGACTTTTTTTTTGGAGGGGGAAATAATTTATCTCCCCTTTACAATACTCCCACAGAATGACAGCATCAACAGAGACAGAATTTCATTATATTTATGACCAGTAATTCTGCTCCTGCTCCGTTCTCTCTGTCTTGGCTGTCTGTACATTGTGCTAGAGAGAGGATGGGGATTTGGAAAACATCTTCTCATTGAGAAATTTACCTAGTACAGCTGAAAGTCTTAAAAATATTTCTGAAGGAGGCCAAATGAAATGTAAATCAAAAGCAGGGAGATGTTGGAGTTGACCTTCAACCGGCTACAAGCACAGGGTTATTCTGGGTTTGAGATCTGGGGTGTGTGAGGATGGTGTTTGTCTTCTTATTTCTGGGCGAGCTGCTATCCACATGGAGCCAACTTCCAATTCATTTCTCTTTGGTTCAGTTATCAATCATGTATTAAATGCTTGCTGAGTGTAAGCCTATATGTGGCTTTGTGGATGGAAAGACAAAAAGTCTGATTTATGTAAACTTCTATTCGGGTTCCAATATATATACAAATAATAATCATAATCATAATCATAATCATAATAATGGATTGCATTTATGTAATGCTTTATGGTCTTTTAAATATTATCCCATTTGATCCCTATATCAACCCTGGGAGGTAGGTAATTATTATCCTAATTTTGCAGATGAAGAAACTTAGGCAAACAGAGGTTAAGGAACTTGCTGAGCGTCACAGCTAGTAGATGTCTAAGATCAAATTTAAACTCGAGGCTTGATTCCAGGTCAGTTGGATGGATTGGGAAAAACATGACCAGTTTAGAAAATCAGGAAAGACCTTTTGAAGGAGTCAGCCACTAAACTGAGCTAGGAATTCCAAGAGGAAGAGATAAGAGCATCTTAGGCATAGAGGTGGGATGGGGTGATCAGTTTGGAAAAATAGATTGATCATTCTCAAAGAGAAGTGCTTTAACTATCAGGAAAAGGAATGTGTGTTTTATCTGTGAAGAAATTTCACATCTACTGAAACGTTTGTGGGGATAACATGGCCAGGCTTGTGCTTCAGGAGCATCATTCTTTTTTTCTTTTCATTTTTTCCAATTACATGCATAGATAGTTTTCAACATTCATGCTTTTGCAATCTTTTGAGTTTCACAATTTTCTACCCCCTACCTCCCCATGGCAGCAAAAATCTTATATAGGTTGTAACATGTACAGTTGTGATAAATATATTTTCATATTAGTCATATTGTGAAAGAAGAATTAGGACTAAGGGTAAAAAAAAGCCATGAGAAAGAAAGAAAAAAAACATAAAAGAAGTTTTTAAAAATGAACATAGCATGTTATGCTCTGCATTCAAGGTTCCATAGTTTTTTCTGGATGTGGATGGCCATAACAGGTCTCCCAGGATTGACCTTAATCAGTGAACTGCTAAAGAAGCTAAGTCCATCATTGCTGATCATTACACAGTGTTACCAAAAATGTACACAATGCTCTCCTGGTCCTGCTCACTTGACTCAGCATCAGTTCATGCCAATCTTTTCAGGTTTTTCTGAAGTAGAAGCATCAAATTTGAAGCTATGTGGATTGAAGAAAGGAGAGAACCTGGATCAAGTTAGGTTATTGTGAAAGTTGATGAAGGTTCATTTCATGTAGGTGAAAATAAAACTTGTCCACTTATTAGATGGGGAAAGATGAGGGAAAGGAATGAGTTGTGCTTGACTCTAAGTTTTTGGAGGAGTTGATTGGAAGGGTAATGATGTGGCCTAGACAGAAAAAAAGAATTTATGAAGATCAGTGAGCCTCAGAAGGAAATTTAATAAATTTTATTTTGGCCATGTTGAGTTGGAGAGTTCTGCAAGGAGTATCCAGCAAGCAGTTGGTGTTTCAAGATGAGAACTCCAGAAAGAGAATCATCTGCGTTGAGAGGAAAGTTATAATTCATGCGAGCTGATGAGATCACCAAAAGTAAGTTTAAGGTAGAGAAGAGAAGGGAGGCAGGGGTCCAGGACAGAGTCTTAAGGTTTATCCATAATCAGAGAATTGGCCATGAGGGAACAGAGGGAATTATATCAACACAACCCCCCCCCCCCCACCATGCACACATAATTTAGATCAACTGCTGAAGTGTGGCTGAAAATCACAGTGATGTACCTGACCCAGTTTGGAGGTAAAAAAAAAAATTTCCTTGAAGTCCCCTGATAGTATTCTCATATCCAGGACCTATGTCAAAGCAGTTGTAGTTACCTCTGGTGACCTTACTTTTTACACTTTTTACATTCCATTCTTTTAGAAGCCTGAAGGATGTCCTAAATGTTTGGACATCCTTGCGGTAGGGGGTGGGGGGATTCCTAATGATTGCATCATGTACTATACCCAAAGTCTGGGACCTCAGAGGCAGAGGGGAACTCACATATAGTCATGTAGTCCAGTCCCTTCATTTTGCATCAGAAAAAGGAAGTAACTTACCCAAGGTCACCACAATAATTAGAGGGTCCATTTTAACCAGAACAGTTTCTTGATTTTTAATCACAAACCATATTGACTGACATTTATTAAATACTTTTTGTGTACAGAGTACTGTTGGACTAGAAATAGATACAAAGCTTAGATAGCAAGAGTGTTCCTGATCTCAGAGAGTTACTAGTCTAGACATTCATCATGTCTGTACCTTTATAAGAATGTTTTAAAGTTTATTAAGTGCTCAATTTTTTGATCCCATTCAAGATTGCAACAATAACTCATATTTATATCGCTCTCCAGGTCTTAGAAAGCATTTTTCTCACAACTATCCTGAGGTAATCCATATCAGCATTAATATTTATCCCATTTTATAGGGAGGAAACTGAAGCTCCCAGAGGCAGAATGACTTGGCTAGATTTGACTTTTCTAGCTAGCATTAAAACTGGGATTCAGAACCAAGGTTTCTGGGTCTAAGACTAATGTCCTTTCTTCTCCAGCAACACCATTTCATTGACTGTGAAAATATATATGCATAGTAAATTGCTCATAGGTGAGACAGGATTCAAAGCCACTTTGAGATTCTGCATTTTGAACCAGCTGTACACTTTGGCTGGATTGTTGGCTTTTGCCAAGTAGCCAGTGTTGTCAGGCCAATGGCCTCCAGGGATACGACCAAGAATGGTACCTGAATGAACATTGTAGGCTGATCTCTGTTAGGGGTGATTGACTCCCTGAAAGACATGGCTCAGGTTGTATCAAGGGCTTATTGGTTGTCTAAAAATGCCTTTTTGAATTGTTTGTGGGGAAGTACATGACTCTTGGACCCAAAAGCTCATGTTTTGGTCTCTGTGGCTTGGAGAGGAGGAAGCAGACAGATGTCAATAAGGCCGGAAGCTAAATTAGGGAAGTTGGTGAGTTGGTTCCTTGCTCTCTTTCCCTTCCCCCCCTCCATTCCTCTTTATTCTTGAACCTCTTTTGCTCTTATTTTCTCAATTTGTCCTCCAATCTTTGTTTTCCTTGTTAATGTAGTGGATAATAAAGGCTTGTTGGTATAATGTCTTCCAAGATGGTGTGGTATTCTAGGCAAAGTCTTAGTCTGAGAGTTAGGATACCTAACTTTAAGTGCCAGCTCAGGAGTCAGGCCACTTCTTGGGCTGGGTCTCAGTTCTGAAATGTCAGAGTGTGCCAGGGATGGGGAAGGGGGGGTATAGTGAGGGGAAGAGGAGGAAACCTGGGGGAAAGACTAGAAACTGGATCATTACATCTATAGGAGTCCTTTCAGGTCTAATTATTCAATCCAATCATAATTTATTTAAATTTTCCTCTGAGGACAACATGGAAAGTTAGCTTTTGAGTTAGAAAAAACTTCAATCCTATTTTAGAGACTTATTAATTGTGAGACCCTGAGCATGTTTCTTATTATATAATTTTTTTGTTTTCTAATTACAAACAATGGTAGTTTCTTCTACCAATCATTTTTTTGGTGGAGTTTTGAGTTTTACAATTTTTCTCCCTCCCTCCCTTCCCTCCCCTCTCCCCCCAATAGAAGACAATTTGGTATAGGGTTTTACATCTAGGCAAGCTTCCTAACCTCTCAAAACCCTTGACAATGCTCAATATTTTGGGAAAGATGCTATTCATCTGTCTTAGGAATTAACTGATGAATTCACCATTTTAGTCAAAATGTTTTTTCTAGGAGAGTTTAACTACTGAGAAAGATTTTTAAGATTCATTAAAAATGGTTGGATGGGTAGTGATACTGGTAGATGCTGCTCCTGGGGGAAGCTAAGACTGGGAGTTCATTTAAATTCAGTAGTTTTGAACTTCTGTACTGGTGACAATATACCCAATGGTGCAGCTAGATGGTACAGTGGATAGAGCACTGGCCTTATAGTCAGGAGGACAGAAGTTTGAATTCCGCTTCAGATATTTATTAGCTGTGTCACTTTGGACAGGTCACTTAATCATAACTGCTTTGCATTCAGAGCCATCTCCAGTCATCTTGATTCCTATCTGACTACTGGATTCAGATGGCTCTGGAGGAGAAAGTGAAGCTGCTGACTTAGCACAGCATCCCATCACTCAAATTCAATTCATGTGTTTGTCATGACATCACCTCCTTGATGTCATAGTCTTCGAGAACGAAGGACAACCATTATTATATGCCCAACATAGGAGGTGAGTGGGTGGAGATAGGACAGGACAGAAGAGAAGGAAACTGGCTCAGAAACCCAAATCCAACAACAAAAGGAAATACCTCCTTGCCCCCATGAAAGTGTGCAAGTGTGGAATGATGGGCAGTATGGTGGATATTTTGGGATGAGAGATCCTTTGTCCTTCATTTTTGGAATCATACTTGTGGAAGTGACTGCTTAGACTGCCTGGGTAAGACCAGCTCTCAAGAAGAGCTGGTTGGGAATGATATGAAATTATGTATCCTAGTACATACCCCTTTCTTTTTCCTGGCTTTAGATTATAAGCTCCTTGAGGGCAAAGATTATCATTTGCCTTTCTTTGATTCTGAGAACTTCCGCACAGCATTTAGAACTTAGTAGGAAGTCTTTATTAAATACTCATTGATTGACTTAGGAATGATTCTTTGGGTGCCAGGTCCTGTCGTATCTCTGGGTGAGATGAAGTCCAAATGCTGTGAGTTCACAAATCTGAAAGCATTTAAAGACTCCTTTCCCCATCTAATTCTAAGTTGGGGCTGCCTTAGTGTTTCATTTTTGGTCCCAACAAGAATTTACTTTTGCTGTTATTAGCAGATTTTGGCACAATCTCTGGGGTATCCAATAAGACAAGAGAATGACTGCTATAAATTGCCCAGTTTCTATGGGGCACCAGTTCCCTGGATCCTGCAAATTTCTTAGTGTGAACACACTACAGAAAAGGGGGTGGGTCACATGGCTGGTGATTACATACATCACATGTGTAGAATTATCCTGATGGTATCTTTTTTTCTCTCCTATTTCTCCTTTCTGTTTCCTCTCTTGTAATAGGAAGAAAAAGAAAAACACCCATTCTGAAGAGACTTCTAAATGTAAGTACCAGTTTTCTTTGACTTTTATTTGACTTTTTGCAAGTTTGTGACAGGGCTGTTCCTTATTTGCTCAAGGCAAAACCATTATTTCCCACCCCTTCTCAGATGATGAAAAAACAAAACAAAACAAAGTCATGCTGAACAATGAAACAACCATTTGCTTGAGCTTTTGTTTATCCAGTGGGAGTAGTGGGTTCTGTAGGAAATCTGGATTATGTAGAAGTAACCATTGGAAGTAACCTAGACCATCTGACCCTGGTTTTCCTTCAAACTCTCTAGGCAACTATAACTAAAAAGAATTATGGGTTTTAGTATCTTACCATACATTTATCAAGTAACTTAAATACTCAATTTACTCCATCACCTTCCTCAATGATAACACTTTTCTCCTGTGAATTACCTTCAATACATGGTACATGGTTTGTTTATGTCCAGTTGGTACATGTTTAATAGCTGTAGAGCAGAAACTATCTTTGGCTTTTCTTTAGCACTTGCCTTAATATTTGGGAACATAGTAGATTCTTGTTTGTGTTTTTTGTTTTTGTTTTTGCAAGGCAATGGGATTAAGTGACTTGCCCAAGATCACACAGCTAGGCAATTCTTGAATGTCTGATGTTGGATTTGAACTCAGGTCCTCCTGACTCCAGGGCTGAGGCTCTATCCACTGTGATTACCTAGCTGCCCCAACATAGCAGATTCTTAATAAATGCTTGGGGGGCAGCTAGATGATGCAATGGATAAAGTCAAGGAGACGGGTTCAGATTTGTCCATTTACCAGTTGTGTGATCCTGGGCAAATTTCTTAACCTCATTTGCCTCAGTTTCTGCAACTGTAAAATGAGTTTGAGAAGGAAATCGTAAACCACTCCAGAATCTGCCAAGAAAACCACAAATGAGATCACAGAAAATTAGATGAGACCAAAATGATTCAATAAAAGCAATAAATGCTTATTGATTTGACTTAACTTTGATATTCCGTCTTACAAGGTCTCTTTGAGTTCTGAAATTCTGTGAAGATTTGGAAACCAATAGTAGATATTCCTTGAATTGGGAGACTGAGTCCACTCAGCATTGTGTGTTTTCAAGTTTAAGTGAGTAGAGTATTTTTCAGACCTGTGATGCAGTTCCATTTTTTTCTTTAAAGGACTGGTCTCCAGTTTAATCATAATTTGAACAGTTAGCTTCTGCTTTGGTTTCTTTCCACAGGGAATAAACACTTAGCAGGTTGAATCCAATGGAAATGCACTTTCCTGGGCAACAGGGAAGAAAATATGTGTGGTTTATAGCCCTGCACCTTCTTGATACAGCATCTAAGCCTGAATTATTTTGTTGATTTGGAAAAGACTACAAGTGCTCAAACCAATCTAGATTCCCCAAAGCCATACGTTCATATGTAGTGACTGCTTCCCCCACCACAAGAATTTATATCCTTGAATAATAGTTCTATGATTTTGGCATAGCAACTTCACTGGTTAATGTGTAGCAAGAAGAAAATAGCTCGGTGGTAACCAGCTCATTTAATATTGAAGACTGGAATGTTGTTGCTTTCTGGTTTTAGATAAAAGATGGTTGTGTTAACAGACCTCCTCAGCCTTTACTTCTTCAGTTGGTAGTTTTGTGGAAGTCAAACAAATTCTCCTGCTGGTTTTTTGAGGGAATTTCTTTTCTTTCCTAAGTTAGTTAAAGATTGTAGAGTATAGACATGAGAACTAGTTGGGACTTTAGAGATCACTGAGTCAGAAGGCCAATGACTTTAAAGGAAGGAGTCTGAAAGGACATTAGGTCCAACCGCCTCCATTTGTAGAAGAGGGGATCATGCCCACTTATGACTTGCTTGATGATACATGCGTATTAAATGACAAAAGCACGATTTGAACATGTCTTCTTAGTCTAGTATATTTTGTAAATTTTGAATCTGATCTCCGCTACTTACTAGCTGTGTGACCCTGGACAAGTCACTTAACCCTATTTGCCTCAGTTTCTTCATCTGCAAAAATGAGCCGGAGAAGAAAATGATAAGCCACTCCAGTATCTTTGTCAAGAAAATCCTAAAAAAGATCACAAAGAGTCAGATCCGGCTAAAATTCCTTAACAACAATATAAAGATAAACAGATTCTGAAAAATCACACTATCTCAGGGTTGGAAGGGACCTGAGGGACCCATTTACTTCAATATATACCCTTAAAATGTTTTCCGTCTATGACATACCCATACTTGTTACCATAGATTCTGGGCCACTGTTTCCAAAAGGGGAATTCTAAATATGCTTTGAGCAAAAGCAGGCAGTATGTAGATTCCTTCAAGGGGGGGGGTGGGGAAGGGAGGAAGTACCATTAATGTGACTGTTGCAAGATCTAGGGCGTTTATTTTTTTAATAGCCACATGACTTTCTAGTCCTATTTCCTGCCCAGAAAAACTTAACTACCTGCTACCTGAGACTATTAAGGTAAGTATCAACTCTACAGATATAACCAGCTCAAAGAGGTGAGGTGCTCAAGGGTGAATCCCTTGAATGAGGGAATCCATCTCAGTCTAATCCAGTTCAACAAGTATTTATTTATTTGTGTTTATTCTCTTTAAATTTATTTTATATGACCTGTTATATGACCCTCTTGACTGTAGCAAATGAAACAGAAGATGTGGAATTGGGTAGGGAAGATAATGCCTCTTTCTCCTGTGAAATCCCAGATTTTTTAAGGTAATTCATAGGAGAAGTGTAAATCAAGTCTTGTCTTAATTTTCTTGTCTTCTGGAAAGAAGGGACAGGGTCAAATTGGACTTTATCTATAGAGTAACAAGCTATTCCCAGCAGGTAGCTGTTAGGAGTGTGAACTATGGATATGTGTCTATATGATTGTGTGTGTGTATGTATAAAAGGGAGGATAAGCTGAAGGAAATGAGACTCAGAAATGCTGCAACCTCCTGCATATAAGCTTGCAGAAGAGAGAAGCTGCTTAGCCTTGTGAACTCCCAGAAAAGCATTGGTTCATTCTGCTGACTCTCCGAACAGAATCTCTTAGCAATCTGAGCTTCCAGACTCAGGAGTTCTACTCTTCAAACTGAACATGCTGAAGATTTCATAGCATCCTTCCCTGATGTTGCAGGAATGGCGTCAAAGTTGCAGAATTTGGGGGGCCATCACATCCTATGGTGATCATGTTCTTCCTTCCTGTCTGATATTCTTTTTGTCTTTTTTTTTAAAAAGGTTAGAGGAAAGGAGAAAAAGAGGAGAAGGAGAAGAGACTGAGAAATTAGAAAGAACCACAGAGTTATCTAGTTCTAATTCTTCCTCTTACAGAGGATGAAACTGAGGCCTGAGAAACTAAAGTGACAGGCCCAGAGTCAAGCATCTAGTAAGTGACAGAGGCAGGATTCAAATCCATGGCCTACTCTATTTCTATTGATCTTGACACCCCACTATAAAACTTTTCTAGTAAAACCTACTAAAAAGAGCATTTCTTTTCTTTTTTTTTTTTTGGCAAGGCAATGGGGATAAGTGACTTGCCCAAAGTCATGAAGCTAGATAATTAAGTGTCTGAGTCCAATTTGAACTCAGGTCCTCCTGATTCCAGGACCAGTGCTCTATCCATTGCACCTCTTAGCTGCCCCTAAAAGAACACTTCTTAGGTGATAATGATGTTTGTCCTTTGTCCTCAAAGATGACAGGAACATCAAGGGAAATGATGCCATGACATTCACATGAATTGGATTTGAGTGAGGGGGTGCTGTACTAAGTCACCAGTCCCACCTTCCTCATGGGAGCTGTCTGGGTCCAGTGGCCCTATATGAATCAGGATGACTGGAGATAGCCTTGGGTGGGAGGCAATCAGGGTTAAGTAAATTGCTGAAGGTCACATATTTAGTATGAGCCTGAGGGCAGATTTGAACTCAGATCCACCTGACTTCAGTGTCAGCACAGTCTACCCACCATGTCATCTAGCTGCCCATTCTTAGGTGATAATGCTGAGGTGTAGCCACTTGGGGGGGGGTCATCTTAGTGGTTCAATCTAACAAACATTTATTCAGCGCCTATTTTATGCTAGGTATGCAAGGATAAAAAATAACATTGTCTCTGCCCTCAAGGAATGTATAGCCTACTGCTTAGGTATTTAGGATGAGCACTAGAATATATAATGAAAAGTAGTATGTGATAAGACAAAACAAAACAAGAATCCAGGCAGGTTTTTAGAGAAACATGAGGAAGAAATTATTTTTAGTTGGCAGGATCAGGGAAGGCCTTATGGTAGAGGCCTGAGATAGGCCTTGAAGGAAGAGGATTTCAATAGAAGAGAAATAGTATCACTTTAAGAACACTGTTACTCCTACAGTGAATTATTTTCCATTTGTGCGAAACCCTTCCATGAAGGAACAACCTCTTCTTTTCCATTCTTAATAAGAAAGATCATAATTTGTGAATGGCTAAGGAATTTATTATTGGCTCTTGGAAGAGTTAACCTTGCTCCATTTTTCATGGTGCAAAATAGAGTTCATTAGCTTCTATTTGGATCTTGACTGATTTGGTTCCTTCCTTTACTAGGGTGAAGAACAATGTAAGATATTGAGGGGTATCATGGAAAAAACATTGGGTTTGGAATAAAATACAACAGCCTCTTATCTTGGCTTTGCTTTTAACTAGCTATGTGTCCTTGGGTAAATCACTTCTCTTTGGATTTCCTCCCATAAAATGAAGGAGTAGAACTAGATGATCTCGAAGGTCATTTCAAGCTTGAAATCTTATGATTTATAGTCTCGTTAGCTGACTGTATCATCCTGAGTTCAAAAATTATAGGAGCAGATCAGATTAGATAATCTCTTAAGACTTCATACTGTTATAAGGTTTTAAAATTGTAGACACGAGGTATTTTTTTTTAATTTAACAAGCTGAAATAAGGGTTGGAGGGGATACAGAAACTCTCATTTCTTGAAATAGGGACTTTGCTTTGGCTTACCCTTTTAGACTAATATTCAGTAGTTTCTGGCATCTATCATCTCTAAACCAAGTTATTCAGATCCTATCCTGATCAGGTGATAATTTAGTTTTTTTTAAAGTTTTTTTTTTGTAAGGCAAACGGGGTTAAGTGGCTTGCCCAAGTCCACACAGCTAGGTAATTATTAAGTGTCTGAGACCGGATTTGAACCCAGGTACTCCTGACTCCAGGGCCGGTGCTTTATCCACTACGCCACCTAGCCGCCCCCTAATTAAGTTTTGATAGCTGAAACAGGGACATTTATCTAAGTACCTTCGAGGTGTCAAACAATTCTTCAGATAAAGACTGGGAACAGAGAGGAACCCTCACCTAGCAGCAGCATATATGCAGGACTAGATTACCTCTTACTGTAGTGAGCTGTTAAACACTGAGGGTTTCAGGTGATGAAAGCTCATTTTCCATCTTGCTTATGATTCCCAAAGTAGCTTCCTTTCTAAGAGATGCTTTCATTATGAAGATTGCCTGGAACACCTTAGAATGAGATAAAACTTCTCTTGGGTTTTGGATAACTAGTGTTAGATCATTTCTGGGAATTTTTTTTTATTATTGTCTGTGTTCACAGTCAGAACTACTTGCCTGGTTTTTACTTCAAAGACTGAACTCTGAACAGTTTTCCCACTGTGCCTTCAGTCTTCTGTCTTCTCTTTTTTTTTCTCTCCCTCTTTGACTCTGTCTGACACACTCTCTCTCTCTCTCTGTCTCTCTCTCTGTCTCTCTCTCTCTCTCTCTGAATCTTTCCCCTCTCTCCCTTTCTCCTCTCTGTCTCTATCTGTCTTTCTAGATGTGATTCTCTCTCTCTCTCTGTCTCTCTCTCTGTCTCTCTCTCTCTCTCTCTGAATCTTTCCCCTCTCTCCCTTTCTCCTCTCTGTCTCTATCTGTCTTTCTAGATGTGATTCTCTCTCTCTCTCTGAATCTTTCTCCCTCTCCCTTTTGCCTTTCTCTATCTCTTTGTTTCTCTCTCTGACTCTCTTTCTCTCTCTGAATCTCTCTTTCCTCACTCTTCTTTTCTTGTCTCTCTCTGAATCATTTTCCCCATTCACCCTTTCTCTTCTCTCTGTCTCTGTCTCTCCATCTGTGTCTCTGTCTCTCCTCTGTCTGTCTCTGTCTGTATTCTGTATTACTCTTTCCCTCTGAATCTTTCCCCTCTCTCTATCTCTCTCCTTTCTACACTGCTGCTTCTTCTTGTTCTCCTGCCTTTTGATCAGTTTTTCCTCTCCCCTTCATCTGTGTAATCCTGTTCCCTTTGACTATTCCTCTACTGATTAATTTACATCCCTCAGTTTCTCCTCCCCCTTGTGCCCTCTTGGCTTTAAATTGCCTTCCTTATCTTTGCCACTTTCCTCCTTCCTGTTCCTACCCTCTTGTTTCCCTGAGAGAAACAGGTTCTGAACACCAGGGCTGATCTTGTCTCCTGATTTCTCTCCAGAATTCCTAGAATAAGTAAGGAAGGCTGGTGACTCTTTGTGGACATGTCAGACTGTGAGCTTCAGATGAATTGGCTGCTTCCTGGGTCTTCCTTGGATCCCCAGGGCACCAACCTGAGGACCCTGTAGTTATGCTGTTGATTATTTCTTGTTAGATCTCTTATTTATTAACATATGTTCTCCCCTTGTTGCCTATAGTCCCTCTTTTTTGCTATGGCAATAGGTAGCCTCACTGTGGACTTTCTGTGTGTGCCTATTGCCCTTGTTGCGCATTAGGTACAGTGACCAGGGGATAGGTAGGAGCTGTTGGTTGTCTTAGTTTTCCCAGTAATTGTTTTTTGTTTGTTTTTTTAGGTTTTTGCAAGGCAAACGGGGCTAAGTGGCTTGCCCAAGGCCACACAGCTAGGTAATTAAGTGTCTGAGACTGGATTTGAACCCAGGTACTCCTGACTCCAGGGCTGGTGCTTTATCCACTACCTAGCCGCCCCCCAGTAATTGTTGATTGTCTCTTATCCAAGTTCAAATCTTGACTCTGTTAAGAGCTATTTGATTTAAATGAATTTTCCCTAAAATTAGTGCCTTTATCTTCAAATATTCTGACTTTGTCATTTATTAATGTTAGACATGCAAACAATTTCTTGGAGCCTTGGAGCAAAATGGGGATAATAATACCCATTCATAGGGTATGTTTTGATGCTCATTTAATACAGTGTATCTGAAGTGCATTGTAAATCATTGAGGACTATAAATGAGTGAAAACCTTTCTAAGTCTGGCCATTGCTCTTAGGCTTAGACTTGAAACATAGTGGCCCCATGAGAGTAGACCTGGAAGGATCTGGGATCTGGAATGGTTCCCTGATGGGACTCCTTGGACTGAAATTTAATCTGATGTGCTTACCCTTCTTTTCTTTTCTCCTTCATTCTTCATTCTTTCATTCTTATCCTTGCATCCCCTGCCTTGTCTTCAAGGTTGCTATGGTAACTAAAAGAGGTGGGGCTCTGATGTCTTGCTGAGCCATGGACTTGGGGGTCCTCCCCCATGCCAAAGCTTCTCCTGCCTTCTCACCCACTGCTTTCCTGGCCTCCAATCTCTTTTTTGCCCATCTGCCAAAAACAGATCTATTTCTTAACTCTCTGGGAATAAAAAGCATCTTGTTGGGAATGCATTTTTTACTATTAAAAAAAAAGAATGCTCACTATTTGAAAGTCCTCTGGCAGAATCCAGATAGCTAATAATAATCAAATATCTTTCATCTATCTAACTGAATTGCAGTTTGCAAAATGCTGTCTTAATGATCCTATAGTAGGTAAGGGAAAGCATTATTTTTATGTTTATGATGGAAGAAACTGAGAGAAATGACTTGTCTAAGGTCACACTATGTTGGGGTCAGGCCTAGTGAAAAGACTGTCTGACAGAGTCAAGAAGATCTAGGTATTAATCCTGTCTTAAATATTTAATAGCAATATGACCCTAATGAAGTCAGTTAAGCATGGTGGGTCTCAGTTTCCTTTGATGTAAATTGAAGGAATTAAACACTCTCTCTCTCTCTCTCTCTCTCTCTCTCTCTCTCTCTCTCTCTCTCTCTCTCTCCCCCTCTCTTCCCCGTCTTTCTCCTTCTTCCTTCCTTCTTCCTTCCTCCCTCCCTCCATCCATCAACTGTGCTCCAATATAATTCAATATAATGCTGCCATCTTGTTATGACACTAATTTTCATACAGTGGACTTTAATGAATGTCCTACTGAGAAATATGATCTTGGCAGGAGTTTTATCTATGGGAGAGTCTGGTTCTAAATGTCAATGTGAAGGTGGCTTCCCCTAGCAGGTAATACTTGTCCCCCCTGCCCCCATACCAGGGACTCCCCATATGCTTTCTTCATGAAGTTAAGAATATTCATGAATGGGGGTGAAGAGCATTTATATAGCCTCAATACAAGTAACCACTATGCTAAGTACTTTACAATATCTTACCAATAATGATAATGATGATGATGATGATGATGATGATAATAATAATATAATAGCAACAATATTTTTGTAGCGATTTAAATTTTGCAAAAAACTTTACAAACAACTTTGGGAGGTAGGAGTTATTATTATTCCCACTTTTCAGATGAGGAAACCGGTTAAATGACTCGCCCAGGATCATAAAGCTTTAAGTATCTGAGGCCACATTTGAACTCAATCCTTGCTGACTCTAGGCTCAGAGTTCTATCCACTATACTACCTATATTTCAGATGTCACTCATATGTCTATATATATATATATATATAATATTTATATATTTGCACATATATATTTTACAAATAAAATATATGCATCTATATATTTACATATGTAAAGGTATTGCAGGAAAAAATCCTTTTTAAGATGTCTGTGCTGGAAACCGGTGTTTCTCGAACTCGGTAATTATGCTGCCTCTCATGTTTATTACTGTTGTTGCTTTATCCTTCATTCTCAAAGAAGACCATGACATCAGGGAGGAGATACCGCGACAAGCGCGTGAATCGGAACTGAGCGAGAGGTTGCGGTTCATGCTCATTAAAAGCAGTGAATAATATTAATACAATGGTTTCGTTCCATTTTAGGATAAGGGTACATTGTGGTTCAATGGAAAAAGAGCCCACACCTGGAATTCAGGGAAAGAGGCCTCAAGTCTGATCTATCATGAAAAATTTAGCTGAAAAAAAATTAGCTAAGTAGGCAGCTAGATGGGGCAGTGGATAATGCATTGGCCCTGGAGTCAGGAGGACCTGAGTTCAAATCCTGCCTCAGACACTTAATAATTATCTAGCTGTGTGGTCTTGGGCAAGTCTCTTAGCCCCATTACCTTGGGAAAAAAAAGAAAAAAGAAAGAAAAATTTAGCAGAGGCTTTGGGTCGATCACATCTATTTTGGTGTCTTTTGTTTTCTCCTTTGCAAAATGTGGGGTTGGTCTAGAATAGGGGTTCTTAATGGGGGAAGTCTATGACTTTTTTTAATGTTTTGATAATTGTATTTGAGTTAATTTGTTTTCTTTTGTAATCTAATATAGTTTGTGCATTTAAATATGTTCTTCTGAGAAAGGGCTCCAGAAGTTTCAGCCACCTGCTGAAAGGATCTGTGCCACAACAAAAGTTAGGAACCCTTGGAAAGAACCCTTTCAGCTCTGATATCTGAGGCTTCTCTGAAGTGATCCTATTGGGGTAGAAAGCTATGATGGGGAAGGGTTTGAACTCATTCTGAAGACTGACTCTTCCTGACCACAACTGGCTATTGGTCTCAATCAATAGACTATTTACTGAGGGTCCACTGTATGCATGACCTTATAGCGACCTGTGATTTAGTGCATCTTGGAATTTGTTTGAGACCTGACAAACTGAGGAAAGAATTTCAGTTCTAATTGACATCCATTGATTACATGTCCAATATGGGCAAGGTGCTGTCCTCAGTGCTGGTGAGGGAGTTGGTAAAAGATTCAAGAATACTGGAGAAATCTTAAGGTAGTATGTGGTGAACTATCCACACTGAAGGATACAGACAAGAAAAGACATGAGATTTTATAAGAAGGAGAGAATGGTCTGTGAAAGAGAAGATCTTTGCTTAAGACAACATAGAGACCCTTCCTTCCCTATCCTATACTCTTCCTCAAGCACAATCTGGCTGAAACATTTGCACTTCTTATCTGAAAAACTGCTAGGTCAGTATTCACTTACCACTTAGGTTCCTCTTTCCACCACATCCCATTCTTCCCCATTTTGGAGAAGGAAAATTCATCTATGAACATATCCCCTTTCTGTTCTGCTCATATATTTTATTGCAGTGTCCTAATAAGAGGACTTGAAATCCTTAGAGACTTAATTTTTATCACCACCCTTGAAAGCTGGGCCCACAAATAAGTAGGTATGCACTGGTTACATTGGAGGGATTTAGGAGAATACAAGGGCAAAGAGGTAAAGTAGAAGGCACTTCCATGGGCCTCAGGCCCTTGAAGGGGGGAATGAGTAGTCACCATCATGACTTGTTGATCATGGAGTTCTTGGAGTCAGTGGGCCTCTCAAACTATAAATACAATTATCTGTATCTGGGTCATAAAAATAGAGAGTGGACATTAAAATTTCAGAGGAAAGTCTAACCTTGAATCCAGCTGGGTGCTGGTAAAGGGGGCACTCCAACCTTTGCTTCATCTGGATTGGGGGAGAGCAAAGTGTTTCCAGAGTGCCACGGGGGACCTGATATTAGGAAGAAATGACTAATTCATTCAGCAGTCCAGAAATAGCAGGGGAAGTGGGATGCCCTAGGAAGAAGTAGATCGTGTCTGTCCTCATGTTAATGCCTTGAGGCAAAAACATATTTGTCCTGGACTAGTGCAGTCCTGTTCCCCATTAAGGATTCCCCTAAAGAGGGAATAATTTCTCATATCTAGGAGGTTCCTTAAGAACAATGCCACTAAAGTACTATTTCTTCATAATGGTTTCCTTTGGACTGAGGAGGTAAATGTAGGGAGTTTACCTAGGAGTGAATCCAGTCTGCTGAGAGTTTTTCTTTTCATCAGATAAAAATTGAGTCCTATTCAAAATAAGATATAAATGGAAGCTTTTTATATTTAAAGTCTCCTATCCCTATCATTATCAAAGAGTATATGCATACTAAAATTCTTTCCAGGAATTCTTAATGAGATCTGAGCACCCAACCCTTGTGCCTAGAGTATGAATACTAGAAAGCAACTTAAAAAAACACATCATCTGGTCCTGATGAGGAAACCAAGGTCATTGAGAATGTGGGTAACTAGCCCAAAGTCACACACATCTAGCTGGATTCAAAGCTAGAAGGATCCAGTTCTCCCAGTTCCTAGCCCAGTATTCTTCCCATCACTTTCTGCTGCCTCATGATGGGTGACATTTTGAATTACATCAATACTGGTTCTCAAGATCAGTAATAGACCAATAGACCAATAAACAACTTCACCCTAACTTTTCTGAGAAGATAGGAGGGCAAATTTTGAGGGGTCCTAGAAAGGACCCTGGATTTCAAGTAAGAAGAGCTGTCTTGGAGTCTTTTGCTACCTAAGTGACTTTGGACAAGTCTCTTTCTTTGGTTGTCTTTTCCCATCTGTGAAATGAGGAAGTTGGAAGACCTTTTGACATTCTTTCCAGTTGTAATCCTCAATCCTAGAGTAAGAGATGCTTTCCAAGAATGAATTGCTAAGGCAGCTAGGTGGTGCAATGAATAGAACACTGACCCTGGAGTCAGGAGGATCTAAGTTCAAATCCAGGCTCAGATACTTGATACTTACTAAGGAAGGACCTTGGGCAAGTCACTAAACCCTATTGCCCCACAAAAATCGGAGAGAGAGAGGGAGAAATGAGAATTATAAAGGCAGAATTTATGGCCTACACAGCAAAAAATATTGAGCAGACTAGAAAAACTGGAATCTTCACTGGCAAGCCTCAACAAAGAGAAAACAATATATTGGCCATGCAAATGCACAGAAGAGAAGGACAACCAGAAGAGAACAAAAAAAAAGCGTGAATTGTTCTTGGTTGGTACACACTGGTGTTGGTATGCAGCGATGGTTTTTAACACTTGTTTATAGTCAAATGGAAGAAGAACTCCTTGGAAAGTCTATATTTTTTGTTTACAAATCATTGTTAAATTCAGGGAAGGGTCTATATTTTTGTTTACAAATCAATGTTCAATGTAGATCAAAGCCTCTTTACCACATTACCTTTCTCTGAATTTTCTGTTGCTTCCTGAAGCTGTCAAGTGTTTCTAGCCTACTTCTTTCCAATGCAACAAAAGCCCCAGACTGGCTACTGTTCTGTAAAAAATGAATTAGTCATCTAAGCAAGCAGTTGGTCTGACTAGGGCACGGTTGATCTCTAGCACTTTTGGAGTGTGGAATTGGATGCGAACTTTCATTCTTACAGTTCTGCAAATGTGAAGGATTCTTTTTAGTTGTTTTTTTTAACCAATTGGAAAGTTTAAAAGTTTTCCAATTTTTCAAATTATGACAGTTTGGAGATCCCTCACTAAGATGCTTCATCACAAAGGGGATTTTGTAAAAATACCCCTGAAGATCTTAGAGTTGAAAATTAAACAACCTCTTTCCTGCCCACAACATTATGCTATATTTATGTTCTTGCTGCCCTATAAAGGAAGGATGTGTTCTGTGAGGCAGCTAAATGGCATTGTGGGCTTGATTTCTATCAGCCTTAGCTTCCACATCTATGAAATGGGTATGGTAATAGAATTTAAAGGATTATCAACAGGAATATATTAAAGGGGAATACAAAGAAAGGCAAAAAAATTCTGTTCATATTTCTCATAGATCAAATGAGATGATTTGTATAAATCACTTTGTGCATTTTAAAGTGCTCTATAAATTATTTTATAGGTAATCAATGATCTGCCTCAGGAAAACCTAAGTCCTAAACCTCTTTCCTTGTGTTTGGGAAAGGAAGAGCATTCAGGGAGCTTGGAGAAAGTGTTCTCCAGACTGGTTTCTGCTCAGATGCACTCAGCAATGACTCAAAATATAGTAGTTGGAGAATTCTAGATGGAGATTGTGAAGGTGGTACAGTACTTTTTCAAACAAAGAAGACTTGTGTTCAAATCCAACCTTGCTGACTTTGTGATCTAGGGCCAATCACTTAACCTCCTTAATCTTCATTGTCCATATCTGCAAAATGGGCTAGATGGTCTCTTAAGTGTCCCTCCTCCTCCCCAGCTCTAAATCTACGAAACTCTGAAGAGACTTGTCCCAATGTGACTTCACCCGCTTTGTACAGACTTACCTGGGGAATAAATGAAGTGTTGAGGATGGAGGAAAGGGAACAACACACCTAGTTTTCAAGGTCTTGACTGTAAAGAATTTTGTGACCTTCAAAAGTGCCCAAAACTTTGCATTTGATTAATTTTTGTTCTGAATGTATGTCCCCCTTGGGTCCCAGATCAATTTCATTTCTATGTCTATGTTTCCAGCACTTTACAAATTGAAGGTATTTAACTAAGTATTCATTGCATTTGTTTAATTAAACAAATACCAGCTAGTCTCATTGTTGTTATTATTTGACAGGAAATAAAATTCATTAAAGAAACCTGGGGTTTGGACCATCTGGGTAGCTAATAGGAAATGTCTGGCCAAGACATTGTCACATGTGACCATGAATGTCTTCCTTATTTCCCCCTCCCCAGAATGATTTAAAAAATCGCAGATTTGTTAGCCATTTGTTAGTAATGGCCTAAATCTTGTTTGTCTCCATTGTCCCTGAGAAGTGAATTTTGAGATTGTCAGGAGAGATCTCCTTATGATAGCATGTGATGCTGACAAATAATCTGATTATTTTCGAGGCTTTAGAGAGACTTGTGGCATTATTGAAAGGTCACAAGAAGAGGGAGGAAAGTGACTCCAGGACTAAATCTCACCATGAGCAGTGAGGCAAAGGGAGAGGGAAAGGAACCATTGATGCTTACCTTTTTATTCACAGACAGGCAGTTTTGGAGGCTCAAGCAGGAGGGGGGCAGGTATTCTAGGGTAACATCCTTTTTAAAAAATGATGCAACTGAGACTAAGTCTTTGAAGTAATCTGTGCTTTGCTTGTAGAGTTTTTTTGTTTGTTTTTGAGGCAGTCAGGGTTCAAGTGACTTGCCTAGGGTTATACAGCTAGTAACTGTTAGAGGCTGGATTTGAACTCAGGTCCTCCAGATTACAGACCTGAAATCCATTCCATGACCTAACTGCCCTGGAAATTTCTTTTTTTAAAGATGACAAAAAATGATACAGGGACCATCTATCAGAGTCATTTTAACCACCATGATGTGATAGTGGAATGAGTACACTGGATGTGAGACAAAAAGACCCAAATTCAAATCCCACCTTAGACATTATCTGACCTTAGATAAGTCATTTAACCTCTGTTTCAGTTTCCTCTTCTGTAAAATGGGAATAATCATAATACTTACCTCTCAATGTTGTTTTGAGGATCAAATGATATCTCTGACAAGTGTTTATAGTGCCTTGGATATTGGATGGTTTATATGAATATCAGTTAATGTTGTTATTGATATTATTATAAATCCAGTAATCTTATAATAGCATTCAAATGGGAAGTTGCATCTTGTCCATTATTTGGGGAGGCACGGACAAGGCTCTTTCATTAATCCATGTGGTAGCATTCAGAAAGGTCCCAGGAGGGGAATCAACCTGAGATCTCAATTCAGATCATTCCAGAAGTCTGTTCAGGGACCTTGGAAAAGTGGCTTTCTATCTCTCAGCCTCAGTTTCCCAGACCATGAGGGGATTGACTGATTCACCAAGATCTTTTCTGGTTCTCATGAGAATCCAAGTATATATTATTGCAATTGGAATTAGGCTAAAAAGATGTTGCTTAGGAGAAGTTATGCTCTGACAGATAGAAGAGGCGATTTTTCATGAATATCTCAAAATCTTCCTCTCAGCTGAACTGATTTCTGCTTAGAGTACAAGGTCAAATGTTTATATGTAGATGGAACTTTGAAAGTGATGGAAATCTCTGTCTGTCTAGGGTCTGATCTCACTTTTCTTCTCCAACTTTCTCTCTGCTCTAATCTCCCCTCCAGTAATCAAGGTCCTTACTTTCCCCCTCATTCCTCCCAGGGTATCTTCACTCTTTATGTCTCCCTACCCAGGACGAAGTCTCAAGACTCAATTCAAATCTCTTCTCTACCATGGAGTCTTTCATCTTGAGATGGGTCAGACAACTGAGCCCCAAGGACCTCAGTTCAAATCTGAGCCTTGTTCTGAGGTGGGGGAGACAAGTAATTTTTTTGTTTGTAAAATGAGGAGTCTACACAAGGTTGCTAGACCATTCTAGCCTTCATTACTTTCCCTCACTGTTTCCCAAGGGCCTTCACTTGTACTGTATCATTTAATTTCTTGCTTGGATCATAGGTTTTGCCCTGGAAAGGACCACAGAGATTGCTTAAGGGAAGCCCTTTATTTTATATATGAAAAAAATACAACTTCAAGAGATTCAATTATTACTCTCCACACTTCTCAACAGTGTGGAATTTGTCTTCCAATCTAGAAGTTTAAGTTTGCAGATGGCAGGGATCATGGACCTTCTTCTTCTATGTCATCTATGGGCCTCAGCCCTAGAAGGCTGATTTATAATACATGCATATGTGTATGTATTATATATGCTGATTCTGTAAGTAATTTCTCTCTGGAAATGCAACCTTTTATTACCTTATGAAAATGAGGTCTATCTCAGTCTTGGCCTTGTCCAAATCACTTAGGACCAATTCCCAGTAAGTGAGGGTTCTCCAGGACACCCAAGATCCAGCTCCTTTTATATACAGAAGAGTCACACACACCTCATAAAATTCTATTAATAAGGTGCATTATGATTCCATGGTTTGAACTGTTTTAAGGGTTAGAACTGAGTCTCACAGACTCCTTATCTCTTATGTCTTGGGGTGAAATTCTTGATGCCTGTTCCTGAATTTCTCCACATTTTAACCATGGATAACCTTGAAGCAACCTGGAGATTGGTGTCCTTAATGAATAACACTCTTGCCTGCCTATAGAACTGACCTTTGACCCCAGTGAAGTAATAAGCCTCAGGGTTGTCTTGGAAACCATAACTTGTGCTCTTGAAGTGATTCTGTGGGGAGACAATTTTTTTCTTCTCCTTGAGTTCACTTTCCCTGGATTTAATAAAATCAGACTTCCAGCTCCACCAATGGCTTCTTTGAGAATTAATTCTCCCTTCAGTTGGTTAACGTTTAGGAGATATTCTGAGACCTTCCTCCAAGAAAATTAAATCACTCTCCACTCCATCCTTGGTAAGTCCACACCATGTATGTTCTGATTTTGCCTCTAAAGTCAATCCTTGTCCTAGACAGAGCCCCAAGAGGGCTCTGAGTTGAGAGAAGGTGAGTGGTTGGGAAGTGCAGTGAAGAAGGGGCTGGTATCAAGCTATGTTGAGTTTTTGAATAAGAAATGCCTTGGGTGTTTTTTTTTTTTTGCAAGGCAAATGGGGTTAAGTGGCTTGCCCAAGGCCACACAGCTAGGTAATTATTAAGTGTCTGAGACCAGATTTGAACCCAAGGACTCCTGACTCCAGGGCCGGTGCTTTATCCACTGCACCACCTAGCCACCCCCAAAGAAATGCCTTGGAATCTGCTGCTTTGTGCTTCACTACCTCCAGAAGAGCATTCCAAAGGAAGGAAGGTTGGGTGAGTGAGCACCAACGTGTTATCAATTCAAGATTGTTGTCGAGGGAACGGAAGGAAGAATGGAGGAGAAGAAAAGGCAGAAGCCCATTAGAGGTGGGCAGTTCTAGGCTTTCGAAGTTCAAGAGAGAGGGCCTGAGTCTTTCAGTTTGTATAAATTTTTTTCTATGAGGAGTCAGTTGGAAAAAAAAAAACCTTTGAATTTAAGTATTGAGAAAAAAACATACATGCTATCACCAGCAAATTGATAAGTAGGTTTAGACTTGATTTTAAGGATCCTGGGTTCAAATTCTCTTTCTCTTTTTAATTGTAGAGATGTGGAGTAAATAGCTTCTCTGATTTGGTCCATAAGTTCTTAAGTTAGTATCAGTTCTATTATTATTATTATTATTGGTAAGGAACTGGGGTTAAGTGACTTGTCCAAGGTCACAGAGATAGGTAATTATTAAGTGTCTGGGGCTGGATTTGAACTCAGGTCCTCCTGACTCCAGGGCTGGTGCTCTCTCCACTATCCCCACTGCTATGAAATAAATTTCATAAAGAAACCTGATACTGGGAGTTGGTCATCTAAGATTCTCCCTTTTCTTTCTTCTTGAAGTCAATATTGTTTGTGAGACCCAGCCCAGAGTCAGAGATTCTGGTTGGAATAGAAGGGATAAGAAGGAGCAGGATCAGATTCAAAAGTGAGGGTCTCTCATTTATAATTCTAGTGCTTTTAAGTCCTTCATTATCTTAGCATTTGAATGCTAAATGTTTAATAGTGACAGTGCTGAACTTGGGAGGCAGAGGCACCTAGCTTGAATTTGGTGTGACCTTGGCCTCAGTTTCCTTATCTATAAAATGAGGGGGGATGGATTTGACCTTAAACTCTTTTCTAGATTTTGAATGATTATCTCATTATTGATTGTTGGGGTTTTTGCTACCAAATTATGCTGTTTTTCTGAGAGCTAGCTGTGGGACCTTGGAGTGAACACTTGGAAGAGGGTTCTGTCAAATCAGGTTCTAAGAAGCATGGGGATTCTTTTTTGGAGCATGAGACTTAACCATTTCCCTGCAGTGGTGGAGGATTGGGGATTGGCAAGAAGAAGACTCCTTTTTCTAGTCTAAACCCACCATATTTTTTCTCTGTGTCCTGGTATATCCTGTACCAAGTCAAAGATTGAAAAGAATGTTGTCAAGAGGTCGGCATGGTTTAGTGGAGAGTGTTCCATCTCTGCCCAGAGGACCTGGGTTCAGATCCCAACTCTGTTATTTATTACCTGTGTTGACAAACATCTATCTACTTATTTGGGTTTCAGTTTCCTCCTATGTAAAATGGAGGAATCAGACTAAGTGATTCCCTGAGTTCTCTTGTAGTTTTGAAATGAGAATAAGTGAATTTGACTTCTACCAGGCAAATTATTTGATCAGTTTTCTCATCTGTAAAATGGAAATAAGAATAGTCCTTCTGCCTCACAGGGCTGTTTGGAGGATCAAATCTTAAAATGTTTGTGAAGTAATGGGAGAGTTTAATAGTTTATATGTAAATTTGCTACTAATTTATTATTAGTATTTCATTCTTATCATCTTTGATGATGATTGTCTTGTTACTGGTGATCAAGAATTCACATTGATGTAGGGGTTTGCAAGGGTCATTCCATAAAACAATTGTGAGTCTGGACAAGTGTTGTTATAGTCTGTTTTCCAGATATGGCATGTCATTTCTAGCCTCAATGGAATGCTTTAGATAATTGCTAAAGTCCTTTCTTTCGTGTAGTTAGTGACTAGAGAGCTGCCCTTGGTCAGGAAGCCTCTAATAAGCTTTCTTATACCCTAAAAAATTGCTAAGCAATTGTTGATCTGCCCTGGTAGACGGAGCTTACATACTGGGAGTCGCCTCCATCACTGCAAGGATAGAACTGATTATCCTCCCGGCCCCACACACACACCCAGTGATCTTTCTACATATAGTTATAACTACCATTTTTATAGTATTTCCTGTATACTAGCACTGCTCTAAGAACTTTACATATATAATTTCATTTGATCCTCACAACAGCCCTGGCAGTAAATGTTGTTATTATCATGATTTTATGGAATCAGGAAACTGAGGCAAACAGGCTACGTGACTTACTTAGCGTCACAGAACTGGGAAGTTTCTGAAGTCAAATTCAAATTCAGGTCTTCTGACTCCAGACCCAGCATTTATCCTCTTGTACCATCTAACTCCTGGTTGCAGTTTGTTCATATTTCTCAAGGCAGCTAAGTGATGCACAACAGAAAGCACTGAGACTGGAGGAAAGAAGACCTGGGTTCAAATTTGCCTTCTGACACTTTCCAACTGTGTGACCTTGGACAAGTCATTGAATCTCTGTTCACCTCAGTTTTTCAACTGTAAAATGGAGAAATAATGGCTCCTCCTTTCCAGGGTGATTGTGGAAATTAACAAAAGAATACATGTATGAATGTATGTAAGAGCATATGTAAGAATATATGTAAAGTGCTCAACTTTAGATGATACTATAGAAATACTTATTTCCTTTTCTCCCCCCACCCCCACCCCAATCTCCTTTGGAGTTAGGTTGGGAACACTTTTAGATCTCTGGAGTAGGGGCTTTAGAAGTTTCTTTGGTTCTTCTGCTGAATAGATCTCATAGGGTTCCCATTTGGAATTTACCTGCATGTAACTTAAGTGGTGGCCACATTGGGGAAAATCACAGAGACATGATTGTCTTCTGTGGGGTCAAAGACCTGTGGGGTTTCTGAAAGAGGTGTTTATTCCCAATGAGGTGTTCTTGCTCACACACTAAACACACACACACACACACACACACACACACACACACACACACACAGACCCCCCTGGCAAAACCCTTGTATGATTAAGTCACTGAGGCACCAGGCAAGAAAGACTTGAGGAAAATTCCATTCAGAAGAGGCTCTCTCCAATGTTTGGTCACACATGTCAGTGTTTGGAGTGAAAAAAAGTTGGGTCAATGTTGGCAACTGTGGTGCCAGTCTGCCCCAATTTGTTCATCAGTGCAGTGTTTAAACCCAAACCAAGTTTTCTTCTTCAGAGTTTGGACCTTGACAGAGCTTTACAGCTTGCCTCTCCCCTCTCTGGCTTAGCCAGTCAATGCCTGCTTGCCAAGGGGTTACTCAATCCCCATGTCGGTGACACTGCAGGCTTCTGGCCAGGGCCTCACTCTTGGCCTTCTCCTCCCCTCTCTGTTTCTCCCCCTCTCCCCTCCTCCCCCAGATCCCCCTTTCCCGAGTCAAGCTGTTTGAGAAGTCACACCTCCCCACAGGAGTCCATATAAGGAAGGTGCCAGGAGACTGGCTTCTCAAGGTCCACAGGAACCAGGAGCCAATGTCCTCAGAGGCATGTCTGTCTCAGTTAGCCAATACCTTCAGCTTCAGCCACAGAGTCCTAAAATGTGAGAGCTAGAATAGATTAGAGTGGGAGGGGACCCTAGAACAGAATAGAGTGGGAGAGGATCCTAGAACAGAATAGAGTAGGAGGGGTCCCTAGAACAGAATAGAGTGGGAGGGGACCCTAGAACAGAATAGAGTGGGAGGGGACCCTAGAAAAGAATAGAGTGGGAGGGGACCCTAGAACAGAATAGAGTGGGAGGGGACCCTAGAAAAGAATAGAGTGGGAGGGGACCCTAGAACAGAATAGAGTGGGAGGGGACCCTAGAACAGAATAGAGCAGGAGGGGTCTCTGGAACAGAGTAGAGTGGGAGAGGATCCTAGAACAGAATAGAGTAGGAGGGGTTCCTAGAACAGAATAGAGTGGGAGAGGATCCTAGAACAGAATAGAGTGGGAGGGGACCCTAGAACAGAATAGAGTGGGAGAGGTCTCTGGAACAGTAGAGTGGGAGAGGATCCTAGAACAGAATAGAGTAGGAGGGGTCCCTAGAACAGAATAGAGTGGGAGGGGACCCTAGAACAGAATAGAGTGGGAGAGGACCCTAGAACAGAATAGAGTGGGAGAGGATCCTAGAACAGAATAGAGTAGGAGGGGTCCCTAGAACAGAATAGAGTGGGAGGGGACCCTAGAACAGAATAGAGTGGGAGGGGACCCTAGAAAAGAATAGAGTGGGAGGGGACCCTAGAAAAGAATAGAGTGGGAGGGGACCCTAGAAAAGAATAGAGTGGGAGGGGACCCTAGAAAAGAATAGAGTGGGAGGGGACCCTAGAAAAGAATAGAGTGGGAGGGGACCCTAGAACAGAATAGAGCAGGAGGGGTCTCTGGAACAGAGTAGAGTGGGAGAGGATCCTAGAACAGAATAGAGTAGGAGGGGTCCCTAGAACAGAATAGAGTGGGAGAGGATCCTAGAACAGAATAGAGTGGGAGGGGACCCTAGAACAGAATAGAGTGGGAGAGGTCTCTGGAACAGTAGAGTGGGAGAGGATCCTAGAACAGAATAGAGTAGGAGGGGTCCCTAGAACAGAATAGAGTGGGAGAGGATCCTAGAACAGAATAGAGCAGGAGGGGTCTCTGGAACAGAGTAGAGTGGGAGAGGATCCTAGAACACAATAGAGTGGGAGAGGATCCTAGAACACAATAGAGTGGGAGAGGATCCTAGAACAGAATAGAGTAGGAAGGGTCTCTGGAACAGAATGGAGTGGGAGAGGATCCTAGAACAGAATAGAGTAGGAGGGGTCCCTAGAACAGAATAGAGTGGGAGGGGACCCTAGAACAGAATAGAGTGGGAGGGGACCCTAGAAAAGAATAGAGTGGGAGGGGACCCTAGAACAGAATAGAGTGGGAGGGGACCCTAGAAAAGAATAGAGTGGGAGGGGACCCTAGAACAGAATAGAGTGGGAGGGGTCCCTAGAACAGAATAGAGCAGGAGGGGTCTCTGGAACAGAGTAGAGTGGGAGAGGATCCTAGAACAGAATAGAGTAGGAGGGGTTCCTAGAACAGAATAGAGTGGGAGAGGATCCTAGAACAGAATAGAGTGGGAGGGGACCCTAGAACAGAATAGAGTGGGAGAGGTCTCTGGAACAGTAGAGTGGGAGAGGATCCTAGAACAGAATAGAGTGGGAGGGGACCCTAGAAAAGAATAGAGTGGGAGGGGACCCTAGAACAGAATAGAGTGGGAGGGGACCCTAGAACAGAATAGAGTGGGAGAGGACCCTAGAACAGAATAGAGTAGGAGGGGTCCCTAGAACAGAATAGAGTGGGAGGGGACCCTAGAACAGAATAGAGTGGGAGGGGACCCTAGAAAAGAATAGAGTGGGAGGGGACCCTAGAAAAGAATAGAGTGGGAGGGGACCCTAGAAAAGAATAGAGTGGGAGGGGACCCTAGAAAAGAATAGAGTGGGAGGGGACCCTAGAACAGAATAGAGTGGGAGGGGACCCTAGAACAGAATAGAGCAGGAGGGGTCTCTGGAACAGAGTAGAGTGGGAGAGGATCCTAGAACAGAATAGAGTAGGAGGGGTCCCTAGAACAGAATAGAGTGGGAGAGGATCCTAGAACAGAATAGAGTGGGAGGGGACCCTAGAACAGAATAGAGTGGGAGAGGTCTCTGGAACAGTAGAGTGGGAGAGGATCCTAGAACAGAATAGAGTAGGAGGGGTCCCTAGAACAGAATAGAGTGGGAGAGGATCCTAGAACAGAATAGAGCAGGAGGGGTCTCTGGAACAGAGTAGAGTGGGAGAGGATCCTAGAACAGAATAGAGTAGGAGGGGTCCCTAGAACAGAATAGAGTGGGAGAGGATCCTAGAACAGAATAGAGTGGGAGGGGACCCTAGAACAGAATAGAGTGGGAGAGGTCTCTGGAACAGTAGAGTGGGAGAGGATCCTAGAACAGAATAGAGTAGGAGGGGTCCCTAGAACAGAATAGAGTGGGAGAGGATCCTAGAACAGAATAGAGCAGGAGGGGTCTCTGGAACAGAGTAGAGTGGGAGAGGATCCTAGAACACAATAGAGTGGGAGAGGATCCTAGAACACAATAGAGTGGGAGAGGATCCTAGAACAGAATAGAGTAGGAAGGGTCTCTGGAACAGAATGGAGTGGGAGAGGATCCTAGAACAGAATAGAGCAGGAGGGGTCTCTGGAACAGAGTAGAGTGGGAGAGGATCCTAGAACACAATAGAGTGGGAGAGGATCCTAGAACAGAATAGAGTAGGAGGGGTCCCTAGAACACAATAGAGTGGGAGAAGATCCTAGAACAGAATAGAGCAGGAGGGGTCTCTGGAACAGAGTAGAGTGGAAGAGGATCCTGGAACAGAATAGAGTGGGAGAGGATCCTAGAACAGAATAGAACAGGAGGGGTCTCTGGAACAGAGTAGAGTGGAAGAGGATCCTGGAATAGAATAGAGCAGGAGGGGTCTCTGGAACAAAGTAGAGTGGGAGAGGATCCTAGAACACAATAGAGTGGGAGAGGATCCTAGAACAGAATAGAGCAGGAGGGATCTCTGGAACAGAGTAGAGTGGAAGAGGATCCTGGACCAGAATAGAGCAGGAGGGGTCTCTGGAACAGAGTAGAGTGGGAGAGGATCCTAGAACACAATAGAGTGGGAGAGGATCCTAGAACACAATAGAGTGGGAGAGGATCCTAGAACAGAATAGAGTAGGAGGGGTCCTAGAACACAATAGAGTGGGAGAGGATCCTAGAACAGAATAGTTCAGGAGGGATCTCTGGAACAGAGTAGAGTGGAAGAGGATCCTGGAATAGAATAGAACAGGAGGGGTCTCTGGAACAGAGTAGAGTGGGAGAGGATCCTAGAACACAATAGAGTGGGAGAAGATCCTAGAACAGAATAGAGCAGGAGGGATCTCTGGAACAGAGTAGAGTGGGAGAGGATCCTAGAACAGAACAGAGTAGAGTGGGAGAGGATCCTAGAACAGAATAGAGTAGGAGGGGTCCCTAGAACACAATAGAGTGGGAGAAGATCCTAGAACAGAATAGAGCAGGAGGGGTCTCTGGAACAGAGTAGAGTGGAAGAGGATCCTGGAACAGAAAAGAGTGGGAGAGGATCCTAGAACAGAATAGAGTAGGAGGGGTCCCTAGAACACAATAGAGTGGGAGAAGATCCTAGAACAGAATAGAGCAGGAGGGATCTCTGGAACAGAGTAGAGTGGAAGAGGATCCTGGAACAGGATAGAGCAGGAGGGGTCTCTGGAACAGAGTAGAGTGGGAGAGGATCCTAGAACACAATAGAGTGGGAGAGGATCCTAGAACAGAACAGAGTAGAGTGGGAGAGGATCCTAGAACAGAATAGAGTAGGAGGGGTCTCTGGAACAGAATAGAGTGGGAGAGGATCCTAGAACAGAATAGAGCAGGAGGGGTCTCTGGAACAGAGTAGAGTGGAAGGGGACCTAGAATAGAATAGAGTGGGATAGGACCCTAAAACAGAATAGAGTTAGAAGGGAACTAGAACAGAATAGTTTAGAATGGGAAGGAACTTTAGAACCTAGACCTTAAATGTAGAGAGGACTTTTTAATAAAGAATATTAAAATATAAAATGTCAGAACCAGGAGAGACCTTATGACAACAAAATAACTAGCCCTTATACGTCTAAAGCTAAGTATTATTATTCCCATTTAACAGATGAGGAAACTGAACCACACAAAAAGGTGAAAACTTATTGAGGGTCTCAGAGCTATAAATGGTTATGTCAGGATTTTGTCACCCAGGTCTTCCAAAATGATTCTTTTAGCTGTGCCGTTCTTTGCTTTGTCCCCTTTAATAAAACATTTCTTCATTCCATGACCTCAGGTCTGTCTGTAAAATGAGGGGGTTTTGGATTAGGTAGTTTTTAAGTTTCTTTCCAACAATGTCTGTATTTCCAGACTGTAGATGGTGCTGTGGATAAGAACACTAGACTCTTGTAATTCATGTCAGAAAGACTTAAATTCAAATCTTGTCCTATATGTCAGCTGTGTGTGAGACCCTAAATTACTAAATCCCCATGTGGGACATGACTTAACACAAGTTCACACAGCAGAGAGGAGAATGTAGCACCTGGACCTCAAGAATTCCAACTTGGGGATCTTGAAAAGAAATTGGTATGGGTTAGTCCCCAATAAAGGCATCACAGGGAAGATGGCTATGAGTTTGGGTTTCAGGGATGGTAAGAATTCCTGGGCAGAAAGGACCACTTAGAAAAAGCAGGGAGATGGTAGGATAGGAGATGTGATTGAGGATATAAATGAGACTCCTTAAGGTTGGAGTCTAGGCTTTGGAGTAGAGGGGACAATTGGGAGATGAGGAGAGAAGAATAGAGTGGGACCACCAGATTGCAAAAGGAATGCTTCAGATAGCAGGGGAAGGGAGTTTAGCCCTTTGGGCAATGGCACCCCATCTGTGAATAAAAACATTTATGAGAGATTTATCTGGTTACATTTTATGACTCGTGTATGAGACTGGGGCTAAAGTCAATATGAACTGTGGTATTTGGTCTTAAGGGCAGTCAGTCAGTGATACAGCTTCCTCCCAACTAAGTTCTTAGGTTTTCTTAATCTGCCCCTCCACCCCTTCCTATCCCTACCTAAAGGAAGCCAACAGAGACATTTGATAAATCCTTATTGAAAAGTGGCCCCTGGGAGCTCTCCAAATCTGAGGCCACAGTTGTAATTCAATTCTAATCAGCAAATATGTATTAAGCTACTTTTGTTCTGTGTACTGGGGCAGGTGCCTGGTAAGTCAGAGACTTATCCTCCAGGGCTGGTAGGGAACAAGACCAAAATAAAGATAATTAGAATATATAATAAGACAAGGTGAGAGGTGCTTCAAAAATGCTTTGTGTGGAGAAAAGCTATGGCACTTGGTGGGGAGGAGATTAGGGAAAGCTTCCTGGATAAGGTCATATTTCAAGTTGAGATTTCAAAGTTAGGTAGGAATTCGACGTGTTAAGAGAAAGGATGACTGGCTTAACTCCATACATAGGAGCCCCTGATGCAAAAAGAGTGGAGATGGAAAATGAAAGAGCAGACAAAAAAATGACTCCATTTGGCAGGAGTGGAGAGGAGTAGAGTCAGAGGAATATAAAGAGTTAGGATGGTCCTAGTTGGCAGAGGACCTTGAGTGAACTTTACTTGATAGGCAATAGGGAGCCATGGAAGATTCTTCTGGTCCTACCATGAAGGCAAGGGATAGGCAAGGTGGGAAAGACGACTTGTTAGAAAATTACGTTACCATATTGTCCAGGGGAGGGGATACTAATGAAGACCTGTTTTACGGTGATAGCCATAGTAATAGAAGGGAAGGAAGACAGTATCATGGAAGTTGAGTCAACATTTAAATTGGATTTTAAGGGTTTTGGGGGAATAAGTGAATTAGTTGACTTTTGTACCATTTCTACAACCCATTTCTAAATTGTGGTAATGGTCTCAACCAGAATGGGTAGGAGATCCCTGCATCAGGTTGGGGGATGGTAGGAATGCAACCGGTGGTGAGAGCAAAAGACAATGTCTAGGTTTAGGGTGCAGTGTCTAGGAAGGTACCTATGTGTGGGTGATGAGGGAGAGGGAGAACAGAAGACATCCTCAAAGTAAGGAACAGAGAGAGGAGGAAGAGTAGGTTCAATGGCAGTGGAGAAGGGGGAAATGTGGAGTTTGAGATTTATCCACTGCCTCTATGGATTTTAAAGGAGAGATTTTCTCTATCTATCTAGCTGGAGGTGTCATCTATGTGGGCTTACAGTACTGGACATCATTCCTTGAAAACAGCTCTCAATTGACAGAATTAGCTATGAATCCAGTACACCCAGGTTTGCAATATAATGAGTTCTTCTTAGTTTAACTGCTTAGCTTATGAAAATATATCACCCATTAAGGGACCCAGAAATTGGGGGACAAGTCACTTTACCTTTCTGGATCTGTTTTCCCCTCTCAGTGGAATAGGAGGAGGCTCTCCTTCAGCAAGGAAAGTATCATTTATTTGTTTTTGTTTCTGTTTTTGCCAGGGAGTGGGGTTAAGTGGCTTGCCCAAGGTCCCACAGCTAGGTAATTATTAAGAGTCTAAATCTGGATTTGAACTCAGGTCCTCCTGACTCCCAGGCCAGTGCTCTAATCACCTAGCTGCCCTGGAAGTGTCATTTATGCCTCTACTTTTTCCACCTGTGGAAATGGAGAAGACAGGATAGGACTGGCAGAAGGGAAGATGACCAATGAGATTCAAGATCTGTTGGACATCTCATTTATCTGACAATGCTCAGAAAGAAGCTGCTCCACAGTGGTCAATTCTCCCTCAGATGCTAGCACTGTTTAAATTTTAACCATTTTGGATAAGAGATATTTCTACTAAATTAATTTCTCACTTCTCTTACTTTTTAGATATGAGATACTGAACACAATGGGATTTTTTTTTCCTGGTACCTGGGTGTGGAGGGGGGAATCTTCATTATGAGAATGAAGGAATGGCCTGGGCTGAAATAAAACGAATGATTCCTTTGCCCCTTCACAAAGTGACCCTAGACTGACTTTTATAGTTCTTATTCCTCTTCCCTCAGCGCAAGTTTATCAGCTTTCTTTTTTCTGATAGTCTCCCTGGTATGCATCCTTCCCCATCCTCCTCTGGTGATTTTTCTATTCCTCATACAGATTTACTAAACACCGGTGCCCACAAGGAGCTTACATTCAAATGGAAGAAGACACCATACATAACTAGACTGATTTGAATTGTGTGAACTGTGAATAAAATAAGAGCAAATTGGAAGGCAGATAGATGGTGCAGTGGGTAGAGCATCAACCCTGAAGTCAGGAGAACCTGAGTTCAAATTTGACCTCAGACACTTACTAGCTGTTGCTAGTGCCTCCCATCCAGGACCATCTCCAGTCATCCTGATTCCTATCTGGCCACTGGACCCAGATAGCTCTATTTAGCATAGCCTACCTCACTCAAATCCAAATCATGTGCTTGTCATGGCATCACCTCCCTGATGGTGTGGTCTTTGGAAATGAAAGGCAAAACATTATTAAGAGTAAATTGAGAGGCAGCTAGGTGACGTAGTGGATAAAACATCAGCCTTGGAGTCAGGAGTACCTAGGTTCAAATCCAGTCTCAGACACTTAATAATTACCTAGCTGTGTGGACTTGAGCAAGCCACTTAACCCCATTGCTTTGCAAAAAAAAAAAACCCTAAAAAAAAAAAGAGTAAATTGAGGGGCAGCTTGGTGGTGCAGTGGAGAGAGCATGACCCTGGAATCAGGAGAACCTTGAGTTCAAATCTAGCCTCAGGCATGTAATAATTGCCTAGCTGTGTGACTTTGGGCAAGTCACTTTAACCCCATTGCCTTAAATAAAAAAAATTTTTTTAAAGAATAGATTGAGGGGCAGCTAGGTGGTGCAGTAGAGCACGTCCCTGGAATCAGGAGGACCTGAGTTCAAATCCAGATTCAGACGCATAATAATTACTTAGCTGTGTGACCTTGGGCAAGTCACTTAACCCCATTGCCTTGCAAAAACCGAAATAAAAAATAAACAAAAGAGTAAATTGATGTTGTTGGAAGAGCAAATGAATAAGATATTTAAATTTTAAAAAAGAGAAAATTTAACTCAGTGAAGACCTGAGGGGTTCTCCTACAATTAATGAAATGTGCAACTATTTCAGATGCTCTAAGGCTTTCTTCCCATTGTCCCCCCCTTTTGCTTCCAGATATTTGCCAGTGTTCCAGATGATTAAGGTTATCAGAAATCTGGCAGATGAACAAGTAGTAATACAAGGCACACACTCTTTCTAACAATTACAGCATGGGTGATGACCTGAGAAAATGAATCTGTGATCTCCTGACCTGATATTTTCTTCCATTTCTAGGAACCTAGAACTTGAGAATGGTATGGGAGGGATGAAAGGTATATCTAGTCTAGTCAGCCCAGCCAAATCTCCTCATCTAAATTTCCTTCACTGCATAATTCCTCATTGGGTAGAGAGAAGGGAAAGAAGACATTTGTAACTACATGCTATCATTCTTTTGGATAGTGGACTGTTGGAAAGGTGTCTTAAGTCATCCAAAGTCAATGAACCCTTTAATCCTTCCAGTTTCTACATAGAGAATCAAAATGTTTGTTTTCTAGAATTGAATGAGAGAAGCATAGCCCTTGGTTTGTCAAAGGGGAAGTTGCCAGAAAGAGAACTATAATGCGATTTAGATGCAGAAGCTTTATACAGTGTAAGGGCTGGGAGGGGACTTTAAAGAGATGACCTAGAGAAGTTGAACCTTCAAGTTGTTTTTTTGGTTTTTTTCCATAGAGGAGGAAAACAAGGAAAGTCACACAGCTGAGACTAGAACCCAAATCTCAGGGCTCTGTGTTTATTCATTTAGTTCTTTGCAAAATATTCGAAGCTATCCCTGCACCAAAATGTTTTTGGCATTTTTTTGCAGAAGGTTTTGTGGCTTGTCCCCATCTCCCTTCTTCCCTTTCCCTTCTCCCCCTTCCTCCCCTACTCTCTCTCTCTCTACTTTTAGTGACTCAGGCCACATTTGACAAAAGAAAAGGAACTAACTCAACCTAGAAAATGTGACTTAGCCGGAGTTTTGCTCTGAGTCAATCATAGGAGTAGACCCAGTGGCTGCTGATTCACCATCATATTCAGGCTTCTGAATTCCTCCATGTCCCAGGCTGCTTAACTCTGACACCCTTTCCACCAGGGGATTGTAGGAAAGGAGGGAATTGAAAGATGTTCACTATAGTGTTACCTTACTGATTCCAATTGCATTGAATCTGGATCAGGTTAGAGTTGATTCCTTTCCCCTTTCTGTGAAGAGAGGCTTCTTAGCTACTAACTTAGTAGGTAAGACTCTGCATTGGTGTCAGAGACTGGGACGAGACCCAGATTGGACAGGAAGGAATCCTGATCTCAATTTCCACCAAACTGATCTTCAGAGCAGGGACTGCCATTGCCTTTCTTGGTATGTCCCATCCCTTAGTACAATCTCTAGAATGCAGTTGACCCTTAGTAAACATATACATATACATACATACATACATATATATGTATATACACACACACACATATATATATATATATATATATATATATATATATATTTGGAAAGGCAATGGAGTGAAGTGATTTGTCCAAGGTCACACCTAATCAACATTTATTACAGACTGACTGACATACTGGGAGGTTGGATGATCATCTCTTGTCAGGGGATTCCCATTGTTCTATGGGTGTGGCTAAGCTGGGACTCTTCTGGTGTGGGGACCTCATCTCCCGCTCAGGATGGAGGGAGTTTAAAAGCACTGAGTCAAGTCAAAAGAACATTCTGTCATCTTAATACTATTTCCTACTGGGGTCCTGGGGGCTGAGAACTTTGCTGGCCAACAGAAAATGGAGAAAGAGTAGTAGAATGGAAAGAGGTGTCAGAGGTCAAATCCCAGGTACGTCTTCTCCAGGACTTAGTTTCTTGATCTGGAAAGTGGGAATAAAAATAATAATTCCCTTGGTTGCCTACCTTAGGATTTTTATGAGATAACTGTCTCAAGCACATTTCAAAATTTTAATTGCTAAAGAAATGTTAGTTTTATGAGTTCATACACCTATAAATGAATGCATTGATAGAAATGACTTCATCCTCCCCCCCCTCTCCCCTTCCCCTCCCCCCTTTTTTAGCTACGTGCAAACTGCACCTGGATCTCCAAAGGCAGCCAAGATTTTAAAACTCTAGTTTTGGTTCCCCTTCCTGGTCCTCGAGGGAACAGCAACCTCTGATTCCCCACTGGGACAGTACAATGTGTCTAGTGGAGACTGCCACAAAAAAAGTTGGGATTATAAATAAGAGTGAACCCCTGGGTCATTCTGCAGAAGGCCAGAAATATCTGCCCCCACCAAGAGAGTGGGCCTCAGAACAATGTTCCAATTCAGTCACCCCACTGGGGTGAGCCCACTAATGGGAGGGGGGTGGGTGGGAGCTGGTTGAAAGACTTGGGTCTTTTTTCCCTACTCCTCATGATGTCACAGTGTCTTCCCCCTTCTGCCTCCAATTACTACAACCCCTTTGGGCTCGGGGAAGGCTAGCTAGGCCAGAAGTTTCTCTTAGACTAATAATAGCTAATTGAGATTTATTATAGCCCAAGTACTTTGCATACCTTTGCTCATTTTGATTCTTATTAAGATCCCATTTTATCTATATCCTGGTATTCTTCTACTCATCTTACAAACTGGGAAAATCTTTGAATGTTAACATTGAGAAGAAGCTCACTGAGGGCAGGAACAAATATTATTTATATTTCCCTCAGAAGTTTAGCACACTTCTCTTCATAGAAAGTCCTATTGATTATATACCTGTCCCAAAATTTCAGTGCAGTTTTAATCTATTAAAGCTTAATAAATTCCTTCTTTCCTTCCGTTTCCCCCTTCTCCCTTCCTATCCCTCCATTCCTCCCTTTTCCTTTCACCTTTCCTCCCTCTTTTTTCTCCCTATTTCCCTTCCTCTCTCTCGTCCCCTTTCTCCCTCCTTCCTCTCTCCTTCCTTCTCTCCCTCCCTTCCTCTCTCCCTCCCTCCTTTCCTCTCTCCTTCATTCCCTTCCTCCCTCTCTTCCTCCTCCCTCCTTTAAGCTAAAAAAGCACTAAGCCTGGAGTGAAAAAAGACCTGAATTCAAAGTGGACCTCAAATTAATAACTGCATGATGCTGGGCAAGTCACTTTAACCTCTCTGCCTCAGTTTTCCTCATCTGTAAAATGAGGATAATATCAACACCTACCTCCCAAGGTTGTGGATAAAATGAGATAATAACCTTAGAAAAAACTACAGTGGGCTTTATATAAATGTTAGCAACTATTAACTTTCCCTGAGGCTTTGGGGAGTCTCTCCCTTCCTTTTTGCTAAAAGAAAGTCTTAATTCTCTTTTGCTTTTGAAAGGGAATGAACAGATCCTGGCCTCCTAGACTTTGTTTTCTCCTTTCTTTCTCCTTTGCAATTCAAATAGAAGAGATTGTAAGGGAGGAGTGGCCTTTGACCAGCTCCAACTAGCAGCTTCTTCTGATTTATCGGTTTCTGCTTTTTCAGATGCTTGTAGACATTTCCTGGTTTTCTTTAGTTTTCATTTCAGTAATTAATCTTGACTTTCATTTCCTGCCTGAAATAAGCAAAGAAATTTAGAGGCTTTTGGTGGAGCTCAAGAGATTAGCAAATATAATGTACCTGTGCATATCTATTTATATGAATGGCCTGAGTTAAGTTTTTATTTATATGTCAACATTTATGTAGATAAGTTTATATATGCATATTAGATAAGAGTATCTAAGCAGAGCATTGCTATGATAAAATGTATTATTTTATACACACATATGTATACATATATACATGTATAAATTTAATTCAGACCCCCAAATTAGAAAGATTTCCTTGACTAAAAGAGAACTAGGCTTATAAGCAGCAGATCCAGTGAGATGACTATCTGAGCTCCTGGCCTACAAAGAATGATATCATCAAGGTCTGTTATTTTCAGCCGAGAATAACAAGTGTGGAGGAGAGACCCAGCCACTTAGCCATGCATTTTCCTCTTAACAGCTGAACAGGTAATAAAACCTGAGCAAAAGGATTCTGCTCCAAAGGTTACCTCTCCAGCAAATGGCAAAATAGCCTCTACTTGACTGATGGGACAGGAGTGGTACTTCTGTAGGACCATTCAGATGACTAATGGCAAATCCCCCAGACCTCAGCTCCTAGGAAGAAAGAGCTAAGAAGAACTGAATTGGTTGCAAATATTTAAGTGCCAACCACTGTTAATTTTTTTTTTGTTGTTAATTTTTTTTTAAATTTTATTTATTTAAGGCAATGGAGTTAAGTGACCTGCCCAAGGTCACATAGCTAGGCAATTATTAAATGTCTGAGGTCAAATTTGAACTCAGGTCCTCCTGACTCCAGGGCCAGTGCTCTATCTACTATGCCACCTAGCTGCCCCTTAATGTGTTTTTTTTTTTTAGGTTTTTGCAAGGCAAATGGGGTTAAGTGGCTTGCTCAAGGCCACACAACTAGGTAATTATTAAGTGTCTGAGACTGAATTTGAACCCAGGTAATCCTGACTCCAAGGCCTGTGCTTTATCCACTGCGCCACCTAGCGGCCGCTTAATGTGTTTTTTAACTGTATTTTTAATGTTTTTAAACTGCAACCCTATAATCATGTTTGCATTTCAGCAAAAATTAACAAATCAACCCAGTTTCTAAGTGTCTGCAGTGTTCAACACCCATAGAGACTCATTATTTAATTTTTGCAAGGCAGTGGGGTTAAGTGGCTTGCCCAAGGTCACACAGCTAAGTAAGTATTAAGTGTCTGAAACTAGATTTGAACTCAGGTGCTCTATTCACTGCACTACCTAATTAACCCTAAGTTTTTATTTTAATGGGGAGGAAATTAAGCCCAGAATTAGGAAGTGTCTTGCCTGAGAGCTCAGGATTCTGCCTTTTTTAGCTCATCAGGATTAAGCAATAATTCTATTTTAATAGGGAATTTAGAATTCTCTCATTCTCTCCAGTTATGAAAGAACTTTGGTAAATCCTAAAAAGTCTCTGAGACTTAGTTTTCTCATCTGTAAAACAGGGAGATTGGACTAGATTATTCCCACAGTTTAAATACTGTGATTGGTGACCTTTCTAAGTGTGGGTGTTAGTACTTGGTGTAGTAACATCTGCCTTGCTTGCCTCCCAGGTTTTTGACTGGAGACCAGAATGAGCAGTGAAAGTGCTTTTGGAAGGTTATTATGCAAACAGATTCTCAACAGGTACTTTCCCTTTCCCTTGGGTTGCTCTTTAGTTGCTGGTTAGGTCTTGAGGCCATTGCTTTTAGAGCCATGGGGCGTCACCTGTCGGTTGTCCACACAAAGCAGATTTTGAAGTCATTTCTATGGTCTTGATTTTGTGTTGCCTAATTGCCTTTTTTTTTTTTATTAAAGGGGGAGGGAGGCCAGGCTACAAATCTCTGCCTGTAAGAGATTCCTTCCATTCCCCCATGTTGATGGGATTTAGATGAGGACACTAAATTGATCATTGAGTTCACAACATCACAAGGTTGGAGCTGGGATAGACCTTTGGAATCCATCTTCCCTCACGTTACAGATGAGAAAACTTGAATAGATAGATTCAGTAACTTGTCTAGGGTAATACAACTCTAAATTCAATGCAATTAATATTTAGTAAGCACCTACTATGTGTCAGCATTTCATTTGCAACTCTCTGTGGCCACTTCTCCCAGCTCCTGGGGTGTAACCATCATCCCAACAAAGAACTGGAACACTCACCCAGGAGAAGGATGTCTTGCCTCAAATCACATACAACAAGGTAGAGGCATAATTGAAGCTGAAATTCAAAGCTTTTGAATCCCTGGCTATGGTTTTCCAACTATTATATATTGCTCCCTGTGGCTATTGGGTTTTAGGTTGAAAGAACCATTGGTTGTATTTACTGAGGAGCTGCTTCTGATGCTTAAAACGAATCTGACCTTAAGAAATCATCATCTCATCTATCAACTTTAGTTACCTCAAATGGTAAAATGAAGCAGTTGACCTAGATGGGTTCTGAGGTCCCTTCTCAAGTCCTGGGCACCCCAGGAAGGGATAGACTGATTTTCAATTCAATAAGCAATTGATCAGTCATTTCTCCCCTTTCACACCTTACTTTTTCATCTCTCAAGTTGCACCAGATGATCTTTTGAAGGGTAGCCCATGTTCCAAGCTCTTTCCAGCTCTAGCATTCCATGTTCTCAGTCTCCTTCTGGTTCTAAGTCTCTTTCTTCCAAGGTCCCCTCCATCTTTGACAGTCTGTATTTTTGACTCTTTCAATTATGGCCTTCTGTTTCCTGAAATTCTGCCCAGTTCTTATATTTTGTGTGGTAACTTTCTATCTCTTGACATAACATGTGCTCAGGTCCTGTCTAGTATTAATATTCTATTTTGAACTATGAAAGTCTGGAATTTTATGAGACTCAATCCTACACTGAGCTCAGAGGGTGTGAAGGTCATCCAGAGGACTTTCCTTGGTTGAGGGGGTGGGGATAGGGGAAAGAGAAGCTGGTAGACCAGGTGGCCTAAGATACAAAGGTCTGGAGCAGGGAGTTTCCCATTGGGGGCAGTGTCTGCCTGTTGGGGAACAGGTTTTACTGAGGGCAACTTAATAAGGAAGGGAAATACCCTTGACATTGGGAAGAAATATCCTGAGGGACTTGTTGGGAGTGAGAAGTCTCCTGTTTATTGGTCTGAGGAACAGTCTAGATGTGTCCAGTCAGCCAATTGCTGGGCACATGCTTCCAGACCACGGGCTTTCCCAGAGGGTACCCAGATGGGTACCCTCTGCTCTGCCCTGACCATGCCTCTCTCCTATTAACCTCTGAGGAGGAATCCATACCTGAGTGAGATTAACTGAATGTTTAGATACATACTCTTCTCAGACCTGAAATTCTGAAACTGGGAGAGATTCAGAGGCTTCATTCAATACCATTTTACAGAAGAGAAAGCCAAAGACCAGCAGGAAAAGAATTGCCTATGGACTTAGCACTAGTAATTTTAATTCAGTTTTTCTGTTTCTTATCTATTTATGTGCATCTATCTTATCTATCTATCTATCTATCTATCTATCTATCTATCTATCTATCTATCTATCTAGTGTCTATCTCCAGGGATGTTATGGTGAGGGGGTTAGCAGGTGCAGCCGAGCTGAGCCTCACCTCTGTGAGGGGTTGAGCACATATACTTGCCTCCCCCTCACCTCACATTCCTGCTATCTCCCTAACTACCTGCCATTCCTACTGTCTGAGACCCTGATCCTGGTGTTATTTATACCCTGAGAAAATAAAGCATAATCCTTGTTCTTTGAGGAAACTAAAATGTAGAGGAAATAAGACATGGAATTATATTGTTTTGGCTCCGTCTCTATGTCTGTCTGTCTCTCTCTGATTCTCTTTGTGTGTGTCTCTCTCTGTCTCTAGTTCTGTCTTTTTCTGTCTTCGTGTGTGTGTGTGTGTGTGTGTGTGTGTGTGTGTGTGTGTGTGTGTGTGTGTAAGTTTTTGGTGGTCATGGACTGTTTTGTTTTGCCTCACACTTAGCTATGTCACTCTGGGTAAGTCATTTCACCACTGTCTGATTCACTTTCCTCAACTGTAAATGATGATCAAATGAGATTTTTATACAGCACTTAGCAGTATCTGGCATATAGTAGACACTATATAAATTCTTATCCCTTTCTCTTCCCTTCAGATTAACAGTGCTTGTTGATTGATAAATAGATTGAGAGTTAGAATGACCTCAAGTCTTTATAGATTTGATTAGCCCAAGAAGTTAAAAAAGTCACACAAAATTTAATAGGTAATAAAAGGTTGACCTAGAATTTGAATTCTGAGCCTCTGATTTATCTACACAAACAATGATGCTTCCCCCCACCACCACAGAGATCCATGATGTCATTGGTGTGGGCCCCCCATTCATGGATGGTAGCCACCCACTCACCCTCCCTCTCTCCAGGCTAGAACCCCTGCCATCCCCAGCCCAGTATGCTTCTTCTTCTTTTCTCTCTACCAGGGAGATAGAAGAAAATGGTCTCCATTTCCCTTACATTCAAAATAATTATTAGAAAACATTAACATTAGGATACAGGGGACAAAGCCATGATCTTGTGATCAGGAGACTTTAGACAATGTTTGCTTTGTAACCAGATTGCTCTATAAGTATGAGCAAGTCTGTTTTACTTAACCCCATTGCCTTATAAAAACTAAAAAAAACAGAACTCCTCCCCAAAACCCAACCCTTTATTTTAATGCCTTTCTTTTGCTTCTAGGACAAGATACAAACTCTTACTAGTCCAGGTCCATCCCTCCTCTCCTGAACTGCACTCTGTCCGTTCATAAAGTCTCCATTTTGACCAGAGAGACTTACTTGCTTTTTTGTCTGAGGTTAGCCTTCCTTTTATCTCCTCCATTTCTTTGGGCAGGCCACCTATCTGCCTCTCTAAAATATGAGTCCTCACCTTTGCCTCTGTGGATGTCTTAACTTCCTTCAAGGATCAGTTTTTGTTTTTCATTCATTTTTCATTCATATTGGACTCTTCATGACCCAGTTTGGGGTTTTCTTGGCAAAGAACTGGACTGGTTTGCCATTTCCTTCTCCATATCATTTTGCAGATGAGGAAACTGAGGCAATAAGCAGATAAGTGACTTGCCTAGGGTTACACAACTTGCTAGTGTCTTGCTCTGTATCTATTGTGCCACCTTAAGCTTAGTTTAGGCCCCCTCTTTTTTGTTTTGTTTTTTTAATATATTTCAAGGCAATGGGGTTAAGTGACTTGCCCCAGGCCATATGGCTAGGTAATTAAATATCTGAGGTCAGATTTGAACTCAGGTACTCCTGACTCCAAGGCCGGTGCTCTATCCACCACACCACCTAGCCACCCCTTAGGCCCTTCTTTCTATAGGAAGTCTTCCCTGATCCAGTTTAAACAATTACCTATCAGTAAGCTGTCTTTCTTTAAATTATCCTCATTTTATTTTTCTATTTTAACATCTTCACCCAGTCTCCAGAATGTAAACTCCTTGAGGTTAGGAGCTGCATGGTTTTTCATGTTTGTATAAGTAGCACAGCCCTTTTCCATTATAAGTACTCATTAATACTTGTTGAACTGAATATAGTGTTTTTGAGCTGGAAACAATCTTAAAGATCTCATAGACTTCATTTATTCAACATTTCCTCTTTCCTCCTCATAGAATAATTGATGGTCACTCCCCACTTCTACCCACTGCTCCCATCCTGGCCCCCACCCCAGGCTAGGGACAAGAAGGGCAGAACCCTATTTTGTCTGAGGCAGAGAATCAAGGATCCATCCCCTGCCCCCTCCCCACCAATTTTTAATTATAACCAAACTGAAAACCACAAAACAAAACATCTTGGCTTGCTTTCTAGTGAGGGAGGTGGGGGAATAGTGGTTAAGATGTCATATTTGGGGATAAACCTGAATACCTCAGGGTCTCCTGAATTGAACTTGAGCTCAGTTTTGCTAAGGAGGGCAGACTGAAGACACTTGTTTCCCTGGCTTGGTAATATGCTAGGACTCCCACTGGCCTTTTAGATTTAGGGTCATTTAAGGACTGGGTAAATGCTAGAAACCCAAATGGTCTTTTAATAGGTGACCTGGTCTGTATGTGTGTGTGTGTGTGTGTGTGTGTGTGTGTGTGTGTGTGTTTCTTTTCCTTTCACTATTGAGCATAGAGACTAAATTGCTCATAAACACGAGGCCACATCCGGTTTCTGCACCTGACAAGCCCAGTGTCTCCCAGTGTGCCCCAGCATGCACGTCTCTCTTAGGGAATTGCACTGGGCTCGACAGATTAGCTTTGAGTAAAGGAAATGGGAATGGGCAGTGCAGAGAATGGGCAGATTAGCCAATGTGTAAGCCCTGTTTCTGGGTCACTCCAGGTGTCCCCTTCCTAAGTACGGGCTGGCTGAAAGATTCTAAGGGGAGGGGGGGGAAATTAAGGAAATCCCTAAGTGGAATTAGTTTTGACTCAGCATGGTGTGATGGAAAAAAGCCCTGAGTCGAAGCCAAGAAACTCAGATTCTCTCCCAGCTTTGCCATTTATTTGCTGTGTGACTTTGAAGAAGAGATTATACCTCTCTGAATTTTGGTCAGGAAGAATACTTGGGTTAAAATACCATCTCAAGGTGCTTTCTGGTATTATGACTCACCAGGTTTTTCTGAGGATCAAAGGAGGTAATATTTCTAAATTGCTTTGCAAACTTTGAAGCACTATTAAAATACTAGTAATGATTAACTTTATAGCATCATTAATATTATTATTATCTCATAGGGCTGTTGTGAAGAAAGAACTTTGTAAATCTCTTAGATCAATAGAAATGTGAGAATATTATTATCATCATTATTTCCAGAGATTAATTTGGGGATGGGAGGGCTAAAATGTTGGGGAGGGGGAGAAAATTTATTTTACCATGTGATATGTTTATCACCAAAATAGATTTAAGAGTGCAAGCCCAGCACTAGGGAGGTGCGGATTAACTTCTCCAGGGCTCCTTGCCTACTGAGTAGTTGCCATCAGGTGCCCCGTGAGGATAATACAGGCTCATGGGAAAACTTTTCTCCCATAATGTGGATATGAATGAAGCAAAGTCAAAATAGATGACTTCTCTGGCTTTTACTTTTCCCACAAAATTTTAATTCTTCACTGAGAAAGTGTCCTAGCCATTCTCCTAAGTCACTCATGTCTATATATTTGTTTTGTTTTGTTTTGTTTTGTTTTGATTTTTGCAAGGCAATAGGGTTAAGTGATTGATACAGCTAGGTGATTATTAAGTTCCTGAGACTGGATTTAAACTCAGATCCTCCTGACTCCAGGGCTGTGATTTATTTACTGAACCACTTAGCTGCTCCTCATTTCCATATTCTTGAGTGTGCCATACTCCAGCCTAAACATTTCTAACTCCTTTAAATAATTCTCCTACAACTTTAGGTTGAAGGATTCATCTACCATTACCTTTTCCCTTTCCCCACCAAAACAATACTATTATTTGAAGGATCCATTATTTATTCAATGGGGCCTCTTATCATTTCAGGTCTCTAGTTCAGCTTCCATTTTTTTGAATACCTAATACTTGTATGGCCCAATGTGTATGGTTGGGATTGGAGAAAGACACAAAGATAGAAAATAAAACAAAAGCTTTCATAGATTTAGTCCCACAAGTTTGCATGAGGCTTTTAAGGTGACTTGCCCAGGGTTACAGGAATAGTAAAGATGCTTAAGGAGGCAGTAACACCAAACCCAAGTCCTGCTGAATCCAAACCCAGCAACTCTATCCTTTATCAACTGCCTAATGATAATGATGATGAAAAATGAAATGAATGAACTCATCCTGTTACTCCAGCTCCCTGAGAGCAAGGACTCTTTGTGTACACTGTGCTGACTTGGCTGTAAGCTTGATAGATGCTAGATGCATCGTAAATGTTTGTGGAAGATTTTAAGGTCAAGAACCATCAGGGACATTGATCACTAGGATGTCATTGTATCGTCCAACAGACCTTGAGGTCACACCATCTGTCATTTAAAACTAAAGCCATTGCTCAATAGCCTACAAAAGCCAGCTCTGTCTTGTGTCTCCTGGGCCTTGATCCGCCATGTTTAATGGTCCATTCACATGAGCGTATTCATCTTTTGTAGCACTCCTTACAAACAGTTGACAGTAGGACTGGGAAGGATGACTGAAGGACGACACGCTTCTGTGCCCGGGTGTGTTTTGGTGGAAACACAGCACAGTAGATTGTCTTATTTTCAGAAATAAAAATACTCAATTTCTACTTGCTTCACGGTGATGCTGCCCTCTGGTGGGGACTTCTGATCCAGTGCTTGTCCCACACCTTTTTCACTTGAACTTTTGATGATGATATTTTTGCCTTTTTGTTCTGGAAGAAGTCCTTAATATCAGGGAGGTAATGCCATGAACAATATGTAAATTGTTTTTGAGTGAGTTTGCTAAGTCACTGGCCTCATTTTCTCCTCTAGAACCATCTAGGTCCAATAACCAGATATGAAACAAGATAACCAGAAATGGTCCTAGATGCAAAGCAATCAGGGTTAATTGACTTGCCCAGGGACACACAGCTAGTAAGTATCAAGTGCCTGAGGCTGAATTTGAACTCAGGTCCTCCTAACTCCAGAACCCATGCTAAATCCATTGCATTGACTTAGCTACCCCTTGAACTTTTACACCTTTGAGGGCCTCATTGCCACTCCTAGGTTGCATTGAAAACAGGTCCATGGCCTTTGGAGAACTCCCTTCTGCCTTTATGTGGGGTTCACCATGGAGCAGGATGGTACATACGAAATTGTTGAAATCCCAGCTCTATCTCTATCCCCTTGGGCAACCTTGGTGACTATTTAACTTATTACTTTGCAAAAAGTGAGGGTTTGAACAAGGTGATCTCTAGGATGGTTCCTTCCAGGAATGAGTCTAAGTGACTTGATATTTCTTTGGAATATCTTCTTAAGAGCCCATTTCCTTTACAGTTTTCTTTCCTCACCCCCCCGCCCCCCTTCTTTTTGACTGGAGAGGCTTGAAAGGAAGGTTGTTGGTTGAAGTATATTATGGATTCTTACCTATTAATATACAACTGGTGTGATCCCTCCCTCACCCCACCCCAATTGTCCTTCCATTCCTTTCTGGGATGTATGGAAAATCATATCCAACAAGACCATATTCAAACCCTTTGAGGAAATCCTGACCATCTTTGTTAGTTGTTCAATTCACACTCTTGATAAAATAAATAGAACATAAGAAAATTAAATCAATTAAACGTTTATTAACAAGCACCTAATATGTGCACATCTTTTTGTCCAGGGAACAAAGAGATTCCTGCCCCCACTGTGGACTCTTTGGAATTTGGTTAGTCTGGGTAGGATTGTTGTCTCTTTGTCATTACATTCCAAGAGCTTAACGCAAATACTAGCAGGAAATGCCAGTAGTAATGCTTGTCAAATGAATAAATTCATGATCATTGGAAAAAGAAAGGGCATATCAATTTATACTCCCAGTGCTATAGATTTTCCATTTCTTTTCCCTCTAAACCTGGTCTCGAAATGCTCAATTATATTCACATATAATGTCGACTTACAGTGTTTGAAAAAAAGGCCCTTAATTTTTAGCATGTATTTTTCAAAAGAAACTCATTGTTTTTGTAATCTGCCTCATTTCTAGCACCTCCTCCCAGGTCTAGTTCAAAGTCCATCTCCTCCAGGTTGCCTTCCAGTTTATTCCAGACCTCACTTTATCTTTTCCTTCCCTCAGCCTGTCGTAGGACTTGCATCCACTTGGCCTGAACCTTATGCAATATTCTATTGTATAGTTTTCTTCTGTTGTGATTTAACTGCTATTTAAATGACTATTACTTTTTAAAAATTTAAATATTTTATTTATTTTTTTCCAACTACATGTGATGGTAGTTTTCACCAATCATTGTTTTGCAAGGTTTTGAGTTTTATATTTTTCTCCTTCCTTCCCTTCCCTCCCCTACCCCAATATAGCTCTTTATTCTTTGTTTCTCTTTGGGGTGGGGGTGGGGTTTGCAAAGCTTGAGGATGTTAAGAAGCAAATGATCAATCAAACATTTATTAAATGCCTACTACATACCAAGTAGGAGAGCATTATAAATAGCAAGATGAGACAATCTCTCCTCATCAACAACTACATCCTGGTTTTCTTTGTTTGCTCCAGAATATCTAACTCTCAGTATGTTGATTAAGGATGGGATTCTAGTGGTTTCTTAAACATGTTTTCAGGAGTTAGCTGTAGCTTTGCCTCAGTGGGAAATGGGAATGTAGAAGAAGCCTAAAATAATCCTGGAATAGAAGACTCCCAAATGACTCCCCAGGAAAAGTATGGGAGTGTCGAAAAATAAGAAAAGGTTAATTAAGGTCATCAAGAATGAGATATGGAGAAGGTCAGAAGGAAGCGATAAAGGTTACAGCATGGGATTTTCATCCTCTGGATTTCATTATCCATGAAAATGAAGACTTTTGGAGTAGAGAATTGTAAAGACTTCTTCCAGTTCTAATATTCTGGGATTCAAGGCCCATTCCAATTCCATTTTGAATGCCTTTTCTAGGTGGTGTAACCTATGGTTATGGGCTGCTCCTGTGAGCCTCAAATAACTCAGGTTGAGACTGTCTCCTAGTCTGTGGATTGTCTTCCCCATCCCTGGAGGGCTCCTTTACATCTACTGGAATTCTTTCTTTTTTTCTAGACTTTCCCTTCAATGCCCCCCTTTTCCATGAAGGCATTCCTAGTCCCTCTAACTGGTAGTTCATCTTGTTTATACCAGGATATTTATAGTCCTATTGTCTCTCCTCATAAAGTCCTTGTGGATTCAGATGGTTTACCCTTATTTTTTTTTTAATCTCCACTTGGTAGGTGTTTAATAATGGCCAGCACTGATTCAAAAAATGAAAGTCCTTGGACTAGAGGAGGGGTGTTTTAAGAAAGCTGATCTGTCCATCAACAAGCATTTATTTGTTATCTAATATGTGTTGGCTGATACTGGTCTAATCAAGGACACAAAAGTCAGACAGTCCCTACCTGTCCTCAGGGAGCTCACAGTCTAATGAGGGAGATAGGCTACAAATAGTTGTGTAGAACAAGATGGAGATAGGGAGAACTGGAAAGAAGCATCCAGGGCATCCTGGATTGGCTTAAGGGAAGCCGGGAAAACTGGGAAGTGGAGATGAGGCAGGAGAGCCTTCCAGGTGTGGGGGCAGACACTGAAAACACTGGGAGTCAGCCTGGGATTCTCGGGATCCTGGTAGAGTGAGACTGAGAGTCTGGGGGAGGTTAGGATTGGAGCTCGGCCTATGTCATTTATTTTCCATCCAACTACAGGCAAGTGACTTAGCTTTCCTGAGCTTTCAGGCTCTGATAATTCATGATTTTTTTTCAAGGTACATTTCACTGTTCCCAAGATGGGAGGGGGGGGGGTAAGAGGAAGAGAGACTGAGACAGAGATACAGAGGAAAAAAGGGGAGGGGAGGGAGGGAGGGGAGGGGGAGAGAGAGAGAGAGAGAGAGAGAGAGAGAGAGAGAGAGAGAGAGAGAGAGAGAGAGAGAGAGAGAATGAACGTGAGAGAAGACAAGGGAGGGAAAGACAGAGGAAGATGGAAGGGGTGGGAGAAAGAGGGAGAGAAGAAAAGGGAGAGAGACAGAGACTGGGGGGGGAGAGGGTAGGGGGAAGAGAAGGAAAAAGAGAAGAGAGAGAAACAGTGTTAGAATAGCCTCTAGATGCTTTTATATTCAAATAGTTCTTGGTATGAATCTCAACTTTCACCCTCCTTTATGCCACCTATAAAAAAAGCAAACATGAGTACAGCAAATGGCTGAGAGGGTTGGGGGGTGAGAGTGTGGGAGAGTCTTCATCTCAGGATAATACAGCACTTGTGAATTTTCCTATTTTCAGTAGATTCTGGAAAAATGGTCCTCATGTTCAGCAAAGGTCTTTGTATCTCTGTTTAAGAATCTTGAATGAGTCAGATTTTCTGTTAGAATTCGCTCTAAAGGACCTTGCTTGCCAGTGGAACTCAACTGAGTGAGTCCTAAGGTCAGCTATTTGGGTGAATGGGACTCTGTTTGAAAGGTTCTCACTGGACACAGTATCATTCCTAGAACAACCACTGCCCCAAGGTTAAAACAGACCTTAGATTTAAGTTATGGTTCCTCTTGTCTTTGTTTTTATTTGCAAGGCAATGAATGGGGTTAAGTGACTTGCCCAAGGTCATTCATCCAGGTAATTAAGTACCTGAGACTGGCTTTGAACTCAAATCATCCCTACTCCAGGGCCAGTGCTGTATCCACTTTACCCCCAACTCCCCTAGTCATGTTTCTTCTTCTTCTTTTTTGAACACTCATCTGTGAGATAGAACAGTATGGAGAGCTGACCTGTGTCCAAAAAGATTGGTTTTGAGCCCTGTTTCTGTACATATTAGCTGTGTGACCTTGTACAAGTTACTTACCTCCATAGGTCTTATCTTCCCTACATGTAAAGCTGTATAAATTCTATTAGATGCCTATTGAGGTCCCTTCCAGCCCTTGAGTCCTATTGGATCCCATTCCCTGGGAGAGGGGAGATGATTTGCTCCTTCAGTCACTCCTTGGTCTAGCTGAATCAGGATTACAACAGACATCTTCAGATAGCTAGGGTTCTGTGGTTCTGTGGTTCAGGCACAAGCACCCAAGATGCCAAGGTACTTCATGTGAATGGTAAGCAGGGAAGGTGATTTTCCTCCATTTTGGAGAACTCTAAGACTTGCAGAGTGGAAAAGTGACTTGCTGGAGGTCTCGGAACAGACAAGAGGAGGCTTCTCCAACACACATGGTTGTCTCTGCCCAAGTCAGAATCCTGAATGAACCCCATAGTGGAAAAAGTAGTAAGATCTCTGGACACAGGGATTTAAAGCAATTTAACCAAACGAACAGGTCTTCACAGAATATCTCTTATGCGTAAAACCCTGTCATGGGGGGGTGGGGCTGGAAGATATCTGAAGTAGAATTAGTTCCTTAGAGACTTACAATCTATTTGGCCAGAGGTGACATAGACATGTGGAGAGTTAAAAATAATATCAAAAAGCAAAAAACAAAAATTTAAGATGTGGATTACATTTCAAGATGCCCAAAGAATGAGATGTCACAAGGCCACACGTGATGAATTGTACAGACGATAAATGCTGAGACTTTAGTGGGTGCTGGGGTTGAGCAAAGTTTAGTTGCTGATTGTTTCCAGGAAGTAAAGCCAGGTTTTTTTTCTTTTTTTGTTTTTTGGGTTTTTTTTTTTTTGGCCTCATAGTCAAGGCCTGGGTTGAAATTAAGGACAAGTACAGAGTGGCCAAGTTGGCATAGATAAATCCAACCATTAAATTTGGGCTGAAACACTAAAGCCCTTTCCCTGGATTATTCAGTTTATTGAAGGTTAGTTGGGAGTTGGGAGAGCTGAGTTCTAGACCCAACCCTAAGGATTTGGGCAAATCAGCATAGGATGCTGGGGAAAGAAAACGAGTTCAAATCATCACTCAGTCGCTGATCAGTTAATTTCTGTGACACTGGGCAGATCATTTTGATTCAAAATTCCCTCCTCAATAAAGAGAGGGTCTTTTTCTTCATCTATAAAACACAAGGACTCAGTGATGTCATCGAGCCTTAAAGCTCTATTCCATCTCTGAACCTTTTTTGTTGTTGTTGTTTTGAATTCTATAAAGTAAGAAAACAGGAATAGATCATTTCAATGGTCTCTTGTGGTGGCTACGGTAAATCATTGAATAACTCATAGATGCTTAAAGAACATTTGCTGGTTGAATAATGGATCTAGATCCAGCCCCTGGCTTAAGTCCTTCAGATAGGCAGTCTGCGTGACCCACCATTCACCTGATCATTCCCAATCATTTACATGTAAAGGACAACTGGGTGAAGCCATAGGGCTCAGAGCACCAGACCTGGAATCAGGAAGACTCATCTTCCAGATTTCAGATCTTGCCTTACACACTTACTGTCTGTGTGACCCTGGGCAAATCACTTAACCATATTTGCTTCAGTTTATTCATCTGTAAAAAGTGAGCCGGAGAAGGAAATAGCAAATCATTTGCTAAAGAAAAACTCAAATGGGGTCACAAAGAGCGAGACACAACTGAAACACAATTGAACCGAAATGGAAAGGACAAAGAGGTATTAAGCAGTTTTTAATATTGCTCTAAGCCTCACAGGCAGGGTTTAGGAGGCATCCAATTTTTTTTTTAATAGAGGCAACTTGGTTTAGAGAAACTGTATTTCCCTGGGAATCAGGAAATTGGATTTCAAATTAACTAGCAGGGTGATTTTGAACATGTTACTTTGCCCCTCTGGAGGCAAAGTATTTCCCCTTTTATAAAATGATTTTTGACTACTTTGGGTTGTCCTTAGTGTTTGAAGAAGACTGTGACATCAGAGACATCATATTTGAGGTCATCTCAAGCAAGTGGGGGGGGGTGCTGTACTAAGTCACCACTTAGCAAGCACTTTCTCCTCCAGTGGCCAGAAATGAATCATGATGACTTAAGATGGCCCTGGACAGGAGGCTTATTAGTGTTAAGTGACTTGTCCAAGGTCACACAGCTCATACTCATCTGAGGTTGGATTTGAACTCAGATTTTCCTGATTTCAGGGCCAGCACATAGACAGAAATGAGCTCTCAGGTTCCTTCTGGTTCTAGCATTATGATTTTAAGTGGGTGAGGAGATTTGCTTTCCCTACCCTCTCTACTCCCTTGGAATGTTTCCTGATTCTTTTAAAATTTCTTGCGAATGTTAATACATGGAGAGAAGACTCTAAAAATGAAGAATTATATATTTTAGTAACTGCAAAGTAATTCTGGGATTTTTGCCAAGGAAAATAGCTCAGTTTCTAACTGGAGAACAGCTGGGAAGTGGTATGATTCTAGAATGTGTGTAAAAGGGTGCTTGTTTCTAAGCCGTTCCTCGCCAAGATTTCAGGGACACTGCTGCCATGGAAGATACTGTCGAAGGAACCAGCAGGCAAGGTTGGAAGTGAACAGATGGACTCGTCAGGTGGGCCATGATATGGCAGGGTGAGACGTATCCAAAGATCAAGTTGTGAATTGGAGAATTGTAGTAGTTACGCAGAAACTCCAGAGACCTGGGCTCTTGTCCCACCTCTAGGTAGGAAAAATCTCTTCTTTACACAGCTTAGTGTAACAAAGGAGAATAAAAATCCTTGCCCATGGTGAGACCTTTGAAGAAGAGATTTTTAGAAGGCATCTTCATCTTGAAGATAGATCATTTAATAAAAGTGGTCTGGACTATTACTTTTCTTGTTGGTAATAACATGACTAATAATGGGATCACTCTAACCCGAAGTGTAGATATTTGAGGTCAGAAAGCTGAAGGATTTTAATTTTTAAAAATAGGAAGTTTAAATTATTTTAGTAATAGTCCCAACTTTTTATCTTTTTGTCTATAGCCTATGGCAAATGACAGTGTTCCCTGAGGAAAATGCCTTCTTGAAACTATTGAACAGTGGCACATTAGGTTGCTTGGAGTCAGGCAGACATAAGATCAAATTCTACCTTAGACCCTGGAAAGTCACTTCATTGCTGCCTGCCTCAGTTTTCTTCTCTGGAAAATGAGGATGATCAAGCCACTTAGCTCCCAGGGTTGATGTGTAGATCAAGGTAATAATGTGTAAACCATTTGCAAAGGGCTAACTGCATATATCCTATAATTATATTAGTCAGGAACTTGGTGCGTCACTGACATTTGATGTGACCTTGAGGAGGTCACATCCCTTTTCAGGTCTTTGGTGGGCTAAGACTAGCTGACCTCAAAATTCCCTTCTAGTTTTGCTGTTTTATCTCTTCCCAGGGCTTATGGGGACCAGTAAATAGTAGCAGAGAGCTGTGGGAAGCTGCAGTAAGATGGCTTTTTAATTGCTTTTTGTTTCTGACTACATGGAGGAGGGGGAGGAGGAGGAGGAGAAAGAGGATGAAGAGGAGGAGGAGAAGAAGGATGAGGCCCACCATTGTGTAACAGAAGGTCCTATTTCTGATGTTGATGAGAAAGGAGTTAGAAAATAGGATGATTGAGATGGCATTTTTTCCCTGATTCTCTTCTCCAAGGTGCTAGCAATTTGCACCCACTTACTGTCACTCCTTAAAATTTAAATAGTTGGAAATCTTTCAAGTAAAAAAATGTAAGAGTAAAGTTATTTATTAATTACATTAACATTACATGTTAATCCTAGTAAGGACACTAGAAATCCTTTAGTTAATCCCCCCTCAATTTATAGAAGGGGGAAACTGATCACAAAAAAGGAAAGGGGTCTTACCAAAGTTATGTAGCAGGTGAGTGGTATAGCTGAGATAGCAACTCATTTCTCTTGTGTCCTATTTTAGGTTTTTTTCCCCCCATGCTGTCCCTCCACAGCCACAGCAATAGCCAGCATTTAGATAGAATTTTAAGATTTTCAAACTGCTTTATAAATATTATTTTATCCTCATGATGATTCTGAGAGTTGGTTTCTATTATTCACTTTATAGATGAGAAAACAGAGACAGCCAGAGGTTAAGTGACTATCACAGAAGTCTCCCAGCTAGTAAGTATGAGGCCCGTTTTGAACTCCCAGGTCTAATGCTCTACTACACCAGAGCCTGGCCTCCCATTATTAGAAAAATACAGCCTGGATTAAGGGCTAGGTGAACAAAATGAGTTTTAGCCCTGACTCACCAGATGCCTCTATCCCCAGGTCTCCTTTTCTACTACAGGCCTGTTTTCTTGGTCCATGTACCTAATGCCTCAGTTTCTTTTCATCACCGTGTCAATGGCAGTATTGTATCCTGGGGAAAAAAAAGTTGGCTTTGGAGTGAGAACCACTGGATTTGAGTCCTAGTTAGGCCAATCACTTAAATCTCTCTGGGCTTTGTTCTCTTTGACCATAGAAATGGTTGGACTAAATGACCCTTAGGATTCTTTCTAGCTTTGGAGTTTATGAGCCTGCATTTATTTTTTAGAGCTTGATTTTTATAGGCAAGAAAACGGAAGCCTGGGGTAGTAAGGTAATTTAACTTGTCCAAGGTCATATGGCATGCTGGTTTTGTGAATATATTTCAATGGGAGAGAGGCTGAAAGTCTCAAATTAAACCTTTAAGATTGAAGTCCTTGGGAGTTTGGAGGTGGAGGCTTTGTATTTTCTCCTTAGCTGAGAGCACAAAAGGAGTCAATTTGATTTAGTGAAAGAACGATGAAGTTTGAGTCAAAGGAGCATCTCCTTTATTTTTGACTTGGGAGAAGTTCCTTTACTGGGTCTTAAATCCCTCATCTCAAAAATGAGGGGAAGGTCACCTCCTGGGATGGACTCAATGGTCTGAAGTAGCATCCACTTCTGGACACAACCAATAAGGCATTTGTTTTGCTTGTGTCTGCATATTTATAGCAAGGATTTGGGGTCAATTTATTTTAAAATTTTCAATTGAGAGAGAGAAAATGAATGCTTGTTGGTTTAAAAAAAACAAAATAAGAAAATTACATTAAAAATGAAACTAAGGGAAAGAGCTTGACCATCATCATTTTAGTTATTTCAATTGTGTCCATCTCTCTAGGACCCCAGTTGGGGTTTTCCTGGCAAAGATACTGGCATGGTTTGCTATTTTCTTCTCTGGTTCATTTTACAGATGAGGAAACCTGAGACAAATACAGTGAAGTGACTTGCCCAGGGCCACAAAGCTAAAAGTGTCAGAGACTAGATTTGAACTCAGAAAGGTGACTCTTTCTGACTGTAGCTCTTCATCTGCTGTGCTACCTAAGTGCCCCAGGGACTTGATCAGGAGGGTCCTAATCCTAGAATCCTGAGGTTACTTTCCTATGAGAGACTCAGTGAAGTGTAGAGTCAGAACTAAGATGGGGTAAAGAGGGCTTTGTCTTAGGGCAGAAAATTTAGAAGATGCTGATAGCAGCATTCAGGGAACTGACAGTGTGGGTAGTATTTATTTCATTATCTCTATTTAGCAGCACCTCCTTTCCTACTCTAGGTGAAGACAACATTGTCCCCCTCTCTCCTGCCCTTGATTGGGGCCCCAGGTTCATTAGTGAAGGCTCTGTGGTAGTGGCAATAAGTCTCTTAAACAGGAGATTTAAGACTATGGTGAGAGTAATTAGGGAGGAGGTGGAAAGTGAAGAAAGAACCCTTAGTAAAATCCCAGGGGAACAGAGAATATGTGCCAAGAGCAAAGAAGGGAAAATATAAAAAAGAATTGCCTTTTCCCCCTTACACCTTCTTCCTTTGGGGGTTTCAGGGATCTGTATGTGGAAGTTTGACTTCTTCCTTTGCCTTCAAAGCTCTCTTGAGTTCATGGGGATTGTGATTGTTTTGCTATCTGCTGTGGAGCAGACTCAGGCAAGGTTTCCTGAAGTTGAGGGGCCAAACCTTTGTCTCCTGGAAGGCAGACGTGTGTCTCCGTGTTGGAATCACTTCACTTTGGAATCCCTGGCTTTTATTTTCCCTTATCCCCTTGGGGGGGGATACAAGGGAGTTTGACTTTTGGATTCTGCCGGCACTAATTGATACTGTAAAAATAACCCATCATTCTTCTGCTCTGATCTGGGCGGTGGCGGAGCATTGTTTTAACATCTCCTTCTGACCATTTGATTGTTATCTCTTAAGCACCATTGTGGCATTACTCAATGGAGTATAATTGGAGGATGTGGGACTCCAGGTCCTTAATAATAAAGATGTTTTTCATTGAATGACCTCTATTTTCTTCTTTTTCCCCACCCAATCACCCCAAGTAGAGCCACCCTTCATCCCCTCTCCCTTAGTTTGTGCTTCATGCTTCTGTAATGAAATGCAGCGAGATCTTGTTTGGGAAATGTATCTTGTTTGGGAAGGGGAATGTAGACCCTTTTGTGGTAATGGAGCTGTGGACAATTCCACGTTTTAGAGCAAAGAGATGGTATATGGGGCTAGGGAAACTACACTGGGGCTGGAACAGGAGAGCCAATGTCTGATTCTGACTGCTATTATGAAGAACTGGAATATTTAGATTGAAAAAAAGTGTAGAAAGAAAAATTCCCTTGATAATTAGAGGTATTCAGAAATAGAATGGACCACCTTAGAAAGTAGGTGGTCATCAATCCCTGGAAGTCTTTGATGGCTTTTTGAGTAACGTCAAAGAAATTTCAATTAACTTGTGTATTAGATTTTTTGTTGTCATTTAGTTGTTTTTCGATTGTGTCTGAATTTTTGTTACACTTTTGCAGTTTTTCTTTGTAGCGAGTAATGCCATTTCCTTCTCCCACTCATTTTACAGAAGAGGAAACTGAGGCAAACAGGGTTAAGTGACTTGCCCAGGGTCACACAGCTAAGTGTCTGAGGTCAAATTTGAACTCAGATCTGGTGCACCATACCACCTAGCTGCCAGAAGAGTTTCTTCTTCTGACTCTTTCCCTTTGTGCCGTCAGGCAAAATCACTCCTTTGAATTTGCTCCTCACTCATACTTCAATTTCTTGGTTTATAAAATAAGGCTAGGGATTAATTTGAAAATCCTCTTACTATTTTTTAATAATCACTCAACTACTTTGGTTTCTTCTAATCTAGCATTAAAATGAAATCTGTATTTTGAAGGAGAATGCAGATCTTAAGGACAACCCTTGAGAGGCAGCATGGCTGCCTCGAGGAAACAGACCTGCTTTAGAATCCCATTACCTGTGTGACCTTCAGCAAATTCATCACTGTCTCTTGAGTCTTTTGAAAATGTAAAAGTTTGAATCGGATGATCTCAAAGAGCCTTCAACCTTGAAAATTGTGATTCAATGAGAATTTGAGAAATTGAGAGTAGATTGTTGATTTAATGTGATACCAAAGCCTCCAGGTCTCTGTTCTCCCAAGCAAGAGGTTCCCTTTTTGAGATAATATCTGTGAGGATGCTCCCTTCTGTCCCTTAGTGAAGGCCTCCATTTTAGAGTCCCTTGTAACACTCAGGCTTCAATATAGCTCTCATCATACACGGCTCCAGTGTCACTAATGTTTCAAAATGGCCTGGGATGTTCAAGTTCCCCAGATCCTAAAATCTGCCTTGGTCCATTGAGAACTGACCCCTTTGAAGGCAGGTCTGTCATACAAGGTTACAGGAAAAGGAGAAGAGAGGATGAGAGGAATGTTTCACCTATACCTATGTGGGTTTCTTCTTCACAGCAGGAGGCTCACTACTCTCTGTTGTTGATTCTCATCTCTGGGACCCATGCTCTTTTTCTAAAGTCTGTGTCTTCCATGAAAGCACTCTCCTTCTGACCTCCTATAGGACTTGGATTAAGCATTTGAGTGAACTTATTGCCCCTTTCTCCCTTCTTTCTGGACCTTCATTTCCTTACCTATAAAGTGAGGGAATAAGAAATAATGATCTTGCTGGTCCTGTGGAAGTGTTGCTATTGCCTCAGAAGTCACACCTGGGTTCAATGACTGGTTTGTAGTTTTCTCATCTGTAAAATGTAGGGGTCAAACCAAATGTACTTCTGAGGTCTCTTGTCATTCCAGATCTTTGAGTTAAGTCCATTTGGGAATGATCAGGATATCAGAAGGAACAGCAGGATGAGGTTCTGAAGGTCTGGGTCAAAGGCTTGCCCTGCCTGTGATAAATGACCTTTCTGCCTTTCAGCAAATTACTGATCTTCTAGAAAGCCCTTTTAGGTCCCTGAAAGGGCTTAGATGAGAAAGAAGCCCAGTATCTGACCATCCATCCCTCATGGGAAAGCATTATTCCAAAAACTTTGGGGTTAAAAAGAGAAAAACAAAAAATTCTTGCCCTCATGGATTTAATAGAGGAGAGATTGCATAGACATAGTAATTTAGAAAGCATTTAGAAAGCAGACGATAGATAACCTTTGATGAGGAAGAAATAGTATCTGGATGAACTAGCTATCCATGTATGTATGCACTTACACATGTGGATTTCTATATATATACATACATACATACATACATACAAAGATTCATTTATTATTATATTATCTTTACTTCAGTTTTATGTAGTTTGAAACATTTTCTGTATGTCCTGAAATTCTCTAAGAATCTGAAGGTGTCCTGAGCTAAATCTTTGAGATAATATGGGAGACAGGGGGAACTGACATTTAGGGATTCTGTAATGTCCTTATGATTTCTTTATAAAACTTTTACCAGGCTGTTCACCACTAGGGCAAAGAAGGAGGGACAGGAGGGTGATAGAAAAATGTGTAACTTATAAATTTGCAAATGGATAAATGATGGAAAATAATCATAACATGTTATTAGAAAAATAAATAAAATATCAATTAAAAAGAAGATACAAACTCTATCAGGTCCAATTGTTGGAATATGTATATATATGGTGAGCAGAAGTCTATTGCAGGGAGGGAGGGAAGGTGCCACCATGAGGATCTGTAATATTTGTCTCATGTCCTGGTTAAATCCACATACTTTTTCTCCCCCATCTCTAGAATTTGAGGAAGAAATGGCTACCAAGGAAAAACTTCAGTGTTTGAAAGATTTTCACAAGGACATCTTGAAGCCTTCTCCTGGCAAGAGTCCAGGAACTCGGCCAGAGGACGAAGCTGAAGGGAAGCAACCACAGAGGGAAAAGTGGTCAAGCAAGGTTGATTTTCTGTTGTCCGTGGCCGGTGGTTTTATTGGCTTAGGTAACGTCTGGCGTTTCCCGTATCTCTGCTATAAAAATGGCGGAGGTGAGTATTTTGTACTTAAAGGAATCCCTTAGTAAGGGGAATAGAGAAATTAAAGAATTATATTGGCATGAAACTGGGTCCTTCCCATTTCCTTTCTTCTTCACCATCCTTTTTCTAGCCACTGACCTCTCTAAATAAAATATGTCCCTAAGATCCCACACAATATTCACTTGACTCCTCAGTGAATTTTATCAGTGATATCAATTGTCCTATCCTACTGTTGACTCTCTAAGCTTAGAGTCCCCTAAACCTCCCCACTATGATATTTAGGAAATTGATTTCTTGAAACCAAGTGGAATACTCTATATTTGTCAATATTAAATTTTTTTTTGATTTGGCTCAATGTCCTAAACTGTCAAGATATTTTTGGATCCCATTGTCCCTTGAATTGTGTATCCCTCTCACCTTTGTGTTATCTGAAAGGTGGATGTTCATTTCATATATGTTATTTCCATAGAGCTGCTACTCAGTGTCCCAACTTTCATCCCATTCTTCTTCATAAATATATATTCCCACTAGATACCTGAACTCACTCTTAAGAAGAAAGGATATAGATAAATTAATTCAAAATAAAATACAAACAGTAATGACCAGCTCTGTGTGCTATTCTTTCTAGAGTTAACATTTTTACAAGAGGAGCTTGTAAACTTGAAGGAATGCATCTCTAAGGGTAGAACTGAGTCTTTGGGGCAATAGGCATCTTCTGGGTAGCCTGCAAATCACAGGCAAAGCACCCTGTTCTTTGAAGCTAGTTCGTGTGGGACACCCCTGATAACCAATTTGAGCATTTGTTCAGTGATATTTGTCTTTGGCAGTTATCACTTTCCTTATTGGTAAAATGAGGATAATAGTACTATAATAGTTAATATTTATATAATGCTTTATAATTACTATTTCGAGTAAATTATTGTAGGCTGTTGTAAGGCAAGTATTTTATAGCTTTAAAAAATAATGTTGGGTGCGGCTAGGTGGTGCAGTAGATAAAGCACCAGCCCTGGAGTCAGGAGTACCTGGGTTCAAATCCGGTCTCAGACACTTAATAATTACCTAGCCATGTGGCCTTGGGCAAGCCACTTAACCCCATTGCCTTGCAAAAAACTAAAAAAAATAACGCATACATGCAAGTTAGGATGTGCACTTGGAAAATTGAGAAATGAGCTTTTATGTGTCCCAGCAATTAGAGAAAAAAGTAGAAACTTCCCAACTTGGGGACATTCTTAAACTTTGCAGAGGGTTGCCTTCTTGGGAACTCCGCCTAGGTCTGGGATGCTCAGCAACTCTGCTCACTTCACAACCTTTCATAAATTTGTAATGTCTGCCCCCCCACTCCATGATAAGATGATCTTTTATTGATCAGGAACCTAGTCATGCTTGAGCCAAATTTCAGAATTCTTGTCCCGCTGATAGAAGGGACGTCCCTCTCTTTGTGTTCTCTCGGCAGGTGCGTTTCTTATACCTTACTTCATTTTCTTGTTTGGAGGTGGCTTGCCTGTGTTTTTCCTGGAGGTTGCTCTAGGCCAGTATACCTCTGAAGGTGGAATCACTTGCTGGGAAAAGATCTGCCCTATTTTTAGTGGTAAGTATTCTGCTGTTAGCAGAGTCTGATGTCCCTGTGCACCTTATAAAAGTCTAAAAGTCCCTGATTTCAATGAGAAGTCTGAGAGGAGCATAGAATAAGACTGGGTAGGAATTTTTAGAGGCCATCTTATTCATTTTTCAGGGAGGAATCTGAAACCCCCAAAGAGAAAGAGATCTGCTCAGTTATTCCACCAGTACCCTCTGCTACTAGAAATTATAACCTAGGCTTCCCAGTTTCTAGTTCCATTCTCTTCCACAGATTCATGTCTTGTTGGATTTGTGACTTGGAATGATGTATGGTAAGGCAATATACTCTTATTTTGGGGCTAGTGATTTGGAATTGAAGTCTGGGCCCTGTGATAGGTCAATCATCATGCTTCTCTGAGATTTGGATCATGAGATCATTATTTTAAGAACTGGAAAGGACTCTAGAGGTCATTGAGAGGGCAGGCAGAAGAAGACAGCAGATTGTTCCTTGCAGTCAGAGTCAGACCTGAGTTTGACTCCTACATCAAAACCTTTACTTTGGGCTTCAGTTTACTCATCTGTAAAATGAGGGAGTCAAATTTGGAGACATCAAATGGTCTTCTAGCTCTAAATCTGATCCTTTATATCCAGTTCTCTCATTTTAAGGAGGAGGCAATTGAGGTTAGAGAGGCTAAAGAATTTACTAGCCCAAGGGCAATCAGCTAGTAAGTGGTAGAAATGAGATCTGAACCCAGGTCCTCTAGCTCCAAGAGCTAGCATTATTTTCATTCCTTTCATCTACTTATTTATTTACACATTTAACTATTTGTTTATTTAATTATATCTTTCCTCCCAGTTACATGCAACAACAATTTTGAACATTCATTTTTTAAAATTTTGTTTTCCAAATTCTCTTCTTCCCTCCCCTCTTCCCATATTACCTCCCTGAGACAGTAAGTAATTTGATATAGGTTTTATATATGTGCAGTCATGCTAAACATTTCGTACTGGTCATTTTGTGAAAGAAAACAGACAAAAAAAACCATGAAAAAAATAAAGTAAAAAATAGTATGCTTTCATTTGCATTCAGACTCCATCAGTTCTTTCTCTGGAGGTGGGATAACATTGTTCATCATGAATCCTTTGGAATTGTCTTAGATTATTATAGTACTTAGAAAAGTTAAATCATTCACAATTGATCATGAAACTATATTGCTGTTACTGTGTGCAGTGTTCTCTTGGTTCTGCTCACTTCACTTTGCATCAGTTGATGTAAGTCTTTTCAATTTTTTCTGAAAGCATCTTGCTCATCATTTTTAATAGCACAATAGTATTCCATTACAATAATATATTGCAATTTGTCCAGTCATTAGGCAGTCCTTCAGTTTTTTTTTGCCATCATAAAAAAGAATAGCTCTAAAATTTATATACAAATAGGTCCTTTTCTCAATTTTTAAAAATCTCTTTGAGATATAGACCTAGTAGTGATTTTTCTATGTCTAGCCCTTTGGACATAGTTCCAAATTTTACTCCAGAATGGTTGGATCAGTTTACAACTCCACCAACAGTCATGTTCCCTTTCAAATCAATCCCCATGCTATTTCCTTCCAATGGGGGAAGCATGAAATGGGACACATTTCATATTCTTTGAATGTGGCATGAAAATAGATGAAAAAGCCCCTCAGAAAAGTAGGGAATCATTGAGATCTGGACTTACTTAAGGCTCACTCAGAAATTTATAGTAACTTCTTTGATATGGTTCAGGAAGGATGAGACCAATAGAAAGGAGGCCAGGTGAGCTACAGAGTTTGAGAAACACTTAGTCCTAGGCAAGAAGCTTAGGTTGAATGGAATTCAGATGTCACACTGACCACATTTCCAGAGCTGAATGCCCCATTAGCAACTGAGAATCAAGAGAAAATAGGACTATGTGATAGATTGAAGACTGGTTCTGGGTTCAACAATAGTGCCTTTTCTTGTGGTTCTAGGTTCAAATCTAGACATTGGGTACTTACTAGCAATGAGACCACAGACAAGTCAACACTCTCCCCCCACCCCCCCAGAACTTGAGTTTTCTTACCACTCAAATGGAAATGACAAATCTATAGCCCTTATTCGGGTCCAAAGATGATATTACTAACTTTAAAGTGCTATATAACTGTCAGCTGTTTAATAACAATATGGGAGTTAGTTAATTTGGGAGTGTCTTGAATAATTTGTGGATAGGTCCTGCAGGGAATCTATGAAATTAAAAAAAATACATAGTTTGACAATTTTTTTCTCCCAATAGAGCTGGTTTTCATTGCAATACTAAGTAACTTATTTTTATGTATTTTAAAATATCTTAAGGGAAGAGGTACATCAGCTTTTGCAGATTGCAAAGGACTCCATGAATGTCCTCTCTTGAATGTCCAGTTAAGTGAATATAGTTTATTAGCAATGACATTGTGGTGGCTCTTCTCAGGTAGGAAAGAAACTTTTATTGTGGTTTTGTGACCTTATCCCCATTCACCCAGCCCTTTTCTTCCCACTCCTAACCCCTAATTCAAAAAAAATATATGATTCTGTATTTTTGACCCTGAGTGAGATTATTTTTCTGGACAGTTCAATTTTGTAGAAATCTTTTAAGGGAAAATGTAACAAAGAACAGACAGGCCCTTATTTGAGAAAAGCAGTATGTCTCGAGAAACCCACTGATGAGGAAGCAAATGGGTACAATTGAAAAAGACCTGATTTGAACCCAGAGGATGACCTAATATCCATTCTCAACTCTTGTCCTTTGCTCTTTATAGAACTCTAGTTGGGCAAGTTGCCTTCCCTCTCTGAGTCTCAGTTTTCCCATCTGTAAAATGGGTTTGAAACTGAACTCTAAGGTCCTTTTTAGCTCTAAACTTATAATCCCATGATCTCATTTCAAATCTGTGATTCTGCAGTCCATTTTGGTTGAAAATGTTTTATTCAATTACCTTGTTTAGGTGGTGCCTGTGCAAACCACCCACGTGGAAGATGAGGCTGACTTTATGATTGCATAAATGACTGAGGCCTCCATAAAACTGGGTTTCTGAAGAAAACAATGCATAGTTAACAAAACCACTGTAAACAATGAAGTCATTTTAAAGATAAATCACAGCTTGGTCAGTGACAGGGAGTTGGAGGCACCAAGAAGGGGAGGAGAGAAGGGGGTGAAAGACTTGGCTTTAGAGCATCCCGTGCCAGGAAGCAGGAATTAGGAGGGACAGCATGAACAGTGACCTCTCCCCTTCTAATTCATGGCCTCCCCTTAGTGGTGGACCACTGAAGAATTTTTCTTTCAACCGTCTCATCCTATTAAAAGGCTGAAGTTGCCTTATAAAGCACATTCCACAAATGGAACAAAGCAAGGTAATCATTTTTCTTGCTTCTGCCTTTTGGTATGACTAAAATTCCTGAGAATGGGAAACTCTCAAGAAGTGAGTTCAGTTGGGTTGCTTGTGTTGTTCAATCCACTGATTGTAGAAACGAGTCCATCATCACATGATGAATAGGAATCCAGTCCTCGTCCTTAAGGATCGGGTCACATACACAAGCAATATGATTTTGTGGATAAGAGAAGGCACTATTCTTGAAGCCACAGGATCTGATACACCTCCCAACTCCCATACCTGACAAGCTGGATGGCTTTGGGCAAATCACATAACCTCTCTGACATTCAGTTTCCTTTTCCATGAAAGAAAGGGTGAGGAATGGGATTGAGGTACATTTCCTCTAAGAGTTTCTTCCATATCGGAATCCTGAAGAACCATCAGACCTTCTGTATCTGTATACAAGTGGTTATTTCTATTTATGATTAATTATGACACTAGCTAAGATGTGAAAAATACTGAAGCAGTTGTGATTATAAAAAGTGTCAGGAGGATACAAGAAAGAAGGAAAGGTGAAAGTAGACTGGAAATAATCAGGGAAGACTTCTTGGAGGTGGTGGGGGTTGAGTTGAGCCCTTAAGCAACAGGTAGAGAGGGAACAACATGAGTGAAGATACAAAGTTGTAAGTGGAGGCTGTATTGGCTTAGCAAGATAATACACTTTGTTTGGAGTGCGGGTAGGTGCTTCTTGATTATGAGGGCATAAGACTGGAAAAGGTAGTTATTGAATGAGAAAATAGAAGGGCAATTCCAGTTTTTTAGATCCCACCTTTCATTTTTTAAAGGTTTTGTGGTCAGGTTTTAGTTCCTTCACTTACTGGTTTTGGAAGGCAAACATAATAGTTTATTAATGTCATTTCATAGGAGAGGATGGGTTAAAATGTGAACTAATTCCCCCATGAAGGGTGTTATATCTAGAAAGGATCTTAGAAGTCAGTTTTCTCAAACTCTATATTATTATTTAGAGGAACGAAGACAGAGGTAGAAAGGGGGAAAGTTTTTGCCCCAGGTCTCAAGGAGTTTTCATTTGTATCTCCTGACTCCCAGACTCTTACTTGAACACCAGGCTGCATTCTTGGACTAAAGTCCATCAAAAAAAAAAATCAACAGATTCATGACTTTCACTTTCAATGATATCACATTCCCAATCCATTTTTTTAAAAAAGCCAACTGATAGCCAAACTGATAGTTATTTATCCCTGCAGATGGATATTTAAAATTTTTTTAAAAAGATCTATAGATCTGTAGTTAACTTTAAGAACAACTTAGCAAATAAAAACCTAATTACTTGACCAAATTCAAGAAATATAGCTTAGAGGTATTCAATTTTGTAGTGACGTATTATTATATGTGTGTTTGTGTGTGTGTGTGTGTGTGTGTGTGTGTTACCAGATCGCTCAAATCACTAAGTGAATTTCAGAGTTTCAGAATAAAATGAGTTCACAATAGGAAGATACATTGGTATAATGACAAGAACTCTGAATGTGGGGATAAATATCCTGTGTGTGAATCCTAGCTTTGCTGCTGATTGCCTATATAATCTTTCCTGTTGCCTTCCTCTGTGAAGCTCATTTTTCTTTTTCAATAAAGTGAGGGCCCTTATAGAGAATTTCTTAAAGGTCTTCTCTAATTCTGAGCTCTGGGAAGGAATTTAAGAGATCATTTAGATCAAGGGCCTTATTTTACATGTCAGGAAATCTAAGGGACTTACCCAAGACTACTTATTAAATGGAAACTTCAAGATTCGAAAAAGAAAAATGGGAGATACTGTTTGAGAAAAATCTAGGTCACCATTCTGTTTGGATTCTCCCTATAATGTAGGGTTTTTGGTACTTAGTGATGGATAATCTCATCATAGGAATTTAATAAAAGAAATTATCTGCCACCAAAGCTAATGCTACTTGACTTGAACAATAACAAATCAATATGTAAAATTTTGAAAATATATTTCAGCTATGGGCTAAAGATGGAGAAACTGAGATTTAGGAAAGTTGAAAGTTGCCCAGGGTCTCTCACACTTAGTAAACCATCCTTGATAGCATGCTCGCCTAATGCACTCCAATGGGTAATTGTGAATTTGTGTGTGCATGCATAGCTATTGATTTTGGAAGCAGCCCTTCCATAATCCTGTATTTGACCTTGAAAATAGGCATTTTGCTGACCTATATCAGAATGTTTTAGGGAAGCAGTGAAAATGAAAAGACACTATTTATTTGTACGCCATAAAGGAAAGGTTCTGAACTCTTAGATTTGAGAACTGGGAGGAGTCAGGAAGATCAGTGAATCTAACCCCCTCATTTTGCAGAGCAGGAAACTGAGTCTCAGAAAGGGAATTTGACTTGACCACATCAGTTAGTTGGCAGAAACCCGTTTAGAGAACATTGGACTTTTTGACACCCAGTCCAGAACTCCTCCCCATCATTCAATGCTCTTGATTTATCACTCTTTTCTACTGGCCAAATCTTGATAAAGGAGAATCTCCCTCTCCCTTCCCCCCTTTCCCTTCATCCCCACAGGCACTTGACTTAGATGATGATTTCTTCTCTATAGGACATTTCTGTTCTTGAGTCCAACTGAAACATGCCTTTGAAAAACTCTAGGGGCAGGGGCTATGATCACCTTAAAGTATTTAAGTAGCAGCATTGAAATCCCTGATACCTCAGATTAAGAGCAAAACTTTTCCAGATCACATTCCAGAAGAAGTGAATAATTCTCCTAATAATAGCTCATGATTCTGAATGTTTTTAAGATATGTAAGGGTGGTTCAATGAATAGAATAGTCAGGAAGACCTGAGTTCAAACCTGGCCTCAGACTCTTCCTAGCTATGTGACCCTGGGCAAGTCACTTCACCTTGTTTGCCTCAGTTTCCTCATCTGTATAATGAACTGGAAAAAGAAATGGTCAACCATTCCAAGTATCCTCGTCAAGAGGATTATCTCAAAAGAGATAATGAAGTCTGAAATGACTGAAGAACAGCAAAGAGGTATTTGACATATTTTGACTAATTTGTGTCTCATGTCACTCTCATGAAGTAGTGTCATGATAATTTCATTTTTACAGATGATGAAACTTGTGACTTAAAGGGAATAAATACATTATGTGTCTAGCAAGTAATGATCTGAAGTGAAGGATTTGAACCCATCTCTTTCTAAATCCAGATCGAGAGTACTCACCAGTAAGCTCCCAAGGCCAATCAATTCATCAGCAAGCATTTATAAAATGCTTACTACGGTCCAGTCTCTTTGAGTACAAAGGGACAATAAAACCATCTCTTCTCTCAAGAAACTTATGTTCTATTTCTCTCAGAGAATCTCAGGGCCTGCTACTAGAGAAAGAGGTATGGGGGTGAGTAGCATGTAAGATTGGGGTCTTAAATATATTGACCCTGGGAATGAGGTTAGAAGAAACTGTTGTATCCCCATGACAAGGACAGAGAAGGAGGAAACTTTTTCATTTTAGATCCTTGAATTCTTTTTAATTGAAAGTGTTTCCCAGATGCTGGTTGACTGCCCCCACCCCCACAACTTTATGGAGGGCATTTCTCCTCTTGGAAAGTTGTTTTATGTAGCCTCTTATGTTTCTTCCAACTCTTAAGTGTGGACTATCTTTAAATTCTCATAATCACATTCTCTGATCCCGTGATTCTCAACCTGTTTGGTTTTGAAATTCAATAGGTTCCCTGATCCCTAAGATCTGTGATTCTTGGATTCTGCTCATAATATTCTATAGTGAAATCTTTGTATGTTGGGCCTCAGGAACCAGATCAAACCCTGCACACAAGCCACACAGCTGCCCTAATTTAGTCATGACCTGGAGAGGGAACAGTCTTTTGAAATCTTCTTCTTACATAGGTTGCAGAATTAGAGATTGAGAACCTCCATTTTTGTATTAGTATAGAGTGCTTTTGTATGTCACTCCCTTTTTTTGTTGTTTTTAAGTCCTTATCTGTCCCTGATCCTGGACTTCAGGGGGAAAAAAATAACATTTTTGGTCTTGTTCGAAGGGTAAACGTTGGTTCGAAACACTAACTTGTTAAGTGTGTTGTAGTCCCCCTTTTTCTGAGATCCTTTTAAACAAAATTCCCTTGTTTTCAAGTGGCCCTCTTAAAAGCTAAAGCTTAAGTTCCAGGCCCTACTTGAGAAGTCATTCAGCATGGTAGAAAGGATACTACATATGAGAGTGGGGGACACTGAATTTTTACCCTGGCTATAAAATTAAAGAGCTGTGTGACCCTAGGCAAGTCATGATATTGTAGAAAGAGTACTTGATGTGGGGGCATATGACTTGGATGCATATCTGGACTCTGTATGACCTTTACTTACCTGTGAAATCTAAATCTGTGAGTCTTCCCTCTCAAAGCCTCAGTTTCCATATCTGGAAAATTTTACAATTTCCACATCTCTAAAATAGACATGAGTGCTCTACTGAATTATCCCATAGGACTGTTGATAGAAAGACATTTTTTGAAAAATGTTCCACATGAAGGTAAATTAATTATTATTTTCATCCTGCCTTCATTCCTTCCTCCTCTGCCAAGTGCCCATTTCCCCAGAAAAATCTGAGATTGAGATTTTTCTTTTTTTTTTAAAGATACCTTGATAGGTTAGCTAAGGAAACATTTTTGGGACAAGGAGGTGTCTTAAATTATATCAAAGAGCTAACTATCACAAGGATCAATTCCTCCTCCTCAGGGAAGAGCACACATAACAAGAATAGCACAGAGAATGTTCTAAGGATTGGGGAAAATTTACGTGATCTACTTCTGTTACAGATGAAAAAAATGAGGATTAGAGATGATGGGTGATTTACCTGGCCAGTCATTGTAGGAGATGGACTTTGAACCCTCTTTTATAATTGGTGAACTAGCAGTATTCTTTCCAGTATATCAGGTTGGGGTTAAATTAGACCACTTGGTCTCCTTCAGAAAGGCTGACCCTGTTATTAGCATTGGGAGCCTAGAATTTAGAACTGGTAGGCATCTAAGAGCCTTTGTTTGCCTTAACTGGCAAGGGGAAGAGAGACTGGATAGAGCTAGGAGAAGACTTGCAAAAGTAGGAAAGGACCAGGTAATGAAGGATTTTAAAAATCAAAAAGCAGAGCCCCCAATTGGTCCTAGAGGTAATAGGGAGTCACAGCAAATGATTGTTTTCCTTGTGTCTCTCACTCTCTCGCCTAGGAATTGGTTATGCCTCCATCGTGATTGTGTCCCTTCTGAACGTGTATTACATCATCATCCTGGCTTGGACAGTCTACTACCTGTTTAACTCATTTCAGAGGGAGCTTCCCTGGTCCCTCTGCAATCAGAAGTGGAATACTCCAAATTGCTTGGAAGACAACCTGAGAAAGAACAAGACGTTGATGGGCATGAACACCACAAACTTCACCTCACCTGTCATCGAATATTGGGAGTAAGAATTATTTTGTTCTTAAAAATGAATAGACAAAATGAGACAGGTGGGAACAAAAAAAAGATGAATTTTTTTTTAAGAGAGACTCTGTAGCTACTGCTTCAAGATAACCTGGAGAGGGAGAGCTTAAGGTGGATAGAGCTAGAAGCCCTCCTTTCGGGGCCTGGCTCTTAATTCTTGACAGTGCTGTCATCTTCAGCAATACTTAGTCTCTCTGAGTCTCATTATCCTCATCCATAAAATGGGGATACTATAGCTTGTACTCCCTATCTATAGTGTTTTAAGGAGAATATTTTGTGGGCGAACCATCAAGGTCTCTCTATCCAGGTATGTTTGTCTTTCCTGACCAGGATGTTTAAGAGCTGTTAAAATATGTCCCTATTTGTCCTTGGGTCCTTCTCAAGGACAAGATTGCTGTGTTAGATCAAGCCTGCTTGGAATATACTATGTTCTCTTTGGAGCTTGATTTTGTTGCCTAGAGTCAGAGAATGAACCTGGAGCATGTCCTTAGAAACAGTACTGTCCAGCCAAGAAATAGTTTTCTTGGGTACCTGCTTTTTTGCAGGTTATTAGGACAGGACATAGAGAAATACAGCCTAAATTTGCTCCTTTCCCTAAGTCTTAGCAGGGGAGGTAAGCACCCCTGGATTTTCTTGGAGAGACCCTGCTTACTTAATAATTGGAGAGTCTCTCCCTATGGAATGGCATTGGTTTTTAGTTTTTGGTTTTTTTTTCTTGTGTGTGTATGGAAAAAAACAAAAGCCAAACCCCTAAAACTTAGATCAATTTAGTTTTCATACAGAAATCTGGTCCAAAAGCCTATCTGTGACACACTGTTTAATTTGTCTCTTCTTCTTTTTTTTTTTAATGAGGTGTGTGAAATTGGTGCCTTCCACCTGTTTCATAAAGACAAGGGCTTTCCAGAAGCACCCATGTCCATTCCCAGGAAGACCTAGCAGAAATGGGATGAAGTCCAATGGCGTCAGCAGCACCTTTGACCTCCTCCCCTTCCCCCTTTAACATGGGTCCACCCTGGCCTTAGGTCTATCAAGAAATCAAATCTCTGTGAATGACTTTATTAGGAGAGAGAAAATTTAGCCGTCCCATTATCACCCAAGCTTCTCCCTCACAGCTTCAGGAACAGGCCTTTTCCTCTCTTTTCCCCTGATGGGCACATGCCTTTCTTCCCTAGCAGTGAGGATGAGTTGGTAGCTTTGAAACCAACTCACTCAGGCCTGCACCAGGTGCCTGCCATAAGTCCACTACAAAGGATGCCGAAAAGCAGATGCAATTATCGGGTTTTTAGAGGAGAACTGTTCTCCAAGGCCCTTCCTTCCCAGGTGAGGAGCGCCGTCTTTTATTGAAAAAACTGCATTTATGTTCATGTGGCATCTGAAATCATGGAACGTCCCAGATTCCCTCAGCAGGCATCTTACTGGAGATTGCTTTCCCCTCATGGGAGCATCACCCCATCTCCAGATGTCTTCTATCTGTGGTTCTGACCCAAGAGTTCAGGAGCCTTGGAGCCTTGGAGCCTTTGGGGTTCAAATGTTAGTGACATTACAGGTGGACCGGGTAAAATGAATTACTTACAAGGGAATTTTTTCTCCATTTTGCTTGATAGATTTTGTTGTTGTCAGCAATGTTCTTCTGCGGGGGGTGGGGGGGGGGAGGCAACAGGCAGAAGGACTCAGAAACAACCCTGTGTTTACATCCCAAGTCAAACTATAATCTGTAAGAGACATTCCAAATGGTGATTGTTTTTTATTTCTACTTTGGAACTTTTGAAAGGATAGTTTGTATGTATTTATATACATATATGTTTCTCTGTTCGACTATATGCCTATGCATGTATGTATAGATAATATATATTTATATATATATACATATATATACATATATATGTATATACATATATGAAGAGAGAGAGAAAGAGAGAGATCCTTGGGCCAACATTTTTTTAAGTGCCTGGAAAATAGAGATTTGTCATGGATATGTTGACAATCAATTCTTCCCACTTGAATGGGGTTGACTGGCCTCACCCCTTCCCTTTCTTATAAACACATCAGCTCAGGTCTGGCAAAAGCCTCAATAACCTGAGATGGGAACCACACCCAGGAAGCTAGTACGGATAGTGCCTGCCCAACAGTGGCAAGGGGCCAAGGCAGTTTTCTTCTACCTTTTGTTGAATTCTTGAAAGAATTTGGCCTCACCCTCCCACATACACCATCTTTCAGACTGATAGTTGGGGGGAGGGGGTCATGTGTTTTAAACCACAGTCAGCTCATTATTTTAAAAGCAATTACCCATTTAGTGGCTTAAACCAGCTCCTTAGCTTTCTCTTCATTTATAGCTTGCCTTTGGAGCATCTTAGTTCTCAGCAGTGTGATCCCTTTTCTCTCCCTAGGTCTCTCCCTACCAATGATGAGTAAAGTCATTGATGTAGCTAAGCTTCTTTTAGCCACTTGGATTCAACTCCGATTTAGTTTGGTAGGAATGAGGCTGGAATAATTGGACTGAGAACCACTATGGAGCTCCTTTATTATTTATAGTCACAGATAAACTCAATTTATTCACACTATTATGAGTCTTGCCTTCTAGGGTTCCCACTGAAGATCCTTTCCCTCCTATTTTTAACAAAGGGGGCAGGAGATACTTGATTGTCTTGGGAAACATCCTCCAAACCCCTTAGAAGATCCAGATGGACTTACTAAGGTTCAGAAACTACCCTCCTCCTCCCTTTGCTTACTCTGTTCATCTGGCCAATTGGTAATCACCCTGGTGCTCAATTCTCACCCAGTTGGGCCACTTAATCCCCACTTGAATTCCAGGGCAACTACTTGAGACAGTTTGAGTGTCCCTCTGAATTGTATATATAAATAAAAGCCAAGGGCTGGACAAAGAATGGTGTTCATGAAGGAGAAATCCTGAAAATGTTACATTTGGAAAAGTCGGATTTAAGTCAGTACCCAAGCCGATTCCAAGATGAGTATGCTGTAGAATGGACCGATGGTTGACTCAGAAACTTCTGATGGATCAATTCGAGTTTTGTTGAGCATTTTCTCTGGGCCCAGTCTATTAGCTATTGGAGGGGGCAAGATAGGAAGGATTTAGGGAAGGAAGGCACATTAGTGATCATTGTGAATTTCCCACCCCCACTGCTCATCCATATTCTAATGAAGGAAACCAAGGAATAAATGATTTGACCATAATCTAATAAACAACCAGAAAATAGTATCCAAACCAGGTCTTTGACTCCATTTCTTCCCACCCTTTCCCCCAAACCATCCTGTCTCTCCCTGCTTTCAAGAACTTTAAATTCCTATTGGAGAAGTTGGATCGATGTCTGTGAAAAAGATAATTATAAGCTAATGCTTAATTACTTGTGAAATTCTGTGGTTATGGTTTCAGAAGAGACATAGTGAGGGTTAGCTATTTTTGGAGTGGGGGATTTTTACAAGGCAGTGGGGTAAAGTGACTTGCCCAAGGTCACATGGCTAAGTAAGATGTGTCTGAGGCTGGATTTGAACTCAAGTCCTCCTAACTCTAGGACAGTGCTCTATTCACTATGCCACCTAGCTGCCTCAGAGCGCAGTATTTAGAAAAATATTAAGTATTAAGAAAAAGAAGATATTAGCATAGGATGGAAAGAACAGGGATGAACTCCATAGATCAAGAGGAATTTGAAGAACGAGTAGGTTTCATGAGGCCATTCAGTCTCAGATTTAGAACTGGAAGAGACGGTTGAGTCCACCTAGTCCAAAGACCTCCTTTTTACTCCTTAGGTGACTAAGGCCAAGAGGGGATGAGTGATTTGTTAAAGGCAATAGAGGTGATAAGAGATAGATTTATGATTTGAACCCAAGCACTCTGGTTCTATGTCTAACAGGTGGAGAGGAATAGCAAGGGCATTTCAAGGAAGAAGCAAGTTGATCCCAGTTGGAGGTTAGGGTGTTGAAGGGATGGCATTCCACACTGGATTTTCCAGTGTGTTATTACAGAAGTCACACATTCCTTCTTCCTGTTACTTTTGTGGGGATTTAGGTCTTGCGTGGGAGACAGGGACTCCAATCCTGAGGTGTGGGCAACTGGTATTGCCCACCCAGTATGCCCTTTCCCCAAGAACAATCAGTCTGAGGAATCAGAAGGACAGAAAGGGAAGGGTGTGGGGGGGCTACTGCTTCCCACTCCACCCATCCCCTGGGATTTCCAGAAATAAAGGAAGTCCTTTCCTGATCCTTGAGATTCACTTCCACCATCACCCTGATCTATCCCCTGCCACTTACCTACAGATACTAGAAAATGAACCCTCCCTTTGTGGTCAATGGGAACATTTCTGAGTCTCTCAAGCCCTGCAGGAGAGTAGTTGAAATGATTGGAAACCCCCATGATTTCTCTTTAGTGTTCAAAGCCTGACCAAACAACCCAGCAGGCTAATATTGCATGCCATAAATCTAAGCCTGAGATCTTTATCCCTTGAATCTTCCTGGCATGAGCTGTGGGCCTGCTTTCCCACACTCTTAAGATGTGTTTCACCCAAGGAGAGCTAGTGAAAGTCACTGGAGAGCCCCAAGGTCATGGCCAAGACTTTTTTTTGCATTTACTTGCTCCTGGTGCTACTTCTGTTCCCAAACACCCCACAATCTTAGTAGCCCTATCTTAGAATCACATTGGGAAGATCATAAGTGTCATCCACCATGAGTCCATAACTGTAATCTAAGTCCTTCTCCCTTTGACATTTTTTTCCTAGCACTCTCCCTTTGAGAGCATCAATAGTGTTACCGAACTGATATTTGTTTTTACTGCAGAAAGAAGACAATCACTTCATCATGTTTCCTTAGCAAGTTCAAAAAGGGTTGAGAGAGGCAAATGATAGAATTGTCCTCCTCTCTTTCCACTTTTTAGCCCACTCAGCACCTGAGGAGATAGTGGAGAAGCCCTCATGTAGGACTAATATCCGGAAGGAGGCTTCACAATCGTAGCTGGGTAAAAGATAAAATGGACTGGTAGGATTTGGCAAACTCCGATCTCAAAGAAATCCTGAACTTTCCAGTCAGTTCAGCCCAACTATTGATCCTCTTTATGGAATTTTTGGGGGACCTTAGGACCCAATCCTCCTCAGAGCTGGAATTGACCCTGCAGCATCCTTCACTGGTGGTCCTCTGGGCTCTGCCTAAATACAATAAGGAATAAGGAAAAAAGAGCTAAGCTTTGTTTTTTGCTTTGATGGACTTTTCTCTTATTATCTGATGGGTGATAGTAGTGCATCCATGGGAAGAATCATCTCCCATTCCCCCCCCCCCCATTACAGATTGGGAAATTTGAGTTTCAAGGATGGCAAGCTACTTAATTAAAGTCACACAGCCAGGAACTGAATTCACACCCTCTGAAACCAAACATTATTTTTCCTTCTACATTGTTAGTTACCAACGTTTTTTGTGTGTGATGACATTAAAAAAAAATAAGCAACCAGGTGTAGTGACTAGAGTTCCAGCCCTGGAATTACAAGGACCTGAGTTCAAATGTGATCTCAGACATTTATTAGCTATATGGCCCTGAGCAAATCATTTAAACCTGTGCCTTAGTTTTTTTTATCTATAAAAATGAGATGAAGAAGGAAATGGTAAACCTAGTATCTTTGCCAAGAAAACCCCAAATGGGGTCACAGAATTAGAACTGAAACACCTCAAGAACCTCCTTCCCCCCAAAAAAGTTCTCAGAATTCATCTGGTAGTATTTATTTTATCTTTGGATTTAGGAAAAAAATATATGTCAGAAAGCTTCTGTGGGTTCTATAACATAATTAAATGGCTCCATATTTTATAAACAGCAATAGCATCTATGTAGAGTTGAAAACTAGTAATTATCAAAAAACTCATGTAGCCTAGGAAAGGTATGTTTGCTTTTGTAAGAATTCACAGAGAGATTGGGGAACATTGTTGGCTTGGAAGTCAACTTGACATCACATTAATGCTTTTATCCCCATTTACTTGATGCTGGGGTGATCCTTGTGGTTAGCCCTCACCATCTCTGTCTTGGAGAGGATCAGAAGTTCCAAAGATGCTTGCCAAAGATAAGGAAATGTGTAGGCTGAAAGCAGCCACCTCTGGGTACTGGAGCACTTTCAAGTTTCCAGAGGCACCAGGGGCCTTTAGCAGAGGATGGGGGCTCAGAAATACAGGGCCTGTGAAGCTTTCTGTTAATGGCAGGAGAACCTTTAAGTGCAATGCCAACCACTAAGCCTCAAGGAGCGAGCAGCCAACAGAGAGGATCAGACAGCCTGGATTTGGTGTCTCATCTTTTAGACACCTGCTTAGGAAAGAAATCTCTCCCAAGAGAGATGCAGCAAGAAACTGAGTTGGGGGCCAAGTTAGGGCCCTCCTGGGTACTTTGCAATGAGCTTTCAGTGGGCCTAGTTTAAACTTATCCCAGAATGCCTGTCACACACTCATTGGAACCCTCTCATTCATAATCTGATGGGGCAAGCTGTCTTTAAAAAGACGTAGGCAGTATAGGAGACTTTCTTATGGTGGCCAGCCTCCATGGGAGGCTATCCTGCTGTTCCTTTATGGGCCTCCCTGGGCGGCCAGCACTGCCCACATCTCTGTCATCAGGAAGGCGGGAGGAAGGCTTCTCTTTCTCACATGATCCAGTGAAAAGGGACACTCTGTGTTAGTTGCTCAATCCTGCTTTCTCATGTTTACATCTAGGAGCCTCCTGCTATTATGGGATCAGCGCTGCTGGTCCCCAAGGCCTGGCGTGAGCTCCACTCACCCTGAGCCCCAACTAGCCTGGGAACCCAAGTTATCATGACTCAAGCTAAGCAGAGTTTGTTACCTCTGAGAAGAGCCTTGGGTGGGGGGGGATAGGAGACCTTAACCTCATTCCTATCTCTCTCTCTAGCTTTCTAACCATAAGCAAATTCCTTCCCCTCCTTAGGTTTCCATTGCCTCTGTAAAATGGGAACAAAAATGCTGCCTCTACCGAGCTCCCAAGGGTAGTTATGAGGAAAGCCTATTGTGAAACTCCAGTGATGTGACCTAGAGAGATAGTGAATGAATGTGTGATTCATTGGTCTTAGGGAATATTCAGATGAGGAAATACCCTCCATCAGAGTACCCCTGTACTTTGCCCAGGGTCACCACACCAGTATGTATCAAAGATGAAACCTGACTTGAAAGTCAACTCGACATCACATCATCACATGTAACATATAATACAGTATAAACAGGCTCATTCTTGTCCAGTTATTAGTCCAGTCCTACTCTTCACTGACAAGCCTGTGGACCGTGGTGTTTTCTTGGCAACTTAATAAGTGATTGTGGGTTATCATGTAGCTTAATTATAGCCAGGCATACATTAAGACTTTGATTATGTTAAGTGGGGGGAAAAAAAGAAGAAATGAATACCAAAATACCCCAAAACTGAATATGATTCCTGACCCAGCTATTGTGAGAGATACCTTCACAGAGCGGCAGTCCCATTAGGTCAGGTGATCTGGATTCAAACCCTAGCTCTGCTGTTACTAGCAGTTGGCCAACCACTTCATCTCCCCAAGCTTCAGTGTCCTGATCTGAAAAGGGGAAGAATCATCATTATGCTCCCTCTTCCTCAAAAGTCAATGCAAGGAATGTGGTTTGTACCTCCTAAAGCACTGTATAAACCATAGTTGCTAGAATTGGCAAGTTGACATGTAAACATGCCTTCATGGGAAAATAAAGAAATCTCAGTTAAGGAGATCTGTTATTCACTGGTACCTGAAAATAGTTGTGAACCTGGCCGGTTTCCCTTTCATGAGATTTGACAGTAGCTCTGTGCCAGTCTGATGATAATGGCTTGCTATATAGCCCCTTCCTCACACCTACCCTTCGGAGCTCGGTAGGGGCAATATTTTTTTTTTAGGTTTTTTGCAAGGCAAATGGGGTTAAGTGGCTTGCCCAAGGCCATACAGCTAGGTAATTATTAAGTGTCTGAGGCCAGGTTTGAGCCTAGGTACTCCTGACTCCAGGGCCACTGTGCCACCTAGCCACCCCTAGGGGCAATATTTTTGTTCCCATTTTACAGAGGCAATGGAAACCTTAGGAAGGGAAGGAACTTGCTCATGGTTAGACAGCTAGAGAGAGGTAGGAATGAGGTTAAGGTCTCCTGTCCTTACAACCCAAGGACGGGGTGCTGGGGAGGCCTCCTTCTCTAAGGGAAATCAGCACTTCTCCAAGGAATATTGCCCCACATCACTTGCCTACTATATTCTTCAGCGATCCCTCTTCCCCAATTCTCACCTTGAAACTTGTGATGTCCAGGGCCTATAAAAGGGGGCCCTTTTCCTGTTGATTTTATAACTTAGCTCCAAACTACTGTGCAAAGCCTGGTCCTCCCTTAGCTTGTTTTTAATCCAATCCCTAAGACCATTTAAAGTCAAAGAATGCCCGAATTCATTGGTACCATAAGTGATTATCTAGTCCAACCCTAGAGGTTGAGAATTTAGATCTAACTTGGTCAAGGTCATGCAATCTGGAGAGGACAGAGCTGTCTCCTTGGACCTCGGGTTTCTAAGACCTCTTTCTCTTCTCTCCAAAGGCCTCTTTGAGGGTCTCTGATCATGTCGAAGGCCACAGGGTACCCTTCCTTATGCCCCCAGCTGCCTATGTGGTCCCCCCTCGCATCCACCCCCATGCCACCAATGAACCGACTGGAAAATACCTGCAGCTAATGTGGAGTTATCTAATGAGGCCTTTATCCCAAGATCTTTGCACAAACCACTGGGGAGAGATGTGCACATATAATTAGGCTAGCTTTATTAGAATCAAAGGAGTGAGTCATATTTGCAAACGTCTCTTATTATACTCAATCTTCCCTTGCAGCTGTTGGGAGGCAGAGCCAATTGTTGGATGCTTTAGGAAAAGGGGGGGAAGGGAGGGGAGGAAACATTGTATAGACTTAGTGCCTTGAGGTCCGGGTGTGTATTTTCCAATTGTTACCTCTGCTATTCTCTAGGGGAGCCCGGGCTCCATTATGTGGCTGGATTGGGGTCAAAAGGAAACTATTTGACCCATACTTGGAGCTTACTTACATTGTTGAGTGTTTGCTGGACAGCAGCTGAGCCATTCGACTAAAAACAGACATTCAGACTATTCCAGGATCCACCCTGGGATGAATCATTACTATTCTTGGACAAGAAAACAGCTCAGTCCTCAGTCCCTGGGCTGGGGCAGGCAGGAGTCCGGGATGCCTGCTCCCGTCTCTTTCTGTGGCTAGGTAGGAAGGAGACTGATTCCTAGAATGTTGCATCTGGAACCCTTGACATGGGTAGAGCCAAGACCACCCTCTCCACCCCAACATAGAATTAGACAATCAGGTTTGGTTTTCTTTTGTTTTTCATAGGTCCAACTCTGCCACTATGGCACCTTTAACAAGTCTTGTAAATTTTGACTATAAACTCCTTGAAGGCAGGGGGTTGGTATTCATTTTTATAAACATTTTTGTAGTCCTAGTGTCCAATTTTATTTGTTTTTTTGTTTGTTTTTGTTTTGCTTTTGCTTTTGCTTTTTGGCAAGGCAATGGAGTTAAATGACTTTCCCAAGGTCATACAGCTAGGCAATTATTAAGTGTCTGAGATCCAATTTGAACTCAGATCCTCTGACTCCAGGGCCAGTGCTCTATCCATTGTACCACCTAGCTGCCCCTCTTAGCATCTATCAAAAGAAACATGGTATAAGAGAATAATCATTGATTCTGGAATCAGAGGACCTAAGGTTCAGATCTTGCCCCTTGAGCTTGGGAAAATCATATAATCTCCCAGGCCTTAGTTTCCTCATCTGTCAAATGAGGGAGTTGCATTAGATCGCCTCTAATGCTCCTTCTAGATTGAAATCTGGGATTGTAAATGGCCTCTTGGGTCCCTTATGGCTGTGGAGATAAACATTCCTATAAATGCAAGTTGCTACCACTGGGTAACCCTAAAGGTCTATCCCATCTTGAAGATTCTATGATCCTCTCACTGGACAAGAGGACAAAGTTTCTCAGACTAAAAAGGTCAGGTTTCCTGACTCCCCTCCTGGGTCCTCTAGATTCTAGACTTTTTTTCAGGAAAATATAACACTGGGTCAGCCTTGTTGAACTAGCCTTATTCCATTACCCTTTTTCAAGCACTTTGCATCCAGGACCATCCCAGGTCATCCTGATTCATATCTGGCCACTGGACTCAGATGGCTGGAGGAGAAAGTGAGGCTGGTGACAGCACAGCAGCCTCCCACTCAAATCCAGTTCATGTGCTTGTCATGGCATCACCTCCTTAATGTCACAGTAGTCTTTAAAAATGAAAGACAAACATAATTCAGGTACTTACTATATTAGGGACTGGGAGGGTTGGAGAGGAAAACCAAGATCTCCTTGGAAGATGACAATAAATTTTGGACTTAGTCTTCCAGAAGAATGGGGGATGTGGGGGATACCCTACTATCCATGGTAGATAAGAATATATAGCCAATGGGAAGCTTCTGGTTGGAGATTTTAATTTCTCCTAAGGAAGAGGACCTTTGGGAAATCCCTGGGATTCTTAAGTCACTATACTATGTATGAGAATTTTGAAATGGACATTGGTTTGCCATTAAAAAAAATGTGCTTTTTTCTCCCAGCAAGCAGCACTTTGCTTTCCTTTGAAGGAGTCACTAGAAAGGCTGAATTGAATGGTTCATCGATTTTAGTTTAAGAGGCTGCCAATTCAGTGCTGTATATGCAGAGCAAAATGAGGGTCTGGCCTATTCCCAGACCTGAATTCTCATTATCAAAGCTTCATTTCACTGAATCAAGAAATTTGTAGTTAGCGGTGAACAGAGGATGACAGAGATACAGAAAGTAGGTCATATTTTATAGACTTTATTCTTAGAGAAAAGTCCACAATTCTAGTCTCAGCTTTGGCACTGAGTGACTGTGGCTAAGTCCCTTCCTTCCTCTATGCCTCACTGACCTCCTTTATAAAGAGAGAATTGAATGAGATGTGTTTTTTACTATACCATCTCTCAAGTCCCTTCCAGTACTAACGTTCTGTTGTCGTAGATTATTTATTTCTAGGAAAAGCTGCACACATTAATAGAGATTCAGCCGAACTAAACACAATATCATGTGCAGAGGTTTTAAGAAGTCAAACTTTACTAATCTACATAACTTTACTCAGAACTTACTCCATATTCCATTACCATCCAATTTAAAAAAAGGCACTCTGGGAGCCTTTGAGTTTTTTATTTGTGCTCAACACCATGGTCAAGCCCTCAGTGGATGGTTACCCAAGGAGCATTTCCTACTCTCCTCTAAGACGAAATCTTAGGAAGACAACTTGGTTTCATGGAAAGAGCACTGAAAGTGGAAATACATACCTGTCTTAGAACCCAAACTCCACTACATCCACCCCCTGCGTCCCTTGGCTAAGTTGACTATTCAAAACCAAGATTTCCTCTTCAGTTAAATGAAGAGACTGGAGTTTAATCTTAAGTGGTCCCTTCTGGTTCTAAATCCTGTGATTTGAATCATTTCATTGTCCTTTCCATTTCTTACATACTGTTTACCAGTATCAGGGTCTGACCTAGGAAAGAGATACTTTGATTTAAAAAAGACAACGAAAAAACTACCCTTCTAACTTTACAAAAAACTATTGCATCTCTTTTCTTGGTTTATCTTACCCCCCCCCCCCTTAGGATAAGCATTAATTAACATTCCCATTTTACAGATGAGAAGACTGAGGTTTAGTTGATTAGCTTGACAACAACCTCAAAGTGCACTGACCTATCCTGATTTTTAGGTGCATCTACCTTGTGTATAACTCTGGGGATTTGAAAAAAATAACTCAGGGCAGCTAGGTGGCTCAGTGGATAAAGCACCGGCTCTGGAGTCAGGAGTACCTGGGTTCAAATTCTGGTCTCAGACACTGAATAATTACCTAGTTGTGTGGCCTTGGGCAAGCCACTTAACCCCATTTGCTTTAAACCCTAAAAAAAAAAATAACTCATTTTGGAGGGTGCCTTTCTGTATATATAAGGGATGCTAGGAAGAGGTGATATGATGTAGTGGAAAGTGAATTGGATTTAGGGTTAGAGGTCCTGGATCCTAATTTATTTATTTATCTGTATGATCCTGAAAAACCTATTTCCTGTACTTCTTTGAGCTTTTTCAGTTTAAAAGGAGGGTATCAGAAAAGGTGACCTTCAAAGCCTCTTCCAACTCCAATGTCCTGACATCTTTAATTTAGTTTTCAGAGAGCATTTATTAAAAGCCAGGCACCATATTTGAAGGCTGAGGATAGAAACCCAAAAGGGACAACAGCTCCTAACCTTCGGGAACTTTTCAACTTGAGGTGAAATAATATGCACTTTGAGAAAGAAATGTAAAATTTGGGGGATGCAAAATATTGCCATCGAAAGTGCAAGATTAGAAAAGGCTTCATGTAGGAGGGGGATATTTTAGCTATGGTCCAAATGGAACTAACTAGAGCTTCTAAGAGGCCAAGATGAAAGGGAAAACATTCAAAAATTAAGGAGGGTAAGGGGGTAGACTGCCTTTTAATTCATGAAATAAAACAAAAATTTACATAATGTAGCATATATATTTTTAAAGATGCACATGAAATTGCAAATTGATTGAATACAATTTCTATTCCTTTTAAATATATAATAAAATTATCATGTAAATTACTCCCCCCTTTTAATGAAAAGGCTATGTAAATGATCCTTTGGTTTCCCTTTATTTTCATTAGTTACCCCCAAGAAGCTGAATGAAATGAAATAGAAGAAAACCCAGGTAACCATGGTATTGATTGGGTCCCTTCCAAATCTAAGGACTGGGCTTTCCATCATAGTGGTAATAGAATAACATTTGAAACAATGATGGCAGTGAGTGATTCCCTCAGGTTCTTGGGAGAGGAAGATGGGATACTTGGAGACTTATCAGACCAAATGGTATCTAGCCAGTTGTTTCCTACTCAGTTGATGAGACCAGCCATCACTGATCACTTTGCCAATGCAATATTAACTCCATCTGGAAAGTGCCTGCCTATCTCTCTTAGGGATGCTTATTCTAAAATGCCATCTAAAAATGCCAGCAAAGAGCACTGGAGTAGGTATCAGGATCCCTGAATTCTAGTGATGGGAGTCAGAGAATCTCTGAAGTGAGAGGGACCTCCTAAACTAACTAATCCGGAATGAGAATTCCTTTAACATCCCTGGCAAGTGATCACCTATCACCTTTACCTGAAGAACCATAGTGAAGGAGAAGCTACCAGCTCTCAAGGCAGTCCATTACACTTTGGACAGTTCCTATCATCATTAAGTTGCTGGGTTGTTTTTTTTTTTCTGACATCAATTCTTCCTTCTAGTGCCAAGGAGAAAAAAAATCTCATTACTCTTCCCAGGAAAAACCTTCAAATACTTGAAGAGGACTGCTGTGTCCACCCTCTGCAACCCCAGAGTCTTCTTCAGGCTTAGTCTGCAGTCATTTGACCTTGAAGTCAAGCTCTCAGCCATCCTATTTAACCTCCTGCACTCTCTAGTTTCCTAAAATATGACACCCAGTACTGAAAACACCATTCCTTATTTGGTCTGTTTTAAAATATGATACCTAGAACTGAAAACACTATCCTGTATATGGTCTGATAAGGGCTGCAAACCAAAGTACTGTCTCTTCCCTAACCCTCTCAATAACCCCCTAATATAGTATTAGAATTTCAGGGGTTCTTATATCACTTTTTATTCATTAGATTTGTATTCCACTAAAATCCCCTGGTCGTTTGCAGACAAACTAATGTCCACTCATACCTTCTTCATCTATATCTTTTAAAACTCAAAATGTATTCTTTTACTCTTTTTATACTTCATCTGATTAGAAGTGACCCTGCCTCTGCATCTAATATTGATGAACATAAAAACTTTAGCCTGCTTCTTCTTTTCCTCTGGTCCTCTGGTCTTGGTTTATCCCTCCTTTTTTATTGTCGTTGTTGATTTTGCATCAAACTATCCATGACGTATTTTGGTTTTCTTGGCAAAGATAGTGGAGTGGTTTGCCATTTCCTTCCCCAGCTCATTTTATAGATGAGGAAAGTGAGGTAAATAGAGTTAAGTGACTTGCCCAGGGTCACACAATTGGTAAATGTCTGAGACCAGATTTGTACTCTGGAAGATGAGTCTTTCCTTCCTCTAGGTCCAGGACTTTTATTTATCTCTTAGCTGCCCCCTCCTTAGGCAGACGTCTGGTGGTCCTCTCCTGGGGAACTAGGGGTAGGGTAGAATTCACCCCAGTGAGAACTATGGGGTAGATACCTGGTTAACTCTCACCCTACAAAAGCTCTGAATTTTGGAACCCAAGGGATCTACTTGTCCCAACTTCCCAGCAGCACAGCCTCTACTATATTTTTGTATCTTGTCATCTAGTGCATGCAGTAATAATTCATTTTATTGGACTTTATTGTGTTTTGAAGATATTTCACTTTGTGCAAAATTGAAAGTTTGTAGCAATGTTACATCCAGGACGTAGTTCAGCACTACTTTTCCAATAGTATTTATTCACATTGTTTATCTCTCACATTTTGATCATTCTTGCAATATTTCCACTTTATTATTAGTGTTATTATTATTATTATTATTATTACACTAGTTATGGTGATCTGTGATCAGTGATGTTGGATACAACTATTGTAAATTGTTTTGGGGCATATCTTCTGATACCTCTACTGGCCAGTCAGTTCCCCATTTCTTTCCCCTCAGGCCTCTCTATTCCCTGAGATCCAACAATATTGAAATTAGGCGTTAATAACCCCTCCACCCCCAATCATTTCAAGAGAGAGGAGGAATCCCATCTATCTCTCACTTTAAAACAAAAGCTAGAATTGATTAAGCTTTTAAAGATGCACATGAAACTGCAAATCTATTGAGTATAATTGCTATTCCTTTTAGAGCTGGACTAGGCTGAAAGTTAGGCCTCTTTGGAAAATGGTTAACCAAGTTGTGAATTCAAAGGGAAAGTTCTTGAAGGAAATGAGAAGTGCAGGTTTTTTAACAGAAAAGCATTTTTTAATTAAGGCATATCCTTTTCCTTTAAAAACTATTGCCTATTTATATATACTGGAAAATCAAAAAGTTTGTCTAACTCATTTGATTGCTATAGTCACTTTATTGGGGTAGTTCTGGAACTGAACCCATGTATCAACAAGGTATGCCTATAATTTGGAAAGCATATTAAATGCATCTTTTTCCAAGTCATCACTAAAAATGTTAACTAACTGAGGGTCTATACTTTTGAGCCTTGATGCAAACAGTACTGTTATTGAGTTCATATCATTGTCTTTCCCACAAGAATATCTGGAGAGACTTCATCAAAAGCTTGGTTAAAATTTTATTCCGTTTGCCATATTCTACTGATCTATCAGTCAAACAACTATGTCAAAGACAGATAAAGTTAAGTGGCATGACATATTTCAGGGTCATACTCTAGGGGTTCATATCTGATCCATGTTACTTGGATCAGAGACTTCAAAGAGTAGGAGGGAGCTTTAGGCTTCATCTAGTTAAGCAGTTGTGTGACAAATCCTTTCACTCTACCATCTGTAAAATCAAAGGATAGAAACTGCTATCTCTGTGATCTCTGCCAGTTTAAGCATTGATGGAATCTATAAACATTTAATGCTTTCTTTAAATATTTTCAGTATGCTGGGAAGGAGTTTAGAATAAAAAGTGAAACAGTTCTTGCCTTCTGAGAGTTTACAGTCATCCAGGAAAACACCATCTACATGGATGAGCAAATTCAAAAGTATTTGCAAGATAACATGGGTGGACTTGGCAGACACTAACTTTTAGACATCTCATGGATGGTTCCAGAGATTTCACCAAGTTCCCAACTGGCCACAGGGATGGACTAACTTCTCTCTGGTTCTGTCTGTTTCTCTCTCCACCTTAAAGGCGAAATGTGTTGAGCCTGTCGAAAGGAATTGAAGATGTTGGCTCTCTGAAGTGGGACCTGGCCCTATGCCTTCTCTTGGTCTGGACAATCTGTTTCTTCTGCATTTGGAAAGGAATCAAGTCAACTGGGAAAGTAAGTCATGCTTGGTTTCTGTATTTGTTGGGGGAATGGGGTTAGAGGTTTCCCTTGCTTCTCTCCTCCTTATTCATCTCCCCCCGCCAGGGTAAGTTTGGTCTTTCTAGTACCCCCCCACCGAGATCACACATCACATGGACCAATCAGACCTACTATTTCAAATTCTCCAGCATAATTTGGAGTGGGTAGAATTGACAATAGGGGTTTTTAACAAGAAGGGATCTTTGTATAGGTTTTAGGGATATCTGTGGATTTGGATGGTGGAAAAATGATTATCTTCATCTTTACCAACCTCAAAGCATTTCCTTCAATTATTTCAATTTGGAATTCTGAGAAGGGGTACATAGGACTCTTCAGAGTACCAGAGATGTCCATGATAGCACAGAGTTTAAGAGCATTTAGCAGCTGTGGGGAAGCTCCAGGTCATCTAATCCAATTTTTCTTCAGATAAAGGAATCCCCTGTGCATCTGGAAGAGAGATAAGGTCATAAAGAAGATGCATTATACTTGGTCCAGAATCAAAGGACCTAGTGTGATAAGTCTGTCTTCCTGGAACAAATAATTTAATAATTCTATCCCTCAGGTATCTTTTAAACTTGAAGGTCTGTGATGATAATCCATACATGATCAGCTAGTCTTTGCTTGATCCTATGTAGTGATGGAGTGTTCACTACCTCACCAGACAAATTCACATGTTCTTTAGATGCCCCAGATTTTCTTCATAAAAATTTTATAGTGCAGGTAAAGGTTTATTACAACTTTTTTCTCCAAGATATTTCATTTGATTTCTTACTTGGTGGTTGATGTACTATGATCCTTGACTAAGGTACCGTCCTATTTGTCAAATGTGTACTTTACTCCAGTTGTATGTTAGCCATTTGGAAATATTTATAAGGACAGGTTTTTCTTCCTTTATGGAGTTAAGTTCTACATGGGAAGGCAAGAGAAAGTTAGTCAAATGCTAGTCAAGACTGATAGTAATCATGGACTCAAGTATGTGCTTTTATACTACAAACTCATGGAGAGAACTCAGTGCTCCTGGTTCAGTGTCCTTTACACTGTACCATCCTTTCTTTGACTCCCTAGGGCATTTTCGATTCTAGGGTCTCAAAGGTGAGGGCATGGCTCTCTGGAAAGAATAGAACAATAACTTTGCTTCTGGTTATGCAAAGCATGACCAGTAGAAATATGGGCAGAGTTCTTTGGATTTCCTTGCACTCAGAAATCAATAAATCATCTGCCCATTGCCATCTCATCTACATGGTTGATAATAGATTCTCTACCAAAAAATGGCTTTGAAGCATATTTCTATTCTTTGAAGTCTTTAAGCTGGATAAAAGAATGGCAGCTTGAATGTTGAAATCCATCCTGACTCTTGTACTCTGAGAGTCACAGGTATTCAACCAAGTGGTATTTCTCAACTTCAGACTGAGACTCATCTTCATATTATATGGTAGAAACAATTGTTCCTGCAAAGCCACATTTTGAGAAACTTTGAGTGAACAAAACCTAGGACTGGGAATCAAGTGTTCTTCTGCCTGAGTTGTATACCATTACTTCATTATAGGACCCCAGACTAGTCATCTTATCTCTTTTGGTCTTAGTTTCCCCATCTGTAAAGTGAAGAGAGAGGACTATTGAATATTGATCATTTAGCTTAGCTCTCTCATTTGGGACCTAAGTTTCCCCAGGTAGCAAGTAACAGAGCCAGGTCCTCTGACAACAGCAATAACAACAGCTAACATTTCTGTAGAGCTTTGAGGTTTGTGAACTCTTTTACATATGAACTTACTAATGCTCATTTGATCCATGTTTGCAGGAAAAAATGTATATACCACACATATTATACTATTAACAGGGCACTATGGGATGCCATTCCACTCCACGAGCCCTTTAGAAAACTTCTCGTTATATATGTAACACTATTTTGAGCAAATGGAAAGATGCAAGGTTCTAATAAGGTATGGAAAGTGGCAGAGCAGATGCATGACTGGATTGAGGACCATGAAGATCTGGGTTCAAATCTTGCCCTGGACATTTACTTATTGTATGGCCTTGAGTGCAAAGGAATCTAGATTTAGAGCAAAAAGGGAACTGAGAGTCAGTCTAGTGAAGCCACTTCATTCTGCAGATGAGAAAAATGAATGAGAGAGGGAAGATGACTTTAATTTCCTTCTCTGTAAATGAGGCACCTGCCCCACAAGGCAGTGATTAGGGTCAAATAAAATTGTGAACCTTAAAACAATACAGAAATATGATTTATTATGCATGGTGGGAATAAGACACCTACTCTGTGCTACACTGGAAGCCATTTAGTCTACTTAATAATAATTTGCAGAAAAGAAACGGAGACCCAAGGAGGTTATGTGATTTGCCCAGGGTCACACAGGTAATAAATAATAAGGGTCAAAGATTTGAACTCATGGAGGCCTCCTGACCCCAGAGGATGGACTCTTTCTGCAGTATAACAGTTGGAGATGGTTTCATTTCTCTCATATGAGCAAGTAAAGTCCTAAGAGATACTTGGCCCTCAGTAGGGCAGTGTCTGAATTGACCAGTGAGTTCAGACAACAAATCTCGGCTCCAGGCGAATGACTGGCCACTTCCCAGAATCATGTGCTTGCTTTGGCATGCAGATCATACTATTGCTAGGCTCCTGCCTCCTTAGAAGGGCTGATAGGTTCTGGAGGAAACTTCACTAATTCTCAGGAGTCCAAAGACATGAGTTCTAGTCTTCATTCTCCTTGGGCAAGTCACTTATTAATACTAGCTCATATCTACTTTTTTTTTTTTTTTTTTTTTTTTTTTTTTTTAGGATTTTGCAAGGCAATGGGGTTAAGTAGCTTGCCCAAGACCACACAGCTAGGCAATTATTAAGTATCTGAGGCCAGATTTGAACTCAAGTACTCCTGACTCCAGGGCCAGTGCTCTATCCACTGCGCCACCCAGCTGTCCCTGCTCATATCTATTTCAAAAGGGTATTGGGGTACATCATTCTTGTCCAGTGGCAGATAAGGAAAAGGAGGTGCTGCGGGGCAGTAAATGACTTGTCACCCCTACATAGCAAGCTGATAGCAGAGCTGGGATTGGCCTCAGGTCTCCTGATGCCAAGGCTTGTGTTCATAACATTACACTGCTTGCTCTTCAAGTTCCCACAACCTAAAAATGCAGATGGTAAACTCTGTTCAGTCTCTGGAATAGACTGAAAAGGAAGTCAGGAGACTTTGCTACCCAGCTCTGGTATGAATTGCTGATTCCCAAGATCCCTTCCCACAGTCCTTCCTTACCTCACCTTCTGGCAACCTGGACCTAGGAAACAAGGGTGTGGTTCAACTTTGTGGTTACATAGACACAAAAGAATGTGTTTGACTAAGTTGTTTCTTCTCACACCCTAATAAAGGCTCTTCAGAGTTTTTCATGAAAGTGAAAAAAATGCACTAGGTTCCTAATGGTGGTAGTGGCTGATGTTACATCCCCCTCCCTCCATTTGGAATTTATCAAGGTAGGGAAGCCAGGTAGGGAACCTTCCTTTACCAATGCACATTGGTAGTTGACCTGAAGTTTCTGTCAGCATATCCGAGTTCCTTGGATCAGGTAAATGAGAATACAGAATGTCTGAACTGGAAGAGATCTTAGACTACAGAATCTTATAGCTCGCAGGAACATTAAACCAACGACAGTTAGAATTACAAGGGATCTTGAAAATGACAATGATAGATCTAGGAAAGTCCTTAAAATATAGAACGAAAGCTCTTAATGAAACCTTAGAACAGAGAGTATTGGAGCTGGAAGAGACCTGGAAATTGTTTGTCCTTCATTCTCAAAGAAGACCATGACCTCAGGGAGGTGATGCCAAGACAAGCACATGAATTGGATTTGAGTGAGGGAGAACTAGAAAACAAATGTTGGAAATAGAAGGAGCCTCAGAGACCAGAACTGAAAGCAGCCCTAGAACGTTAGTGTCAAACTTAGACGATGGACCCCTGCAGGCTGCAGATTGACTTAGGAAACCACAAAATCACATCTATGTTGTATTTTTATTTTGTTAAACATTTCCCCAGTTTTGCAGGTATGAATTTGGCACCTCTGATTTAGAATAAAGAATTTTAGACCTGCCTGTTGTCTCCTTCAAGCTTATCGGTCCAGCCCTCTCATTTATGGATGGGGATGAATGTGGAGACTCAGGGAGGACAAGTGACTTACAGTTCCACAGTTTATTGGTAGAGTAAATCTAGACAGATGCAGTTACAAGTCTTCTTATTTCATAGAATCTGCAAATTGGAAGAGTCCATCAGAAAGCCCAAGGGTCCCTAATATTTTTTTTTTTGTATCTTAGAACCCTGTGCCAATCTGTTGAAGCCTATGAACCCTATCCTTCTCAAAATTATATTGTTAAATAATTGAAGAGAACTTAATTTCAGTAAGAGGTTAATGCATTTTCCCCCTCATCAGGTTCCTTATAGGCCCCATGTCCTGATTTATCCCAACCCTTCTCCATCTTTCATTTTACACAGGAGGCAACTGGGGAAGATGATATGGTGATTAGTCCCAACTCTTCCATATTATATTAGTCATATTATCTTGTGCCAGTTATTCCTTTCTGTGAAATTATTTCCTACCCTACTAAGTAAAGGGATGATGAGAGAAGATCTCTCAGGTCCCCTCTTGTTCCAAATGTCTATAATACTACCAAATAATCCACAGCTGTAAAACCAGCATTTTTTCCTTTTCAGGTTACCAGCATAAAAGCTAGCTCTATTAAATTTTCTGTTCTGTTGAACCACATGTATTTAAATTCTAAATACTGTGAAGGATTGGTTGATTGAACGGAAAAATACCATGCCTGTGAAAAGACCTGTTAGACTTTACGCCACCAGTTATTGTGGCGCCCCTGGCCTTGGCTTCTCCTGGCATAACTCCCCTAGGACATATTTAAAAAGCAGGAGAGTGTATCTCAAGAGCTTTCCCTCTCGATCAGTAAATTTTGCAAAACAAAAATATATTTTAAATGAGGCGACGGGGATATAATTACAAAGGGGGAGCCTGGTTGACTCCAGTTTAAACACACATCCACACAAATACAAGACAACACAACAAAAGCGAAAATCTGCATACACGTGATCTACAAACACTCAATCCCCCCTCACTCCTCCAGGAACAATAACTGTAACCACCACCACCACCCTTCACCCTAGACACAAAACCCTTTTGCTGCAAGTAGAGATTGCCTGGCACAATAGTGGGAGCCCTCGAAGACTGCAGGCTTTGAAGTGCCTGCCCAACAGAGTCTGAGGAATCCATTCATGGCGGGCAGCTATTGTCTTGGGCAGTCTGCATGTCTCCAGGGTTCCTGGGTTGGGGCTGGCCAGGAGCTGGCTACTAATGGAGATGGGGAAGCCTGTCCTCAGGAAGGGAGGAGGAGGAGAGGCTTTGGGGGAGTTTTGTTTGATTATGTTTCTCTTAAGCATTTCATAAATTGATTGATGTAAGACACCCTAACCACTCCTCGGGGAGTTGTAGGAGTTCAAGAGCCAAGAATGAAGCTATAGAATCTGATTGCCAGAAGAGGCCTTACAGATCATTTAGTTTATGGTTCAGAGATGGTGGGGATTTTTTTAATTCATTCATTTATTCTGCATAGTACATAGAGGTTAGGAGGCCTAGTCTTGACTCCTTGCTCCATCCATTACTATCTGCCTGAATGTAATCAAGTTATCACTCTTCTCTGGAACTGATTCTTCATCTGTAATTTTGCCTATGATCTTGGCCAAGTTTTTCACTTCCTGGATCTCTGTTTCCTATAAAATTTGAGCTACATCGTGCCTGAGGTCCTTTCTAGCTCATCTAAAACTTTAAGAGCCTAGATAATTATCCAAGGCACTAAGATGGTTAACAGCTTGTCTTTGGCCACACAGCTAATGACCAAGGTAGAACCTGAACCTATATCTTCCTGACTTCAACCACTATAAACTCTACTTCTCACCTGTAAAATAGTGGTCATAAGACACAATAGTACACAACAAAATTGTTATATGGGAAATACTTTGTACTTGTAACCATTAAAACATTAGGAAAATGGAAGCAATATAAATGGCAGACATGGATGAACTTTCTTTACCACTCAAACCATAGTGTTAGTCATGGAGTGGCTACCAAAGATAAATGAGATATTTTTGTTGTTCAGACATTTTTCAGTCAGGTCCAGCTCTTCATGACCCCATTTGGGATTTTTTCTTGGCAAAGATGCTGAATTGGTTTATCATTTCCTCTTCATTTTACTCATTTTACAGATGAGGAAACTGACTTGTCCAGGATCACACAGTTAGTGTCTGAAACCAGATTTGAACTCACAAAGATGAGTCTTCCTGTCTCCAGATCTGTCATTCTATCCACTTCACTACCTAATCCCCTGCCCATTAGGAATTTATAACTAATAGCTGGAGACAAAGTATGGATACATCATTATAAAATGAATGAGAGAAATAAATGAGCTTGAGGGAGGGACCGACCAATTAAGTATTATGCAAAGTAAAAAGATAGGGGATACTGCTGCTGCTGCTATCAAGGGAAGTTTCAAGAAATAAAATTTGAGTTGTACCCTTAAATCTTTTAAGGGTCAATTTTCAACAAAGGAATAGGGGACAAGTACCTGGAGTGGTAGTGCCATATTCAAAGATGGAGATCACAGAGAATGTTGCAGTGGATGAAGTAATTATTCTGACCAAATCTTTGGGCACTTAGAGAATTTTAAAGCTGGAAAGATTGAGACTAAAGAATAATAATATTATCTAAGCTCATTACCTTTAAAGTGAGGCAATTGGGGACCAGAGAGATGAAATGTCTTGTTCTAGGTCACATTGAAATAAATGAGACTAAATAATAGTATTATCTAAGCTCATCACCTTTTAAAGTGAGACAATAGGGGACCAGAGAGATGAAATGTCTTGTTCTTAGTCACACTGAAAGTTAAATGCTGAGTTGCGATGGAAACCGAGGACTCCTCAGGTCTCCCAGCTCAAGGTCTTTTCATCTTGTCAGACTGCCTTTGAATGATGTTAGGTGACTTGGGGCATGTATTACCTAGTGTGAGTTAACAGATTTTCATTTTAACAGTGCTCTTTTGATTTGATTTGGCATGCTCAAAATTCAATTGTTGGAGAGTTTCTGTGCAATGCAATGTGACCAACAATTAGGTTCAAAGCATTAGAGATATTGGCCTAATTTAGTGAGGGAATCAGTCTTCTTTGCTCAGACTCATTCACTACAAATGCCTTTTATTATTATTAGCCTGGTCAAGTTTGTGGTTTTTTTCATAAGTCTGGTTTATATCAATGAACATACATCCAAGAAGTCAGAGCAGATAGATGGTGAATTATTTAAAATGGGTATATATATATATATGTATTTATTCTTTTAATAGATACACCACTTCTATTTTCAAGGTTCAATTGTTTATATCAATGAACATACATCCTAGAAGTCAGAGCAGATAGATGGTGAATTATTTAAAATGGGTATATATATGTATTTATTCTTTTAATAGATACACCACTTCTATTTTCAAGGTTCAATTCTAAGCATGGAGGGTACACAAAGTTTAATAAAATGTACTCCCATACTCAAAGTATTTAAAGCTCAGATTCAATAATATGTAAATAAATATGAATTAGAATATGTTTTTTGTAAATAATTGCTACCTCAATTAAATAAAGTGCTCAGCTAATAGAGGCAGATCTGAGGATTTTCTAGGTAAATGAGTATGGAATTTACTATGTTAATTTGGGGTTAAAAAAGCACTGTTTTTGGTCTCACCACTAGTTGGAAATCTAAAATTTCCACATTGCTGCTTAGTCATATGTGGGTTCGAATCATTCCCCTAGAGGCAGATCATACTCAGACTCTCAGGAGATCTGAGTTCTAATCTGCAGCCCACTACTAATTACCTTTATGTTCTTGGCCAAACCAATTAACTAGTTAAGCCTCTGTTTTATCATCTATAAAATGGAGCTAATAATCCTCTCTCTGCCTGCCTCATGAAATTCTGATCATTTTGCATATGTTTTCTCATGACCTAGGATAGAATATGGAATTATAAAAAAAAATTAAGGTATTAGGCAAAATAATAATAATGTTTGTCCTTCATTTTCAAAGAAGACCCACAACATCAGGGAGATGATGCCATGACAAGTTAATGAATTGAATTTGAGTGAGGGGGACTGTGCTAAGTCATCTGCCTCACTTTCTCCTCCTGATCCATTTGGGTCCAGTGACCAAATATGAATTAAGATAACTGGAGATGGTCCTGGATGCAAGGCAATCTGGGTTAAGTGACTTGCCCAAGGTCATACAACTATTGAGTGGCAAGTATCTGAGGCTGGATTCAAACTCCTCCTAGAGTCCTCCTGACTCCAAGATCAGCACTCTATACCCTGTGCCACCTAGCTTCCCTTTTGGGTAAAAAGGTGGTAGTAGTTGAATTTTGGGAAGGACCTCAAAAGGATGGTGGATGGTATACAGATATCAATGGTTAAAAAATATCAACACCCTACTAAAGGAATTTATGACACTTAGGTGATGAAGTACCTGAACTCAGGAAGATCTAAGTTAAAATTCAGCATCAGAAATTAACTAACATTTTGACCCCTAGCAAGTCACTGCCTCAGTTTACCCATCTGTCAAATAAGCTGGAAAAGAAAATGGCAAACCACTCCAGTATCTTTCCCAAGAAAACTCCAAATAGAATCTCAATGAGCTGGCTATGACTGAACAGCAAAGCAAGGGTTTTAGATATTAGTTTAATATTGATATCCAAGTCAGGTCTGTCTAACTAGAGGGAGAGAGAGAGAGAGAGACAGACAGAGAGAGAGACAGAGAGAGAGAGTTTACTTATGCCATCAGATATATCCCTCCTCCCAAGAGGATTTGAAGTAAGGAAACTTAGACAAGAAAAATCACAATATGTTAAAAATACAGTTTAAGGGTTTTTTCAAATCATTGCTAACAAGAGTGACTTCCAGTTCTGACATTCCCCTCAAGGAATCTCCTCCCAATAATCAGTATGGTGTGATCTCTTCTGAATGGAGGTGTGTGTGTGTGTGTGTGTGTGTGTGTGTGTGTGTGTGTGTGTGTGTGTGTGTGTGTGTGTCTGTGTGTGTGTGTGTGTCTGTGTGTGTGTGTGTGTGTCTGTGTGTGTCTGTGTGTGTGTGTGTCTGTGTATGTGTGTGTGTCTGTGTCCCCTTGGGAACATGTCCTCACAAATCTCACAGTGCAGAAAGATAAACGGACATGAATGATGGGTGAGTTCATCTCAAGGGAAGAGGGAATAAAAAAGAACACAAGCCAATGGCATCTCATAGCTTTCCTGCTGTTTCTTTTCTATTTTAAGGTTGTATACTTCACAGCCACATTCCCCTTCATCATGCTTTTTGTGCTGTTATTACGTGGAGTGACCCTGCCCGGAGCTGCGGCTGGCATCAAGTTTTATCTGTATCCTGATGCCTCTCGTTTGTCAGACCCAGAGGTAAGGTACTGTCGGACCTCCCAGTGGCCTCCCTGGAGACTCAGGGGGCATAAGCAGGGGAATCAACTCTAGGGCTTTGGGGAGGAGGCGGAGTGGTCTTGGCACTTTTTTTTTCCATTACTCTCTTGGGTGCACGTAGATCACTGAATGATAATGGGTTGTGTTTTTCCACTGTGTGTCATTGAAAAGGTCATTGTTGAAAGTGTTAATGTATCTTTCCATGTGTATATCTTTTTATGTCAAAGGATTCTGAGGCTGTAGACTCTGTCCAATTATAGAATCTGGGTTAGGCTCTGGACAAGGTAAGGGAGATAACATTTTTTATGAGGATAGCTTTCCCCTCTTTCCCCCCCATTTTTCCATCCCAAGGAGAGCCATAAAAAAGGGGGACAAAGAGAGCCTTGCTTGGAGGAAAGCATGGGGGTTCATCCCATACAGGGGCCTCCAGAGGAAGATGCTGAGTGAGGTAAGGGGAACTCTGATACTCTTCAGAGTATCACATTGGAATCATAAAAGCCTTAGGATTCAGGGACCACACCTCCATGGAGACTTCCATTGCAATGATCAGATTTAGCCCTGAGTATCCTGAAAACCATTTAATCCAGTTTTGCTTCATTATACAGAAGAGGTGCCTGAGCCTCTTAGAGGTAAAATGACTTGACCATAGTCATACACTCAGGAAGTAGTGGTCAGCTTTGAGCCCAGTCTTCTAAATCACAGACTAGTCTTCCCCTCCACCCCGCTACACTTCTTCCTGTTTCCCAGAGAGAAATTCAGCCTTTTTGTTCATGTGGTTTGTTTCTGAAATGTCTCCAATAACCCAGGTCAAGTCACTCACGTCCAGTTCTGGAGTCTTATTTTTCCCCCTGTTGAAGTGATGCTTTCCAATCCTGTAGGGTTTTCTTTTGCTTTGATTTTATTTTAAGTTCAGAAAATTCAGCTTAAAAAAAGCAACTAAAGATGATAGGAAGTAGACAAAATTGGACTTAAATTTCATCTCTTTCAGAATCTTCTTTTTTCTGATCCCTACATCACTGACTTTTTTTCCCAATAAAACATCAGAAGTTTGGAAGTGCTGAATCAAATATATAATCAATGGGTTAAAGAAAATCACACATATAAGAAACGTATATAGAAGTGAATTTCCTTTACTCAGCCTGCTTCAAGTCACTCCCTCCTACCTCCCTAGTGGAAGACATCTGGGAAAGCTTGTCATTAGAAACCAGAAGGAAATAGATGGCACTGTAGGAACAGTGGTCCTGTAAAGGTATTATGATTTGGAACCCTGAGTATCTTCTGAAGACCCACATTTCATCGGATTTAGAGCAGTTCTTTCAGAATGTCAATCCCTTCTTCTCATGTTACAGAGGAGGAAACAGACTGGAGAGGGGCAGTATCTTGCTTAAAGTCATTCAAAAATAATGTCTGGAAAGGCATAAATGCATTAAGGTGCTTGCACCCTCTACTTGTTTGCCCTACTGAGAGTGAAGAGTGCTCTTGTCATCCAACTGGAGATGAGACCAAATTCCAATCTTTAGGGCCTGTTCTAAGATCAGTATTAGGGTTTTCTCTTAGTTTGGAGAAAAAAAATTGCCAAGAAAAGAGGGTGATTTGGGGGATGAGTACTGTTGGTGAAGTCATAAGTCTTCAAATATTTACCAGTCACCAGCTTGATGGGACCAAAGCTCCCTTGGGTGCCCAATATTTCTGTCTCCCCAATCCCATTGGATCCTCTCCCCTGATGACTGGGTAACTTTCCTCCTGGTCCCTTCTCCAGAGCTAGCTCCCTTGTAATGTTCTCTCTTTCCCCTTGCCCCTCTCTCCCTCCAGGTCTGGATTGATGCTGGGACCCAAATCTTCTTTTCCTATGCCATCTGCTTGGGGGCAATGATCTCACTGGGAAGCTATAACAACTACAAATACAACTGCTACAGGCAAGTCTTCCCTCCATAGGGGTGCCCGCGACTTAGCTAATCGATGATGTGTAAAGAGAAAAAAAAGAAGTAGGGACCTGGGGTTCAATCGTCCTTGAATTAACTTGCTCCATGAAATATGTGTGACTTAGGGACTGTATGCTGCTGGGATGCCTGAACAGTGGTACCAGTTTTGTGTCTGGCTTCGCAATTTTTTCCGTCCTGGGCTTCATGGCACAAGAACAAGGGGTGGACATTGCAGAAGTGGCCGAGTCAGGTATGGTGGTTTTGGTGGCAGTGATGGTGGGCACTGCCACCTAGTGTGTGAGCCGACTTCTGCAGGCATTTAGCCAGGACGGGGGCATTGGGGGGAAAGGAAAAAATCAGGTTTTCATAATGGACCCCAGAAACTTCCCCTAAGTACCAGACTCCTGCTTCAAAATGCACAAAATTTGGATAGCTGTTTGACTGATGTGGGGGCAGAAAAGGAAGGATGGTTTTTTTCTCCTCAACTCAGGGTATTGGGTCAGTCCTCGATCAGGTCAACAAGAGGTCACCCAGCTGCCCACTGGGCCTTAAAGTAAATCTATTTGGAAAATCAAAATCGGTTGCCGGTTCTGCAATTTGATTGCAACTTTCTCAGCCTCGGTTTCTGTATTTTGCACTTTGCTCTTGGCATTTTAGCTGTGAAAATCAGACCTTCTCGGGGTCACTGTCTGTCTTTGAGTCATCCCTCATGAAGTTGGTATTATTGGTGACAAGTCCATTTTGAAATGGGTTGTAAGGAGAGCATTGCCTTTGATGGGCAGGTAGAATCTTGCTTCAGGAAGGTCGTCAGCTAGCCCAGAAGGGGCATATCTCTCTGATTGCTTCTCAGCACTCATCCACCCTAGAAGTTTACTCTGCTTTTGAAAATGCTGCCTTTCTGAAGGCCCTCTAAGAGGTAGATAGATAGGGAAGGTCCTGTTGAGGTGTGTTCTGGCCAAGAGACAAATGGTTTCAAAGTGTGGTCAAGCCAGTGTTGTTGTTTGACTCTTGCAGGGTCAGTAATTGGGAGTGGGACTGGCAGCAATTTCAAAGTTTGGGATGTTCAGACTGCCATGTTATTCCACTCAACTTCTTCTCAAGTCTCTCCTTGGCATTCCTTCCTCATTCCCTCATTAGCAAAAGAAGGAAGCTGCCATGATGCATATGCATGCATTTTGTAAAATCATAGAGCTAGACAGTATAGCTCAACCTCTTCATTACACAGAGACATGTTTGAGTCTAGTAAATAATAGAGACAGGGCTTCTTACTTGCTAGTTCATGTTCTTTCTTCAATTCCATACAATCTCTCGTGTCATTTCATATGGAATATCCTGAAGTCATTAATTCCCTACGCTGAATCCTCAGGGGTGATTAAGTTTTCCCAGATGGAAAGCTCCCCATACTCTTCCACTTTGGCCAGTTTCTCCATCCCCTCTCTAATCAACTTGTATTCTACCTCCATGGTGCCATACTCTAATGAGAAGGCTATCTTGGATTTACCTCACTCCCAAAGATATGTCTGAGCATGTTAAATATCCTCATGCTTAATATTAAGTTCCATGTGCTCCTCTGACCTCTCTAAAACATCTCTAAAATTCCTTCCTGTATATTCCCCTATCGACTGTTCTAATATGAAGTTCCAAACCATCTTTACCATTAGAGAAGAAAGTCATTTTCTCATTGACCTCCTTGGTATTTTCTTGGTAAATCCAAGGCATTTCTGTTCTTTCCTGAAAGGAGGCTACATGGGTAATGAGATGAGTTGTCTACCTATCTCCTCTAAAGTGGACTTTCATTTGCTATTTGGGCCAGGCAACACTATCTGGTCCTTATCCAGAAAACTCAGTTTGAAACAATAATAGCAATGAACTGTAAGCTGGTAATATTTTCCAATTCATTTGGTTCCAAACCTTTCCATCTATTTGGTGTTAGGCCAAGAGCACATGACTGTTTAGCTACACCTAGGGAATCAGTGCAATGTCTGTCTGGATTTGTGGGCAAGAGAGATGGATATTCTCTATACTGAGGAATTAGACAAAGGTAGTTTTCTTTTACATGAGGATTTGCAAATGACATAGCATTAATTAGGTGTAACTATCATCCCAGAGAACCTGGAAAGGGTTCAGGTAGGGGTGTATATGTGTTTGACTATGTGTGTGTATGGGTAAGCACAAATATGCATATAGATAGATATGGGAGCACATGTGTATATTGTGAAGACACTGAGGTATTCCAGTACTTCCAAAGCTCTTTGAGGTCTCCAGAGTGAGTAGATCCTTCATGGCATAGCAGATATTATTTTGAGTTGTTTTGGTCAAAAGGATTCATCAGGTTTGTGGTGGTGTCCTTTCCATCCTCAGATAGACTTGGCTGGTCTTCAGATGATAGGTACAAGGCTCCATCCCTGGGTCTATGCTTCCCACTTCCATGGCAAGATGAGACACTGGCCTCGAGTGGAGGGATATATTGATGCAATGTCAGCCTGAGCACCTCTATTCCTTAGCCAAAGACTTCAAGCTATGACTTTATCATTTATTCCCCTTGGTGATTTATGAAGTGCCAACAAATGGAGTCTGATTATTTCTCTAATAAGCTTTTAACAAGCTCCGTATTGAGTCTAGTGCCTTGGAACGAGATAATTATTGAGCTGAACAGAATTCAAATGAAATGTAGCATGGAGTGCTTTATGCTCATCACGGTCTTCTGAGCTACCAGAAGGGGGGTGGGTTCCTTCACATGGACTTCTCTCTTGATAATGCAGCGTTGGCTTCTAGAGACACCAACCACTCAGAAGCTCAGGAGGCTTCTCCTAGAAAAACTGCAAAACGGAAATACAGAAACAATTGAGTTGATAATGTGCAGAGTTTGGGGTTGGGAGTGGGTCTCCTGTTTGGCATTTGTCTCATAATTGGCTTGACTTGATTACACACGTGCAATTTAATGACCACAGTTTGAATGGAAATTTAGATTTCTACTGAGGTAAGAGGCATTCCCCAAAGGCACTGAGCCCAAGAATCCAAGCATGCTGGGGTAGGAAGGGGAGGCTGGAAGGGAACTCCAAGGCCATCTAATCCAACCAACTCCTTTGAACATAGGAGGAAACTAAAGCCACAGGAGAAGGAACCAGGTCACACTGGTCTCAGGAAGAATTAAGACTTGAACCCAAACCAATTTGTTCTTTCCCCATCTGACACTGCCTCTTAATCCTCAAAATGGTCAGATCATTATATGACATGTATTTGAAGATGGAGGCCTTGATTCTTTTAATCTGCATTGAATATCTCAGTTTGGCAAGGTGTCATGGAAAGAGTCTGGAGTCAAGAATTCAACCTCTCTTACCAATCCATAAGTTGTGTGACCATGGATGAACTTCTCTGAGCCTCAGTTTTCTCAACCCTAAATGGACATAAGAACTACAGAACTTACCTCACAGGGTTGTTGTGAGGATCCCTTCACTCAAGATAACATGTCAAGTGCTTTTCAAACTCTAAAATGCTCTAGAAATTCCAGTTATGGTGACTATTCCTATTACCTTTTACTGATTTTCCAGGTGATATAACCATGTCCAGTCCTTCAAGGGTTTAACTCATGGGATCACTTCCCTTTCTCTTGATTGAAATTCTATAGGTTGAAGTGCCACAGAGCCCAATTATTCTCTCCTCTGCCTCATTTGGACCACCAACTTTCAAAATGAAAAGAAGCAATTTATTTTTCTTTTAATAGAGCAGAATCATAGGAAGGTACTATGGAAAAGGAACTGAAAAGTCACCTGGTTCATTTATATGGAAGAAGTAACTTGTCCAAGGTGACATAGCAGAGAACAGTCAAGTCTAGAACAGGACCCATCCATCACCAAATCATAGATTTAAGGCCAATCTAGTCTAATCCCCTCGTTTTCCTTTTGAGAAAACAGGACTAGGATGGCAAAATGGTCACAGTAACATAGGCAATAAGCATCCAAGGGTGGGACTTGAACCCATGTCCTCCGAGCTAACTTGTTTTTCATGTACCATATTGACTATCAACTCAGTCAGTGCCCTCTCTACTATATCATCCCTCCCCTGAGTAGGTCATATGTGCTAGTAATGTCATCTCACCCCCTCCTCTTCCTTCCCATCTAGAAGTCTTTGTCTCCCTAAAGCTCCTTCCTTAAGAAGATTGTCTTTATTCCCCTAGGAAGCCGTGCTTTCTCTTTCCAAAGAAGCCACATTTTTCTACCATTGTATAGCCTCTCAGTCTCTGTCTTTCCCATTCTTACTCTTCTAGGTGCTGATTTTCCAAAATTTTGGCTCTTTCCCCCTTCGTTTTGTTCTCCAAATGTCTGGAATTATCAGATTTTCTCCATTCATGTCTCGCTAAATTTTTTTTCTTCTCAATTGCAATTTCATTTTTCCTCTTTCTTGTTTTGACCATGCCTTTCCATTCATTTTTCTTTCTTTGTCCTTTCTTCTCCTTCCCTCTTTATCTTCCCTAACTTCCAACTTCCACACATCCCCCACTCCTAGCTCTCAGTTTGTTGCATTCCTGGACATTTGTTCTCCTTCCTTGAGCTGATCTAAGTTCATGGAAGAGAGAGGAAAACTAAGTTCACATTTCCTCAGATCCATTATCTTCCCCTCCCCATCCAGGGAAAGAAACTGCAGGAAGGAATTCCAAAAATCTTTTAAATTTTAATAACTTAAAACTGCCCTAAGACCTTTGGGTCACATTATATTTATTCTCCTCTTATAAATAAGAAAAAAAGCTTATTGTAACTGCAAAATTTCCCTTCTCCTTCCCAATCCCAAATCCTTAATGGCAGAAATGATTGCCTCAATATCCTCCTCTTCTTCCAATGGGCTAAGGAGAGAGTGACCTCTCTTGACCCTCTCATTTCACTTTCTGGTGATCTGGGTTTTATTGCTGAGCTGATCTCTCCACTTCCCACATTTGGCCCAGAGCCTAGTGTCTGAGACTGAGGCAGAGGACAGGCAGATGTGGGTGTGGCAGAGGAGACTGAAGAGAGAAACATCCGGTCACATCTGTTAGGATGTGCTAGCCCTTTGCCCAGAGGACTCAGTGGTGTGTCTTTCTGCTCTGGTGGAGAGAATGTGTGCGTGCGTGCATTTAAACCTGTACCATGATCTCTGACCCAACAGGCAGAGGGCAGGAACAATGAGACTTCTTCCCCAATAAACAAGAGCCTGTATTATCCGGAGAATGGCTCTGTTGTATTATTGTTTGCCTCTGAATATTGGGAAGTGCCCTCTCAAGATCATTTTCAGCTTTTTCTCCCCTCCTAGAAAATGAAAACCAAGAAACTCCATTTGTTAAAACAGCTTGGTTTGTCCCAGTCCAAAGAAGAACCTGCTTTGCAAAGGATCTGGGAGTCAACCTTAGAGTTTTCCTTTACAGTCTGTCCTTGAAAGCCACATTCTCCTGCAGAGCAGGTTCACTTTTTTCCAGCCCAGCCTATACCTTGGAGTGATGTGTGCTATTTTCCTTGGGTCTCATGGGGGTCTGTTGGAGACAGATGCTAAAACTGGCCTTGACTGATTTTATATCGAACTTATACTATCTGTGACTATGGCTTTGTCTGGCCTCTCTCCCCTAAGGAAGGTCCCCTGATCCTTCCCCTTGCTTATGGTTAGGAATGGCTAAACAGACCCAAATTATTTCTACCTTTTGGTATAAGTCTTGTTTTTTTCAAAAGAGCTGGTTACTGACTATTTTCCTCTCCTCTGTTCCCTTCCCATTCTCTCTTTTCTACTTCCTTAGGTCCAGGCTTGGCCTTCATTGCCTACCCGAAAGCTGTGTCATTGATGCCGCTGCCCACGTTTTGGGCCATCCTTTTTTTTATTATGCTTCTGTTGCTTGGACTGGATAGCCAGGTCAGTAAAAATGGCAGAGGGTGAGCTCTTTACTTCTGATGGGAGGTGGGAATGTTCTGACTTTGGGTACTATTTGGTGCTATCTTCCCTCCTCACTTGTACAGTTTGGGTCATCTAGAATTATAGAAACCTAAAAAGATCTTGAGTTATGGAAATTGTTGTCCACACTTTATATAGCGATCAAGATACCTTGAGTTCTCAGTCAAGTTTTTGTATTCAAAAGTTTAGCAGAGTTCAAAAGCCATTGAATGATAGTTAATTTCTTACCACACTCCAAAAGCAATTATTAAGAGAATATTAAGTCTACTTTCTCCATTTCTGCAAAAATCTTTATAAAGATAATATACAATGAAAACATCTTAATGAAATTAGGCAAAAGAAATGGGCACACTTTTGTAAATTCTGCAATGTACAATTTCTTTATAGTCATATAGTTGGCTGAAAGGTTCAGAGAAATGAGATCCCACTGTGCTTATTAATTATTGACTAAAAAAGCACTTGATTTGTTGAAGCAAAAGACCACATTTAAAGGTTCTCCTATGGATTGTTAAAATTATTCCAGATCTCTTGGGAAGATGCAATAATAAAGATCACTTTATTAATCAATTTTCTTGTCATTAACACTTAGGTTAAGTTTAATATGGAGGCATGTTTGCCAGAGACGTTTATCATCATTATGGAGGTTTTCCTGCCAGACACCAAATGGAAAAAGAAATTCCCAAAAGATAGCAGTTTTTAAAATAATCTCATTTGTAGAGGGTCTTGTGTTGGTTAGTTGAATGGAGTCCTAGACTCCTGGAGAAACTCTTAATTGAGATCCATAGTCTCTCAAAAAAAGTTCTGTCTTATTCTCTGCAGAAGAATCAATTCTGTGAAAATGATCTTGCCCAGATTATGGCATACATTTGGATGTCTATAATTACAGAGTTTATACATTGGCACATATATCTTGGACAGATAATCCAGATGAAAAATTAACTGGATACAGAAGTGAGTCGGAGAAGGAATAAGTAACTGCCCAGAACTTTTAATAACATCTTTCGGGAAGATAAGATTCTTCCTGTGATGTTGTAATCATCAGTTGTATCCTATATTTAGACCCAAAAAGGATCTCAATGATTAGGCCAAGCTTTTGATTTTATAACTGAGACCCTGAGAATTTAAGGGACTTATCCAGGTCATACTGGCAGAAAGAAACAAGAGGTGGAATTTGAATCAAGGTGGTTTGACTCCAAATTCATCCTCCTTTTTACTGGAATCAGACATTCTTTCACCCCGGAAATGTACAATTAGAAAAGATAGTATGATAGATATAGATCCAAAGCAAGGAGTAATACATAAGTAGCAGAGCTATTCTCCTGGTCTTCACATAATAGAAGAAACCTAGAATACTGGGTGGGACCAATGGGGAGGAAATCTTTTCTCAAGGAAAAGCGAAAAGGATCAGACCATTAGAGGAAGAGTTGAGGTAGAAGTGATCACAGATCATAGTTTTAGATAGAAACTGAAAGAGATAGCAGAGGCCATTTAACCCATCCTCTTTTATTTTATAAATAAGGAAGATGAACCCTGGAAATTAAGAACTTTGCCCAAGGTCACACAGGTTGAATCAAATTGTTCAAATCAGGATTTAAACAGTGGTTCTCCAGTCACTACTCTCAGTATTCATTTCAATGCTCTTTGAAATGTATTTAAACAAGGTGGGAAGGAGCTGGTTTATACCTCTTTAAAACTAGGCAGAATTTAATAAAACAACAACAGTAATACTAATAACTCAAATTTATGTAGTGTCAGGCACTACTTTACAAAATATTATCATATTTGTTCCTTACAATAACCCTGAGAGGTAGGTGGTGTTGTTTATATTGCAGATGTGTAAACTGAGGCAAACAGAAGTTTAAGTGACTTGCCCAGAGTTACACAGTAAATGTCTAAGATTGGATTTAAAATTGTCTTCCTGGCTCCAGGTCCAAGGTTTATCCAATGTTTGTATTTTAATTGAGATATTATGATAGTGGCTTATTGTCCATCCTTGGGAAAGGACTTGCCATAATAAAAGTAGTTATAGAAATTGGTCTACATGGATTTCAAAAAAGGCTAGAACTAGAAGAGACTTGGAGACTCATCTGGTACTGACTCAAAGAGAAGTGAATGGTATGTTAAGTCTTAATATGCTATAATACCTGTTCTAGGGTTCCTAATCTCCAGTGAGCTTGCCATTGCATTCCCCTCATTTGCATCAACATATGCATTGGAATGGAAGAGGCATAGATGCAGATAGGAGAACTAGTTAAGAAGCCCAGCAATCCAGGAATGGGCTAATTCCTGAATGAAGTGACTGACTTTGGGAATAGAAGGGAAGGACTATCTAAAAGACACATAGTAAAGGAAGAATAACCAGGATTTATTGACTAAATAACATTATCAATAGAGAAGGAAGAACCGAAATTGATTCCAAAGAGTAAGAGAACAGGTCAGAGAAATGGAGAGAGTCAAAGAACTGATGAAATGAAGTCATTTGATCCAATCCCTCACTTTATTTTATTTTATAAATGAACAATTTTATTTTTAAAATTAAATTTATTTTACTCTTTAAATGAAGTTGTTTTTAAAAATTAATTTTACTTTTTAAACAAGTCTGCTTTTAAAATTTTATTTTTATTTTTTAAATTAGCATCAATATTTTCTCCCTGACTTCTCTCTTCCTCATGAAAGAAAAAAATAAAGCTAAATCTTTATAACAAATAAGCATAATCAAACAAAACCAGTTCCCACATTGACTATTTCCAAAAATGGTCAGTATTTTGAGTCCAGCACTACTTGTCAGGAAGTTTCATCACTGATCCTCTGGAATAAGGGTTTGTCATTTGATTGACTATAAAGTCTTTCAAAGTTCTTTTATCTTTATGGTTTTTCACATTTTTTTTCCTCAGTTCTTTTCACTTCACTTTACACAGTTTAGACAAGTCTTCTCAGGTTATTCTGATACAATATATCTCATCAGTTCTTTTTTAAAATTGTCTGTAGTTATTTTTTGTTATTTTATTATATTTTTTTCCAATTACATGCAAAGATAGTTTCCAACATTCATCTTTTTGTAAACTTTTGAATTATACATTTTTCTACCACTCTCTCCCCTCTCCACTCCCCATGGCAGCTAGTAATTTGATAGATGTTGTACATGTAAAATCATTTTTAACATATTTCCACATTAGTTATGTCATGAAAGAATCAGAACTAAAGGGGAGAAAGAAAAAAACAAAAAATAAGTTTTAAAAAGTGAACATGGTATGCTTTGGTTTGAATTCAGATGGCATTTTTCCATCACAAATCTTTCAGGATTGTTCTTGAACTCCTGAAAATAGTTGAATCCATCATACTGATGATCTCTCAATGTTGTTATTAATGTATGCAATGTTCTCCTGGTTCTGCTTACTTCATCACTTCATCTGTTCGTGCAGTCCTTCCCATACTTTTCTGAAGTCTGCTCACTCATGATGATTTCTTACAGAATAATAGTATTCTATAACATTCACATACCTTAATTTCTTTAGCCATTTCCCTACTCATAAGCATCCCCTCAATTTCTAATTTTTTGCTACTACAAAAGAACTACTATAAATATTTTTGTATGGGTCTTTCCCCCTTTAAAAATCATCTTTTTGGAGTATAGACCCAGTCGTGGTATTACTGGATAAAAGGGTATACATAGTTTTATTGCCCATTGGACAAAATTCCAAATTGATCTCCAGAATAATTGGATCAGTTTACAACTCCACCAACAATGCTTTAATGTTCCAATTTTCTCATCTCCTCTACAACATTTGTCATTTTCCTATTTTGTCATTTTAGCCAATCTGATAGTTGTGAGATGATAACTCAAAGTCATTTTAATTTGCATTTCTCTGATCAATAATGATTCAGAGCATTTTTTTCATATGACTATAGATGGCTTTAATTTCTTCATCTAAAAAGCATGATCATCTATCAGTTGGAGAATAATTTGTACCCATAAATTTGACTCCATTCTCTATGTATTTTAGAATTGTCTTTTAGTATAAACACTGAAAATTATTTCCCAACTTGCTGTTTTCCTTCTAATCTTGGGTGCATTGGTTTTATTTGTACAAAACCTTAATTTAATGAAATTAAAACTATAATGTTCTCTTTATCTTTAGTCATAAACTCCTCCCTTCTCTTTAGATCTGACAGGTAAACTTTTCCTTGTTTTCCTAAATGGTTTATGGTCTTTATGTCTATACCTGCACCCGTTTCAATCTTATCTTGGTATAGAGTGTGAGATGTTGGTCTATGCCTACTTTCTGCCATATTTGTTTCCCCAGCAGGTTTTTGTCAAATAGTGAGTTCTTATCCCAGAAACTGGAGTTTGGGGGTTTATTAAATAGATTACTATATTCATTTATTACTGTTTGTTTTGTAACTAATTGATTCCACTGATACACCACTCTTATTTCTCAGTCAGTACCAGACAGTTTTAATGACTGTTATTTTCTAATACAGTTTTAAATTGGGTACAGCTAGGCCTTTGCATTTTTTCATTAATTCCCTTGATATTCTTGACCTTTTGTTCTTCCAGATGAATTTTGTTACTATTTTTCCTAGCTCTGTAATTTTTTTTTTGATATTTGATTGGTATGACACTGAATAAGTAATTTAACTTAGGGAGAATTGTCATTTTTATTATATTAGCTTAGCCTATCAATGAATAATTGACATTTCCCCAATTATTTAGACCTGATTTTATTTCTGTGAAAAGTGTTTTGTAATTGTGTTCATATAATTCCTGAGTTTGTCTTGACAGGTAGATTCCCAAGTATTTTATGTTGTCTACAGTTACTTTAAATGGAATTTCTCTACCTCTTGCTGCCTTGTCATTTTGTACAGCATAAGGGACCATTAGAGTATACCATATATACCAATCTATACCAACATACCATTATATTCATATACCATAGTTCAACTATTCCCCAATTGTTGATTATCCCTTCAGTTTTCATTTTTTTGCCACTATAAAAAAGCTTCTATAAATATTTTTATACATTTGATTCTCTTCTTTTTCAGTTGATCTCTTTGAGAATAAAGGTCTGGTAGTGAGTGGTATCTCTGGTCAGTGGATGTGTTTAGTGTCACAATGTTATAGGCATAGTTCCAAATTGTTTTCCAGAATAGTTGCCTCAGCTCCACCAACAAACCATGCTAATGTCCCTGTCTCATTTTATAATGAGCAAACTGAAGCCTGTTGTTATTGAGTCTTTTCAGTTATGTCTGACTCTTTGTGACCCCATTGGAGCTTTTTTTTGGCAAAGATACTGGGGTGATTTGCCATTTCCTTCTCCAGCTCATTTTACAGATGAGGAAACTGAAAAATTGAAAAAAGATTAAGTGACTTGCCCAGGGTCACACAGCTAGTACGTTTCTGAGGCCAAATTTGAATTCATGAAAATGAGTCTTCCCGACTCTAGGTCAGGTTCTCTATTCATCGTGTCACCTAGCTTTCCTATAACTGTGACCCAGAGAATTTAAAAGACTTGCTCAGAGCCACTCAGCAGAAACTGGCAAAAAGGGGTCTAACATGATTTGAGTTTATAGATAGTGGGGAAGTAGAAAAGGCCAGTTTGTCATTGGAGATCCTAGGGTCTTGTCAAGTGCCAGAACAACAGATGGAGAAGTGGGAGTTAAGAAATGACCCTCATAACTAGGAGGAAGGGTTGAGGGTGAGGCAATCAGAGATCCAAGAACTTAGTTTTGAGAGGAGAGTGGGAGAAAGTGGGAGAAAGAAGAAGAGCCAGCAGCTAAAGAAAAGCTGGTGAAATAGGAGAAACAAGAAAATCCAGCTTCTCAGAATCCAAGGCAGGAGAGAGTGCAGTAAGTAGGAGATGATGACAAAGCCGTTTTCAAACTTAAGAGAGGTCTTAAAGGGATTGGGGTGGTGATGAATTTGGCTAAGGAAGAGCTGGATTAATACAAAAGGCAAAACTCAAAACATTTGTGGAACTCTGCAGAGGGAAACACCCTGGCTCCAGGTAGATTAGGCTGTCGTGGATCCTAAGCCATATTTGTCATCAGAGTGTTAGGATATAAAAATTTCTTCCAAGGATAGTTGACTTCTTGAAAATCCAAAATTTTCCATTTCAGGTTCTTAACCATCATTCTGTAAATGTTTGTGGGAGCCTTCTGTTAGAATTAAGCCCTCCAAGGCACTTTTCCAAGCAACTTGGAGAATTCTAGACTATTAGAGTCATAGGGGGTTCTTAGAAGACAGAGCTGTTCAAACTTGAAAGGGCAGTGGAACCCTGAGTATTAGGGCTCAAAGGAACTTAGATTGTAGAATGTCTGGAAATGGAAGAAACTTTAGGACTCAATGTTAGCACATAGATTATTGGAGTTGAAAGAAGCTTTTGCTGTTGTTTAGTCATTTTGGTTGTGTCCAACTCTTCAATTACCCCATTTGGTGTTTTCTTGACAAGGACACTGGAGTGGTTTGCCATTTCCTTCTTCAGTTCATTTTATAGTTGAGGAAACTGAGGCAAATAGGGATATGACTTGTTCTGGGTCACACAGCTAGTATCTGAGTTCATATTTGAACTCAGATCTTTCTGACTTTCAGGCCAGGCACTTTATCCATGGTGCTACTTTGCTGCCTAAAAAGGGATTTAGAACCCAAAATGGCAATCTTATATCTCAGAACTATTCTTGATCTATTCACTATCTACTATTTATGTAATGCTGATTAATTCATTTGTTATTACTACCATTTAGTCAAACTCTCTGAGCCTCAGTTTGTTCAATAATAAAATAAAGATAATATATAACATGTCCTCCATGTTCATGTGAACTGTTCAACTCATTAATATTCATCCTGCAGTTCTCCACAAAAGGAACTTTCAGTTTTTTTCCAAATTGAATTTTGAGACGTCCAGTCTGAACCTTCACAGCTAACCCCTTATGCAAATGAGGAAGCCTTCAGTATCATGGAAATTGCTTCTCTTTGTAGAAGTCAATTTTCATTAATTGGTGTTCCTTGCATTTTTGGAGTTGGGTCAAGCATGAAAGGGAGTCAAGACCAAACAGGCTCCAGGAGAGTGTTAAGATGTCGGTTTGAGAACAAGCAAACAAACAAAAAAATAAGCACCCATTAGAAATCAATGTACCAGAGGCATTTTTTATGGGTGCCAAAAGGCTTAGGAGAATTATCAGTGGCCACAAAGTAAACATCCTCTTCTGTGCTTTCTGAGTTGAGCATTGCCTCATCAAATTGGGCTAGCCATGTTAGGCACAGTGAATGCATGTGCTCCAAAGTGACATTTAAAACCAATTTAGGGAAACATTGAATGTTAGAGCTGGGTGGGAATTTTAGAACTTGAAATTGCAAATTGGAGGATACTTAGAACATAGTATGAGAATGAGGGATGTTAGAACCAAGAGAATAGTACTCATAGTATAGAATATTGAAAGTGATAGGGGTTCTCATATATTCTAGATAAGGGGACTTGTAACCCATAGATACAGGGCAAGTGACTAAAGGAAGCTGATGGCAGGGTCAGAACTCGATATCCTCATTCCTAGACCAGTGGGGGTTTTTTGCCCTTTTACACTAGGAATTTAAACACTCTGGTTTTTTATGCTTTGTTATTGACTCAACTAATCTACTAACTCTTCATTTTTGAAGGCAATTTGTTAGCTTCACCATAAATAGTTTTAGTGATTTCTCCTTTTCATGAACCTAAAAAAATTCTTGTCTGCCCAGTTTTCCACTAAACCTTTGAAGGGTCCAAGTTCCATTTGCAGACTATAATCACTTCTCTTCAAATATAAATATTTATATAACTCCTTCTCTGCACTTTACAAATATTATTTCATTGGGTCCTCAAAATAATCCTATGAGATAGGGGCTATTATTATCTCCATTTTAAAGTTGAGGAAACTAAGGTAAGTCACTGAGATTGGATTTGAACTCATTTAAACTTCCTCATTCCAAATGCAGTGCTTTATCCACTGAACCACCTAGATTCATGGCTGAAAAATGATAGGAACCCCTGAGAACTGCTATAAGAAAAAGCTTTATGGGGCAGCTAGGTGGCACAGTGGATAAAGCACCGGCCCTGGAGTCAGGAGTACCTGGGTTCAAATCCTGTCACAGACACTTAATAATTACCTAGCTGTGTGGCCTTGGGCAAGCCACTTAACCCCTTTTGCCTTGCAAAAACAAAAAAGAAAAAGCTTTATGCTTATGGCTTGTCAGATCAAAGAACAGAAAAAGTTTTTTTTCCCCTTCCCTACACATCATTGGTTCAGTGCTATTCTGCTATCTGTTTAGGAGAAAGGCTGTGCCCAATGATAGAAAAGCTTTGGTTGGGAGCTAGAAGACTTGAGTTCTAGTCCTGCCTTTGTCCCTTACTATCACTTTTAATCTTCAGTAAGTCCCTTAACCACTCTGGGTCTCAGATGGCCCCTTGATAAAATATGTTGTTTGATGAGGTAGATAGCAGTCCTGGACTTGGAATTAGGAAGATCTAGGTTTCAAATCCCACTTCAGACCCTGCACAGCACACATTGCTTCCTTTGGCCTTGATACCATGTCTATAAAATGGGGAAGGGTGGTTGAACTAAATGACTTCTGAGATAGGTTCCAGTTCTAAATCTATGATAATCTAATCCAACCAAGCTTCAAGGCGATGTAAAGAAATTTTCCTGGGGGCTTTAATACTCACTCATTAAAATCACATCTTCCTTTACCTTGTCTGTAATATTCCCATATTGAGCAAAGCTAAAACCCATATTGATCAGCCCAACTATGGAAGCATTGCGTGTTAAAGCTGGAAGGGACCTGAGAAAGCATTTGGCCCAATATCCACATTTTACAGATAAAATCCAGTTAAAATCCAGAACAGGGGAGTGATTTGACCAAAGTCACAGGGCTAGTCAGTGGGGCAGGGGAAGAGAGGGAATGATTACTTTCTTTTTTTGTTTTAGGTTTTTTGGGTTTTTTTTTTTTTTGCAAGGCAATGGGCTTAAGTGACTTGCCCAAGGCCACACAGCTAGGTAATTATTGAGTGTCTGAGGTCAAATTTGAATTCAGGTACTCCTGACTCCAGGGCCCATGCTCTATCTACTGTGCCACCTAGCCAACCCAAGTGATTATTTTCAAATCCTAGATAAGGATATTTTCTTTTTTGTATGGAGAGAGAGAGAGAGAGAGAGAGAGAGAGAGAGAGAGAGAGAGAGAGAGAGAGAGAGAGAACAAGCACTATTTTCATCCCATAAATAACCTTTAGATGATAATATTTCTGTATTTCTGACATGGAATTTCTCAGTTATCTGAAGCTTGCAAAGCATGAAATCATTTTTCTCTTTCATAGAAAAACAGATTCCAAATTAAATAGCATGTGTGTATTACAGTTTTAAAAGAAATGAATTACAATTAAATGATTGATAAACTAAGTTCATAGAAAATCAGGCCTGGATGAGATCTTAGAGATGTTTTAATACAACCCTCTCTGCCTCTCCCTTCTTTCCCTCCAGGGGGAACCCTGGTCACCATTTTATATATGTTGTGAATTTATATATGTTGTAAATTAGAATCTAAACTCCTGCCTTCCACTTTAGTATAGTTTCTGACACATAGTAAGTATTTAATAATAAGTGCTCTTTCAACCATCCATCCATCCATCCATCCATCCATCCATCCATCCATTCATGCATTGGCTCCTTTCCCCATTTTACAAAGGAGATAGAAGTGGTGGAGTAATTTGCCCAAGACTGGACAAGCCTTTGGCAGAGCTGGATTAGAACCTACTAGATTGTAGCCCAAACTAGTCTCTTACCACTACACTGGGTTGGCTGGGGATTAGCCTGGATATGGGGAGAGGGAAGAGTTTGTATTGAAATTACGTTGAAGAAGACCATTGAGGGACAACTGAAACTCAGTCCTATACATTTTTTGTCACTTTTCTTTTCCTTCTAGTTTGTTGAAGTTGAAGGACTGATCACATCATTGGTTGATCTGTACCCATCCTTCCTAAGGAAGGGTTACCGACGGGAAATCTTCATTGGTTTAGTGTGTATCCTTAGCTACTTTCTGGGCCTTACTATGGTGACTGAAGTAAGTACTTTTGCATACCAACTGCTGTTTTGTTCTTCCAGTCTTCAGTGGATACATATTCTATTTCTGTTAATATCAAAAGCTGTTTAGTTCCTGTAGTCTGGTATTAAAGCCTTGTCTCCTTGGAGGTGGGAAACTAGCCAGCTGGATAACTACTGTTGGTCTTTGGGAGCCAAGTGAGATAATGAACAAAAAACACTATATAAATATAATTTGCTATTTTAACTATGGTCACAGCATGCTACAAGCTGCTATTATAATTCACTAAAATGACTCAAAGTCCCTAATACAGGGTCCTCTGGTTGGATTTTTTTTCTCCCTCTTATTTTCTCCCTAAATACCAGTCATATTTTCAAACGTAAAATATATTTGGTTTCTATTTGAATTGGGGATGTATGAAGGTAGAAATGTATCCTATGGGTAGAATTTTGTAAAGTGATTAAAAATTTCTTTGATCAAAATGAGGGCTATCAAAAGTTATTTTTAAAAAATCAAAGTTGAAATAATCCTTTGGGGCTTCTGTTGTTGACTTCCATCAATTATAAATATCTCACTTAGGATTAAAGCCTCCTAAAGAGCCCATAAAAGGCCCACAAAGTGTCATTTTTCACCAAGAGGGGTCATCATATGAATGTTTCTTCTGTCCCTTTTAGCTATGTGATGAAATCTTATATCTCCTGTTGAAATTTAATTTTTAAATAATTTCCCCCAAAATAAATTGTGCACAGTTGATTATATCATTAAATATTTATTCAATGATTTAAATCCTCCCTTAAAAGTGAAGGATGGGATATATCAAGAGGGAACTTGAAATAGAGACCTTAGGCAGACTCTGCTTTGGAGACATCCTTTCCTTGAATGCTTATCTTAGAGTCACCATAAGCAAAGTCAGACCCCAATTGCAGACATTGGTGAAAGTGACCTTAGCCTTTTTGGAAAATGGCAGAAGCCATTGAATGAATGACAATGTGGTGAAATACAATATATAGATCCATATTATAGAATGTCAAATGAGTCTAGTGCTCGAGTTGAAAGGGAATTCATCCTGTATCCATCTATCTGTCTAAATGTCTCTACTCAACTTTTCTACATTTTTATCTTGGATTATCACAATCTAACTTTTATTTTCCTTTTCTTCCTTTTCCACCTTTTTTCCTTTCCTCTCAACTATGTTGCTATCAATTTATTTCCATTTTTTTAAAATCCACTTTTCTTCTACTTCAAACTGCTAAACAGCAATGTTTTCAATAAAAGCTAAGACAGGAGAAATGAAAAATCCATGTAGAGAGCAGATCATCTCTGGTCTGAGCTAATGGTTGACTTCTTGCCCTATGAATTTCTCTGCTTCAGGACTTTCATAAAGCAATTTAATTACATCCACAAATTGCTTCAAATCCCCCAATGAACATTTTTAAAAATGGGATAGGGAGATATTTCTCCTAAGCTTCCTCTGAAAAACATACATCATCTGAGCAGCTTAATTTTAGCTCTAGTTTGTATATGAAAATTTTTTGATTTGCATTCGGGAAGTTTGATCTGAGGATTTTGTTATAGAAAGAAAAATTGTTTTGGACATCATTTCAGCCTTTGACATTGCAAAGGTCTGTTAATCGTCTCTATAATCGGTTTTGCTTCTATAGGAGAGGGCGAGTTGGCATTGAACTAACCATTTCTCCTTTTGCCCAGAAAGTTCACATCCTTTGTGATTTCTTCACAGGGTGGCATGTATGTGTTTCAACTCTTTGACTACTATGCAGCTAGCGGTGTATGCCTCTTGTGGGTTGCATTCTTTGAATGTATTGCTATTTCCTGGGTATTTGGTGAGTATGGAACCTTAATTGTTGTTTAAATGTTCTTAAATGTCCTAGTGGGCAGGTCAAGGGAAAGAATTCGTTCATGGTATAATGAAAATCTTCAGAACTCAAGAATTCAACCTGGTGTCTGCTCAATATTAGCAACCACCACAAAATATTTCAGGATGTCATAGTATTTTTTAGCTCATTGCTCTTGGGTACTTGTGACTCTTAGCAATCCTATCAGGAATTGAAATTTTGGGGTGAAGGGTCCAAACCACTTTCTTACCATTCCTTGATTATTTGAGAGACTATGTAAGAAACAACTGAGGCAAAAATTTAATTGTCTTATATGTAATGGGATGAGAGCTGATTAGAAAATGGAATGAGCCTGTTTATATTTTACAGAAAGACTGGAAGACTAACCCCTTCTATGTAGTCACATACTTCTTCACATGATGTCACCATTTTCCAAAATGTTGCTCACAGTCCTCTTGGGATAATGATATTCATAAGAATATAGACCTATCCCAGCAGCCTTCAATTCCATGTATCTATGAGTCAGAACCAGACTAATGTTTTATGGCTGTTGATGTTCAATCATATGCTTTCTTCCTTCCATAACTTATGAGTATAGTAGACTTTGCTTTAATAAATGAGCAAGAAAACTAATTCCTTATTGTCTAAGGTTATTTTAATTATTGTTCAGTTGTTTAATTTTTTTTTTTGGCAAGGCAGTGGGGTTAAGTGAATTGCCCAAGGTCACACAGCTAGGTAATTATTTGAACTTAGGTCCTTCTGACTCCAGGTCCAGGGCTCTATCCACTGTGCCACCTACATGCCCTCAATTGTTCTTTTGGGTCTGACTCTTCATGATCCCAGTTGGAGTTTTCTTGGCAAAGATACTGGAGTGATTTGTCAATTTTTTTCTCCAGCTCATTTCATAGATGAGTAAACTGAGGCAAACAGGGTGAAGTGACTTGTCCAGGGTCACACAGTTCATAAGTGTCTGAGGTCAGGTTTGAACTCAGGAAGATGACTTCCTGACTCCAGATCTGGAGGTATATCTACTGTATATCTAGCTGCCTTTTATATAACTTACCTTTATTTACCAGATGGATTTCTCCCCTATTAAAGTATAAGTTCTTTGAAGACAAGGCCTACTTCTGCCTTCTCTTGTGTCCTTGGGATCTAGCAGTGTTTAATACTTCTGAATAAATGCCTGTTGATTGATTGACTGACAATGTGTCTCTTCTAGGCTCTGATCGTCTTTATGATTGCATTGAGGAGATGATTGGCTATAGACCCAGCCCCTGGATGAAATGGAGCTGGTGTGCCATCACACCAATTCTTTGCATTGTAAGTTGAAAGCTTCCAAACCAGTAATATCCCTTTCTCCAAACATTTTGACTGTGTTGCCTGAGGTTCTGGTAGTAATTTTTAAGAAGTTTGCCTTGCTTTAAGTCACCAGGTTCCCCTCTGCTATGTTTAAAAATGACATTTAATAAAAAGAATACATGTCTTTGTATCAGTTTAAGATTTGCAGAGTTTTTGCATTGATTATCTCAGTTGATCCTCACAACCACTTTGGTGGAGTAGGTCTTATTATCCTCATGCTTCAGATCAGACAAACTGAGGCAGAGGTTAAATGACTTTCCCAGGGTCACAGAACTAGTAAGTAACTGAGGCAATTTTAACTTGAGTGTTTGAGCTAGAATGGAAAAGAAGAGAAAGACAGAAAGGAAGATAGAAAGAGAAAAAAAAAGGAAGGAAGGAAGGAGGGAAGGAAAGGGGGAGAGAGAGAAGGAAGGTGAAAGGAAGAAAGGGAAATAGAAAGGAAAGAAGGAGAAAGGAAAGGAGGGAGGAAGGGAGGAAGCTAACTAGCTCTCCATCTACTACAACACCCACTTTACCTTAGTTATTTTTTTTTTAGATTTTTCAAGGCAATGGGGTTAAGTGGCTTGCCCAAGGCCACACAGCTAGGCAATTATTTTAGTGTCTGAGGTCAGATTTGAACCCAGGTACTTCAGGGCCAGTGCTCTATTCACTGCACCACCTAGCTGCCCCACTTTACCTTAGTTATTAGAGGTCTCAGTTCTAGACCTTGCTCTGATGTGAGTCTCCTACCCTAATGGGATTAGGTATAATACCATCTCTTCATATCCGGACTTTAGTACTTTTAAAGTGAGGCCCATAGAAAGAGAAGCAAGTGGGGACAGCTAGGTGGTGCAGTGGGTAGAGCACCAGACCTAGAGTCAGGAGGACCTGAGTTCAAATCTAGTCATAGACACTTAATAATTGCCTAGCTGTGTGACCTTGGGCAATTCACTTAACCCCCACTGTCTTATAAAAATTTTAAAGAGAGAGAGAGAGAGAGAGAGAGAGAGAGAGAGAGAGAGAGAGAGAGAGAGAGAGAGAGAGAGAGAGAGAAGCAAGCTATCTTTGCCAACCATCTTGAATAGGCAAATGTGTATTCAGGTAAATATTGCTCTGCAGTGTTTGTGGCCCTTTCTTCTTAGTCACCTGTGGAGTTCTTCAGAGTCCCAAGCCAGCAGGGACTCAAATCAAATGTTGGCTTCATCTTAACACTGGAAACAAACTTGGTTTTGAAAATATTGGTAAGGGAAGCAAACATTTGCTCTCCAGTTCTCTGTTCCCATTTACTGAAATTTTCATTTCATGGAGAAAAGACAGCCAAAGAGATAAGATGTCGGGAAATTAGCAGCCAGCTATTACATTGTTCCCTCTGTGACTAGGTGTTCTCTACTTTCTAAAGACCAAATACAAGACAAAAATTATGACTGTAAGGAAACCTCTGGATACCAGTCAACCCTTCACACCCTGATCTTAGAGTTAGAGGTGAACCTTAGGCTCCAAGGTCCAGTCAACCTGGCCTTTGTATTCCCTATATACAATACTTTTATCCCCATCTCTAGGGGTTTTGCCTCATCTCTCCCCTAAGCCTAGAATATACTCCTTCCTTAAAATCCTTAGTCATTTAAGTGATGCAATGGGTCAAAGGCTGGGCTCAGTGTCAGGAAGACCCTGAATTTAAATCTGGTCTCAGATATTTTCCAGCTCTATGATCTTGGGTAAGGTACTACACCTCAGTTTCTTCAACTCTATATATAGGGGAGTGAAAATAATAGTCCCTATTTCTCAAGGTTGTTGTCAAGGTCAAAGGAGTTAATGTTTATAAATCACTTAGTACAGTTGTCTGACATGATGATAAGTAAATTCTGGTTCCCCCTTATCCCTTCTTCCCTTTTGCCCCTTTACATTCCCTAGTTGCTTAGGATCAAGAGATGATATTGCTAGAACAATACATCAAAAGCTTTCTAGTTTCATCTAGAAAGTTTCATCTCATTTTACAGATTAGATCATTGAGGTTCAAGGAGGGTAAGTAACTTCCCCATGGTCAAGCTGGTAGTAAATGGCAAAGTGGATTTGAACCCAGCCTATCAAATTCCAATCAATTTTTTTTCCATTTTATATCTTCTAAATTATTCAAGTGTCATTTTTCCCATAAAATTTGTTCTGATTCCCAACAGAGATGCTAGTGACTGCCTCACCAAAACCACCTCATACTATGTGGATTTTCTGTGTATCTAAAAATGTACACTTTTTTTTCCAGTAGAAAATCATCATTAAAGTTATTTCTAGCTCTGGTTTGTCATATATCTGTCAATACTTTGATCCTTAAAGTAAACTTTTTTACCCCCTTTTTAATGCAATGAACACTTCTGGGTATCTGGTGAAACTAGGGATCTTTTCTCAAAATAAAAGTTTTCAATACACAATATCAAATACACAGATTACCCAGGAAACTAATTATATTGAGATACAGTTATCAAGATATTAAAAAACTAAAAACCTCTCAGATAAGACTTGTCTTAAATGATGTTTTGTGTCATTGGTGATGGCTCTCTCTCTACAGTACACCTTGCATTCTCTTTCCAAGAAACTGGAAGCTTTAAATCAATCAACCAAGATAAGAACTGCTGTGGCCAAAAGAATTTTTAAAGTCCATGCTAAGTTTGTGACCTTCTGAATTCTCCCATGAGAGACAGATATACATTTCATCACCAAGCCTATACTTGAAGACTTTCTAGTTGAATAGATTAAGGAATATTTGTGACCTACTGGAATTTCCTTCAAGAAACTGAGATCATCTCCAGGATTTAACCAAACATGACAGGATTGAGCCTTTAAGAAACCTATAGGGAAGAGCATTTGTTGGTTTAGAATAGTGACTACTAACTTTGGGTCCATTTAATCTGAGACCCATTCTGTAGAAGGGTCTCCAGTGCTCACTTTTCTCTGATCCTTGAAATACAATTGGTTAAGAAAATTTTATGTTTAGTTTGATGCTTTACAATGGTTTAATGATGCTCTTATCATTAGATCTTCTTTCATATTTTCTCCTGGCAGGGGTTGGGGCTCAGAATCAGAAAGACAAGTTCAAACCCCATTCCTGTCATGTAGTATCCGGATGGTCCTGGTCAAATCTATCTCATTTCTTTTGGCCACAGTTTGATTATCAAGCATTAGAGGAGTCTGGTAGAAGAATTTTCTTCATCTGAGAGTTCCCAATACTAATGAAATCACTGATCTAGTTTTTGGGTTTTTTTAAAGCTTTGTTTTGAAACACTAACAAAGCTACTAATAATTCTTTCAGTGTTGGCCTTTACCATACACATAAGGAGAGCTCAGAATTTGGGGCATTAGATTAAATGATCATTACGAAATATCACCTTCAGGCAAGTCACTTTATCTCTGATTCAGTTTCTTCCTCTGTCAAATGAAGAGATTGAACTTGATGTTTCTGGAGGTCTTTTCAGAAACAATAATGATAGCCATGCTGCTTTCAAGTTTGCTAATTGCTTTACAGCTACTATCTCATTTAATCCTTACAACAACTTTGAGAGATGGGTGTTTTTATTATGACCATTTTATACATGATAAAACTGAGGCAAACAGATCAAGACTTGCCCAGGGTCACATAACGGGTATTTATGAGAAAGGATTTGAACTCAGATCTTTCTGACTCTGGGTCTTTCACTCTATACGCTATGTCACAAAATTAACAGGAATTAATTGAAATTCAATAAGTCACTTGGTCAAATGGAGACAAGTTTAATTAACTGAATCCTTGAATGCTTTCTGTCCTCCCATCTGCTCATGGCCCTTTAAATCCTTCAGTAGTGGAGATGGGTTGGCATTGAATTATTTATATTTCTAACATTAGATCTCTTGGTAGCCAGGAATATAGTGTTCTAGCTTTCTAGTCAAATATGCCATCTTGACCTGAGCCAAATACATCATATTCTCACCCTCTGAATGATCTAGACTCTATGTATCTGATTCAAAAGTTATTCCTAGAGTCCTGATGAAGTAGAATACTAATCTTGGGTTTCCCTCTACTGAGCAGGACCTAGGAATATCAGAAGTTAGTGAGGACTTGAGTTATTCATCTATCCAATGAGAGAGCATGTCCCTTCTAAATTTATTTATTAGCTGTAAACACTTCCCACTGTGTATCTTCCCCTCATCTCTCCTTAAGGAATTTAAGAAGAAGAAGGGGAAAAAACTCAAGTATTTCTATCACAAAAGTACTGTCCCCATCTATTCACATATCTTCCACCTTCTATTTTTCCTGTATTTTGTCAACTTTTTAAAAAATTTATTTTAACCTGATTTCATCTGAGGATTAGAGGGGGAAAGGAGCCCAAGATTTATTTGAGATTTACTCTAAGTCTAACCACCTTTCTCCTCAACCAGGGTCAACCAGAAGCCCTATCCTTAAAAGTCAGGAATGACCCTGGACCAAGCATTCTCTAAGAATAAATAGCTACCCCGAGACAATCTTGTGATAATCAAGGATCTGGCATCCAAGGAGAACTTATTTTTTAAAATATTTTGGTATTTTTTCAGTATAATTGGTTTTCTTGTGAAATCATCTGTATTGTATTTTATGTATTTAAATATATGATTCTGGGAAGTTCATTGGTTTCACCAGACTTCCAGTCTGAAAAAACTTAAGAACCATAGACTTAAGGGATGGCTTGGGGTCACCTAGAATTATCCCTACTAGAATTCAACTAATGCTTTTACTTTTGCATAGGGATGCTTCATCTTCTCTCTGGTTGAACACACACCACTGACCTACAACAAGGTGTATGTCTACCCCGATTGGGCCATTGGCCTGGGTTGGATTTTGGCTCTCTCTTCCATGTTATGCATCCCCTTAATGGTGGTTGTCCGGATTTCCCAGTCAAGTGGATCACTCATTGAGGTAAGAGCCTTGGGTGAAGCAGTATGGCCTTCATTCCTGAAGCAATACCTTATACCTTATACCTTCCTGTGTCCTATTAATGAACCCCATGCTCCTGGGTGAGAAGTTCTGCTCCATGCACAAGGGTAAAATTAGAGGTTCAGAGAAAGAAACCTGGGTTCTAGTCTTGGCCTTACTTTTAACTGGCTGTGTGACCCTACAGTCCTCCAGACTCCAAGGACCAACTTCTGTGAGCTTGCAATAAAGTAATAGCAGCCGTTTCTTTCTTGTTATTTTTGTTCTTTCTAACTCTCATTTGGCTTGGTGGGAGGAAGCTCTAGTCTTTTTATTCATGCCAGCATCAGGTTGTGCACTCCCTGCCCCCTTTGATTTCCCTGGTAACTTCTTTGCTTCTTGCCTTCCTCAAGAGGTTTCTTACCAATAAAAGAAAAAAAATTTAAAAAAAGAAATAAAAAGGGGCAGCTAGTTGGCATAGTGGATAAAGCACCGGCCTTGGAGTCAGGAGTACCTGGGTTCAAATCCAGTCTCAGACACTTAATGATTACCTAGCTGTGTGACCTTTGGCAAGCCACTTAACCCCATTGCCTTGCAAAAAAAAACCTAAAAAAAAAGAAAGAAAGAAAAAAAAGAAATTTCTTACCAATAACTGGGGCTCCAGAATCTGATGAAAGCAGAACCCCTGGTAGAAACAAAATCAAACATATCTTTTCTTTTTCTTAAAACTCTCCCTAACTTCTGTTTGGTCAACCTACATTCCCCTCTGTTGTTTTAGGCAGAACTGTGACATATATTTTGGCTTGGACTTTCCAGTACCTACTAGGAATATCTCTTTCATTAGTCTGTAAAGAAGCTTCTAGTAGCAGTTTTCTTGTGCTGGGAAGTAGTGTGGGGCACGGAGGAGCATAGGGTATGAAGCCAGTAGGTCAGGAATTGACTTTGAGATAAAAGTATGGGGCAATTTGTCATCTCCCAGTCAAGTGACTGCTCTTTAAATCCAAAGGAAAAGAGAGGTGAGAAGGGAAGGTGTGAACTGGAGAAGGATAAAAGACCAATTTATATTTATACTCCATTGAATTAGGAGAAATTTTGGTTAGCTCAACTAATTTAGTATATAGTGAACCCTCATACACATTACCTCATACTCACTAGAAATATAACCTTGGACAGATCATTTCCCTTTCTTTGTCTCAGCTTTTCCTTCCGCAAAATGAAAGTGATAATATTTTATCATTGTCTTAAAGTGCATTGGTTGTGAGGATAGAATTTGGTTCATTTTAAGGTGTTTCAGAAAAGTAAATTGTTTATTATTCCTAAGAATTTAAAATAATTCTTAGGGTCATAGATTTAGAACTAGAAAGGACTCTAAAAATCTTCCAGTTCAAGTCTTTCATTTTCCTGGGAGGAGGGGGGTGCTGCTGAGGTTCAGATTCAGAATCACATGGGCAATAAATGGCATATTAAGAAGCTAAGTCTAGGACTTCTTATTCAAATTTAATCATCTTACTACTGCTTTGGCACTAATAAAATCTCTGAGAAAACACCCTGCCCTGGATTTTCAAACATCTTCCAACAATGACTTAGGTGATTTTTATGAGTTTCTTGAATTGCTCTAGCTACCCAATCTGTAGATCGAATAGACTGGAGCCGGACTGAGAGGCCTTGAATGCTAGGCAGAGAATGCTGACCTTTGTTAAAATTAATAGTCACTGAAGGTTGCCTAACAGGCTTAGAAGGAAGACCAGGTGGATGCAGTGCCTCCATGGTTGGGGTTAAGAGTAGCCCTGCAAACAAGGGCCTCAGTTCATCCTGTTCCTTTTTCTGATGTATCTATCTTTATTTTCACATTTTCTTTCAGAGGATAAAGGCAGCGACTATCCCTAAGCTTGAACATCGGTGGCCCCATGAACCCGAAGGGTCCACACCGTTCTGTTCCAGGGACAACTCAAATGGCAACCTCAAGAAACCCACCCATATCGTTGTGGAGACCATGATGTGAGCTCTCTCTGTGAGAAGAGAAACCTGCTTTAACTGCCGTTTACTAACCTTAGATTCTCATAGTACCAGGTTTACAGAGCTTTATATTTGCACTAGGATTGGATATTTTTTGTTTTTTCATTCTCACAGAGAAAGTTATTTTTCATGTGTGCGCACGTGTGTGTGTTGTATTTTTTTTAAAGACTATTTTATAAGGTAACCACATGCTGACGTCTCCAAAGAGACTGAGCTTTCATATCAAATTAGATGTATTACAGGAATTTATTAATTTTTTTTATACCTAGCTATGATTATACACCTTTACCACTTGAATCGGTCTTCTTGCCAGCAATATATTCAATTTCTAAAGCAATCTCCAGGTGCTGGTGTGGTTGGTTCATGCACAAGAGCTCTAGGATAAACTTTGTCCCAAAGAGCAAAAAGAAAATCTATTCTGAGCATTTCAAAGGTGTAGTACCTTCTGAGTGTGGTTCAGGCAAGAACAAAAGTGGCAGGTGGAGAGGACCTGGCCAGCCAGCCATCTTAGCCGTTGTTGGCCAAGGCCACATTGGCTAGGGTCACATCAGAAGGAGTAAAGGAGGCACTGGAAGTGAAGCCAATAAGAAGTTGGAGGTTGGCGCTTCCTTATCCTTGTATTTGTAGCTGAGGAGAGAGATGCACACACACACACACACACACAACTAAGACTGAAAGTGAAATAGGAGACCTCCAACCCCAACAAAAACAATAAAAGAAATGAACTTGTCTTGAAATTTACAGCAGAAATAGCATCATCGAGGACTTTCTAAGAGTAGTAAGAGCCTCTGTTTCAGCTAACATTTTTTTTAATAAAGTCAAAAAAGGAATCATAACTTAGACTTTTGGAAATTTTCATTAATAGAAAATATATTCCACAATCTCAAAGAATTCAATTGAATACAGTGATCATGCTTTTTAAAATTAAAATCTATTAAAGGCATTATAATCCGATATTTACTATAATTCATCTTTGGCAAAGGTTTTCCCTTCATTAGAGTTTTGCTAGATTGGCTCCTCCTTCCATTCCTATAGAGTTAGGCTCCCCAGCCTTCCTGACAGGACTAAGGGATAAAGAAAGGCAAATTAGAGGAACCAGGACTCTTGGTGGAGTTTTGGAGCAACTATCAGGCTGACCCATTTATAATTTGGGGGCCATTCTAGAATTGTCCATCCATATTCCACCTTGACTTCCAAATAACTAATTGGCTTTTTTCTAAGTGTGCTCTTGTTTCAAGAAGTTCTAAGACAGAGAAGGGGGTGGTCTTTGTCCAATCGTCCTTCTAGTGTGCTCATGTTTCAGGAAACCCTAAGGCAGAGAAAGGGGTGGTCTTTGTTGAATCATTGGGGACTACTTTGCTTCTTGAACGGTTTTGTCTCAGCTACAGGGTCCATATCTGCTTCCATGCCATCATTTGTTGTTGTTTTTTGTTTGTTTTTACATTTGTTGTCGTTTTTTTGATGGAAATATATCTGGTTCTTGACATTCCTAAAAAATTATAAATCTCCAACCCACCATTATAGTGTGGCTTTCTTAAACCAAATCAATCATTTGATGAGTCACATGGATACGACGATGAAGGAGAAGAGTGCAAGTGGACCAAAGGAAGTATGACATGTGCATTTGGGACCTGCCTTGGGTTGAGGGATTTTGAGTGGGACTTTGGAGATATGTTAGCCACTAAAAACCAGTGTGCTGTTCTTCTTTCTAGCATTTCCCAGTCTTATCTCATCCTGCTCCTCATTCTACCTCCAAGTATTTGTTTAAAAGATATGGAAATAGAAACCTACCAGCTGAATCTGTAACTAAGACTTCTTGGAGTTAGGAGGAGGGGAAGGCAGTTGCCTGATGCCCCAGCAATTAGTGAGACTCTTTGGTGGAGATGCTTCCTTACCTCCTGCCAGTTAGTTCATTGGATACCCACAGCCAAACAGGGAAACAGCAATGTGCTGCAACTCAGTTTTCTAAGCAAAATCTAAGAAGTAACCTCCTGGTTTGCCTGTGCCCCTGGCCCTACCCAGTCCCAGAAAAAAGGAGGGGGTTCCCATGTCATAGGGGTAATTATGGTACATTTCACAGCTACAGGATAGGACTCGGAAGTAGGCATCCAGCATAAGTTCCTATCCTAAAAGCAAAGCTCTTGGCAGCCTTAGGTAGATGCTGCAGTAGCAAAACGCTAATTTTTCTGATGCTAGATGTATTGTTTAGACATACACTACACAGCAAAAGCCAGTAGATGGAAGGATGTGGGAGAGGGAGAAAGAGAAGAAATGAGGGATGGCAGAATGAAAAAACAAAGGTCAGGTATTAAGATTTTCAATGAGGCCAATACCCCTAGGACAATATTTTCCCAACCCCCTACATAATTGTGCTCTACTATGAACCAGAGGAGATGGTACTACACCTTTAAAATCACCACTAAGAAGACACCAGCCCCATTTCTAACTTGAACTGTGCCATTCAAATCAATTGCTTCCAAGTTCAGAGTATATTACCAAAAAAAAAAGTTTCTTAAGTGTCACACACATATGCAATGACCTCATTGTATGAAGTGAAGTGTATGAAGTGAAGTATTTTTGTTTTTGCTTCTGTTTTTCCTGGGATAAGGTACTCTGGCCCTGGTAGGAGAATTCAGCCTGGCCTAGAGACAAGGTTGGATTCTCAGAAAGCAGGATCTCACTAAGAAAACCTGCCCTTCATTCATGATTCCAGATACAAAGAGCTGTTTGGAGTATGGTCTGTTTGGAAGGGTGCTCGAGGCAGGAGGGCAGGGCTTTGCAAACACTTTTTATCTGTTCTTAATGTCACCCATTAAAAATTTACCTGCCCCCTCAAATGATATTCTGCCAAATGTAACTTATAATCCAAATTCTCTAACAATTCTACTATGTTTATATTTTTCTAGATATTTATGATTGTAAATGTATCCCTACCCCACTCCAATTTCCTTTGTAGAATTGTCGTTGTATGAAACTTTAGTAAACTTTAACTATTCATCATGGTTGGGGATGGGTGAATCATCTATAAAAGTTGTCCCTTCTGCTATCCCCTTTCACCCCCAAGCCAGAGCTGAACCTGGCAAGCTACTGCTTTCATTCATCCTGATCAGGAAGTAGAAATATAGGGTGAAAAAATGTCGGTGTTTTGAGCCCTTCCTAAATTCACACATTCTGCCATTGGCTTGAGGAAGGTCTCATCTGTCAAGGTCCTCAGGCCAGCCATTTTTCTAGACCAAAGATTTCTAGACAAAGCTCTCAGCCAGCAACTGAAAGGTTGGCTACTCCAGCTGATGACGTTTTCAGAAACCTTGGTGTTTCACCCATCATCAAACATGATCTTTCTCTTATAACTATTCTGTCTGTATAGAACACGATTCCATGGATAGTATGTGTAATAATGTTCAACGTTGATATATCCATTTATCTACATAAATCAAAATTTTAATTAGCATTTTGATGAGTCTGGTCCAACTCAAATACATGAGATGTTAGGTCCTCTGCAGAGTGAGGGGCTCAGATGCAATTGAAACACCCTTTTTCATGGAACATAAGCCAAAGGAATGCACTGCCTTCACCCCTTTTCCTCCCTAGAGAGATACCCCAGGTTTTGCGATCTGAAGGATAGGAAGAGAATAATTGGGAGGGGAGAACATGAGAAAAGAAAAGAAATCTTTGGAATCAAATGACAATCCCTGGGATATGATCTTGATCAAATAACATAGTAAGTTTTTTTCTTCAGAAAGGGTCCAAAGATTCATAGATTATCAGAAGTGGCAGGGACATTGAAAATGATCTACAGTTGAGAGAACTTAGGTTCAGAGATGGGGAGTGACTTGGCCAACATCATACGTCAAGTTAGTGCTAGACCCAATTCTAGAACTTAGGTCTCCTGTCCCCTTTTTACTAGGGCTTTCCCCCCACTTTCCCCCACTCTACCTCTGATCCCATGATAATGATTTTTGGTCCTGATCTGAAATCCAAATTCCTATGGAACATTGCAACTTTCCTAGCTAATTAGTTTTGCAAATACCTTCTTTTTGGCTATCACCAATGTTATTCAAAATTACTTTGAGATGAATTGAATTAGTTGTCAAAATTGTCAACTTTTAAAATCATGGGAAGGATTCATAAGAATACAGATTTTTAGAGCTAAAAGAGACCTGAGAATATATAAAATATTAGTAGTGTTAGAAGCAATGTTAGAACAGAGAAGGTTAGATCTAGAAGAAACCTTAGAACAGAGAATATTCATTTAGAGAATGTTAGAAGTGAAAGAAACATTTATATCCTAGAATGTCAGAGTTAGATGAGACCTCAGAGAACATCTTTATTGAGGAGATTTATAAAGGAGGGAGGGACTCATCTGAAGTTTCCCAAGTGATGGGCAGAGCTTCTGACTCCATTACTTTAATAATTATTAATACTCCAATTAGAAGAAGCAGAAGCCCCTCTTCCACGTGTTTCCTTGTTTGACATTTGTTGAGGTAAAGATGGTGAAGTCCTGTCCAGTTCACAGAATAGACTTCTCATCTTGTAAGTCTGTTCAGATTGGAGTTGAATTAAGGGGACTATTTCTCCTTTTATAGAAAGGAGGATGCAGAGGGAGAAGAAATTTGCTTCTGACACTTCCCTCAGCTTGAGAGGCCTGATGTATAGTGTACCTATTAGGACAGGTGAGTTTTCAAACACTGCCAGCTGATTTTGATCTACTGTTGGGACTCTAAAGATCCCTTAGGTTCTTTCCATCTGGCAAGTGTTGTGATTCTGGTTTCCCCTTGAAACTGGGATTATTTCATATTTTTCCTACTATGGATGTTCATTCACTCCCACAGTCCAGCCAATCATTGTAACCAAAGAGCCCAGATGATTAATCATCTTTGGCAGAAACTGGAATAAACAATATACTCAAGAGCCCCAGTGACAAGAGGTTAAAATAAAAATATCCTGACAAACATTTGAAGAAAAGGTTGGCATTTGAGGGTAGTGACTAAAAAGATGAGAGGTGTAGTCCCCTTCAGCCTTTCCCCTTTATTTCTTTTGATATGGGGTGCTGATTCTAATTTACACAGCTCTATAAGTGTGGATCCATCTGTAGTTCAAATTCAAGCCCACTAGAAATAACTATATAACTGCCAGCTTTCTCTTCAAACTCGAGGATCACTTCTCTGATGCTCTTTATGGCTTTGTTGGATGGAATTCCTTCCCATGCTTCCTTTACCTCTTCTTGAATGATCCTCCCTTTGGATTCCAACCCCAGGCTCCCTGTCTTGCCCCATAGCTTCCCTACCCCTAGTCATCCCATCACCCCAACTCTTTCATGTCCTTTCACCTTCTTAAGGCAACACATCTCAACTGACAAGTTGTATTCCTCTTTAGTGCTAGTGGGTCTGTGCCCACCCACCTTTGCCCTAGAGCTCCCTTTTTTGGGTCCCTATGGTTTTAAGTTGTCCTGGACCCATGAAGGGTCATGAAAGACAGAATGGGGACACAGAGGCAGAGCTTTTGAAACAAAAACAACCAGCATCTCCAGGTGTGCTTTCAATTGTGAGTGAGGGAAGGCCCACCTAGTAAGGTCTAAAATACCTTTCCCACTAAACATTCATCATTCAGCAAGGATCAGACTCAGGACACAGAAGGCCCCCCAAGAGGTGGGGGTCAAGGCACGAAGCAAGCATGAAACTTAACTGACATAGATCTCTCTTAGCATGTGACCAGGTTTTAGGAAATCTTAATTTTGGAATCAGATTCTATGTGGGTATTGTAAATAATTTTGTGTCTGAAAAAGTAAAACAACAAAAAGCAAAAACAAGGAAAAAATGGATGAAAAAATACTCAAATCTTGGAGGATTTGGGGGCCAATCAGAGACAGAGAACTGAGGACTCTGAGGGCAGAAAAACCACAAGAAAGTCCAGGAGGGGACCTTCCTGGGTGCTGGAGGTAGCCAGGCCAAGTGCTCCTGGGAAGCCTGTTCTTCATTGTTGCATTGTGAATGTTGCCACCGATGCTTCCAGAGTTTTGCTACATCAAATGTGACATCTCGTCTATTTGGCTTAAAAAAATGTGGGTTCCTTTTAAAAAAAAAAATCATAGCAACTGTGACTACATGATTAGCACATTGAAAAGTGGGGATCTTCCTATTTCCTCCTTTCAAACAGAAATCTGTCTCGATAATCTGAACTTTTTTAAAACTTTAAAGATATTTTTAAGACATTTTCAGCTTTTTTTAAATTAAAAAAATCCACAAGAGACTGTTCCGAACAGGAATATTTGTATTTGAACAAGAATTTTGGCATGTAATTCAGTCCTACAGTATACAAGCTTTGTGTATAAATGTTTGATGATATGAATCTTTGTTTGTACTTGGCAGGTTTTTTTTTCTGTTTTGCTTTTTAGATAATATGTATATCGATATTTTTAAGTCATCTTTGCTTTTCTTTTTTTTAGAGAAGTTTGTAATCACCTTATAACAGATAAAAATAAACCTTTCCTTTATAAATCCAATGAATCTTACAGTTATTTTTTTTAATGACAGAGTTTACTTTCACTGAAAATCGGATTTTTAATAAGATAGCTATCCCCAGAACTATAACTGGGGCAGGATAATTGGGGCTTTGCTCTAAGATGCTAATATTTAGAGGCTATTCACAGTATTTTCAGCCTTTCCCATTTATTTGTTTGATATAAGGATCTACTTTCTTCTGGAAGCAGCCCATTAAATGAGATTCCCCTCCTTTCTCCTTATCACTCTCCCTCCATTTCTCCCAATGCAATGTCTTATTGTAATAATTCCTAGCTCAAGGCCTTTTTTTTTTTTTTGCACAGAATCTTAGCCTAGGGAGGCAGCCTACTCCTCTGGTTGTTCTAGAACCACCAGAAACTTGAGAATCATAAGATGAATCCTACCTTAGCCACTTAAACTGATTTTACAACTCATTAAACTTTCATAAGGAAAGTAAAAAAAAACTTAACCTCCTCAGGACTCAGTTTCTTCTGAATAGTGAGAGTCTTGGGACTCCTTTTGAGACTCCATTCCTTTGACTATAATAATCTACAGTGTCTTAAGGTTTACAAAACATCCCTGTGATTTAGGTAAGATTTGGGGAGTGTTTAACCTGACCTTTACAGAAGAGGAAATTGACTTGCCCAAAGCCACACAGTAAGTCGACAGAGACCCAAACCCAATGATCTTTGGGACACGCTACCATTCTCAACTTTTGATGGGTGATGAATTAATAATTGTACATGCTTAAACAATTTTCTAAAAAAAAAATGGAATTGTTTTCATTTTGAGCCAAAGCCTCTTGATGGATCTAGTTTATATTAGGGACAGAAGGTTGTCATTTAGGAACTACAGCAGTGTGTATTCATGTATCTGTTTTGTTTATTCCAATGAAGCATTTTGGAAACCCGAGGCCACAGGATGTAGACTGATGTAACCCAGAAGCTGCCAATCTGCAAAAATAACACAGACTCCCATTTCTTTGCAGTCGTGTTCCTCCCCAAACTCCTCCTTAGTAGGTAGGACAAACTTCCCAATTGATGGATGAGGAAGCTGGGGCTTCCAGATCAGGGTCACAGCTAGTCAGGAGTTGGAGCCAGGATGCCTGCCCATGTCCAGTATCCTTTCCGTTACACTGAGCTCCCAAAGGCATCATGCCAATAATTGGGAAGAGCTTTCATACAATGGAAAATTATAATCTTGGTACATAAGCACACACCCACATCATCTTGCAGTGGCAATCAGATTGTCTTATAGGGACTACTAGGAGAAAGTAGACACAGCCATACAGTCCCAGGAGTGAGGGTCCAGGAGGGGGGAGAAGGCAGAGGGGGAGGAATTCTTACTCCTCTTGGTAATGGGGAGCATTCTAAGGGTAAGTGACTTAACCATGCTGTTCCTGCTTCTTCCCCTCCCCCCTAATTTATCTGTGAAACAGTGGAAAGACTATTTCTATAGTCAGGACTCGAGTTCAAATGCTAGACTAATCTGTTTTGACTTGATGGAATCCATTTAATTTTAGTGATTGCTGCTTCTGCTTCTGCCTTAGTCCCTTAGTTTCTCAGGACCTCAGTTTCCTCCAAAGGATTAGATATCTATTTTGAAGCTCTCTTCCAGAGCCAAAAATATGTCTTTCATAATTGATATTTCTAAAGGCACTTTAAGTTTGTAAATTGCTTTATATATTCATTTGAGCCACTAATCCTATGTGATAGGTCAATTTTTTTAACCAGAATGATGATTTCATTGCAATGAGGAAATTAATAATACACATATTATTCCGATTTTATATTGAAGAAACCGAGGCTGAGGTTAACTGAAATGTTTGTCACATATCTAGTAAGGATATGAGACAGAATTTGAAGCCAGATCTTCATGTTGTCAAATAATGACTGCCATCAATAAGACCCCTGTTGAGTCTTCAACAGTGCTGCTTGCAACCTGTAAAACCCTTAATATCAGCGGTTTATCATTTCCTTCTCTAGCTCATTTTTTAAATGAATCTACTAGGGTCAGCTAGGTGGTGCAGTGGAAGAACATTGGTCTTGGAGTCAGGAGGATGGGAGTTAGAATCCAGCCTCAGACATTTGATTCTTACTAGCTATATGACCGTGGGCAAGTCATTTAACCTTAATTGCATCCCAACCAGGGCTATCTCCTGTCATCTTGATTTACAACTGACCACTGGACCCAGATGACTCTGGGCTAGTGACTTAGTTCAGCCCCTCTCACTCAAATCTAATTCATGTGCTTGTCATGGTGTCACCTCCTTGATGTCATGGTCTTTGAAAATGAAGGACAAATATTATTATTAGATGAAGCAAACAGGGTTAAGTGATTGCCCAGAGTCACAAAGCTAGTATCTGCAGCCAGATTTGAACTCAGGAAGATAATTTAAAAAGACCAAGGTCTCCCACAGCATCCAGGGTCATCTCTAGGCATTCTGATCCATATCTATTCATCGGACCCAGTTGACTCTGGAAGAGAAAGAGAGGCTGGTGACTTTGCACAGCTAGCTCTCATTCTAAGTCCAGTTCACTTGCATGTCATGACATCATCTTCCTGATGTCATGGTCCTCTTAGAGAGTGAAGGACAAACCCTAACACTATATCCAAAGACTGCCTGTTCTAGAATTACTCTGATCCATCTTCTTTCTCTTCTTAATGTTGCTAATATCACTTTCTCTCCTTGAGACCTGGTGTCACTACTGAATATCTCAGTCCTTCCTAGCCCCCAACAATGTTGGCTTTCTTGGGAAAACTTGGGCATCACCTATACCACAATGCCTTGGACCTAGCCAAAAGTTCAGCTGTCAAAGCCACAATGACCTGAGAGTCATTATCTGCAAAGTAAGAATGAATAGCCATAAATAAGGATAAAGGGAGGCCTGGTCAGCTATTTCTGAAAGGTTGCCAAAGGTAGACTAGAACTTTGGGGGCCCTCGGGGACTCTAATTCCTTGATTCAGAGGAAAGAGCCTTTAAGAAGCAAAAGACCAGAGATAAAATGTTGACTCTCTACAAGGCCTCAGTCACACCATTTAGCCCAGGGATTTTTAGACTTTCTTCAATTCTGGACCCCTGTGGTCATCAGTCTGGTGAAGATTATAGACCCATTAGGTTTTTAGGTTGTTTTTTTTTTTTTGCAAGGCAAGCGGGGTTAAGTGGCTTGCCCAAGGCCACACAGCTAGGTAATTATTAAGTGTCTGAGACCGGATTTGAACCCAGGTACTCCTGACTCCGGGGCCGGTGCTTTATCCACTACACCACCTAGCTGCCCCTCATTAGGTTTTTAAATGCATAAAATATAAAAGATTGCAAAAAATTATATTGAATTAAGACTATCAAAATGGTGGGGCGGCTAGGTGGTACAGTGGATAGAGTACCAGCCCCAGAGTCAGGAGTACCTGGGTTCAAATCCGGCCTCAGACACTTAATAATTACCTAGCTGTGTGGTCTTGGACAAGCCACTTTAACCCTATTTGCCTTGCAAAAACCTAAAAAAAACCCCAAAAAAACCTTTTAAAAAGACTATCAAAATGTTAATAAAAAGGCAGGTCCACAGATCTCAAGTTAAAAAGACCTAGTCTTCTCTGATTTTCATAGAATGTCAGAGAAGGTACTTCAAAGGTACCTTCTAATTCATTCTAATTCATCCCTGCAAAACTCCCCACAACCACACATCTGATTTAATGGTTACCCTTTCTGATAATACTGACCTCTCTTTTTCTTGGTATCCTAAGATCTCTGTCCCACCCCATAGAGTAATGTCCTAGACTTAAAAACTTCTAGCAAGAGGCTATCTATGACCACTTGAAACATCCATTTCACTTTTGGATAGCTCTTCTTATTTCGAAGTTTTCCCTGATGTCAAACTTAAATTTGCCCCTCTGCAACTTGTGTCCATTGCATTTATTTCTGACTTCTCGGCCAAAGAGAAAAAAAATGGATCCCTCCTCTATGTGACAACAACTATTAGATCATTCCTTTATCTCCCTAATCTCCTATTCTCCAGGCTAAGCATCCGTGGTTCCTTCAACTAGTCTTCGCAGGACATGGATTCAAGGACCTTTGCTAACCTTCCTCTGAGCTTTCCTCAAGACGTTTTATAACAACATTTTATCAATAACATTTTTAAACTATGATGCCCAGAATGAAATATGGTACCCAAGATATGGTCTGATTAGTGGAAAGAGACTACTGACCCTTTGCCCCTAGTCTTAATCATTCCCTTCTAAATTGCTCACATTTTGCTGTGGGGTAGAATCTGGGTGGGAACATGAAGAGGATGAGCACAGGACCAGAGTGGAAGGACAGAGGAGTTCTTTTACTTCTTTTCCAGAATTATGATACCAGCATTTGTTGTTTGGGAAATGCTTCCCTTCACACACAGAAAGGAGTAAGGACTTTTCTCAAATGGTAACACTAAGCTTTCCCTTTATGAGATAATTTGGGGGGGGGGAGAAGGGTAGGAGAGAATGACATTCTGGAAGGTCTCTTCCAACTTTAATGGGAAATACCAAGTCTTTGTTTAATCCCTTACCTCAAATGCAGGATTACTGCTGTATTCCACCCTGGACTATCCAACATCCCATCATCTTACAGTAATATTAATGTCAGTAACAACAATAATTTTTATATTAGTGATAATCTCATTGAACCTTCAACATAATCTTGGAGGGAGGTGCTGTTATTCTCCCCATTTCACAGATGATCAGGGATTTACAAATTTATGGGATTCATAGATTTGATGATCAGATGTACAGATTACAGAAATCATAGATTTTTGAGCTCAAATGCCTTGTCGTTTGATCACCACATTTTATAGATGAAGAAACTGAGGTCTATGGGGCAGCTAGGTGGCACAGTGGATAAAGTACTGGCCCTGGAATCAGGAGTACCTGGGTTCAAATCCTGTCTCAGACACTTAATAATTAACTAGCTGTGTGGGCTTGGGCAAGCCACTTAACCCCCATTTGCCTTGCAAAAACCTAAAAAAAAAAAGGAAAAGAAACTGAGGTCTGGTGGAGGGGTGGGGATTTGTATAAGGTCATCCTGTTGACCCTTCACTGCTAGCACTCAGATTCATTTGACTTCCAATCCTGGTCTCTTTCCCCTACACTATGCCTCCTCAAGAAGTTGAGGTTGAGTGAGGACAGTCTCCATTGCAGTGGGTTCCTGGTACCCTGAGGTCTGTCTCACCCTCCCCAATTCCATCTAAAGTTGTCTTTTGTATCTCTTGCCCCAGAGTCGACATCTAATGAGAAATGGTTGTTGGCATGAAACATTTAGCAAGTCTTCTAGCAGGAATCTCCAACCTCTTCATGAGGAGGCTCTTTGGAAGCCCTCCTGCCCAACTACTGCAGGTATTAATGGACTGAATGGTGTGAAGGTGTGGACAACAGACTTGCTACTTCCAGAAGTTTTTGATCCAAGATTCCACTCCAACTGAAATATCTAGGGACATCTAGGGATACAATGGCGGGGAGTATGACCAAAAGCTAGCTGTCTGCTAGTCATTCAGCCACCTAACTTTTATGAACCACTTTTATGTATCAGATTCTGTGCTAAGGGCTGGCTCAAAGACAGTCCTTGTTCTCAAGGATCTCTTAGTCTCATGGAGGAGACAAGATACATAGAGGAGAAAATGGCAAAAATTCATGAGGGAAGGTGCTAAGATTAAAGATGACTAGGAAAGGCTTTGTGCAGAAAGTGGGATGTTAGCAGACACTTGAAGGAAACCAGGGAAGTCAGAAGGCGGAGATGAGGAGGGAGAGAGTGTTCCAGGCATGGGAAATAATCAGCAGAGAGGCTTGGAATATGGCACTATGTGCAAGGAATAGCATGGAGGTCAGTGTCACCAGATTCTACCACACTTGGGACCACAATGGATCACCATGGTGTCCACAATTGACACTGGGATCCATGATCAATGCAAGTCTGTTGATGTCTGTTCTTGCCCAGTTTGTCTCAGAAACTATGACTCAAGTTAGACAGTATGGGACAAGGCAACATTGGCAATGAAAGGTATGGTAGGAAGATCTGTGGATAAAAAGAGGGTCTGAATTCAAATCCTGACTTTGCCACTTTTGTGTTACTTCCATCTTTCTTCTATAAAACATGATTTTTGAATGAGAAACTGGTTGTCCACCTAAACTCTAAATCTTATTAAGTGGCTCCCCCTGCTGGTGTCATAGAAGACTTGAATTCCTACACTTAAAGTCAGCCTTTGACTTTGTCCTCTGGTGGGACTTTTTGTCCTTGCTCAGTTGATCTTTTATGCCTTCTTTCCTGCATAAGGTTAGCTTTGGCGTTTTCTTTAAATCTGATTTTATTGGAAGATATACATTATTGGTAAATATGTATCATAGTGGAAAGAGCACTGGATCTAGAACTCAGAGACCTGGGTTTGAATCCTGCTTCAGACATTTGACCCTAGACAAGTCACTTAACCTCTCTTTGCTTCTGTTTCCTCAAGTGAAAAATAGAAAATAAGAGTAGCATGTATATCTACATGCCAGGAGACCAAATGAGATAGCCTATGTAAAGCACTTTGAATAATTCACATATATGAATATACAAATGCTGTTCAAGGTTCCAAGATCTCTCCTAGCTTCAAGGTTCTAAGGTTCTTTCCAGCTTTAGCATTTCAGGTTCTAGGGCTCCATCTGGCTCAAACATTCTGGGTTCTAACACTGAATATGCTAAAATAACTTCCAATTTTAATATTCTAGATTCCAAGTATGGACTGCAGAGGATGGGACATGAGTATGCTGGCATTTAATATTGACCCTTCCACTGCTAGCACACTTCCTACATGATGCATGCCCAATGGTCACCACATTTTATATTCTAAGGCCTCTTCCAGCCCAGGCTTTCTAGATTTTAATGTCTCTTCCACCACTAAAGTTCTAGCTTCCAAGGTCCATCCTACACTAATATTCTAGGTTCTAAAATTAAGTTTTCTCAGATTCCTTCCAGTTCTTAGATTTTACAGGTTTAAATCTAAAACCTCCCAAATCTGGATGACACTGCTTCTTTGGTTTAGATCTGTCCTGGTTCTTCCCTCCACAAAGTTCAAATGATTAGTGCTTTTTTAATGTCCTGGAGCCTCAGGGATGTGCTTCTGAGAGCACAAGGACAGTACAAATCAGACTCTTGAGTGCTAGAGAGAAGCAGATCTGTAACTGGAAATTTTTCATCTGAAACAAGCAAGGACCCAAAGATGTGGCTACAGATAGAAGCACGGGTTGTGTTCTCCAGTGAGTAGGTGAGAAGAGAGAGGAGAGGGGAATTCAGGCCTTGGAATACAAAGTCCTAAGAGAGAAATACTTGGAAGACCACACAGAGAGGAAATCACTGGGGTGTAGTGACTGGGAGGAAACGTACCATCTCATTTTGTACCTTTGTATTTTAAATGATTATGTTTGCTTATTAGAGGGTACAAGGTTTCATTGTTCTGTTTCCTAAAGGAGTACAAGTGATATAGCATAGATATAGATATAGATAGTGTCCTATAAATGTTTGCAACTCAAGGCAAAGCTGAGATGACCCTACCCTAGTTATGTCTCTGGAAAGAAAACTCACTTAACGTACTGAGTAGTGGTCCATCTGCTCACTTTGGTGGCCCCCTCACTACCTCACTGCTCCCTGAAGAGCTAAAGCAGATTATTAGAGTCCTTTGGAGTATTTCTTAAACTTTAAGGTATCATGTAAGTATAACAGTAATGATCAGGGCAACCTCTTGTTATAAGTGTTGAGTTGATTATTCTTGTTCTTTGTTTTTTTGTTCTCTTTTGTTTTGGGGTAAGGCAATGGAGTTAAGTGACTTGCCCAAGGTCACACAGCTAGGTGAATTGTTAGATGTCTGAGGTCAGATTTGAACTCATGCCCTCCTGAATCCGGGATCAGTGCTCTATCCGTGGTCAATTATCCTTTCCTCAGTTACTGGTCCAGAAAATTGAAGGCCAGAGGGCAAGCAGTCTATGAACCATGTGCCTCAGCTGAAAGATAAACCCAAGTTAGAATGTGAACTCCTTCAGCACAAGGATCATATTTTTGTTTTTCTTCAATATCCCAAGTACTTAGCAAACAGTTTCAATACACAGTAAGTTCTTGATTGACTTCTGCCTCCATCTTGGTGGTCTTTCCACTGGCCTGCATGGCATAGGGAAACCCGATTGCTGAGTCCCAACTCTCTTCTGTTTTCCCTTACTCCCAGAGAAGCTATCCTGTGTAAGGAAGCCTGTAAGATTTATAAACCAGGGATCAGCTGCCAGGCTCCTTTGTTTGTTCTCTATTGGGCTCTGGAAGACCCTGCTCACTGGAAGAAGAAACCACCAACACCTAGGTCCACATTCATGATTTTATTTTATTTAAAAAAGAAAACCCAAACAAACTGATATTTTTCTCCCCTACCCCCACCCTTCCCCAAACTCCAAAGTCATGGCAGTCCCCTTTCAAGATTTACAAACTGGTTCAAAACAGAGCTAAAATTGCCTTGGTATCCCTGTCCCTTTAAAGTTTGTGCTTTCGGAGCGCTATAAGAAAACCCAACATAGAAAAATACTTTACAAGGAGTACACTCTACTCTTCTATGGATAAAAATACACATTTGAATAACTGCATTTCATTGGGACCTTATTCAAAATGCATAGGAAGGGAGAAGGAGGACAGATTTTTTGTTTGTTTTTAAAGCCTTTCATAAAACCCCAACCAGAAGCCACAGTGAACTGTCTACTGCCATGAATATTGCATATAAAAAGCCTCTGACCCCAGGTCAGGGCTGCCTGGACATCCCAGGCAAACCAAAGGGCAGCTGACTGGGGATAGTGGATTGCATACATTGGAGAAAAATGGCAGCAGCTTCGGTTAGCTGGATGGGATGGCAGATGATCACATCTCCCCCTTCATGCCCAAGGATGGGCTCTAGCTTCCAATTCCCCCCTCACTTTGAGGGAGCATCAAAATGGATGGGGAGCCCTCAAATTATTCCAGGTTGAAGTTCCAGACTCATAAAAAAATTCTAATTCTGGGAAGGACCTTAAAGATTAGGTAGTCCAACCCCTTCATTTTAGAGAGTAGAAACTGGGACCCAGATCAGACACCAAGTCATTGGTAGATTTGGGACTGGAGCTTTGGTCTCCTGATTCCCCAGTCCAAGGCTCTCTTGGGTCTTGACTTCAGTTCCTGAAACCTGAAATTTGGAGACATTTGGAGCCAATGCAAACACTCAGGCATCTTCTGATGGATCAGAAGGGTAAAGAAAAGGAAATACTAGGAGAGAATGCTAAATAATCCCTCCCCTTCTAAGAGAAACCCCAATGGAAAGTTACAAAGAGGAACCTAAATAAACAAAGCAACCACCAAACCTCCAGCCTCAACCAAAATAAAGTGCTACTCAAATTAGACCAGGTAAGGAGGGTGGTGGTCATTTGTTTGGTAAATTCATGGAAATCCCAAGGGGTGATTGTGTGACTGGCATTCTGGGGGGAGACTTCCTGGCTTTAGCTGTAGTTCTTGGTGTAGGCAAATCACAGAAACAAAAGAACAGATGGTCATGTGAATGGCTAGACCTTCATTTGAGAGGGTCATGATGGCAGTGAGAAGGGAGACCAAGAGGCTCCTGGAGGGGTTGGGCAAAAAGATCAGAAGGCATCCTGCTTACAAGCAATGGGGCAACCAGTCACCCAGAACCCACCAGGGGTAGATTCAACAAGTCTCAGGCAGAAGGGAGAGGTCCAATTCTTGTAATGGATTGTAAAGACCTTAAGTCTAGCAGAGATCTGAGGGGATCTGTTGTGCGGATGGTAGAAAGAATTTCACCTCTGGCCCTGGTTGATGAGGTCTGTGTTTGAATGGTCCCTTTCTGAGGCCATCCTATGATATCAATGAAAAGCAAAGTCAAAAGAGCAGCTTAGTCCCCTTCCCACCCTTTACCTCCAGTCTTCAGTGAGTGCAACCTATAAGGGGACAGAGATGGAGAGAATGGAGATAAGAAGAGGAGAGAAGGCTAGGAGGAATCAACCAAAAAATGAGAAAGGAAAATGGGATGAGAGCTAAGGGTTGGGGGGAAGCAGGAGGGTGAAAGTGGAAGAAGGGAAGAAAAATGGAGATTTAATTTTTGGACTTTGCCTATTAGGGACAAAATGATTGGGAACTGGGCCAAGATTTTTCCTATTTTCCTCCCACAGTGTTTAGCTCCAGGTTAGGCACATTGTAGGCACTCAGTACTTCTTGAGGAAAGAAGAGAGAAAGAGGAGGGCAGAAAGAAGGGAGGGAAGAAAAAAGGGCAAGAGAAAGGGCAGGAGGAAAAGAGGAAAAGGACAGAAGAAAAGGAAGGAGGAAAGAAAGAAAGAAAGAAGTGATAGGAGAAAAGAGGGATGGAGTAAGGGATGGAAGGCAGGAGGAAGAGAGAAAATGGGGCAGAAGGAAAGGTAGGGTAAGAAGAAAGGGATGAGAATAGGAGAGAGAGAGAGAGAGAGAGAGAGAGAGAGAGAGAGAGCAAAGACCACTCAGGTAGCTTGAATAATAAAATCAAAATGGGAAAAGGTGAGAGGTCTCTCTCTTCTGGAGAATTATTCATTTATAGCAGAGGTGGGGAGTCTTTAATCTGGAGGAATAGGGAAAATATTTGTCCACCTCAAAAAAAATCTACCAATATTAGTAAATGAGTTTGATTTCAGGGGTCTTGTCTCTCTTCACCCATTTGCCTTTTGTCTTCTCATACCCCATCTTCTCTCTCTGCTTCTCCTCCCTCTCTCTCTCTTTCCCTTTATTGGCCATGATGTAAGACTGAGGTAAATCTTAAAATATTTATTGATTAGAGTTTATGGCCTAAGTGAAGGCAAAATAACCCATTTACAACATCGAACATATAACATTTATCTCTCTCAAAAATAATAAATTTTCTTTTTTACTTATATGGCACTTGACTGACTCCCAACTTCTACTCCTCCAGTAACTCTAAAATTAAAACAAACAAACAAAAACCTTCTCCATCCTTATGACAAGTTGATCAAAGAAAGTTCTTTCTGAATTAACCAAGATTAACCACAGCCTTTAAGCTTCAGGGCAGTGCCACCTTTCAGAACACATAAGTAGATTGTAAACTCCTTGAGGGTAGGGAGTGTTTTGTTTCTTTTTCTTTTTTTTTGTCTTTTGTATTCCCAGTGCCTGGTAACTAGTAGAAGATAGGAAGTTTGGGCTAGGTCTTAACACAGAAGACTCAGTCTGTCCCTGATAATGGCGCAGAGGTCTCATCTATTACATTGGTTCCCAAAGGTGGCATTGGAACTTTGATGGGGGGAAAGTGGCTGAGGAATGCCAAGAGCCATCATATGTGACTATCTGACCAGTCCAAGGGGAACTACATCCTCATCTTCATATTTTTAATTGAATTCAAACTATAGAAACATAGACTCAATCCTAGACTCTTAAAGCCTATGAAATAGGTCCCAGAAGTCTCCTAGTTTTAACTTTTTAAAACTAGTTCAGAATCCCCACCAGAGGTTTTCTATCTTTTCCCCTAATTTTACTACATCCCTGACAGATAAATGGTTATCCAGTCTCTGTTCGAATACTCCCACTAATGAAAAATTTATTTCCTTAAGATATAACTAAAATTCTTATTGAATTGATTCAAGACCCTCCCTTGTTTAAGTAGCTCTGATTATAGGGAAGTTCTTCCTTATTTTGAACTGAAATTTGTCTCTAACTTTCACACATTGATCTTGTGTCTATCTTCTGCAGCTAAACCATGTTGAAACTCTTTTCATAGAAAGGTACTTCAGATATTTTAAGCCCCATCCTTACTTCCCTCCCCTGTTCCCCAGTCTTCTTCCCTTAATTGTGCTTGTGGTGTGGTTTCTACACCTTCTGCCATCTTGGACAAATTCTATGCCAGTTTGTCAATGTCTGTCTGAAACCTAGATCTAAGAGCTCCAACACCATGTTTTTTGGAAATAGAAGGGGCTCTTAGTCTGACCTCTAGAGAGCTGGCTGCTTTCCTAAAACCTTAAGCAACCAGGGCAACCAGATTAGGAAGATGATTATTTCAAAGACTTCAAATGACATCATTTCATTAAATCTGGAAATAAAAAAGAAGCTGGAGTGGGGGGAGTCACAGTTTAGAAGCTAGATCTGGTATTGAAGTATAAGGTCTGAGGTCCATATACTTATGTACCTTATACTTAAAGCAACCCTTTTCCCCTCAATTCCTAAACTTTTCTCCAGAACTTGGAGATGACTGTGACTAAAGACTCCACTAATTCCATTCCTTCCTTTTATTTCTTCCTTTCATTTCAAAACACAGAATCTCAGAGTTGAAAGGACTCTCAGAGATCAACTGATTCTTGCCTCAGTGTAAAGTCCCCCTACAATCTGCCTATCTTATCGAGCCTCTAAGTGAAGACTCTTTCACTGGAGTCCCAGACCTTAGGAAGACTATTTCACTCTTGAATGCTTGCAAGTATTGAAAGTTGAAATGAACTCTGATCAAGCAAAGGTCTATTGCCTCCTTCACCTACTAATCCTTCAAATACTTAAAGATGGTCATCATTTCCACCCCACCCTCACCCAAAAACCTTCTCTTCTAACAGGCTACACATTCCACATCCTATCAAATGATCCTTCTGTGGAATGGTTTTCACCTCTGGTTGATGAATAGGGACAGTGGGTGAGAACTGGGACCAAATAGCCTGTTCTGTTCATATCCTGCCCTTCACCTTGATGTGTTTAAAGTCAGACTGATTTTTCAACTATCCAGGCATCTTGTATTGTGTCTAGATGTCTTTTCAACAAGAGAGACAAGATTTTTCATACTCATTGACCAGTGTCTTTTTTCATCTTATCCTGGAGATATTACACAGAATGAAAAGACATTTCTGAGTGAGAGATAGCCAGAAATGAAAGCTTCCTTCACTTTCTCCTCCTGTACCTTGCTCAACTCTACTTAAAGAAAGGAACAAAAGTGCACAGATTGGCACCCATAGATAACTAGAACTCTTGCAATACTTGATAGCAGACTTCACATATAGTGAAAAGAAGGATGGGCTTGAGAGTTGGAATGTACTATCTGTGTGACCTTGGGTAAATAATTCCCCTTCTCTCAGATTCATTTCTAGATGATCTCTAAGTTTCCTTCCTCCAACTCTACCATTTTTAAGATCACTAACACTTCCAATATTTTACTATCTAATGTGGCTCTGATATTCTATATTTGAAGGTCCCTTTCATCTTTAATGCTCTAAGGCTGCACAACATGAAGACCCCAACACAATCCCTTAGCAAATAGAGTAGCCTTTGTTGCCAAAAAAGACAGGCCCCAGGAATAGGGAATATGGGAAGGGGGTTCAGGTCAGGCCACATTGGATGAAGGTGTTCAAATGACTGTTGATGCAGGGGAGGGAAAGAAAGGAGTCTGATGTCATGGCTACCTTGGAAATGACAAAGTAAGATCTTCACACAAATGCTGTCCGAGAAATATAGCACCGTGTGTGTATGAGTGTGTATGAGTGCAAATGCACATCTGGAGAGTGTGCAGACCCTCTGAGATGGGGTCAGAGGGGGAATGGACACTTCTACTCGATACCAGCTGGAGGGCATCCTGGGCAGAGGCAGGAAAGATGAATGGAGAGCCTAGGTCCTGAGCTTGGCTACTTCCCAGAAGCCCAGGGACCCAAGATATGGCTGAGGGGCCAGAAGGAACCATTTGGAGTGGTCTGACCTCTTTCAGAACCTTGACCCCTGCCTTCTCTTGCCCCAATTCCAACACTGGAGTGCAGAGGCACGGTCATGTTGAATGTCTCCAGTGCCTCTGTTGTAAGGGAGACTTTCAGGTTCAAGGTTGGGTTTCAGAGCATACGGGTGTTGTCCCTCATCTCCAGGCCCACAGAGGATGAACTGGGCATTACTCTGTTCTCTTCCTGCTGAGGGTTGTTGGAAATTGCCAAGGGGTTCCGGCTTATGACGAGGTCCAGCTTGTCTCCAGCCTCAGAGATGAGTGGCACAGTCAGACAGCAGTCAAAATCTCGAGTTCGGATGTGATTTACCTAAAGAGGAAGGAAGGAAAAATAAATTTAACCAGTGTTAAGCTAGGCTTTGAGTTTGGAGTAAAATTTCCCCAACAAATAACCCTAAACAGAAATAGCACTAGTTTCTTTCAAAAGAAGACCAGAGCTGCTTACTAAGTACATTTTCCAAAAAAAAAAAATGTATTAATGCTTTTTTGTTTTTTAAATCACATAATTGGTAGCAAAGCCAAGATGGTAGAGTAAAGGCAGAGAGTCCCACTAGCTCTTTTCCAAAGCACTTCAAATACCTTCAAGTAATGATCCCAACAAAATTCTAGAATGACAAAACCCACAAAAGGACTGAATGGCAAAATTTTCCAACCTAAGACAACTTGGAAGATGAGTGCAAAGGGTCTAACGCAACAGGGTCAAGAAGGATCCACAGTGTAGCCCTGGCTGAGTAGGCAGCTCCAGCCATCCAGGAATAGATCTCAGGGGCCTGGTCCCCTGAGGGTACCTGGGTCCATGGGAATGGTCTTGGTTTCCAGACCTCTCAGTCCAGGGATTGCCAAGGACAATTGGCAAGGTCAGCAGGAAATCTCTGTTACACCAGTGAGAGTGAGCCCAGTCCAGTGCAGGCCTTAATGTAGACCTAGCCCCAGGGATCAGGAGAAGAACTAGGGAGCCATCCATCAAGGAGCCACCCAGCAACTTCTTTCAGAGCACTGAGCCCACAGATGGCAAGGGGTCAGAAGAGAATGCAGAACTCTCTGCACTATTCTCGAGGCAGGACTCTGTTGCTTCACCTACACTCAGATCCAGATCACAGTCTGGGACCCCAGTCTCAGGAAAAGGAACAAAAACACAACAGAGTTTACTACTTGAAATAGAGCAGGGATTCCCCCCCAATGGTTCCAGGGCAGAAAGGCTTGTGGTCATTCAGACCTAGCACAGGATAGGAGAATAGACATAGCTTCTCATAAGACCTTGGAGGAATTGAGAATTTTCAGGTCCCTGAAGGGTATCTCTAAAAACAGCTGCAAAGCTTGGGACAGTGAGTCCTCCACCCTGGAAGAAGAGCCCCAGTTTAACAGAGTTAAAATCAAGTCATAGATTGGGAAAAAGAGCAAGCAACAGAAGGGGAAAAAATCTGATCAAAGACAATAATTTTGGTCCTATGGAGGATCAAAATAAATACTAAGAAAAAAGATTAAGTCCTGCATCCAATTCTACCAAGTAAAAATATGAATTTGTCAAAGACCATGGAAGAGCTCAAAAAAAGATTTTGAAAATCAAGTAAGGTGGGTAGAGGAAAAATTGGAAAGAGAAATGAGAGTGATGCAGGAAAATCATGAAAACTAAATCAGCAGCTTAGTGAAGGAGATGCGAAAAATATTGAAGAAAATAATAGCTTAAAAACAAGTTTGGATCAAATGGATAAATGGTCAATGAGAAGAATGCCTTAAAAAGCAGAATTGACCAAATGGAAAAGGAGATACAAAACCTCTCTGAATAAAATCATTCTTTAAAATGTAGACTGGGACTGGACCTAAGGAAAGCTGATGACTTTGTGAGAAATCAAGAAACAATAAAACAAAACCAAAAGAATGAAAAACTAGAAGAATGGAATATCTCATCAGAAAAATGACTGATCTGGAAAACAGATCAAGAAGAGAAAATTAAAAAATTATTGGACTACAAGAGTCATGACCAAAAGGAGCCTAGACATCATTTTTCAGGAAATTATCCAGGAAAACTGCCTTGATATCCTAGAAGAGGGTAAAATAGAAATCAAAAGAATCCACTGATCAACTCCTGAAAAAAGATACCCAAATGAAAACTGCCAGGAATTTCAGAGCTCCCTAGTTAAGGAGAAAATATTACAAGCACCCAGAAAGAAACAATTCAAACATTATGGAGCTACAATCAGCATAATACAAGATTTAGCAACTTCTACATTAAAGGATCATAGTACTTGGAATATGATATTGCAGAAGGCAAAAGAGCTTGGATTACAACAAAGAATCAACTACCCACTAAACTGAATGTACTCTTTCAGGGAAAAAGATGAACATTCACTGAAATAGGAAATTTTCAAACTTTCCTGATGAAACAACCAGAGCCCAACAGAAAGTTTGATCTTTAAGTATAAGACTCCATGAAACATAGAGAGGGTGGACAGGAAGGGCAAACCATGAAGGACTTAATGATGTTGAACTGCTTGCATTTCTACTTGGGAAGATGATACTAATAACTCATATGAACCTCATTTATTAGGGTAGTTAAAAAGAGCATATGTGGACAAGACACAGGAGGAAGCTAAATTTGAATATATAATATAATATATAATGCATACATAATTAATTATAATATAATATAATTAATATAATATATTGAATATATAATATATTGAAAAGATGGATTTAATAGGGGAGAAAGGAATATACTAGATAGAATGGGGTAATTTATTTTGGATAAAAGGGGCAAAAAAATCTTTTGTAGTGGAGTAGAAGAGGAGGAAGGTAAGGGGGAATGAGTGAACCTTTCTCATATCAGAATTGACTGGGAGAGGGGATAACATATACAGGCAATTGGATATAGGAATCTATCTCCTAGAGGAAAATAGGAGAGGAAGGAGGGGATGGGGATGTCAGCAATAGAAGGGAGGGAAAGTCGTGCAGAGTGTATTCAGATGCACCACATTTTTGAGGAAGGGCAAGGTAAAGGGAGAGAGAGAATAGAATAAATGGGGATGGGGGAACAGGATGGAGGAAATACAGATAGCAATAGCAACTATGGGAAAAATATTGGAACAAGTTACTCTGATAAAGACCTCATTTCACTAACAGAAATCTGAGTCAAATTTACAAAAAAATAAAAACCATTCCCCAGTTGATAAATGATCAAGAGATATGAAGAGTTTTCAGATGTGGTTATCAATATTATCTGTTTAATTATATTTTTAAATGTCCTACTTCACTATTGATAGGAGAAATACAATTTGAAACAATTCTGAGGTACTACCTTATACCAATTGAATTGATTAACAGAAGGAGAAAAAGACAACTGTTGGAAGGGATGTAGGAAATTCCGACATTGATACATTATAGGAGTTCTGCAATGATTCAACAGTTCTTTAGAGCAATTTGAAACTTTACCCAAAGGGCTAGAAAACCATGCTGACTTTTCAGTCTAGCAGTGCCACTTCTAGGTTTATGTTCCAGAAGAGATGAAATATGGGAAAAAAAGAATCTATATGTATAGGGATATTTATAGTATTTTTTTCCTCTGGTGGTGGGGAGTTGGAGATTGAGGGGATGCCCAGCAGTTGGGGAATGAACAAATTGTATATGTGATTCAGATGAAATGCTGTGTTTTTTTATGGGAAATGATGAACAGGATGCTCTCAGTTAAAAAAAAAACCCAAACCCCAAAACTTACATGAGCAGATGCAGTGGGAAATGTGCATTATACAAGGTAACAGCAATAAGGATGATCAGCTGTGAATGACCTACCTTTTCTCAGCAGTGCTGTGACCCAAGAGAACTCTGAAAGACTTATGATAAAGAATACCATCCATCCCAAAGACCAAGCTGATGGTGTCTGAATACAGACTAAAACAATATTTCTTTCTTCTTTCTTTCACTTTATTTTTCTTGAAGTTTTCTTTTTTTGTATGTGGGGGGTTATTTTTACAATATGACTATTACAGGAATATTTTTTCATCGCTACACATTTTTAACCCACACCAAGTAGCTTGCTTTCTAAATGAGAGGGAGTGGGGTGGGAGGAAGGGAGAGTATTTGAAACTCAAGGTTTTGCAAGTAAATGTTGAAACTTGTTTTTGCATATAGCTGGGAGGGAGAATTTAAAAATAAAACTACATTAAAGAAAAAAAGAGACAATAAAAATAAAATAAAATCTTAAAAATCACATAATCATAGTCATTTCTAGGTATACTATTTTCTCCCCCCCATCCTCCTTATAACACCTTCATTTATAACAACAATAAAAAATTAAGCAAAACAACCAACATACCAATTGTGCATGATAGTGTATACAATAATAAAAAGAGGGATTTCTTCATCTTTCTTTCTGGAGCCCTGATTTTTCATTACAATGCCACAGAATTTGACTTAATTTTGTTTAAAAATACATTTTGCAAAATGCTTTTCTCAAAGCAATCTGGTGAGGTAAGTAGCCTATTATTACTCTCATTTTACATATAAGAAGACTGTAATGGGGTGGCTAGGTGGTGCAATGGATAGAGCACCAGCCCTGGAGCCAGGAGCACCTGAGTTCAAATTCGACCTCAGACACTTAATAATGACCTAGCTGTGTGGCCTTGGGCAAGCCACTGAACCCCATTGCCGTGCAAAAAAAAAAACAACCCCCAAAAAAAAGACTGTAATTCAGGCAAGGGCACTGACATGCTCCCAGTAACAATAAGTAAGTAAGGTTCAGGGATAGGAATTGAATCTGACCTCTAGACCCCAGTGCCCATGCTTTTTCTCTCCTGTATATATTGACTGTCTATGAAGTTGACATGATGGAGAAGATGGGTTGACATACTATCACACTCAAAGAAATTACCCCACAGGTCTGAGTCACAGGGATATTCGCATCCTTTCCCTATCTGGTGGCATTTCTTTATAGAATTTTTGGAAGCTAATGACACCACAAGGAGGGGAGGAGTCTTTCATCAGCTGCCTGGATTCTCTCCCTTCTGGTCTCTGCCCTTTTCTTTATCCCAACTCTGCCAGCTTTCCCTGGATTCCAAATGAGGGTAGTAAAGAGGGAGGTTCTTCCTGCTAGGATTGACCCATCCCTGAGGACATTAAAGGCTGAATTTTCAGTCCTCTCAAAAGCCAACAAGAAAGACCAAGAGTCTAGCTTCCATGGAGATTGGTTTAATTGGTATAGCTTACTAAGCAGGACAGCAGTGACTTGAACTTCTTTATAAGAAAATAGGGAACAGAAGGGCATACTGGAAGATAGTCGTCAATTTATATTTCATGGTGGAGTTGGAGAAGGGTTCAAAATTCAGGTGCTTATTGTCTGGATGATATCAGGCAAGTTACTTAAGAGGGACAAAGAGGACAAACATTTATTAAGTAGCTACAAGGTACCAATCACTGTGTTGAGTGGTTTACAAAGAATTTGATCTTCACAACCACCCTGGGAAGTGGATTCTATTATTATCCTTATTTTATGATTGAGGGAAACTGAGGCAAACAGAACTCAGGAAGTCTCTGAGAACAGATTTGAATTCGAGTTTTCCTGACTCCAGCTTCATTGCTCTAATGAGTCACTTTTGTCTCAGTTTCTTCCTTTTGAAAAATGAGCAGGTTGAACTGTATGACCTCTAAGCTCTCTTCTAGTTCTGTGTCTAAGATCCTATGACCTCTCTGAGCCTTGATTTCCCCATTTAGAAAATGGAGATTGTAATAGACCTATTATAGAGAATTGTTGTGAGAAAAGTGTCCTGTCATTTTGCTATTTTTTATTCTGAACTTACAAATAACAAATGAAATGCAGATCTCCATAAACCAAATAGAACAGAAAAAAGGAAAATTCATGAAACTGTAGATCTGTTTTATATAGCTTACTTTTTCTTTTTAAATATAATAAATTCGACATGTAACTCTCAAAGCTGTCCTGCTTGTCTGCAGTTCTTCTGGCTTTCCTTCTGTTCTTTCCTGTGCATTTTCTGTTATTTGTAAAATATCACATAATCACATAATCTCAGGTTTGGATGGGGACTTAGGAAGCCATCTGGCCCAAGCTGAATCTAAACAGGAATCCCCATGACAACGTCCTTGATATCTGCTTATCCAGTTCCTGTGATGGGGAACATGCTACCTTCTGACATAGCTCTTGGTACTTTCCATTTCTGGACAGACAGGTTTGATTGTTAGGAAGGTTTTTGTTACATTGAGTTGACATCTATTCTTCAAATTTTCTCCATCATTCCTTGTTCTGTCTCCTTGGGAACCAAGAAAAATAAGCCTAATTCTTCTACATGTCAACCCTTCAAATACAAGAAAGCTAGCAGTTCCTCAAGGTAGTGGACTGTGTCAGTCCTGGAATAAAGAAGACTCATCTTTATGAGTTCGAATCTGGCCTCAGACATTACTAGTTGTGTGACCCTGGACAAGTCACCTAACCCTGTTTGCTTCAATTTTCTCATCTAGAAAATAGACTGGAGAATGAAATAGTAAAGCATTCCAGTATCTTTGTCAAGAAAACCCTAATGAGGTCATAAAGTGTCAGACACAACTGAAACAATAGAACATCAACCCACAATCTAAGGAGCCAACATCTTGAATGGGCCAAGAGATCCAAATACCAACCCTAGATCTTCGGGTTTGATATCTCCTTCTTTGGGCATTATTTGGGGGGGGGGGAGTGAATGAATAACCACAACATGACTTTCTCTCTGGAATGGTGATGTAAGGCAACTCTTTTCCTGTTGTCTACAGGAGGATACCTTTGTTCTGAGGCGATCCTCAATCTATCTTTTTTCTATTTTGTTTGTACATAATTGTTTGCATGCTGTCTGCCCCCTTTAGATTCCTGTGAGCTTCTTGAGATCAAGGGTTGGTTATTTTTTTTTAGGTTTTTTTTGCAAGGCAATGGGGTTAAGTGGCTTGCCCAACACCACACAGCTAGGTAATTATTAAGTATCTGAGGTCAGATTTGAACTCAGGTCCTCCTGACTCCAGGGCTGGTGCTCTATCCGCTGCGCCACCTAGCCACCCAAGGATTAGTTATTTTTGTTTTTATTTTTTGCCTTTCTTTGTAGCACAATGTGTGACAATTTGTAGGTGTTTAATAAATGATAGTTGACTAATCATGGACTCTGCAATCATTCCAAATTGCCCTACTTGCCCTTCCCTATACTAGAAATTCCATTTCATATTTTTATGACTTTGAAAAACCTGTTTCCTATGCCTGGAATGTTAACCTTCTTTACTACCCACCTCTTAGCTGTCTTTCAAGGCTCATCTCGAGGGCTATCTCCTACAGAAGGTCTTTCATTGATTTCTCCCAGTTTTTATGGGATAATAGATTTCCAGATCTATGTTATTAATTTCCCTCCTTGAAACTGTATTTATTTTGCTCTTTTCTGTATATCATGTTGTATCTGATATGTTTGTATGGCAATAAATTTCACTCATTAATCTCTAATGGCTTGAAGGAAGCACACAACCATCTCCCCTCTTCAGTAAAGGTGAGAGAGAGAGAGAGAGAGAGAGAGAGAGAGAGAGAGAGAGAGAGAGAGAAGGGAGGATGAAGAGAGTAGAGGAGAATGAGGGACAGAAATAGGAGAAATAGTGTCATATTTTTGTACCCTACTCCTAGGCCTCTGAGGGTCTGGACTGGGGAATATTACCTGAAGGACTCGGTCAAATGGCTTGAGGCCACAGTGATCAGCAGGTCCACCCGGGCGGATCATGTTGACATAAACACCCTTCTCTAATAAGCCATCAGAGACGCTGAAGCCAAAATCTTCACTCACTGGGTCCTTCCAAAGAGTCAACTAAAAAGAAATGAGAGTGGCAACCCAGGGATCAATCAAGTTCTGCTACAAGGAAAGATGGACGCTAATTTAGAGTTTCTATCCTAAATCTCACTGAATACAAAATATTATTTCCCCCTCCCTGTTCAAAAAGCTTTCGATGGCTCCGATTTATTAGAGAATAAAGTCGTTTTCTCTATTTTCTCCAAGCTGGTCTTAATTTCAAGGCTCGGTTTTCTATCCTGTTGTTCCTCAACAAGAATTTTCTGTTCTAGCATTGCCTCTTAATGAAACTTATTTTTGACCTCTGCGAGTTGGTTCATATAACCCGCGCCAGAACTTATTATCGCTAGCTAATTGTTGTTGTTGAGTCATTTTTTTTTTTCATTTGCATTTGACTCTTCATGATCCCTTTGCTGATTTTCTTGGAAAAGATACTGATTGGGGAAGTTAGGTGGCGGAGTGCATAGAGCACACTGGTCATGGAGTCAGGAGGACCTGAGTTCAAATCCGGCTTCAGACGCTTAATCATTACCTAGCTGTGTGACCTTAGTCCCACTGCCTTGCAAAAGAAAAAAAAAAGAAAAAAGAAAAGATACTGAAGTAGTTTGACATTTCTTTCTCCAGGTCATTTTCCAGATGGGGAAACTGAGATAAACAAGATTAGGTGATTTACACAGTGTCACACATCTAAGTGTGAAGTCAGATTTGAATTCAGGAAGATGAATCTTTCTGACTTCAGACCCTGCACACTATTCACATGCCATCTAGCTGTCCATCACTATCTAGATTATCAGCAATTTCAGAGTCTGGCACTAGAAGCTTGCCTTTTGCTATTCTCCACACTCTCAATAGGTGTAATTAGTCACTGCTGGATATCAATGAGCAATCTATCCATTGACCTGTTGTAATTTTCTACTTTTAGTAGGGGAAAGGTATTATACCATCACTACTTTGGACTGTAGTTCCTACTTACTGCCACTACTACAGTAGATGGTATGCATCCATTTTTTTTTTTTTAGGATTTTGGAAGGCAAATGGGGTTATGTGGCTTACCCAAGGCCACACAGCTAAGTCATTATTAAGCGTCTGAGTCCGGATTTGAACTCAGGTACTCCTGATTCCGGGACTGGTGCTCTATCCACTGTGCCACCTAGCCACCCCATGTATCCATTTTTTTAGAGGACCAACTCTCTAATTCCATCTATATAGAGACAAACCTCTATTATTTTTATAATTCAAAAAAATCTTTGATATTCTTAAGACTTCTTGACCATAGACCTTATACAATAAGCTTATTGGAAGAGGATTAGGGAGGAATTGGGAACTTCTCTTATCAAACTGTTCAAGTGTCCTCAATTTCAGAGCTCTTTTATTTAGGAGCCTCTTTCTTCAAATCCATGAAAACTTATGGTTACTTGCTCATGTCCCTAGCACTTGGGTGGCATAGTTCAGTTCATATAAGTGCCCTCCCATCTGATATTTTCCCAACCATTCTTCTCCATGTATTACACAAAATGGTTGGGTTAGTCATTCTCACTATCTAGAAGTAGGCTGACACCATACGATCATAGGACTAGACTGTATTTTATCATCTAGGAAACTAAGGATAGGAGAAATCAAATGACTTGCTATTTCAGCATTAGAAATGAAACTGGAGCCCAGGTTCCTTATCAGGACTCATCATTATTTTTGAATACTTAGTCTTCAATCTGATGTTAGAGGGAAGGAACTGTCCTCCAGCATATTTCTAGCCCCATTTCTGGGCCTGTTGACAATTGAGGTTGAATAATTCTGTTTCCTTTCTGTACAGCTCCATATGTGACCTTCCCTTGGGACCTCCAATGATGAATTAACAAGCAAAAAGAAGACTGCTTCTGGATTTATTCTTCTCTGTTCATGAAAGGATGAGTCTGCCCAGGCAGCTTTTTACATCCTCTTACAACCTATTCAAAATCAATTTATTTTTCATATAAATTTTGAATTGAGTTATATCCAAGACCCAGTTTTTAGACTTTCCTATACTCTATCTTTTGCTTTTTTATAAGAGTCTAATTCCCCTAGAGGTAAAAAGTAGTTTTGAGTTATCATCTTTGTAGGGTCTTGTTCATAACTATGGCAGTCTAATCTTCTAATTACTTGAATCAGGGTAACTTTCCAAAAGTTCATTGTGTTCTTTTTTTCCATAGAGATGAAGCTTTCATAGCAGGACACTATTTCCCGGGTTGGAATTATATCTGTTTCTCTCTAGACCTTTTTGGGCTAAATCCAAAAGAAGGCAGTAAGCCTTGGCCAAATGGCTCACATACAATTATGTTTCTCCAGACCTTCTCCTTCACTTAAAATGACAGGTCATTCTGAACTCCAGATTCTTGCCTAAATATCAATCTGTAAAGAGTAAAGAATTTATTAAGTGTCTACTCTGTGACTGACAGCAAGTTGGTACAATGGATAGAGCACCTTCCCTGGACTCAGGAAGACTCTTTCTTTTTTTCTTAGTTTTTTGTAAGACAATGGGGTTAAGTGGCTTGCCCAAGGCCATACTGCTAGGTCATTATTAAGTATCTGAGGTCATATTTGAACTCAGGTCCTCCTGACTCCAGGGTCGGTGCTCTATCCACTGTGCCTCCTAGCCGCCCCTAGACTCTTCTTCTTGAGTTCAAATTCAGCCTCAGACACTTACTGGCTGCATGACTTTGAACAAGTCACTGTTTGCCTCAGTTTCCTCCTCTGTAAAATGAATTAGAGAAGGAAATATCAAACCACTCCAATATTTTTGCCAAGAAAATTCCATATGGGATCATGAAAGTTGGATATGACTGGAAAAACCACTGAATAAGAAAACAAGTTAATAAGAGAAATTACTAATAAAAGAAAGGAAAACAATGATGAATTCACTGGAACATGTCTGTCTTTTCTTCCTTCCCATTCACATGAGCTTTTTTTGGTATCATTTTTAGAAGAGGTCTCTTTCCACCACTGACCTTGAATTTCTTTGGTCCTTAAGTATGACTGTAACTGAATGGTAATCTGAAGGAGAATTGTCATATCTCACATATGTTTAAGATCTGCCTTGTCTTAATCAGCCTCATTTTTGGTATCACTTGTGTATACCCTAGTGAATCACTCAGGACCCCATTGCATTGAATTCCCATTAGTTTTAACAACTTTCTGATGGTATATACCCTAACTGTGGTATTGGAGAAAGATCAAGAAATATGGAATTCCAGGACTTGGGTTTAAATGCTAACTTTGCTCTTTACAACATGCATGACCTTGGACAAGTCACTGTTTCTTCTGACCTCAGTGTCCTTTTCTGTAGAATGAGAGGTTTGGCCTATATGACCTCTAATTTCCATTTTCCATATCTCAGTCTATGATCTTAACCAAGGGAGTATTCATGTTCAGTCAGTCATAGCTACCGCAAGAACAAACAGATCAACATGTAGTTGTCTTGAGGACATGAGCCAGTCACTACCCCTTTGATCATTGCTTTTTTTTCCAATATCTTCCCTAATCTTTGTACAAAACTAGCGACCCTCTCACCCATTTGGGAAACAGAAAAGAATGAATGTGTCTTCAGGGATCTCTGTCCCACATGAAAAGGTACCGGCAAATATTAGAATACAACTATAGCAAGTATATCAAAGCATCTAGGACATCAAGTGTAGGTGGTTCCCTGAGGTTTTTCTAATAGACACCTCAGTTTTTCTAAATTGAGCACAAGTAAATTTTGAAAGCTCTCTGCAGCATGTTCTATTCACGGCTCAAAGGATAATATGAGAGAGTTTTTATTCAGGAAGTGGTCACTTTGCATTTCAATATGTAGCTCCTAGATAGCTGCAGTACCTCTGGCCCATTCTCCGGGGGAACAGCTTCTGGTAACTAGCTTCTAGATCTTTCCCTCCCCACATGAACTAACCCTATTTGTTTAGTGACCCAGGAAAATTCGGCAAACATTTTCAGGTAGCTTAGGCATTGGCAGCAGCAGCCTTAATTTCTCTTCAATGTTATACCCATTCCAAAGTCCACAGTAATTACTAAAAGTAATCTAGTCACAGTTCCCCTCTCCCATATTAATGAAGAAGTCTTGTCTATTAGTAAGCTGCCATTATGACTCACTCTCAACCTCAAGCATATACTAACAAGTTAAGTTCTTAGATTTGCTTTCCTTGTTGTTTCCAAGCAATGCTGGAACCTTTACTTTCTCCCCATCCCTCCTAAATTTAACCTTTGTATTAGTCTCCTTCTTGATGTGAGGAAACTGAATACCCCACAGGGATGATCTGAGGAATTTAATATCTTGCACTGTCCATAGGCACCAACTCCCCTTAAAAGCACATGGGCTCAAAATGCTTGGGATGCCATTTTATTCATAAGTTAATAAATAAATAAAGATTGGCAGTTAAATTTGCAAAAATGCATTATTTCCCTCCTCTGCCCTTTCCTTTAGGGTCCAGATCATTCCTTTCCCATATGAGTAAAAATTCTCTTTTGGAACTTAGAGTCTGGTAAAATTCCTTCCCTAATTTCCCCTATGTCCTGTTAGGATAGCTGGGATGGGTCTAGAAAGGAGAAGAAATGGTACCATGTAATTCCAGTTGTGTTGCTCTGATGCTGTTATCCTCATATCACATTCCCACATCCAAAGAATACTCTTCACCTATCCAAATCCTTTAAAACTCAGCTCAAACCCTTCTCCATCCATTGACAAAGTGTTTTGTATGCATCTCATTTGATCACCTAGATCAGCTCACTCATTTTACAGACAAGGACACTGAGGTCCATGAAATTACATGGCTTGCCTGTGTAGTATATGAGAGACTGGGATTTGAACCCAGTTTTCCTCATTACAAATCCATTCCTCCTATCATTACACTATGACTATTCTCGGAGTTCTTATAAGACTTACTATTTCATTTGTCATAAACGTGTGCTAATCTTAGTTTCATGTGACTTCAGACCTATTTCTCCAAGCAGGCTGGTGGTTCCCTGGGTAAAAGAATGAGATTTCATACTTTTCTGTTTCCTAGCTTTGGGACAAGCACATTGTCTGTGTCTAGAGTTCCAGAATCTCAGAGATGGGCAGGGTCCCAGAAGCTGCCTAACCTAACTCATACTTGGGCAACAAGCCCCTCTCTGACATGCCCAACAAGTGGTCATTCAAAATTTGCTTGAGTTGTCCAGAAGCAAGGAACCCCAGAACTCCTGAGGTAACCCATCTCACTCCTAGATCACCCTAATTTTAGGAAGTTTTTCATCATAGCATGTCTACATTTCCACCACTTCCATACATTGATCCTAGTTCAACCCTCTAGGGCCAAGCAAAAGAAGCTGCTCTAATACCCTCTTCCATACCACTGCCTTCAGTAAACTTGAAGATATCTATCATGTTTTCCTTTTTCTTGGACTAAGCTTTCTCAATTACTTTGGACAATTCTCATATGACATGGTTTAGGGGACCCTTTATTATTCTGGAGTGCCTCCTTTTGTTGCTCACCAACTTACCAATCTCCTTCCTATAATATGATCCTCAAATGAGGAAGCAATACTTTAGAGATGATCTAACCAGGACAGCATATGGTATTATATAGCAGATAGAATAATCCATTTCCTAGACCTGGGCACCATAACTCATTTGAGCCTAATATAGCAGCATTTTTTTGACTTCCACATAAAGCTGGTAGTTGGTAAAGTGAATAGAGTGTTGATCCTGGAGTCACAAAGACTTGAGATCAAATTTGGACTTAAGACCCTGAACTAACTGTGTGACCCTAGGCAAGTCATTTAACTTCTGCTAGAAGAACAGATACTAGAAGAACCTGATACCATTTCTTCTCCTTTCTAGACCCATCCCAGCTACCATAACAGAACAGAGGGGGAAATTAGGGAAGGAATTTTGTCAGACTCTAAGGTCCAACAGAGAATGTTGACCCAAATGGGAAATATTGAGATCAATTAATAAATTTTTCCTCCTTCTTCTGGACTCATGCTGAATTTATAGTCAATCAAAATTCCTAGGTCTTTTTCAGATTAATTACTATATAGCTATATCAATTTGTACTTGGTATATTGAATTTTTTTGAACTCTACATTAAGACTCTATATTTATTTCCTATTAAATTTTATCTTAATCTTGACCATAGGGTCTATTCCAGTCTATTGAGATTATTTTGAACCCTGACTCTGTCATCCAATGCATTAACCTCTCCTTCTATCTTAGAGTCATTACTTGTTTTACCTGGTGGTAGCTATTTTTTAATTCTCTTCCTGTTCCATCCTTGTTGGGTATTTTTTACTCTTCAGAGTATTCCATAGAAGTTCTGGTTGGAGTTTGAACTCAGATAACAACAAAAAAAGTGCTTCACAAATGCACTCTCATTTGATCCTCACAACAAGCTTAGGAGATACGTGGTGTTATCATTATCCTAATTTTACAGATGAGGAAACTGAGGCAAAAGGTTAAGTGACTACTTGCCCAGGGTCACACAGTTGGGAAGTGTCTGAGGTTGTAATTGAATTCAGGTCTTCCTGATTCCAGTCCAATATTCTACCCACTGTGTCATCTCAGTACCTGATGAATCTATACCAGGCCTAGAGACTCACCTTGTATAATTCGAGAGGAGTTGGTGACATGATTTCCAGAATTTCTTCCTTGACTGCTTGCATTTTCAAGCCTTCCTCAGCTGTCTTGGTGGGAACCACGTGGCCCTCACTTGGATCCCGGGTCCCCTGCTGGAAAGTTCCTTTCCACCAAGGGCTTCGTCCAGTTGACCCTGACGATGGGTCCAAGGTCACAGGGCTGCCATCTAAGCCCAAACTGTGCACATTCCCTGTCATGATCGAAGCCTGTAATAAGATAAGTGATATTGGAATAGTGTAAGTGACTGTACTGGGATATATCCAGATAGGGCAAAATGCAACTGAGGATTAGGGAGGAATGGGAAGGAATTCTTTGGAAAAAATAAGGGTGTCACTCAAAAGCTATGTGACCTTGGACAAGTCACCTTTCTAGGAATCAATTTCTACTCTTGTAAAATTATGGGGTTGAATAAATAATCTCTATGGTCCATTCCTGCTCTTGTATTCTGTTTTTTTTTTTTGTTTTTGTTTTTTAGGTTTTTGCAAGGCAATGGGGTTAAGTGACTTGCCCAAGGCCACACAGCTAGGTGATTATTAAGTGTCTGAGGCTGGATTTGAACTCATGTACTCCTGACTCCAGGGCCAGTGCTCTATCCACTACACCACCTAGCCACCTCCTGCTCTTGTATTCTGTGTCCAAAGTCTTAGAGAATAAATTCAGATATATTTACATTAGAAATATTGGTCAAGTTAATTAATACCAGATTCAGGACTTGTCTGAAGTATTCAAAGTATTTAGTCCCAAGTTTTGTGATTGAATGACCATTTGAAAAGTCCTCTGCCCAATAAGTTCTGCCTCCAAGTGCCCGCTATATTCTGCCTGGAGAGTTTCATTCATTTAGGGCCTTCAGGATTTTCAAACCATAATTAAGGGAACAATGAAATGATATCTGGAATTGAATTTTGTTTCTTTTTCTTACTACACAGAAGACCTTAGACAATAACTATCACATTACATAACCAACGCATTCACTTAATCCCTGGGACAACCCTGTGAAGAAATCATAATCATTATCCCTGTTTTACAGATTAAAAAAAAACCCAAAACAAAACAAAACAAAAAAAGAGGCACAGAGAATTTAAGTGACTTGCCTAGCAACACACAACTAGTAAGTATTTGAGGAAAGATTTGAACTTGGGTCTTCCTGGCTCTAAATCCAATGCTCTAGCTATTGGATTTCCCAGTTGTCCTTTAAATTCTGTTTGCTCATCTCTTACATAAAGGATTGGACTAAAAATTCCCCAAAGACCTTTGCAGTTTCAATAATCTGAGAATTGAAAATATAGCTCTCCCTGCTAGGAAAAAGTCTTTAAATTATTGTCAGTATTTAACCCCCTTAGCAGGTCAAGTTCTTCAGGGAATGAGAGTCTAGATGGGAAATAGGGGAACCCAAGGGTTCCTCATATTCCCTTCTCTTGACCACAAGATGGGTCCCAGAGGAGGTGATAATATGACTCACAGTAACCTGGAGAAGATGATTCACAGATCTAATCTGAGACTTGGCGCCATTCTGACAAATGTTTTTTGAGCCTCAGCATAGCCTCCATCCTCAAATAACCTTGATGAGTGAGTGCCCAGAAAGTTATAGCTAGATCTAGTCAGAGGAAACTCAGACTGAATTGCTGTAAGGCCAGTTCTCAACATGAGAAGCATGGCGTAGTGAATCCTTGGATCCAAGAAGTCACCTGAATTAAGCCCTGTCTCTAACTTGTCCTGATTGTATGACTTTGGGCCCAGAGTATAAGTAGTATTGGTAGAGAGGAGTTTCCCAACTGGAAATCACTATTCTGTTCTCTTCTAGTTCTAAGCCATCCTTCATGACTCACCTGACATCCTATTTTCCCCCTCAAAAATTTCTTTGGTGGCTACAGTCTACACTAATGTCCATTACCTTTGAATTGCATTTGTATTTGTAGTCTGCCTAGCACACTTAACTGGCCCCTAATATATGTGCTGGGGAAGCTAGATGGTGCAGAGGATAGAATGCAGGGCTTTAAGTCAGAAAGACTCATCTAGTCAGGAAGACTCATCTTTGTAAGTCCAAATCTGTCTTCAAATACTTACTAGTTGTAAGACCCTGGACAAGTCACTTAATCCTGGTTGCCTCAACCTTCTTATTTGTAAAATAAACTAGAGAAGGAAATGACAAATCACTCCAATATCTCTACCAAGAAAATCACAAATGGGATCACCAAGAGTTAGAAATGATTAAACAACAGCAACAAATATGTGTTATTCCCCCAGGAAAAGTATAATAATAAAAATAACTCTCATTTATGCAGTCTTAAGGTTGCAGTCCTCTTTATTCACAACAACTTTATGAGGTAGATAGCAAAAATATCATCGCCATTTCTCAGATGAGGAAATAGAGGTTCTTAGAGGTTGAGTGATTTGCCCAGGGTCACATAGCTAGTGAATGAGAAGTCATATTTGAAGTCAGTTTTCCTGACTCCAAGTCCAGTACTCTATCCAATGGACCAGCCCTCAGTCTTGAAATTCACTTGTTTCTTGGCTTTCATATCACTTCCTTCCCTCTTGGTTCGCTGTACATTAATGACCACTCTTCTGTTTTCTTTAATATCACATCTTCTACTTATCCCCTTAAATGTGAATGTTTCCGCAAGACTATGCCAACATTACGGTCTTCTCTCTCTTTCCAAGCCTCTTTTGAAAATTTTCATTTTCATGTTTTCAACATTCATTGGCAAAAGGTTTCCATATCTGGGTCACTGATCCTGTCCATCAACCTTCTATTTCCAACTTCTTTTGGGGCATCTCCTTTTGGATGTCTTGTAGTCACCTCAAACTCAACATAATGTAACCCAAACTCACCAACTTACCCCTAGAAATGAAATTTATTACTTTAATCTCTTTTAGCTGACCTACATCTGTCAATAGTATCACTACTCCTTACTTCCATTACACAAACTATATACATTGATTTTTAACTAGATATGGAGTATGAAGAAAGATTCAATCACCACATCACTAGTAACTGTTTTCAGGGCCAATTTAAAATTCCTTCCTCTCCAAAAAACTAGGGTCATTGCTTCATGGTCAAAACTTTCTTGGACCAAACTTAGAATTCTCCAGTTGGACCTTCGACTTTAGTCACAAGATTCAGCCCTGAATGGATTTGGTTCTCTGAAAAATAATTAAATCCACCCTCTAGGGGTTAAATTTGCTACTACTGGGAAAATTGAAAAGGATCATAAGATTTATAACTACCAAGGACCTTAGAGAGCAGGTATTTCAACAGTTTCATTTTATATATGTACCACAATAGAGGCTTAGAGATGTGAAGAGATTTGCTGAAAGGATGTAAGTAAGAGCTGGGAATCTAACCTAGATCTTCCAGTCCTAAAGCCCATTGGCCAGCTCACTGGCCACTATACCACACTGAACACTGAAGATTCTGAGAGATTGCCCATAACAGGAGGTCTCTCTATGGCTCAGGTGTCTCCTAAGGGTGATGGCACTTGGGAGAAAACAAAAGTTCTCATCTGCCCATATAAAGTTTAGCAGATCAAGTCACTTTTACCTAAAGTGTGTTTGTGTTGGGAGTGTGTTTATGCTTTAGTTCTATGGAACTTTAAAGAGCTATATTGCACACACACACACACACACACACACACACACACACACACACACACACACACACACACACACACACAGACCTGCACATGCTCATGCACCATCTTAGGTTTTAAAAGTGCAAATTACTTTCTTGAGAGATCATCTGAGCCTGAATTCCTCATTTCATAGAGGACAAAATTGAGGTCCAAACAGATAAGTACAAAAGTGATTGAAATCACAGTTTCAATCCAGTCTCTGCCCATTCTCTCCTTATGAGACCTAAAGTCAGTTAGGACTTGCTTCAGAATTCCCAGGTTGGACTAGAGGGTCATTGAGATCTCTTCTTGTTTTAAATTCTATAATTATATGTGTGTGTGTGTGTGTGTGTGTGTGTGTGTGTGTGTGTGTGTGTGTGTAATACTGCTCCCTCAGGATAAATCTATGGTGTGTTACATTAAATGACTTCCCAAGACCCTTCTAAACTCTGTGTCTATGTTCCTATGATCACACTGGTAACTAAAATGTGAATGCAGGCCTTCTGGGTTCCAATTCCAATTTTCTTTCTTCTTTTTTATTTCATTTTCTTTTTTATTCATTTGTTTATTGGTATTATATCTTGATTATATTTATTTATTGTTAACAAAGATCAAATTAAGTATTTCTAAGCACAAGGTTAGAACTGTATATGAAATTGTAAATCTGTTATATATTCCTTATTTTTCTTTTGAGTATATTGTTCTATATCACCTTGTTATTTATCTCCCTGACAATTGAAACTGCTTCCCTGAGGTTCACAATAACATCCTCATCACCAAATTTTCTTTATCCCTAGCTTCTTAGACTCTTAGGATCCTAGATCTAGACCAAGAAGGGATTTCAGAGGCAAATTTCTGACTTTTCTGCCATATAAAACATTCAACATACAACTTTCAAAGCTGTCCTGCTCATATATGCTCCCTTCTACCATCTTTTCCAGTGTTCTTTCCATGGTGTTATATAGCACCCACTTGTCTGTGATGTGTACTAATCCATCAATTCTTCCCCAGAGGACTCAGGTAGATCACCAGCCCATCACCTTTCGGCCCTCTGATGCCAGCTGTTAAATGCTCTGACTTACCTCAATCTCCCTCAGAAGCTCTGACTGGCCGCATGTTTCCAAGTCCTCCAGAGCTTCTCCAAAAACACGCCAAAAATTATCCTCGTGAGCAGGCTCCGGGCCGTTGTGGCGGCCGGGGAATCTGTTGTAACGTAGGAACCAAAGATTGTCAGCGCTCGCTCTTCTCGGGGAGGATGGAAGCCAGAAAGCCTAGCTCGCGGGGACCGCCAGCAAAGCAGAGACTTGAGGAGTCTTCATATACAAAAGCAAACAACATGAACTTTTCATCAGGCAAGGGAGTCCCAAATACAAAACCTTCATGCATTTACTACCAGGGCAACCGGCCCCTTCAGAGGATGCCTGAAGTTGGTGTGTAGCAATGTCAAGTTCAAGAGGGAAAAAAACAAAAATATGCCTGAAGGAACACTGGAGGTTTGGGAAGACGCTTTTTGGTGAAATAGAGAAGTGAAAAGGAAAAAAATGATGCATTATGGGTGAACCAGGAGCTTCAGAGACTGGTTAGTACAAGGGCGGATGAGACAGGGCTGAGAGCTGAGACACAGAACACCTGAGAAGAGAGAGAGAGAGAAAAACACAGAGGATACAGACAGGGTGAGAAAAATGGTAACTACATAGTAGGTCTCCAGACTCAATAACAGAAAAGATGTAATAGAAAATGGCGGTCTTTGACCGGACACACAAATTCTGAGTGTTTCAATAAAATGTATTCACAATGTGACTTAGACTCATAGAATGTAAAGGAGCCTTAGAACACAGTATGTCAGAGCTGAAATGGACCTTCAGAGCTAGAAGGGACCTTAGAACATAAAATGTCAGAGCTGGAAGGGGCCTTAGAACAGAGAATGTCAAGGTTGAAAGGGAGAACATAGAACACCAAAACTTCAAGGGATTTTAGAATATAGATAAAAACTGGATGGGACCTCAGAACACAAAATGTTAGAATTGGGAGGGACCCTAGAACGTATAGTATAAGGGCTAAAAATAAACTTTGAATACAGAATAGTAGAACTTGGAATGTTGGAGCTGGAAGGAACTTTAGAAATCATTTGGTCTAGCCTCTTCATTTTATAGATGGCTAAACATGAAATTCTCTGGAAATGAGAAATGATTTGTTCAATGTCAGGTTTTGGGGAAGTCAGGCTAGGACCCAAGTTTTTTAATTCTCAGTCCATCCCTCCTTCAACTACACCTTGCAAATACACATGGAAATTTAACCACCATCGTCCAGACTGTCATAGGGTAAGACCACTAGTTGGTTCTTTGTCTTGAGGGGCTGTCACATGATTACACTGTCTACAAAGTGAATTAAAAAAGAATTGAAGTTCAAAATTTCAGGAATCTTCTGGAGATTTTATAGTTTGAAACATGGAGGATATGACTGAAGACATGAAGACACTGGAGTCATGAACTTGAAGCTGAACTATAATATGTGTTTCATGGTTCTGTGATAATTATGTCGGAGGGATCCATGAGTGGGATGAAGAGAACGATCACTGAAGACCCATTTTGATGCCCAGGATAGGAACTAGTCACTTTAGTCCCAAGATAAACAGTACTAAATTTACCTGAGACAAATATACCATCAAATTAATTTTTTAAAGGGAAACTACATGGAAGGGAGTGGCAAGACATCATTTCATGGCAGAGAGATAAAGACCTAGAGACCTCCAGAGAAGAGACCATGGGATACTATAAATGAGATCAGGGAGCAACTCACCTTGGGTGTGGGAAGGTTATCATTGCCAGGGGTGACTTTCTGTTTTATCTGATTAACAGTATTTGACATCCTATAATAAAGTTCTGTTTGCTGTACCCTAGTTATATGCATCTTATGTCAAGGAGGTCTCAATGATGCATGAACTCTGCAAGTCTTTGAATAATTTTTAATATGAACTCAGTTTGGCATCAGCCTCATTAATCTTACGGTCTCACACCAAAAAGCTAGCCATTGGGTAATGAATGAATTCTTCTGGTCATGTTTACTCATTAGGACTGACATATACCCAGGTTATGATTTATGGGTGGAGGTGTTCTCATGCTGATGAAATCACAAATCTTTCAGAGTACTGAAATATTGCAAAAGTACTCCAGGATAAAGCACAAGTGTGTTGGGCTGCATGTTGTCTGAGTCATGACTAGGAGATCATGGCAAATATTTAAACATTTACATTTTAAGACACATACAGCAAATTAATATTATCATGAAATTGGTTACTAAAGTTATGAAAGCATGTATCTAGTTTATTGAAACATCCTGTCTATTTCTAATTCTATTTAGAATCAATAGTAGTAATGCCCATTGACTAAATTCCCTGGGAAATATTTTGGCCAAAAGTTGGATAGCATTGTCAACAAGGATAGCATGAATCTAGTCATGAGGAAGTTTGCTTCTGCCTCATGTTTTTATTTGTTATAAAGAAAGTTACTTCCTTAATCACCCTTGGGTTCTAGGTACTAGGTTCATTTTTCTCTAGGGGTACTGGAAGCAGGAGGTAGTAGTTTGGTGCTTTGAGGTCATGGATTCTACATTAGGAGGGACATTAAGCCAAAGGTCTCATTCTTGAGAAATTACTCATCAGGGACCTTTCCATCCACATGAAAAAATAAACAAGCCAAAAAACAACTATAAGAAAGGAATTGCCTTCTGTGACCGCTACTCCTGTAGGAAGCTGCTGAAGGAGCTTTCTTGGTTGAGGTGGCCAAAGGGACTTATCTTTCCCTCTCTGGTGCTAAACCCTGGGTCAAATTTCATTTCACTTTCAAAACATATAAGCTCTGCTTACACATATACTCTTTGTTCATTATGAAAGCTGCCAGGAGTTAGTCCTTCCTTGAGGTAACAGCTGGGTCTCATCAGATACCTAAAGGACACCAGAGGGTCCTGGCAACATCCATAATTAAGTTTCTGGTCCCAGATTTCTGGAAGAGAAACAACTTAGACTGGAGAAGCCAAAAATCAATCCCTTAGTGAAATAACATCTGGTTTGTGTTTTTCTATGGCTTTCACACAGCTCTTGGGAGGCATTGGTAGGACACTGCAGTGAACTGAAGGTGAACTTCCACCAGTCACTCTGTCCTGGAGTCATAATGGACACCTATTTCTTCTCTCTTAAAGTATGTATGTAGTGGGTACAAGGTGGCTGGCTTAGACTAACTTAGTCATCATCATGACTAAGGACTGTTTCATGCTATGAAACAATTATATTTTCATAGTGCTTTACAAAGCATTTGCCTCTCAATACAGTGGTGGAGGTAAAGAAGGAAGAGAAAGAAGGGTAGGTAGTGCAAATGTTTTATTGAAAAGGTAAACTGAGGCTTGACATGTAATCGCAGTTTCAGAATGTTTTGAAGGGGGTCTTAGCACAGGGAGCGTCAGCTCATCTGGTAAAATTCTCTCCTGAAATATGGAATAATTAAGGTCTTGTTGATACCAATAGTCATTGGTTTGTTTATGCATTTACCTCCCCCTGTTAATCCAATCATTTCTCCCTTCTTAACAAATAATAATTGGTCTGAATGGCACAGAGTTGGATGAAATAAAGCTGATATTTCCTTTTGGGGGAGGTAGTCTCTCTCTTATTCTTTTTATCAGGAAATAGGCTCAGATCTTATTAAAATCAAGAATTCTAGAAAGAAAGCTATCAGAGCCCCAAGGTTCGAGAACATGCTTGTCCCAAGAGAAGTCCCAGGCTGCCCAAATAAGGTTTTTTCATAAAGGGGAACACATACCCAAAGGACCTTACTTTTGATAGATGAGAATAAAAGGACACAAAATGAGAGTGATAGAGTCCTGGGGTGGAGGTGAGGGTGAAAGGAAAGGAAAGGAGCAGGAGATGGTCTGCCAACAGATGGGCTCCTACTGCTCTCAAAACAGGGAGAAGAGAAAGCCTTCCCATTGGAGATGCTGAAGTGTGAGTTTGGATCTCACATTTCTTCCTTGGTTTCCTATTCCATGTTGTGACTTTTTTTTGGAAACAACTTTTTAATTCAGTCAAACTTAACATCTGCACATGTCTAGTTTTCTTAGAGCAATGTGGTTTTTAACTTGGCGTCCATGAACCCTTTTTATTAAGTTCCTTTATTAAAAAAATCAATTTTTTATTTACTTGTAATTGTTCATTTTTTAACACAAAACATTTCCATTATGAACTTTTAAAAATATTTTAGCAGCTATTTTTCAATACAATTTATTTTCTTTGTAATCCTATGTATTTAAAAACATTATTCTGAGAAGAGATCTAAGTTCTGGTACAGTGGTACAGTGGGCCTGGGGTTAGGGAGACCTGAATTCAAATGGGCTGTGTGAGACCTGAGATAACAGAGTCTGTCTTTCAAGGTTATTGTGAGGTTCAGATGAGATAATATTTGCCCACCTTTAACTGATATATAAGTGCTAATACTAGCCAGCTAGCATTTTATACAATGCTTTAATAATAAGAATAATAACTCAATAAGTTCTTTTCAATTATTATCTCATTTGATCTTTATACCCACCCTGGGAGGTAAATGCTGCTATTATCCCTATTTTAGAGAAAAGGAAATTGAGGCAAATAGTTTAAATGACTTGTCTGAGAATCACAAAGCTAGTAAGTGTCTGGGGCAGGATTTGAACTGAGGTCTACCAGACTCCAGGTCCATTGCATTATCTACCTGCCTTTACTAATAGGGGCTAGTTATAATTAAAGGGCTCTAGGATACAAAACAAACAAACTCAGTTCTAGGGCAAAAAGATCGGAATGATGGTTCAAATCATGGAGGCCGTTTCCTCCTTCAATCTGGATCTATTCTTAGAAGGAAGCTAGCTTGAGTTGTTACAGTTCTTAACACAGACCTGACCTGGCTCTGGGACTGAGGCTATCAGCAGGTGAGGCTATCGGTAGCCTTCCTTACATCCCTCTCCTCTGAGTCATGGGGCACAAGGAAGCTGGAGGGTAGGGATGCCTCAGTGCCATCCTATCCCCAATAATGGTAAAATGCCCTCAAGGCAGTGGATTGGACCGCTAACAAGGAGCACACTTCATTCTTACTTCTCTGGTGGAGGAGTAATGGTTGTGTGGGGGAAGGGGGTGGGATACTAGAATTTGGAGGTCTAGACACTCAAGCCTTGGCAAGTAGGAGGGGAGAGGGAAGAAGGAGCAGAGGGAAGAGGGAACAGGGCTGGGTGACATCTTGCCACCCAAGTGGCCGAGTTTCCTGATGGAGGCTTTGGTGCTTCTTACACATAGGAGCATGGGGCTTGGAATTTGGACAGGAAAGAAAGAAACCTGTGCTCTTCTGCTTCATCCCACCCTCCCCCTGGCCTAATCCTAAGCAGACCCAAGAGAGTCAACGTCGATTTTCGCCCTCCCACTGTCTCATCCCCTACAGACCTAGTGGGTTTGTCCCATTCATCCTCAGGGAAGCTCCCATCCGGGTAGGGGTAGCTGGTCTTTCTGGGCTCCCCAGGAGGGGGGCTGCTCTTCACCCTGCTGGGCCGCCACTCCTGGGGGTGCAGGCTGATTCCTACAGCTGGAGGTACATACGTGCCTGTGGAGCGAGCAGAGAAAGGAAAAGCCGACAGCTCACGAGGCCTCTGGGATGGGGGGGGTGTCAGAGAACCCCAGCAAGTTTGCATCTCTATTTTTATTTATCCCCCTTCTTCTCCCTATCGGCCACCAGACCTACTCATTGGAAGTCCCCACTTTACACTAGATTGGCTCCCAATTTGAGATCTTTATCCTGGTTTTTCTGTTCTTCACCCACTCTCTTGGTTGTGCTGTCTTCACTGGTCCAATATCCGTTCATCTAGGGAGCCTTTCCTGCCTACCCTGGTCCACAGGAATCTGTCTCTCACTAGTTTCCTGCAGCATCTAAAATATATATGTATCACATGATTTAGTTTGGCTATGGCTCAGACATTCTATCCAGAGTGTCTTTTAGTAGCAATTAATGGTAATTATGCCTGGTGAGTGTGCTAGTTGTGCATCTGGGTGCTTACTTTTCTTCACAGATAGCCCTCTATTCCCGCATGGCTGGCTTCCCTATCTCTGACTCTTAGGAAAAACACACACACATGTGCTCATGAACACACACGTGCATGTGTGCATGCCACAAATGCAATATATGCATGCCTGCAAATACATGTACATACACACATGCATGGATGTCTCATGCGAAATGTATGGACATGTGTGTGATCATGCACACACCCAACACAGGTGATATACACACAGATACACCTTATATAATATAGTGTCTACACACTATATATTATATTTGCATATGCATAGGACATGGCTTTATGCCTACATGTGCACAGGTATAAACATATATGTGCAAATACAGGTGGCTTGTATAACATATAGATGACACATGCATGCATGCACACTGTACATTATGTATGTCTGTGTGCTTAGTGTATTTCTATACATGCATACACACATGTATAGATGTATAGATGCTTGATATAATGTGTGCAGGCATACAAACACATATGCTATATAGATGATGTATGTGTGTGCATGCACATGTATCTATGCATGTATACATGCATGTATGTGCACACTAAATAGAATATACACATTATGTTATATATTATATGCATACATTAAACATTACATATTATGTGTGTGTATACATAGTATCTCTATAAGCATTCACACATGCATATTTGCTGTGTGTGTGTGTGTGTATATATATAGGAGCAGCATATATAATATATGTGTATATTTATATATGCACAAATAGTATATGGGTGATATGTGCAGAGACACACAATCTGCCATGTGGCATATATACACTGTATATTAGATGTGTGCATGCAGTGTGACTATGTGTGCATGTATGTGCACTCACAGGTATAATGAATCCAACATGTGTGTAGACATGCACATGCATAATGTACAAGTGATGAGGTAATATATAGATCTATATCTATGCATATATGTATGACTATATATCTATACACTTTATATGTGTGTGGTATACTTCTCTGTGTGTGTGCAAGCATGTATATATGTATATATACATATATGTGTGTGTGTGTATATATATATATATATATATATCTGGCTTCCCTATATATATGCATTTATATATATGCGCATATATATATATATATATATATATATATATATATATATATATATATATATATATATATATATATATATATATATATATGATATATGTGCCTGGAACAGAGTGAGGGAGGGCTTCATTGATGCCCGTTGATGGATTACTTTCCTAAATATAATTTGTTAAGGTAAGCCCTATGCTATTATCCTCATTTCAAAAGAGAAAAGTGAGGCAGCTATTTGTTGGGGAGTCTATCTTTAACAAATCATACAACAGACCCGCCATTTAAGCTTAGGTTTTCTGACTCATAAGGGCTAGCCTTGTCTTTCCAACTAGAATTCTTCATTTTGATCCAATATAAATTAGGCACTTAATATGTGGAATACAGCACAGTACTAGGTCCTAGGATAAAAATTAATCCGTTCCTATCCCTCAGGAAGCTTTTAATTTAATTGAGGGATGAGTGTGTGCATATGTATGGGGGGGGAGGAGATCTAACACACCCATGGATAAACAAATAAAAATTCAGATAGGATCTGGGTTCTGATCAATATGAATAATGACTCCTATGAAGTGGTCACTTCTTTTCAACTTTCATTACATATTTCTATTAGGCTAGAACCAATGACCATATTTTACACAATTATACTTCAACTAATGCAAGTTCGAATAAAAGCACCATTTCACTATCTACACTGGGGTGAATAATTGAGGTCTCCTGTAATTTCAGGGGGGGAAAAAGCACTAATAACTAGAGATTGGGAAGGGCAATTGAGTGATGCAATGGATAGAGCATTGGGCTTGGAATTAGGAAAACTTCTCTTCCCGAGTTCAAATCTGGCATGTCACTTACTAATTGTATGGCTCTGAGCAAATCATTTAATCGTGTTTGCCTCAGTTTCCTCATCTGTAAAATGAGCTGGAGAAAGAAATAGCAAAACACTGCAGGATTTCTGTGAAGAAAGCCCCAAATGGGATCATGAAGATTCAAACACAACTGAAATGACTCAACAACAAAGGACTTCATGGAACAGGTAGTACCTGCACTGAGTTTTAAAGGAAATTTTTTAGAGATAGAGGCAAAGGAGCACATTCCAGACATGATGGAGTACCTATACAAAGGTATGAAGCTGGAAGACAAAGCTCTAAATTTGGGGAACGGGTTAGTTGATCAATTGTGCTGAAGAAGTCACAAAAAGAGCTAGTATGAAATCACTTTCTAAAGGTGGGTAGGCCCTATATTGTAGAGAACTTTAAGTGGCACTCTGAGGACTCTGGGTTTTTTCTTAGAGGTGATAAGGAGCTAGTGACAATTTTAAACAAGTAAGTGTCATGGTTAGATTTGTGTCTTAGGAACATGACCAATTGGAGAGGAATGGACTGGAAGCTAGAAGACCAAAATGGAGGCTAATGGACAAGAGATCTCAAGGGCCTGAATTAGGAAAGTAATTATGAAGATGGGGAAAAGGAATTGGAAAGAAATGATAGAATTAAGAGAACTTGATACCTGACTAGATGTAGGAGGTGAGAGTGAGGTAAGAGTCAAGGATAAGTCTCAGATGTGAACCTGAGGATCTGGAAGGGTGGAGGAACCTTGAAAAAAGTAGGCCAGATTTCAGCAGCAGTGACTTACAGAAGGGAAGATAATGACATCTATTTTGGACATGCTGACTCTGAGATACCAATGGAACATCCAAGGGGAGATGTCGAGCAGAAAGATACTGATATGGGACAGCTTTAGACAGAAATTAAGGCAGGAGAGTCATTTTCTTAGAGATGACAAGTGAACCCCTAAGTCCTGATAAGATCACCAGACACAGAAGAGAAAGGATCAGGGGAAAAAAGCCTTGTAGGCCACTTGATGAGCAAAAGGTAGATGCTGATCAACAGAAACGTTTGAGAAGTTATGGTCAGAGAACCAGGAGAGAATAGTGTCGTGCAGACCAAGAAAGTGAACTACAATGTCAAAAGGTCAGGTAGAATGAGGACTGAGAGAATGTCACTGAATTTATCTGTTGAGGGATTGATGGAACCTTGGAGAGAAAAAATGTTATTTGGGAAATATGCTAAGTCAGACTGAAAAGAGAAATAGGGTAGAAGCAAGTGAGGAAATGGAGTCAAACAAGTAAGCATGCTTCTTTCCAGGTTTGACTGGGAAAGGAATAGGAGATGAAATGAAGAGGTGGAAGAAGGGATTGAAGGGACAGCAGGGTGAAGGATAAGAAGATCTCTATATGTCTATGGCAACAGGAAAGAACCAATGGATACAAATATATAAAATGACAGAGAAACAGAGACAGAGAAAGAGAGATCAAGAAGATGTGCTCTCAGAGGGGAGAGAAGAAGGGTCAAGAGTAGGGAATAAGGATGGAATAATTTGACTTTGGCTTTTTCTTCAAGAATGGAGCAAAGAAAGAGGATAAAGGATAACTAAGAAGGCATTTGACTGAAGTATAAGAATAGAGGCAAGAGGCAACTAATGACCAATAGCCTCATTTTCTCAACAAGAGAAAGGATGAATTAGTTTTAGTTAGGTGATTGAGGTTGGATATTTGCAATGGGCCCAGTTGGCATGGTTGTGTGACGTTTTTTGTTGTTTCAGAATGCTGTTTCTCAACATTCAATAGAAGCAGAGTAGCCAGGTAACCCAGGCTAGATTTTAACTTAGCATGATCAATGATAGGGCAAGTAGCAAGAAATTCACAGGCAGAGAGGATGAGCTAGTCAATCATAGAGTCAAAATTGTGAATGGTAGAAAGTGAGTCCAGAAAAATAAGGAGGAAAGGATGGATTGGATATCATAGTGAGAATGAAAAATAGATTTAGGAGGAATGAGACAGAGGGAGAGATGGAAAGAGAGGAGGTTATGATTAGAGAAAATAATTTCAAGATTCTAGGTCATGGTGCTATGTTAGCTATAGGAGATGGTGCTAACCAATGTATGACCATCTCAAAGAGCAGCTGAAGAAGAATGAAGACTTAGTGGATGAAATGGGAGGTCCAAATATTCAAGGAAACATAAATGTATATGTCTAAGTCCCCAAATGGGAAGACAGAGGCTAGGATGGAGAGGAATACTGTGAGTTAGGTACTGAATTTCTTGAGAAGAGTTGATAACTTGGAGACTGTCAGGTGACTGAAACAAGACTTAGGCTTGATGATAGTAAGGGATGAGGACCACCTCAAAGGGAACATTATTGAATGAGGAGGGCAATGAGATAGCATGGAAGTGGCAAGGAGGAGCAACACATACCCCATCCTCCCCCTCTTTGCTTAGAGGGTTGGGGAGAACAAGAAAGAAAGCCTGGGGCATTGGACATGGGAGCTAAGGACTCAATATCCTTCTTGGGGAGACTGCTTGCAGAAAGATGGAAATTGTGATTTGAAGAGATCTAGGATGAAAGGAAATTTGTTATCACCGTTGGTAGTGGGGTTAAGGATAGTTCCTGGTCTAAGGAAACCAGGTGGTCTAGTGAATGGAGTGCTGGACCTGGAGTCAGGAAGATCTGAGTGTGAATCTGATCTCAGACATTCCTAGCTATATGTCTCTGGGTAAGTCATTTACTTTCTCTAGACTTTCATTTCTTCATCTGTAAAATGAGAGAGTCGGATCCAATGACGTTTAAGGTACCTTCTAACTTTCAATCTATGATCATTTGCATCACAATGGAATAGTAGGATAAAGGGGGATTAGAGATGTATTGTTGAGGCAGATAGGAATGAAGGTGTGGGGAGAGGGGTGGGTGGAGGGATGGAGAAGCTTCCAATGTAGATCAGGAGGTTGGAAGAAAACTTAGACCACAGAATCACAGCGCCACTTGGCAGAGACTAGAGATGACCTAGCCTTACCTTTCCATTTTGCAGATGACAAAAATAAGAGCCAGAGAAGGGAAGCTATTTGTACAATGAATGTCCGTTCTAGGCCAGACCTGTACTAGAACTCAAGCTTCAAAGGTAGGCTTTCCATGGTACGACGCTGCCTCCTGAAGGAACTGTTCTTTCAAGGAGAGGAGAGGAAAGGGAATCTTTTCCCTGGCAGGGTTTCCTCTACAGACAAAAGGAAATTATAACTCCTGGGAACAGACCAGGAAGGAGCCAATCCACTGAAGGGGGCCTGGAAAATGCCTGGAAAGCAATGAGAACCAGGGAGGTGGCGACATTCCCTCAAAGAAACCACAGAGGGGCTATTTGCAGAGCTGTCTGCAGAGGAAATCAGCCAACTCCCTCAGCCCAGGCTAAGCCTCCTCAGAGCCCCCCATTTCAGAGAAATCTCTGCAGCTCTTCCCAGAATTAAAAAAAAACAGAGGAAAGTATCACACACACATACACACTGCCATGTCTTCGCCATTGGAGTGACAGGAAGAGGTCAGACAGCATTTGATTACAAGCTCTCGACCTTCCTGGGAAAGGCTAAGCTAATAGCCCATGGTAGAAATGCCTGTGGACAATGCCATTCTTTGAAAATGTCAAGGTCTCCTTTTTTGCTCCCTCCCAGCCTGGGGCCTAGGCAGCTTCTCCAATGTTTCAAAGGTTAAAGAGTCCATCAGACACTCGGGAAGAGGGCCAGGCGCCCTGAAACAGATGGGATCAGTACCAGGCCTGGGAGGAAGGCCAAACCACTTTTCTCAGTCTTCCTCCTTAGGAGAAGAAATCCACAGAGGCTCTTAGGGACCTGGGAGGAGGAGGGGTATTACAACTGGTGAGGGGGTTGGGGGTTAGAAAGGGTGGAATGCATGCATTTCTTTCCAGGATCTCAAACGTTATTTGGAAGGGTTGAGAGGAAAGGAAGGTGGTCTAGGAATAAAAATTATTATTAGCATTATTGTTATGCATCCATTTCTATCTGGATATTCAAACTTAGTTGGAGGGGGTTCAGACAAAAGGCCCATTAGAGAGGACTGTGGTGGTCTAGAAATAATAATGATAATAATAATTATCATGTTTACTATTAACATCTAAATTATTAAAATAAGGATAATAAAAATAATGATCATTATTATGATTAACTAACAGAATATGTCTCCCATCTGATACATAACTGTTTATGTGGTCTCTGACATTCACTGTCTATATGAGCCTAGACAAGTCTCATCGTTATTATTTCTAGACCACCTTCCTTTCCTAGGTAACTCAGAGTTTCTTTTTTTTTTTTAGGTTGTTGCAAGGCAAATGGGGTTAAGTGGCTTGCCCAAGGCCACACAGCTAGGTAATTATTAAGTGTCTAGACTAGATTTGAACCCAGGTACTCCTGACTCCAGAGCCAGTGCTTTATCCACGGAGCCACCTAGCCGCCCCTACTCCCTACTCAGAGTTTCTTAACCTTAAACCATGGACAAGGGGTCAGTAGATCAATTTCAAGAGTGGTATATGAACCTGGATAGGAATTATATATATATATATATATATATATATATATATATATATATATTATATATATATATATATATATATATATATATTTCCTAACTTCTAACTGAAATTTAACATTTCATGTTATTTTATTTTATACATTAAAAAGAAAAATTGTAAAATTCAAAATAAATAAAATTTTTCTCAAAAAAAATTAAATTATAAGGAATCTATAGGTTTTTCCCGATGGCCAAAGGCGTCCACAGTCACCTAAAAGGGTCAGAACACCTATTTTCCTGCAGTGAAGACAGGGACCAATCTGAGCAGAAGGAAGTTCGCCCCCACATCCATAAAATCCCAAGTCTTGTCTCCCCAACCTTCTTATTTTATAGATGAGAAGCTGGGGCTCAGGGAAGATAAATGAGTAAATGACTTGGCCAGGGTCACTGTTTTTGACCCAGTCTTTTTTAAGTATTTACTATATAAGTGGCAGGGATTATGTTCTAAGTGCTGGAAAAATAGCAAAGGGCAAAATCAGCTCCTTTCCTCTAGGAGTTCACTTTTTTAATGTGTAGATAATCCCTGAATTCACAGAGGGGGGAAATCCTCTGAGGTCCAGGGAGTTTGGGTGATTTGTCCAACATCATAAAGTTAGCAATAATCATGGCTGAGACTTGATCCTCCTTATCCTTTGTCAGGAGATCCAAACCAGTTTTCTTCCCCTTTTATCCAGCACATTATTGCTAGAAATGGTAACTAACTAGCAGACCCTAAAGTGGTTAGGTGGCTTGATGAAGAAAGCACTGGGTTTTGGAGTCAGCAGGACCTGAGTTCAAATTCACCTCAGACACTTACTAGCTATGAGACCCTGGGCAAATCATTTAATCCTGTTTGCCTCAGTTTCTTCATCTGAAGAATGAGCTGAAGAAGGAAATGACAGAACCTCTCCATTATCTTTGCCAAGAAAACCTTACATGGAGTCCTGAAGACTTGGACAAGCTTCAACAACCACAAAGCAGCCCCTGAAAAGTCTAGGATTTCAGAGGATCATTAGTTAAGAATCAAAAAGGATAGTAAGGGTTATTTAATCCCTTCATTTTACAGATAAGGAAACACAGTGGCAGAGAGGTTCAATTCAATCAATAAACATTAATTAAGTGCCTACTATGTTTCCGGTTAAGTTCTGGTTAAGTGACACTCACCAAGTGTCTGAAGTAGGATTAGAAACCCAAGTCTTCCTGAAACCAAGTATATTGTTCTATCAGCTATAATCCAGGAAGATTATTTACTAGGAAGATCCCAATTTGACTCTAGGGAGAGAATGTTCCCAAGATGGAATCACGGATCTGTGGTCAAAATGAATAATACCAAAACCTTTTCACCCTTGCATGGTGATTTGGTAGTTCTCAGAAGTCTTTCTCATGCTTCATTTTATTTGAACCTCACAGCTCTGGGAAGCAATCTATCATCTCTATTTTATTGTACTAGCGTCAGAATTGAGGAAGTGTCATGACCCAAATGATCCAATTATGGTGGAACTGGGATTTGAACCCAGTTTATTGCTCTTTCATCTGCACTGATGAACAAATGACAGACTGCCACCACTACCTCTAGGTGCCATCAAACACAGTCTCAATTGGTGCATGGGTAGAGCTAAGGATCATCCTTGAATTCTATGATGCTCAATGGCTCTGGATATGAAAGAAATCTAAGTGATCATTTTGGCCAATTCATTTCAAAGACTAGGTCTAAGAAGTCTAAGTGGTTTGTTCATCACATTAGGAGGGATTTGAACACTCTTCCTCCTCCTCTTGTTCTTTCTCCTTCTCTTCTTCCTCTAGGGTCATTCCTCTCTGCTGTACAGAGCTGCCTAAAACTAGAACCCAGGGCCCCTTGATCCCAAGTAAATATTTTTTCCACTATATTGCAGTGTCAACTGTTCACCCTTGCATTTCTGGGAAGTGATTAGAAAATTCTAAAGCTGTCTATTGAGATTTATGAAAAACTCTAAATGTCTAATGACACCACATTGCTTTGTGATGAGTATTTCTACTTAGGGGTATCAGCAATCCCAAAGTGGCACGGTCCTATCCTTGTGCCCTCCACCCTTTAAATTCTTTCCCCTTTCTCATCCTCCCACAAGTAGGCAATTTTAATGTGAAACTAAAGGAAAAGGCTTCAAGCGACATTGTAGAGCAGGTTAGGGAGGAGGGGAGCCAGCACCCACTCAAGCACCCCAACTCAAGTAGCTTTACCTTGGCTCCCGTAGCCGCCCTCTGCCCCAGAGCCATCCCATGACTCCATGGCACTATCAATGCTGGGCACAGTGGTGGCGTAGATCTCAGCCAGTTTGCCAGGTTTCTGCACCTCACTAAGATCTTCTTCTGTGTCACTGGCTTCATTCAATCCTCCTGCCTTCTTAGGGTAGGAACCTCCTGAAAAATGAGAGAACAAGTTAGTCCTGCTGAAATTCAGGGGTTAATGAGGTCTTTGTCTGGACAAAAAAAGATCTCCCTATCTCCCCAACTTCTGCTAAATGCTGTAAAAATAAAGAGGAGAAGGGAGAAGGTGAAGAAGGAGAAAGAGGAGGAGGAAGCAAAAAACGAGGAAAAGAGGAAGAAGGAGGAGAAAGAGGAGAAGAAGAAGGAGGAGAAGAAGAAGGAGGAGGAGGAGGAAGAGGAGGAGGAGGAGGAGGAGAAGAAGAAGAAGAAGAAGAAGAAGAAGAAAGAAGGAGGAGGAGGAGGAGAAGAGGAGGATGGAAAGAATGAAAGGAAAGAAGAGAGAGAAAGGAAGGCTGGATGGAAGGAAAGGAAAAGGAAAAAAGAGAAGAGAAGAAAGGAGAGGAGGGAAGGAGGTGAGGGGAGGGGAGGGGAGGAGAGGAGAAGTAACTCAGGACGTCACACATCCAGATGGAGTCTGCTGCCTTCACACTCATGCCTCTCATAGGCCATGCCTGTTCAAATGAAGCTATCATCATCAATCTCACTTTTAATAGATAGAACCCTATAGAAGGGACCTTAGAGCATAGAATTACAGAAAGTCAGGGCTGGCAGGCCCATTAACTTGTAGTATGTTAGAGCTGGAAGGAACCTTATCATAGACTATTAGCTTAGCATGGAGCTATTCTTTATAATCCATATTAGTAGGGAGACTGAGACTGAAAGGTGAACCAGAAGTTCCAAGTGGCAGTAAAATAAATTGATTGGGTTTCTATACTAAATCTGGTATCAATATAGTAAAAGCCTAGGAGTGGGGGTAGGCAGGGGGGTGGTGGAGGGAAGGCATATGATTGCCTAAGGAGGAATGTCAGCTCTGGTCAAAGAGATTGTAGCCCTTTCATTCTGGATGAGATAGGAGACCCAGGCTTCAACTTCCTTTCTTTCCCTTTCCTTCCCCTCCCCATCCCATCTCATTCCTCCCTTCTCCAAAAAGAAAAAAAGAACACAGATTATTAAAATATCAAATCATTGAAAAACAAAGGGCATAGAACACAGGATTTTAGGTTTTGGAAGAATCACAGAGATCATTTTGTCCAACCTTGCACTATTGATGACAAAATTGAAGCAAAGAGAGGGGAGCTGAGGCCAGATTACATTCTAGATTCAGAGTCCCAGGACAATTAAATTCTTTTATACATGCACACACACAGGCATGTACACATATGTCACCTATATTAAAGATCTTATGACTTTCCTATGCTCCCCAAACCCAACTGCTAACACAATGAGGGAGTCAAGTCAGTTGATCTAGGTGTTCTCTTCCTCTTCCCCATCAAAGATAGTAGCTGATGCATACAACCCACAGAAAGGCTCCAGTTTCTCTTCAAGCCTTAACTGACTTCCCAGAGAAAACAGATAAAAGCAGGACTGGCTAATCTGAGCTGGTGGTAATTTAGCTGTGATTTTTGAAGGCTCATGAGCTGTCAGACAGGGGAGAACTTGATGTTAAGGGTCAGATTTCTTTGAGCTCTCCTGTATTGTGTGGCTAACTAGGAAAGTCAGAAGTCACTAAGAGAGGACCGCTCGGCCTCAGCACATCCTTCCTTATTTTCTCAAGTCCTCCTGTCTCAGAGTTGAACAGGCTCTGACAGAGTAGAAAAGAAATCTTCTGATTTAGAAGTTGCTAAATTCTATAGTTTTTTCTCAAGCCCAGTGGTGTGCTAAAACCATCTCAAATATGCTTACAAAAGCTGGTTGTGAAATTTTTTGTGTGAACATCTATACTTTAGAAATAGAAAACCATTGCAAATCAAGGCTTGAGTGATTATTTCGTTGATGTTTTTCGGGAAGAAAATTGATGCAGAAAAATCATATGGATTAAAGTTAAAAGTAGATCATACATATAATTTTTCCCTTAGGGGAGTTTATTGTTAAACATTTACCAACACATTTTTGTTTTAGCTCTTCTATTTACCAATGTAGTAGGCTTTGGATAGGAATCATTCTTTCCATTTTACAGATGGTACAACTGAGGCATAGGAAGATTAAGCAACTAGTCTAGAACCCCGTAGCAAGTCATTGTCATGGTCAAGATTATAACTTTTTTCTCCCTCTGGTATCTTTGCTAACTTCCATCTCTGCTTTAGAATAATCATGATTCTTTTTTAGATTTGTTCCTAGAAGGTCATTATAGTACCAGGCATAGGATGTATTGCCAGCATGCAAATGTTAGCATTTTACAGATGAGGAAAACATGACAAGGACAACGGAAAAGATTTGTCCCGGCTCACATACCAGTATTGGAATCAAATTAAAAATTAAGTCATCTCAATATAAACAAGAAATGACTTCTAGGGAACTGTGCAATGGTACTTCAATCCTCCCAGGAGTTTGTGGACTCATCCACGCCTGCCCATTTTATGTGATCCTTTTTTACGTGATAACATTTTATGCTTTCCTATACATTCATCAAAGGGACTGTCATTACCCCCACTCCCTTCCAGTCAAGCATGTTGGAAATCTTCCGGCACATTCCAAATGAGAGATGGAGTGCCTGGGTATGTGATAAAATTGAATGTGAATGGAAAGTAGGGAGTGTCTTTAATGTAGTAAATATCCCATTTCTAACTCCTAACCTTTGCCCTGAGCCCAGAAACCTCAACTACTTTTTACTTCGAGAGATATGTAGATATACTCACGCTCCATTTGCTTTTTGATCTTTAGGGTGACTGTCTCTCCTGCCATTTGGAGGAGGTGGATGGCTTCACTGAGGGGCTTGCCCTTAAGGCTCACATTATTGATGGCTAAGATCCGATCACCGATGTGGATGGCTCCCGTCCTGAGGAGATGGCACAAAGATACAGGGGCTGACATTAGATGCAGGAAACTGTCTCTGAGAGCCCATAGAGGATGAAGTATGAAAGGTCAGACTGATATCTTGCTTGTTATTCAAGGTCTCCCAATCTGGATAGGTAATCAGGAACCTGGCAGAGGCAAAAGTTTATCACTCTTGCTCAGGCTCAAGGTCCTATCTCTTACCTCTATGCCTTTGCATAAATGTTCTCCCATATCTGAAATGCATTTTCACTCCTATTTCTATAAAGTCTATATCTGTAAGATATATAAAATCTATATGATAGAATATATGGACTCTATATAAATAGCATATGAATAGAGAATACATATCCACAGAATATAGATAGAGAATATGTAGTAGTATCTATATAAATAGAATATAGAGAATATGTAGAATCTGTCAATAGATCACAGAGATATATAGAATCTATATCAATAGAATATTGTTGTTGTTTGTCCTTTAGAAAAGTGTAAGCTCCCTGAAGGAGCAGTTTCATTTTTTTCCTTCCTATTCCTAGTACCCAGAACAACAGGTACTCTAAATAATGTTTGCTCAATTGTTGAATTAAAGGATTCTCTTTGTATTAGAGTCTTCTCTTCCCATATTCCCTATTCTCTTCCTTCTCCTGGCTCACCCAGTCAACCACATTTGGGATAGTTCTTTGCACTCTCCCTCTTATGACTCTCCATTCCTCTTTCACAAGCATGGTCTTCTCTCTGCCTACTGCAACCCCACCCATCCTTTAAGGGGCATCATAAAGTACCAGTTTTTCCATGATAGCTTCCCCAGACCATTCCAGGTATCATATGAAAGGATATATTGGAATGTTCCCAGACAGCTTTTCAGATAATTAAAAACAGAACTTTATGTTATTTCCTGTATATAAGTTTTATCTAATGAGCTGTTAGACCAAATTATGTAAGGACTATGTAGTTCATTTTATCTGCAACCCCTGGGTGGCCAAAGACCTAGATCTTCTGTCTCAAGGTTTTCTTGGTCATTCCTTTTTTTTCTCTGATAAAGTTAACTAACCTTTGGCTATGAGTAGAGAACCTAAATGTGAAAGACTGCAGATTTTAGAAGCCAGAGCTGGAAGAGACTAGGGAATATGAAATGCTAGAACTCAGAAATCAGTTCCTTCTGCTTCTTTCCTTTATAGCTTAGGACTCTGAAGCCCTGAGGAGGGAAAGGTAAGTTGCCTGAAGTCACAAAGACAGATAGTGGAAATGTTGGGAAAGAAATAAGTTCTCCCAACTCAATGAACCATAATATTTTTTCTGTAGTATTCTGGAAAGAGTTCTAAATATGAAGGAAGAAGATGGGACATCACAGTCCAGGTCTGCCTCAGGTCTTGGCCACATAGAGTACATTGGGTAGGTGAAATGACCCTCATTTCAGGTCCCCTTTGGTCTTATGATCTCCCATACTGTTTCCCTAAACACCAAATCCTCAGCTGTTTCAGAACCATTCATCGATTCCTTCTCTTCCCAGAAGATACAGAATCTTGGCATTTTGGATCTGTCTGCACACAGGGGTCACCTGGCCCAAACCATCACTAAAAACAATTCTTTCTTCACAACACCGGACTCTTGATCATTTAGCCTTTGCCTGAAGTTTTCACAGAAGGGCGTCTCTGGTCCCTTCCACAGGCAGCCCATTCTGTTTTGGGGAAGAATGGATCTAATGATCTCTAATGAGATAGCTGATAACATGCAGCCTAAGTCAATCTCTTCAGTTTTCTTCCACTGCTCCTTGTTCTTCCTTGGGGGGAGATAAGCAGAATGAACCTAATGCCTCCCTTCATGGGATAGTCTTTAAATACATGAAGCTCTGTAAGGCTTCTCTGTTCTAGATTCCCTTGACCAGTCCTCATATATCAGAAACTCAAGGACTTTCACCATTTCCTAGCTGCCAACCAGATACTCCTCCATTTTTCAATGTGTTTCCTAAACTCTGGAACCCCAGACTCATCACAGATGGGATCTGATCAGGGCAGAATGGAGAAGTCTATGAGATCTCGCCTCCTAGACAAGATGCCTCTTAGGAGACCACCAGGTGGCACCATCGTGAAGGCATCCTGGACAGCAGCCGCCAAGGAGCTCCATTTCAGCTTCAGGTACTTTGAACTGTAGGAGCAAGTTATTTCAGCTGTCTGACCCAGTTTACTCACCTGTGAAAGGGGGACAGTAATAGGCATTAACCTCCCAGGGGTTGTGGTGAGGATCAAATAAGATACCATGTCAAGTGCTTTGGCATTTAATGCTCTATTCTCAAGTCCTTTCTTTCTGTTAGCTCTAACCTACCTTTTTTTTCTGAGATCACTTCCAGTCCTGTTATTATTTATCCTAAGGGGTGCTCCTGTGTCTTATATACTTTGTCCTATGATCCCTCCTTTTTCTGATTGATACAGAGTGAAATGAAAGAAACCCGGAGGATTTATGTTCTATTATCATATTAAAGAAATAATTTTAAAGACTTAAGAACTCTGATAGCAATGTTTGGGCACAATTTCAAAGGACTGATCATGAAAAGTGCTTCCGCTTCTCAATAGAGTAATGGACATACATTTTTGGACATGGCTAATAGTGCTTAACTATGATTATTTTTTAAACGTGTTTTATTTTTGTTTAGTGGTTAGGATTAAAAATATTAAAAATCGGGAGAAAATTGGACAATGAAATTTAACTAAGAATAAAATGAGAAATTAGATTAGATAATCTGTAAGGTCCTTTCAAATCTAAATATGTGATCTGTGATGATCTACCTCAGTCTGTTCTTGAATGATGTTTTCTATGGACTTCTAGGCATAATTCTGAACTATAGAAAAGGCATATTTTAAAGAATCATGAATCTTGAACTTGAAGAACCTCTGAGTCCAACACTCTCATTTTAAAGAGGCAAAGAGAAATCAGTGACCTGCCCAAGGTCATACAAATAATAAGTTGGAGAGATCTCACCTCTGACTCTAGAGACTAACCTTAAAGGCAGAACGAAGTAGCTGCAATGCTGCAAGTGTCCACTAGGGGCCAGCACTGTCTTCCCTGTTCCTCCCCAGCCTTCTACAAAAGTCATAAGGGAAATCCATCCCACTCAACAGAGAATGTTTCTCTTTTAAAGAATCATTTGTGGGGTTTTATGAAGCTAATGGCAGAACCCATCTGGCTCCAAAGTGGTCAATTAACTCTGAGAAGTTTCAAGGCTGACATTTTTCTTGCTCTTGCTGTTTAACTAGACTGGTTACCATGATAGAACAAAAGGAAATAACTAATTGATTTCTCTCCTTCATATAGCTTATTTACATTCCAACTCTCCAGTGAGAAGAACATGGAACTAGGAGGCAGGAGTCCCGAGTTCATCCCAACTTTGCAACCATGTCACTATTTATTCCTCTAAGTTTCTGGGAGCTAGAACTCAGGAAAACCAACATGTATCCAAGATTTACTTTGGTGCTACTAATGAAGACATGGACAGGGCAAGCAAGATAATAAAAGGCATGTTCAACTTATTCAAGAGAAAAATATTTTCCATTCCTTCAGCAACATCCACTACTATGTAGAAATATGAATATAGTAACTGTAGACCACCCACAACTCTTCACTGGAGCAACGTGCTTAGGGGTGTCTATTTGAAAATATGTGGTTTTCATAGAGTCACAGCTGGAAGTGTTCTCAATGGCCAACTTGTCCAATCCATAATGGAAAACAAATTTCTCTACAAGATAAATGAAAAGTGGCCATCCATCCTCTTTCAGAATATCTACTAGGAAGCAAAAGTCATTGCTTCTCAATATAACCCACTCCTTACTTTGAGATCTACTTGCTTTGATTTTTTTCCTTTCATCAAACTTAAATTCCTCCTTGCAATTTTCACCCACTGTGAACCAAATAAATCTAATTCTTCTCATGACATTCCTTCATAAAACTTAAAGATAGCGCTCATATTTCTCTATCTCTCTTCAGCCCAAAATCTAGGCTGCAAGAATCCTTTGGAATCTTGACTGTCTCCTCCAGGGAGGTGATTATTCCTCCTAGCTTTATGTCATCTTCAGATTTGAAAAGGAAGTCATCCTATACTTTTATCTACCCCCACAACACAACCCAAGAGAGCTCCAATAATGACTGCTCCTTGGATCTGGCCCTTCAAATTAACTCTATGTACAGCATACTGTCTAGCACCTAAAGTCCATTAGGTGGTGCAGTGGATTGAGTGCTGACTATGGAGTCAGAAAGACTTGAATTCAAAACCTGTCTGAGACTTTTCTAGTTGTGTGACCCTGGATAAGTCACCTAACTACTCTTGGTTTCAGCATCTTCTTCTGTAAAATGGGGATAAATAACAGTAGCTATATTTTAGAATTGAGTAAAACACTTTGTAATCCTTATGCTATTTTGTTGAGAGGAAGTTTGGCATTCTGAATAATTTAAATGAATGAAAAATGATTTATTATTTACTGTGAATAAGTGGAAGGAGGATTGGACCTAAAATCAAAAAAGCCCTTTGTTTTAATTCTGCCTTAAATACTTACTAGTTGTGTGACCGTGGGCAAGTCATTTAATTCTATAAACCCCAGTTTCCCCATCTGTCAAAAAGGGGATCTCTTCCCAGGAGTGTTGTGAGGCTCAAATAAGATATAAACAATAAGTACTTTGCAAAAACCTTAAAGTACTCTATAAATGCCAGTTATGATGATATTATTAATTGTTAATACTAGTATTATTAGCCTCCAGTCTGGTGATGGCTTCATTCCTGAGGTTCCTTTTGTATTCCTACTGAATCGAGACACTCTTCAAAGAGCAATGCTTCAGTCATGTGGCATCCTTGTTTGTATGGAACCCTAGGAACTGTTAGCAGGACTTTTAAATGTGACCCAGGGTCACTCAAAAAAGATGGACTTTTGTCACACACACACACACAAAAGTAAAACCAAGTCAAGAAGAAGCACAATGAAAAATGGCTGGGTGTGACAGCCCATTGAGCTAGCCCATGAACTCATACATCTGGGCCAGATGCAGAAGGACAAGAACTAGGCATAGAATTGAGTGGAAAGAAGGGAAGGGAGATGACTTGAATCTGGGAAATGACACAGGGTTTTCAGCCCTCCCCACCTAAGCTTTTGTTTTTGGTATCAATTTTTGGCACCATGTGACATGTCTTTTTTTGTATCCCCAGAGCTCAGCATCAGGACTGGTATACAGTAAGCACTTAATACATGCTTCCTGACTGCGAGTCATGGAATTCTGTGATCTCCCAATACTTCCAAAGGTTCACAGATGAACCTGAAAGTCATCAGAGAAAGAGGCATAGGGTGTCTAAGTCAGCTGCTGCATACTGCCAATGATAACTTACAAGAAATGGCTTATAAGGAACCATGAATGGTGGCAAAAGGAGGTGGGCTGGTTCTGTATCCAAAGACTGAGAAAGAATTGGGTAGCCTAGTGCTTTTTTTTATCTGAAAAATCATTAAAAGAATCAGAGAAAAGTCTTCAGCATAGGTAGGACATTCTCTGTGGAGGATTTAGGGAAAACTTTGGGCATGGAGATGTCTGGGTGGAGACAAAGACAAATCCCAGAGTAAAGAGTGGACACATTGACGTGGGTAAAGGTGTGTGGCTGGAGTTGTGTGTCTCCAGGCCCTTTCAGGACATCTCCAGCCATGCACCTTCACCTGGACCAATGTCTCCACTCTGCCCTCTGGACTTTGGTCTTGTCTCCAAACCCTCCCAGACAGCTTCAGCCTTGCCACTCCACATGTACATTGTATCCCCTTCATTTTCCATTCCACTGTATTTGTCTTTCTTATTAGAATGTAAACTCCTAGAGGGCAGAGACTATCTTTCTTTTAGCTTATAATGCATTTGTATTCTCACTACCTATTACATAGTACTGGTACATAGTAAACACTTAATAAATGTCTCTATGTCTGTCCTGTGAAGCACATAAAAGGTTGGAAAAGATTTCAGAGGCCATCCAGCACAACTCTACCAATTTTGGCTGTTTCTCTCTCTCTCTCTCTCTCTCTCTCTCTCTCTCTCTCTCTCTCTCTCTCTCTCTCTCTCTCTCTCTCTCCCCCTCCCTCTCTCTCTCTCCCTCTCTCTCTCCTCCATCTTCCTAATCAATTTTGTCTATTTGAACTGGACCAAAACTGAAGACCAGAGAAGGGAAATGATTTGCCTTAGGTTCCTTAGTAAGTTAGAGACAGTTTCAGAATTAGGACCTAGATCTCCAGACTCCAGGTCAGTTCTCCTTTCATTGCAACAGAGCTGTCTTTGGGGACTCAAACTCACTAACAAAACTTATTACGTGATCTACTAAGAAGAAAAAAGCTACAACCAAACACTAGATTTGGAATCAAATGACTTAACTTCAAATCTTAACTCTGATACTCTATGGATGACCCTGAGAAAGTTTCTTAACTTCCCAGATGCTGAGTTTAATCATCTATCACAGGAGGGGCTTAGACTACTGAGGGTCCTTCCAGTTCTAGAACCATGATCTCATGGAAAGTTCCTTCAGGATGTAAGAGACTTATTTCACCTCCCAGTGTACCAGTGTGTAAGCTCTGAGTGCTGGTCAGAGGAGATAAAAAAAGAGGTTAGAATAGATGCCTCTTTCTTCCCTCCTTTGGTCAGTGCCCTTTCCAGGTCATTCATTCATTCTAAAGAAAACCAGCAGCTAGGTGGTGCAGTGGACAGAGCACTGGCCCTGGAGTCAGGAGGACCTGAGTTCAAATGTACCCTTAAACCCTTAATAATTTTTTAACTGTGTGGCCTTGGGCAAGTCACTTAAGCCCATTGCTTTACCAACTGCCCTCCAAAAAAAAAAACAAACACAAAAAAAGAAAACCAACATTTAGAAGGATATTATTCAAAGGATCAGATGGGACTGAAGTTTAGATATCTATAAACTATAACAAAGCCATAGACTCATAAAGGGAATCTATGCCACCTGGGCAACACAGAAACCCTCTTTCCAACACTCCCCCCATATCTGCTTGAATAGGTGTTAGTAGGAAGAATGCTGATTTTGGAACTGGAAAACCTGGGCTCAAATTCCACTCCTGATGATCCATATACCATCGGGCAAATCATATCATTTCTCTGGGCCTCAACTTCCTCATCTGGAAAAAGTTCCCTTCCAGCTCTAGATGTGTGATCTTATGTCTTCCAATAATGGGGATCCATTCACTACAAAGGCACTTGGTTCCTTTGTGGGTTAGATGTTGTATTTAAGATACACTTGCTTCTGTTGTTTTGATTTGTCTTTCCATGCAAAGCTCCTCGGGTTTTTTCCTTAAAGAGCTATGAAGATAAAAGTACTTGTCACACATGGCTACTCTCTGGATAATTGGAGAGATCATGCACTCATTATATTCTCTTACACTATCTGAATATACCCAAGTCTTTTGAAGCAACTCATATTTCTTATTCACTTACTATGGGCTTTCCCAGTGGAAGAGACTAAATCTATAACACACTTTGCAAAAGAATTCAGGGAAGCCTCAAGATCTGGAGCTCCCATTTGTCACACTACTCCATATCCTCACCACTAGTCAAAAGAAGACTTGCCACTCTGTGGTCCAAGTTCCTATAAATAATATGTATCAGAAATAAGGATTTGATTCCAAGACAGTATTAAAATCCATCAACACTTTACTGATAGCATATCCCTTCTCCCATGTTCCACCAATAAAATCAGTAAAATGCACAGAATTTTGGAGAGAATATAACCATCTCAAGAATGTCTTTAGGGAACAGATAGTTGAGAATGTATCCCTTCACAGGAATGTCTAGAAATTCTCTTCAGCAAATAGAATGAATATCCGGAGGTGGAACCTTCTTGAGTACCAATCATTTGGAGAAAATGTATGAAATAAATATGAAATAAAATGAATTTAAAATAAATGGGAATTTGAGCTACCTAGAATCTATCCATTGAAAAAGCTTTATTCGTTGCCTTCTCCTCACACTCATTAACTGAAGGCTGTTTTTTCAGGTGATGGCAATTTCCATGAATACAACATATTTTGCATATTGTCAACACCTGTATTTTTGCAGAAAGCTCAGACTGATTGATGGTCACTCATGATGTCTCAATGGTAAAAAGAACCAGTCCAACTACCAAACTCCAGGACTGTCTCCATTAAGCGAACTCATCTCAAAAATGGAAAGACACCTTGGTTTCATCTACTTTTGGATCCAAAGCTTTTGATACTCAAGATAAGAGAGGATCTGATGCCAGAGAATGTCATGTATGTATTTTGTAGGAGATGTGCCCACATCCCTTAGCACTTCAGAGAGAATCTTCTCCGTAAATTTTAGGTTTTACAATCTGAGATCTTAGATTAATGAAATCTCAATGTGTACTTTAGAATTGAAAAGGACCTTGGTGATGACTTGATCCAACTTGAGTTGAGTCCCTGCTTCCCATTTCTGTTCCCTTTTACAAGTTGTATGACTTTGAATGAGCTAAAAGAAAGAAAAGTAAATACATATATACTTTGATCCTGAGATTCCACTGTTAAGGCATCATGAGAAGATCACTGGACCTGGAATCAGAAGACCTGATATGTGTGTTACCTTATTGTGTCACTTGACCTTTGCCTCAATTTCCTCAACCATAAATAAAGTTAAAAAAAACACCTACCTACCTAGAATTATTCTGAGGATCAAATGTTAAGTATTTATCATTGTGCTTGGCATACAGTAGGCACTTAATAATTGCTTAAGTCCTTGTTTTCTTTCACAAGGAGGTCAATGACAGAAAAGAAAATTTCATCCACAAATACACCAAAATATTGACGGCAGCTCAAATTTTTTAAAAAAGAACTAGGAAACAACAAAAATTCCTGTTGATTGGGAAATGTTTAAACAAGTTGTGGTAAATGAATGCAAGTGTATTACTGTGCTGTTAGACATAGTGAATATGATGAATGCAGAAAAGCATGGAAAGACATAATGATGCAAATTAAAGTAAGCAGAGTTGCACAAACAACAGACACAATGAGTATAGTGATGGGAATGGAAAGAACACAGTAAGTCAGTCAAAATAAAATGCTGCAAAATTCTGATGACCAAGTTTCAGTCCAAGGAAGAGATACAAAAAGGCAGCACCTCTCCTTGTATTCTTACAGAAGTGGAGGGTGAAGAACTTGGAAAATGTCATGTAAGGTCAGAATTTCTCAGTGTATTGGTATGATTTTCCTCTTCTTTTTTCCCCATGTCATTATGAATTGATCTTGGGGAGGGTAGGTATCATCTATACTGGAAAATATAGATGAATATAAAAACAGTAATAAAATTTTACTTGAAAAGTTTTAAAATTATAGATGAGAATTATTATTATTATTATCATCATCATCATCATCATCATCATCACTACTACTACCCATCTCTACCCCAAGCAACTCCTCATTCTGCTATCCTTTAAATCACCTGCTCTCCCAGATCTCTGGACCTGAGTGGGGCCCAGACCTCACCTCTCTGCCAGTCCTCGTTTGGTCAATCCTGAGATGACAATTGGATCGAAAGGCTCCTCGGTCCCTGAGATAGTTATACCCAGTGGGCCCCCGTACCTCTTCAACTCCACTGTGTAAATGATGGCGCCTGTTGTTTCCTGTTCATCTGAAATGAGAAGAGGGAGGGAAGCTCTAGAGAAATAGACTCATTGGGAGGAGGTGATGAGGGAGGTGGAGATAGGAAGGAGGGGGGAAGGCAGTCAGTTTTGGAAGCAGAAATTTCAGGCACATAATGAATGCTGACCTTGAAAGAGGACATCTGTCCTCTTGCTGAATTGGGAATCAAAGGAAAGGTGTCATAGCTCTATAACTGGGGGGGGGGGGGTTGACACAGTAGGTGTGCCAGCTGCTGAAGGTTTCTTTATCAGCCACTATAAAGTAGCAGTTGGCTCTGGAGTCAGGGAACCTGGGTTCAAATCCTCTCTCTCATTTCTTGTGTGACCTTGGAAAAGTCACTTAACATTTTAGGGTTCTGTTTCCTTAAATATAAAAAGAGGGGGTTTGACTCAATGGCTTGTGAGGTTCCTTCCAGGTCTATGATGCCAGATGAATATAGTTACTACTCAGAATGTATTGTATTTAGTTGAAACATTTGAAAAACCCTATATAATTCATTGAGTTAAATTGAATCAATTTGTCAAAAAAAGAAAAAATATATTTGCACAATTTTAGAATAACTTTTTTCTTTGTACCTTTGATGCCCATTATAGAATAGTATACATACTAGGTGCTTAATAAATGCTTTCTGATTGATTGACAGATACCCTAACTTTTTTTTCTTTTTTCCTGTTTGCATACATTCTGGTCATCATACTCATCTCTCCTCATTGCAACTTTGGATTCAGCTCTAGGATTACCTGAATGATAACCAATGCTCTGTCATTCCATGTATACCATTCCTTCTCCCATAATTAATGAATTAATGAATGCATGTATGTTAGAATGTAAGTCCTCCACTGAGTGGTGGTTGTCTTGCTTGCTTACTGGTGCTTAACACAGTGCCTGGCCCACATGTTCACTTAATGTAATGCTTCATCTATTTATAAATCAATCTGTTCTGATTCTATGATATTGTATCTTTAGCTCTTCTGAAACTCTCCAAACCCCAAGCCCTCCCCATGATCAGCCAGACTGTGGAAGCTGTTTGGCAGAAATAACACCAATTCATAGAAGTTCAGACCAAACTAGGTCCCTCTAAACTTTATATACAGTGAATTTTCCTTCAGAGACCAAGGAGGAAATAGTTCACTTGCATGTGTGTATGTGTATGTAACATTGAATCTACCCAGGCATCACCTAGCTGACATACCAAGACCCCTGTCAAAGCTCTGGGCACATTTGTGACCTGCGATCAGGGCCAGAGACTAGAATGCTTTAGGGAACAATTGCTTACCTGAGTTGTCCTCATCCTTCCTAATCTTCAGTTTCACCAGGTCTTCACATTGCCTCAGAATCTGCACAGCATCCTCCATGGAGCAGTTGTCCAGTCGGATGTTGTCAATGGCCAGCAGCTTGTCCCCTGGCTCCAGTGTACCTGTCCTGATGGGGAAGAAAAGGTCGATATGAAGGGAGCAAGGACATGGGAGCTGGTCATCCTTCCTCCTGTCCCTGGGGCCCCAGTACACTAACCTGTGTGCCACGCTTCCCTTCTTGATGTCAGAGATAATCAATGGCTCTCCAGGCTTCCTGCTTGCAGCTAGGGTTGGGGTGTAAGGAAGAGAGGAAAGTAGAATGGATCAGGCTTCTTCAGTCTACTACAAGAAAATCAGAAGCTATAAAGAGAACGGTCATTCTAAAGGGAAAAAAAAAAAAACAAGTGAAAGCATCCCTGGTCAAGATGGCATTCTCTTCTACAGCTTCCTGACCTTTCATTCTAAAGGGTTGACCTTTAATGTTGGTCTTCATGGTATGATTTTTTAAATATTTTATTTGAATTTTACAATTTTCCCCCAATCTTACTTCCCTCCCCCACCCCCCACCCCCACAGAAGGCAATCTATCACTCTTTATTTTGTTTTCATGTTGTACATTAATCCAAATTGAGTGTGATGAGAGAGAAATCACATCCTTAAGGAAGAAACAAAAGGCATAAGAGATAACAAGATCAGACAATAAGATACCTGTTTTTTTCCCTAAATTAAAGGGAATAGTCCTTGAACTTTGTTCAAACTCCACAGTTCTTTATCTGGATACAGATGGTATTCTTCATTGCAGACAGCCCAAAATTGTCCCTGGTTGTTGCATGGATGGAACATGCAAGTCCATTAAGGTTGAATATCACCCTCATGATATGATTTTTTTTTTAGGTTTTTGCAAGGCAAATGGGGTTAAGTGGCTTGCCCAAGGCCACACAGCTAGGTAATTATTAAGTGTCTGAGACTGGATTTGAACCCAGGTACTCCTGACTCCAGGGCCAGTGCTTTATCCACTATGCCACCTAGCCACCCCTCACGGTATGATTTTTGAGGGTATTAGAAAGGCTTTCCTGGTTCCTATATTTTCTCCCAACTCCTGCCTGGTGACTGAAATTCTAACATTAAAACGTTTTGTTTTAATTTACTTTTTTTTTACAGTGAACTTAACAATGCAACAGTCACAGACATTTTAAGATATACAAAAAAAAACCCCAAGAGAGATGAGTATTTAAAAAATAATTTTTCCTAGGTCTAATTGCAGAGAGCAAGCCTTAAAGGCCCAAAGGCTATAAGTGAAGATTTTCAGTGAAAACTCCAGAAATTATATTTAATTAAAAAAACAGATGATTAAAAATAATATTGACTATCTTAAGTCACTTTGAAAAGGAGATATACACAAGCACTGGAATTTTAGAAAGTTGTCTTTGAGTCTGATGATCTGAATCCAACTGGGAGACTAATTATATCAAAACAAGAGTCATTAAAAATGTTGATAGGTGCTATAATCATCATGACTAGATGCATTCTCATGTGGTATTTGAAAGAAAAGAGAACTTTTCAAGACCTTCATACAATACTATTCACTTTGCTGTTGTAAAAACCATAGGAGGAAGCTTTTAGGGAATCCCCCAAAGATAAGCATCAAGCACTACTCTGGCAAAAGTACCTTGGGACAGCTTTTGGCTAACCATAGAAGGACCTGATAAGAGTGGGACTCAACTCTTTTCAATAACATGAATTCTTTGGGCAATCTGGTGAAGCCTATGAACCCCTTTTCAGAATACAGTTCTCAAATATACAACAAAACCCATAGGATTACAAAGGAAATCAATCATAATAAATACATATATATTTATATAGAAATATGTATCTGTGCATAAATGAATGGGGGTAAAAGTGAAGTTTATATATGAAGTGTATGTATGTATGTATTATATGAAGTATCTGTGTGATTTCACACACACATACATACGGGCAAGTCCTTATATCCAAGTTTAAGAGCTCCTGTGTTAAAAGATACCTAAATGGTTCAATGGATAGAACTTGGAGTCAGAAAAATCTAAGTTAAAAAAAAAAATCTTACTTCACACTTATTAGCTATGCAATTCTGGGCACTTAATCTCTCTGGGCATTTAATTGGTTTCCTAATCTGTAAATGAGAACAAAAATGGTAACTACCCCCACAGTATTGTTGTGAGGATTATCATATAAAGCATGTAGTAAATCTTAAAATGCTCTATAAATGCTATTAGCTCTCTCTCTCTCTCTCTCTCTCTCTCTCTATATATATATATATATATATATATATAATTGGAATAGTAAGAAAAGAAAAAAATCACATCATACCATCAGATTATGTCAGTCATCTATCATCTCATCTCATAATACCATACCATAATATACATTTTTATTATTATTATTACTATTATTATTTTATTATTATTATTGCTCTTGTTTTCAGACAGCATCTTGGTGGTCCATATAGCAGAAATTGAAGAAAAGTGTCTAGAAAGCAAAAGGCTATACAGATTTCTGATTCCCCTAATCAGCAACTGAAAGCAAAAGAGCAAAAGGATGAGGCGATAGGAAGTAACACAAAAAATAACAAAAGCAATTTAACATCCATCACAAGACTCCAAAGGTTTGAGCTGCAAAAGTGAGGAAGAACTGTCAAAGAAGGAGGATGTAGAAAAATTCTGGTTATCTCTATGGTTAAATGAACAAAAGAATGAACATTTATCAAGTGTTTAATGTGCAAAGCACTATGTATAACTAAGCTTTGGGAATATAAAGAGAAAAGTCAGACAGTCTTTGCTTCCCAGGAGTTCCTATTCTAATGGTGAACACAAGACCAAGGGAAGTTTCATCTACAAACAAGATGGAAAAGTCTAGTACTTAGGAGGAAGCTACAAAGCAGATGATAATGCTTCTTCTTTACTGTCATTTCCACTGGTAAAATTAGATCAGTTTTTGATGTTGAGCCATTGGACAGCGCCAAGGACTTTAGTGATAAGAGCTTTCTTTTCTGGGTGTTTTAATAGCTGTATTGTGCCAGGCTGCACTGCTGTTCCCAAGACAGTTGGGGTCAGGATCCTGGGCTGTCTTCATTAAGGTTGAAAGAACAACAAAATGAACAACACAACAAAAATGAAGGTTGGATGAAATGGCAAACAGAATGTGGGGATCCTGTCAATATAATGAAAGAGAGAACGGTTGCATCTAGTAAGGTAACCAAAATTCCAGCTTCTCTGCAAAATGGAAGAAGATGGGACTATATAAGAAACATTTTTGTCAAAATGTTTCACAGTAGTACATTAATTACTAGCAAAGTACTTTACCCATTTCTTATCAATCTCATGCCAGATCCCACCTTTCCCAAACACAAGGTATGAATGTATTTATTACTAAAAGATGAGATTAGTGATCTCTCCAATTAGAAACTGTATACATGCTGTTATACTTTTTATATATAGTTTTTACAGCATGTATCACTAAATTAATTTATAAGCACTTATAAACAAATAATTTATTCTCTGAGAAGTCAAAAAGAGCAGGCCAAAAAGTTCCAGGCAGATAAAGAACAATTTATCAACTTGGTAGTTATTAAGTAAGCTGCTCCAAAATGATATAATGTTTGTGCTGCCTTTGATGATTATCTCAAAGTCTTTGACTCAATTCTGTACTCATGGCTTATTCATGTACTGCGGATATTATGAAAACACAATAATGTCAAGAATAATTGGTAAACAGAGCATTTTGTTCATGCACACAGTTTGGTCTTTTTGTGATTCCGCTTAGGCTTAAAGTCATTATTATCTTTCCTAAATGGAACTAAGCACAGTTTCCAAAACAATGCACTAACCACTTCTTGTACATGGATGATGTCAAGCTATATAACTTTACAGAAAAACACATTAAGCAGTGCTTTCTTCTTATAGAAACTCTGCAGTGCTATAAAGTACCATTTGGACTTGGTAAATGTATACTTCTTAATGTATGAAGATTTAGGCTTGACTTAAGATTCTGAACTTGAATTCAGAAATTATACTGAGCCAATGAATAAAGGTGATACCTAAAAATATCTTGGACTCTTCCAGTCAAGTTTCAATAAACATAAAAATATCAATGGAAAGGTTGTGTCTGAATATGTTAAGAGACTTATCAGTATCCTGAAAACAAAATTGTGAAGTAAAGAACAGGTTTAAGCCAATTAACATGTATATAATATGTCTTTATATACTATTCCAGAAGAATAGGTTACAATAATAGGTTACAAAGTAGCCTAGACAAAACCTCCAAAAAGAAGGAAAAGGACTGCTAACCATTCTTAGACTACAAGAAAAACAAATAAAAAAACTCACAAAAATACTTTTGGAACAAATAGATATCATTTCACCAATAAACAATAAAAGTCAATGAATCGTCTATACCATTGGATATGTTGAATGAAACCAAAAAGTGATTTCCCTTTATATGAAATCTTTGAAACTGTCAGGTTTTATGAATGGGATCCATTTGCATGGGTAACATCTTCTTGATGTTACTTGATGAACTTGACCAACAATATGTTGTCAATGAAACATCAATCAAATGACTGAAGCATGCATCTGTGTTTGTGGAAACAGAGGGTAAATATAATGGTAAGTCATAACATGATCGCTGTCAGAAAGTATTGAAGAATTAAACTTATGGAATCCAGATTCAGTTGCTTATGTTAGGAAATGGTAGAATTTGTGTAAAACAATGCTATAGGCTACAAAAAATAAACATCTAACAAAAGTCTAGCAAGATACATTAGAAGTGAAGATGGTGGCGTGGAGGCAGGAATTCCCAGATGTTCTCTTCAAGAACACTCTAAATATCTTAAAATTATGACTCTGACCAAATTCTAGAGTGGCAGAACCCATAGAAAGATAAAGTGAAACAATTTATTGAGCCCAAGATAACTTGAGAGATCCACAGGAAGTCTCTGTTCCACTAGGTTGGAAGGGACAGCAGTGCAACTAGGGTTATGCCAAGCCAGGGCAAATGAGTTCCAGCCATGGACCATCTGGGTCCTTGGGAATGCCTGGGTTTGAGGAAGCTGGGGCAGTTTCCAGAATTCCAAACTTAGGAATCACCAAGGACAACTTGGAAGGTCAGAAGGAAAACCCTGACAGAGTGAGCACAGAGCCCAGTGCAGCCCTTGGTGCAGCCCTGGCCAGGAACCCAAAGCAGACCTGTGGAGTCACCCAGCAGGGAACCACACTGCTTCTAGAATGCTCAGCCTACTGACATTAAGGAGATGGGGAGAGATTGTTGAGGTCTCTATGCTATCCCTGGGACAGGACTCTGTTGCCTTGTATATACTCAGATTCTGTTCAGTCTGGGGCCACCTATTGCCATAGTGGAGCAGGGACCCTCCTTACAGATCCAGGGCAGAGGGGAATGCTTGTGGTCATCCACAGACTAGAGCACAGGCAGGAGAGCAGTCAGAGCCTTTCATAAAACCTTGAAGAAATTGAAGTCCTTGGGGGGTGGGGTGTCTCCAAAAACACTCAAAAACTTGGAAAGTACATTAAAACCAGATCATAGATTGGGGAGATGAGTAAACAAAAAAAATCTGACTATGGATAATTACTTCGGTGCCATGGCGGATCAAAACACACACTCAGAAGATGACAAAGTCAAAGTTTCTACATCCAAAACCTCAAGAAAAATAAGAATTGGTCTTAGACTATGGAAGAACTCAAAAGAGATGTTGAAAATCAATTAAGGGAGGGAGAGGAAAAATTGGGAAGAGAACTCAGAGTGATGTGGGAAAATCATGAAAACCAAGTCAGCAGTTTGGTCAAGGGGATACCAAAAATTACCAAAGAAAGCAATGTCTTAAAAACCAGTTTAGGTCAAATAGAAAAAGCAGTCCAAAAAAATCAATGAGGAGAAGAATGCCTTAAAAAGCAGAACTGACCAGATGGAAAAGGAAATAAGAAAACTCTTTGAAAAAAAAATAACTCCTTCAAATGTAGAATGGAGCTAAAGGAAGCTGATGAATTTGTGAGAAATCAAGAAACAATAAAACAAAACCAAAAGAATGAAAAACTAAAAGAAAATGTGAAATGTCTCATTGGATAAACAACTGCCCTGGAAGAGAGATCCAAGAGATATAATTTTAAAATTACTGAGCTACTTGAAAACTATGACCAGGAAAAGAGCCTAGACTTCATTTTTAAAGAATTTTTCCTAGGCAATTTGCCCTGACATCCTAAAAATAGAGGGTAAGATAGAAATTGAGGGAATCTACCAATTACCTCCTAAAAAGATTCCCCCTCCCCCCAGAAAAACTTCTTGGGATTATTATAGCCAAGTCAAATAGTCAAGTCAACAAGAAAATATTACAAGCAGCCAGAAAGAAGCAATACAAATATCATGGTGCTACAGTCAGGATTACACAGGACTTAGCAGCATCTACACTAAGGGCTTGTATAGCTTGGAATATGATATTCCAGAAGGCAAAAGAGCTTGGATTCTAATAAAAAATCAACTACCCAGTAAAACTGAACATCCTCTTTAGGGGAAAAGATGGACACTCAATGAAATAGGGGAATTTCAAACTTTCCTATTGAAACAAAACAACCAGAGCTGAACAGAAAGTTTGATCACCAAGTATAGGACTCAGGTGAAGCATAGAGAGAGGGTGAACTGGAAGGACAAATTAGGAGAGATTTAATAATGTTGACCTCCTGGTATTCCTGCAAGGAAAAATTATACTAATAACTCATATGAAGCTTCTCATTTATTAGAGGAGTTAGAAAGAGTATACATAAGACAAGGCACAGGAGTGAGCTGAATATGATGGTCTAATATAAAGATGGAGTCAATGGGTGAAAAAGGAATGTACAGGGGGAAAAGGAAAGGAGAGGTAGTATGGGCTAAGACATTTCATGTAAAAGAGTCAAGGAAATGTTTTTGGAATGGAATGGAAGGGGGGAAGGTGTGGGGGAATGAGTGAGTCTTCATTCTCCTTGAAAATGGCTCAGAGAAGAAACAACATACACATTCAATAGGTTTAGAAATCTATTTTACCCTAGAGGAAAAAGGAGAGGAAGGAGATGGGAGAAAGGAGAAAGGGGGAGGAGATGAGAGGGATAGAGGAGAGGAAAGACCACAGGAGTGCTAGTCAAATACAATACCCTTCTTTTGCAAGGTGGTAGGATTGGGTGGCTTGCTCAGGGTCACACAACTGGGTAATTGTTGGGTTCAGGTCCTTCTAGTTCCAGGGCTGGTGCTCTGTCCACTGAGCCACTTGACCACCCCACAACATACTTTTGAGGACAGACAAAGTGAAAGGAGAGGGAGAATAGAATAAATGGGAGTGGGGAGGAGTAGAGTGAAGGAAATACAGTTAGCAATAGCAACTGTGGGAAAAAAATGTTGAAGTAACTTCTCTGAAGGACTTCTGTTGGAGAATGTGATCCATCCCAGATTCAGGGCTGATAATTCTGAACACAGACTGAAGTACATTTTTTTCCTCTTTTTCTCTCACTGTATTTTTCGTGAGGTTTCTCTATCTTTGTGGGGGGGGGTAGGGGAGTTATGTTTACTTTTTACAACAAAACTATTGTAGTAATATGTAAATAAATAAATTTTTAAAAAGATACATCAGAACTCACTGTCCTTCATGGATCATCATTTGACAAATAAGCACACTACAAATACAGATCTCTAAATAATGATAGAGGACTCAATCAATAAAGGGTACTGAATCTGAACCATTATCACAGATTGAAATGTTGTTTGCATTCAAACATAACATTGATCCACAAAAATTTTTCTTGGAAAGACTTGCATGAACTGATGCTGAGTGAAGTGAGCAGAACCAGAAGAACATTATACACATGAACAGCAACATTGTGTGATGATCAACTGTGATGCATTTACTCATCTCAGCAGTAAAGCAGTACAATAATCAAAGACAATTCTAAAAGACTTGTGATGGAAAATACCATCCACATCCAGAGAAGGAAATAAAGAGTCTGAATGTAGACCAAAGGTTATTATTTTCAATTTTTTTTAGTTTTGCTAGGCAGTGGGGTTAAGTGGCTTACCCAAGGCCACAGAGCTACATAATTATTAAGTGTCTGAGACTGGATTTGAACCCAGGTACTCCTGACTCCAGGGCCAGTGCTTTATCCACTGCACCACCTAGCCACCCCTTTCAATAGGCTTTTATAGGGAAGGGACTATAGCTATCACCAAAGTAGTCAAATCTGTCTAACAAGGACACTGGGCATTGCTTCTCTGAATTCTCCATGCTACCTTGAAACATCCCACAGTTTTAGAATTATTAAGGGGAGAGAGTTGTGTTTCTTTTCCACTGCATGTTAATTATATGTTGAGAAAGTAGTGATTTAAAAACCAATTTAAAAGTTCCCAGATGTGCAAACATTTAGTAATCGATAGTTCTACAATCCATAATTGCTCTATTACCTTTAAAGCTAATATTGCAGATGAGATTTGGGAAAGGAGTAATAAAGGGTAGGTAAAAGAATTGTATTACAGTGGAAAGAAGGTCAAATTAAGGTTCTTTCTGATGTTGCCAAGTTATATGACTTTCAGCAAATTAATCTTCTCATCACTTTCTTTCACTGTAAAAATGAAGGATTTCTTTTAGTTAAAGAGGAAATTGGGGTTAAGTGACTTGCCCAGGGTCACACAGCTATTAAGTGTCTGATGCATTTGAACTCAGGTCTTCCTGACTCCAGGGCTTTGTTCTATCTACTGCACCCAATGCCCCCCAAAATGAAGGATTTCAAATAGATGATCTCTAACACTCCTCATAGCTCTGATATTCCATATTCCAAGGTATCTCACAGCTATAAAATTCAATGTCCTAAGGGACTTTCCAGCCCTGACCATCTATTAGTCTATGATTCTCAAACTGTTCCATTATGCTAAGACAGCTGACACAGTAAATAGAATACTGGGTCTAGAGACAAAAAATCTGAATTCAAATCCAGTGTCAAACATTTCCTGAATATGTGATTCTGGGCAAGTCACCTAGCCTGTTTGCCTTGGTTTTTCAATTTTAAAATGGGAATACAAATAATAATGCCTACCTCCCAAGATTGTTGTGAGGAACAGTTAAGAGATATTATTTGTGTAGTGCTTGATACATTTCCTGAGGTGTTAAGTGAGATGCTTATTTCCTTTATGCTTTTTTTTTTATGCTGAAGTCAGGAAAAGATAACAGAATATCATGCGTAATAGACAGAATAGGTGCATAGAATAAAGCCTTATTCATATGGAGTTGACTGATTAGAGATTTGAGATTCATTCTAGGAGGATAATTTCATTTTGAGCCAGGAGCTCTTAACTTTTTTGTAGGCTTTAAACCCCTTTGAAAGTCAATTATAGTGAAAAGCAATAATCAAAGTATTTTTTTTAATCCAGCAACCAAGTTCAAGGTCTCCTTGGGAAAAACTGTTATTCTGCTGTCTTTGGGAGGAAAAGAAGTTTACTAAGAAAATCCATAATAGAAGGTTAATTCTATGATATGTATAATCTCCTAAAGAACATAAAAGCATTTTCAAATATAATGATCACTATTTGCAGATAAGGAATCATAAAGCTTATTAAAAATTAATTCTTTCTCCTCATTAAAATAGATCCAACTACCATTCTATGATGGCGGAATGGCCATACATTTCTTTTTTATTCTATTGACTGATATGTGACCTCAAGTAAGTCACTCCATTACTCAGACTCAAGACTTTCTTATCAATAAATTGGGTTGAACAATTTCTGTCCTAACAATGATAATAAAATGTAATCTATAATGCTCTACTTGTAAGGAGAAAGGACCAAGTGATGGACATCATGGTTACTTTGTGGTTTCCAGAATACCCACTTTATTTTTTTCTTGACATATATATATTTCCAACTCTAGATAGTTTTCAATAATCATTCTTTTGTAAGGTTTTGAGTTTTATATTTTTCTCCCTCCTTCCCTTCCTCCTTCCCTGACAGAAATCAATCTAATATAAATTATATGTATATAATTATGTTAAACCTATACCATATTAATCATGTTGTAGCACACCCATTTAAAAAGGGCAATGGGAATCTATAGAATGAAGTGAGAGGTGGAAACCATAGGATGAACCAGGGGTCCCAGAAAGGAAGTTAATGTTATGAATGGGGGAGCTGCCAATTTATTCATTCATTCATTAGTTTGTTTGTTTATTCATTCATTCATTTGTTTGCTTATTTGTTTGTTTGTTTATTTATTCATTCATTTATTTGTTTGTTTATTTTAGGTTTTTGCAAGGCAAATGGGGTTAAGTGGCTTGCCCAAGGCCACTCAGCTAGGTAATTATTAAGTGTCTGAGGCCGGATTTGAACCCAGGTACTCCTGACTCCAGGGCTGGTGTTTTATCCACTATGCCACCTAGCTGCCCCATGAGCTGTCAATTTAAAAGGAATATTTGATGGCATGACAAGTAGCCAGACTCTGGAGGAGGGAGTCAGAGAAAGCACCACCACCCTGGTCCTAATCTTCAGAGGTCTTTGTTTGAGTACACAAACTTTGCTTAGGTATTAGAGGGCACAACCTGTAGATTCTGTTCAAACATTTTGTTATTGGTCTTGGAGCAACAGATTGTGGTTTCCCCTTAGACAATGGAACTTCAAATATCAGTATCATGTCAAGAAATCTTGGAGGATGCTCATACTTTTATTTGGGAGACAGCCCTTAACCGAGTAGAAACAACACATTTTTAAGAAATGTGGAAATATGGGGAAAAGACATTCATTTCATTTCCATCTTTTTTCTGGGTCATTGGCTTCAGCTCTCCATGTCATAGGTCTCTTCCATACTGCCAGCTGTCCCTCTCATTACACTGGTTTCCTCTTCCAAAATCATATTCTTTTCCTTCTAACAATTCAAACTTTTTCTAACAATTCAAACTTTTCCCTGAGAGATTCCTCTCCTATTACTCTCCCCGCTCCTGTAGGAGCTCCATCAGTGAGCGTGATAGGTTCACTTACTTATGTCCAGGCTTCTGGGGAGGCAGGGGTGGGAAGATATAGTTTCTCTTTCTTTCTTTCTTTCTTTCTTTCTTTCTTTCTTTCTTTCTTTCTTTCTTTCTTTCTTTCTTTCTTTCTTTTTTTGCAAGGCAAATGGGGTTAAGTGGCTTGCCCAAGGCCATACAGCTAAGTAATTATTAAGTGTCTGAGGCTGGATTTGAACTCAGGTACTCTTGACTCCAGGGCCAGTGCTCTATCCACTGTGCCACCTAGCTGCCCTGAAGATATAGTTTCTAAAATTAAAGACAGCATCTTTCCATGGAAGTGTCACTTAAAACCTTTTATTTATGCTTTTACCAAGCATTCTCATATTCTGCGTTCTGTTGGATTTGTAGCCACATAATGCAACCACTTACTGGATTAAAAACTCCATGAGGGCAGGGATCATGATGACTTTTATCTTTGTATACTCCACTGTGCCTTTCACAGACTCTTGTATATAATTTCTATATATAGTTACTAAATCAAACTCAGTTATATTTTAGAAACAATCATAAATCAGTACTTGTTAAGAGGGGAGAAAGTCATACTTGAGGAATGTGTGGGTTGGCAGGATGGTGGTGGACAGACCAAAGATGAACAATGCCACCATTTACTCTTTCTAAATTGCTTCCCAGCTCATCACCCCATCCTATTTGAGATCTGGATGCCCTCTGAATGGCACCATGATGGATGAAGGAATTCCAAAGGCCAATCTGTTTGGGGACTTTAATTGGAAGCCTAGTGTCAGCAACAGAGAAATTATTTTCCTCAGAGGAGTTACATACCACAATTCATTTGCACCAATGATTCTGTGGGTACAGAAGTATCTCTTTATTGATTGAGATAAAGCATTTGGCTGAAATGTAATTAAGGCAAATACTCTAAAACCCGACTCACAAAAGTAAACATTTCTAAGAGAGAGTGAGAACAATTCTTCTGAGCCAGGAGGATGACAAAGGATTCACTTCACAAACAAAGAGGAGAATTGGATTGGCAACTGATGACATCTATACCAAAGGTGGTATTCAGATTGAATCTTAGTGGCATGGACCACTTGGTTCTACCACATCCTTCCACCTGCTCATACCTGTGAACATTGTCACTTCACCTAATAGAATTGGCACTGTAGTATTTCCCCACCTATCCCATCCCCCTCTTTATCATGTTGATGACTCCAGAAATGGTCTTAGAAGGAACCTTAAAGAACATTTTACAGAAGGATGCCCTCAGTTTACAGAAAATAAAAAAAAACCGTCCACAGAGGGTGAAATGAGTTGGCCAAGGTTTTAGAGGGTAGGCTTTATTCCCAGATTTGTCTATTCCAAATCCAGAGTTTTTACCCCACACCATATGGCTTCCCTTTCAAGTCATGCCATGTAGATTCTTCCAGAATTATTTTTTCATCTATTCCCAAGTAAACATGTAGCATCATAGAAAGAGGACTCATTTTAGAATTTAAAGATCTCAGATAGAAGACCCTTTCTTTTTTCCTTACAATTCTCAGGATCTCCCCACCACTATAAAATAAAAGGACTGGTGAAAAAAAAAAAAGGGACCTCAAAAATCCTGTCCCTACTAACCTGTATCTAGGCAATTCTGTCCTCAATGGGGCTGTAGAGGTTTTGCAAAGGGAGTGGCTTGTTTTGACCACTGCATTGCAAAAGATGACTCTGGCATCTGTGTGGAGGGTGATTTGCAGAAGAAAGAAACTGGAAATAGGGTTACAATTATGGAAGGCTTTCATGATGCTCTAGACAAGAGGGGATGAAAGCCTGAACTAGGATTGTGACCAGTGTGAGTAGAGCAGAGAAATATTATGGATATAAAATCAATTAATAATTAATATAACAATAAAAATAATAATGTAATAATAAAACAGTTGAAAATAAAATTGGCAACTAGTTAGATATAGAGAGGGAGAGAGAGGAATCTAAGTTAAGATCTCATTTGATCCTTACAACAACCTAGGGAAATAGGTGCTGCTATGAGTCCCATTTGGATAGACTGAGACAGAAAGAGGTTAAGTGACTTGCCCAGAATAATACAGCTAGTAAACTTCTGAGACCAGATTTGGACTTTGGCCTGACTTGGGCTTTGTGGTCCCATCTAGCTGCTTCAAAGGGTCAAAGGTATTGGAGAGATTTTAATTCTAAGATGCTATCCACACAAAGGAAGAAGTTAGGAGGAAGGTAGTTTTTGAAGGGAAGACCATGACTACAGATTCAGATAGGTTAAAAAGAAAATGGCACAGTGCAATGAAGATTTCCTGTGGAATTAGAAGATCTGAGTTCAAATCCTCTTTGGGTCTCTGTCTCTTCATTTGAAAAACAAGGAGCTTTGAGCTTATGAGTCTCCTTATTGGATCTAAAAAAGCAAAGAAATCTTGGAGGATGCTCATACTTTTATTTGGGAGACAGCCCTTAACAGAGTAGAAACAACCCATTTTTTAAGAAATGTGGAAATATGGGGAAAAAAGACATTCATTTCTAGAAACATAAATCCTTATAATCACACATGGTAGGCAACAACCTGATACTGGAGGAAGAGATAGAAAAACTACAAAAATCAAACTCAAATATAAAAGCATTGTAACCTGGGGCTACTTAAGTCAGTGCTCATCTCAGCAGTAAATCCTAGTTCAATCACTGAAGTGCCTAACAAATGACTAGGAGTTCTTCAGAAAAAAAATGTTTCATTATGGTCAATATCCTCTGCAATTAATGATGATGATGACGACAACTAACAGTTAAACAGCTCTTTTTATATGCCTGCATTTTGCTAAGTGCTTTATAATTATGATCTCATTTGATCCCCAATAATAGTAGGAAGATAGATAGATTATTATCCCCATTTTACAGTTGAGGAGACTTGAGGAAAAGAGAGGTCAAGTGACTCATCCAGGGTCACACAGTTGGTAAATGTTTGAAACTAGATTTGAGCTCAGGTCTTCCTGACTGCAAAGTCTATCACTCCATCTATTGTGTCACATAGCTATTCTAATGATGATTTATGAAGTTTGTTTCAACTCTATGGAATGAAATGTCACTGTCCTTGTGCATTAAGGTGAACCCACATTCCGAATGTCATCTTTAATAAGCGAATCTCATAACTGGTCCTTGGCTCCTCTGACCCATGAAATCTGAATGAGGAAAACAAACTCCTCTATCTGATCAGTCATTCCTCTGGCTCAGAGTGAAGTTAATAAATTTTCTGCAGACTGGATATTGACTCTGAGATATAATGGGGAGATCATTTGATTTTGTCAGAGTTCTGCTGCTTGAACCAAGTCAGGAAATGGGGAGGGGGAGGAGGGCTGCTACATGGAAGGTAGCCCAATTCCATTGCAAGACTTTTCTAAGGCCTAGGGATACTCTAGGTCAACCTGGGTAGGACCCATGAACTTTTGTTTTAATATTTTGATTACCACATTTAATATGATTTGTTTTACTCTTCCATCTTATGTTTTTAATTTTCTGCATTTAAAAATATCCTGAGAAAGGTTTATTAGGCTTCAGCAGGCTGTCAATGAGATCCATGATATGAAAAAGGTTAAAAACCCTTGCATCACAGGAAAAGCTATTAGCAGCTGAGGGGGGGCAGGGTATGGACCTGGGAATAGACTCCTTCAGAAGGTATTGTTTGAGCTGAGTCTTGAAAAAAGCCAGAAATTCTAAAAGAGAACATTCTAGGCACCATGCCTTGGCCTGTCAGACCAAAGACACAGATTATGGGAGAAGGAGAGTTCATTCATTCATTCATTCATTCAAACATACATACATACATACATTTATTTTAAGAATCTAGTGAGGATTAAGTGCTGACTTAGGCACTGGAAAAAAATAAAAATATTGGATGGTCCCTATCGTTGCGGAGTTTACATAAGGCAGGTTGTACCCAGGAGAACTGAAAGAAATAAGGAGATTAGGAAAGACAGCAAGTTTCCAACAAGAAACAGGGTTGGGGGCAAGCCAGGGAAGGGACTGAATCTCTCCTCTTCCTCCTGCCTCCCGAATTGCCACATCCTAGTCCTGCCATTGCTGCTGCACCTGGAGTGCAGCACCTCTCTGCTTTCCTGAATCCAATGAAGTCTTTCCCTTTCCTTTGATAAAACAGGAGGTAGGGGACTTGCTTTCTGTGTGAGTTCATAGTCTCTAAGGAGGAAAAAAATCAATCAAGGGACAAGCTTAAGAGTTTTTAATGCAAGTTTGGGGACAGGTTTGAAGGGATTTCTTTTTCTCCCTTTCTACTGAAAATAATAAATGATTTAACTCATCAAAACCCTAAGAAATTTAAAATGGTCCTTCAAGGATATTACCAATACTTTAAGAAATATTACTTTTCAACATCATGGCTGGTCAGGGCAGAGAATAAATGAGCAAACGAAGGCAGTGGAAGGGGAAGGGGAAAGGAAAGAAGTAGAGAGAAATACCTAGTGAGAAGGGAAGAGATATAGGCTTAGGGAGAGGAAAGAGAAAAGAGAGAGACTAAAATAGAGAGAGGCAGATACATGAGACAAAAAAAGGAAAAATGAAAGAAAAGAAGAGGGGACAATAGAGGGAGAGAGGTAGAGTGAAAGAAAGAGAGAGGTAAAGGAAAAAAAAATACCGGGAGATGAAAGGAGGTTGAGATTCTGGAGTAAATTCTCTTTTTTATATTCTGATGAACATCCACAATCTTCCAAGTGGATTGTCATTCCTGTCTATTGAAATTCTAATTTGCTGATTGTTTTTCTGGCAGTTTTCCAACTTCTTTTTATCCCTGAATCTTTCAGAAGTTTTGAATGAGATAACTAAAGAATCCTTTCAAGAAGCTAGATTTAGTCTTTTGAAAAGAGGTAACTGACTCCAGTTTATATCAAACCACTTCTGTAGGGAAAAAAGGATAAGTGATACTCACAACTTATGGTTATCCCCAGCTCTACACCTCTCTTCTTGGGTAGCTTTACATGAAATGTGCCACTACTTGGGATAACTGATTCTGGAAAACAAAGACACAGATGCATCTATGTGTCAGAACAATTTGAATGCTCATTAAAAATCATTTGGGACCAGTGTTGACCTCTGCTAGTAAGATCCCTTTATCCCTTCTATTCAATATTTCAGCCTTTGGGTGTGAGGACTCTGAAAATAGAATGTAGGAGTCATAAACTATTTCCATCTCCTTTCCTTCAATCCCATCCAATACCAATCCCATCCCAAATCCAGTGAATCTGAACTGGATATTCTAGATCCTTCTCCCAAGTTGTCTGACCTACATTGACACTGCTATAGATCTACAGATATAATACTACTAGAATCACCCATAACTAATTGAAAATTTCCTCCACCTTAACTCCAGCTAGTGACCATCCTGTCTTTGCTTACAGACCACTATAAAAACCATTCATTTTATCACTGGACAAATCTGATTACTAGGAAGTTTAAGCTAAAATCTGTCTCCCTGTCATTCTTTTTCTGCACCTAATCATCTTGGTTCCATCTTTTGTAACTACATAGATAAAAATGCTCCCACTACCATATTTTAAGACAGGAACCAGACTTTACCAAGAAGTTTTATCTTCTCTAGTCAAATAATTCTTCCCTCTTGTAGTTTTCAGATTCCTCACTTTCCTTCTAATATTTCCTTTTCTTATGGTATATATAGCCTTGCACTTTTTGTTCATTTAGGGTTAGGAAAGCAACTGCCAGTAATACTGGGACAATTAATATTCATAAGAAGATTAATGGTAAACACATGGGCTTTATTTCTTTGTCAATATCTTTTTCAGAATATAGTCTTAGAGCAGGACATACTAATCAGAAAACATGACACCAGTGAAGAGCACAGTGGGGCAACATTATATGGTTAGCCTAAGATGGATTTAGTTTTTTTAAAAAGTTAAGTATCTACCTCACACAATAGCTGATACTGAAACTGTGGGCAACTAAAATCCCTAAATCCTTTTTTCCACATGAATTGTTATCAAACCATATTTCTGACCTTCTATGATTGAACAAATTGATTTCTTGAGCCCAAATGTAGGAGTTTACATTTATTCTGACTAAATTTCAGTTTATTGTTTTGGAGTCCATCTTTCTAAAAATCTCAGAATCAAAGAATTTCAGAAGGGAAGAAGGATTTCAGTAGCCATTTAATTTAATTCATAAGTCTCAAAGAATCTCCTTTTACATACCTAAAAAGTGACCACCCAGTCTCTCTCTGAAAATTTCCAATGATGGATAATCTATTATTGTGTGGCCACCCATTTAGCTCCTTGATCACTTTCAAGATTAGGAAGTTTTTGCTTATAATCTATCATCCTTTCTCATATATTCTCTCTAATTGTTGTCATTTGCATATATGGCATATTCTCTGAAGGAGGGGAAACTTTGGGTTTACCCCACTCTAGATTCATGGAGAATATACCACATTCTTTGTGGGAAGAAATTCGTATTTTAGTCAAACTGTTCTGTTCATTGTCTCTGTACAGGACATTCTATCTTCCATCTGTATGCCTTACAAAGATAATGCTCCTTACTTCATATTCATCTCTTGGAATCCTTAACTACTTTCAGATCTCAGCTCCAACACCGCTTATCCTGATAGTCCTCCTCTCCCCATTGCTAATCTTCTCCTTGTACTTCATATAAAATAAACTTTGCATTTATCTGTATATGCGCTGTTTCCTACTTAAGTAGACTATAAGTTGCTTGAGGAAAGACTATTTAATTTTGTTTTTGTATCTCCATATCTAGAACAATACATGATACATAGTAAATACATATAAATTTTTGCTAAATGAATGAATGAAAGTTGGAGTATTAGAGAGCTCAAAGGTCCTTCAAGGTTCACCTATAGGTAAGGCCCTCATCTACTCCCTCAAGATATTTACAGGTATACTAACATGCAGGCTAGTGACCCCTCTGTGGCCATAAGATGGCCCACCGTTTCCTAGTTATCAAGTGATCCCAAGGGAACTGAGCTGACACGGAATCTACCCAGCCTAATAATAACCACTCAGAGGCCTCACCAGCTGTTAGGTTAAGAGGCTATATTAAGCCCTGGAAGGCTGGGGTCTAGAATGCTATGAGCATCAAGAATGTATCTTCAACTCAAGGGAGAGCACCACCCCAAGAGGATGACAGTATGATTTGGCATGGCTCTTCAACAGATAAGATGTTCAACACCTCTTTTTCTAACACTCCCTTTTGTACAGAAATGGTCTTATTTTATGTAACAGAGTAGAACTATAAATACTCCTTTGGGCTAGACAGCTAGATGGCTCAGTGGCTAGAAAGCTAGACCTGAAGTCAGGAAGACCTAAGTTCAAATCTAACTTCAGATACTTCCTCACTTTGTAACCCTTGAAAATCATTTAACCTCTCTTCACCTCAGTTTTCTTATCTGTCAAATGGAGATAATAACAGTACCTTCCACATAAGGTTGTTGTGAGGATGAAGTGAGAAAATATTTGTGTAGCAATTAGCACACACACTGCCTGAAAGATAGTAGGCACTAAATAATGCTTATTCTCCCCATTCCTGCCATTTTCTTAGATCAGTTCACATTTATTTCTAATGTACTTTCACATTCATTATTACTAGGGAGTTAGACAGGCAGAATTTGCTTATCCCTAATTTACAGATGAGGAAAGTTAAGTTCAAAGAGATTTTGTGATATGTCCAAAGTCAACTGGATAGCAAGTAACAGAGCTAGAAACTAGAATGTAGTTTTCTTAGCTACTCTTTTATTATTTTTTTTTATTATACCATGGTCTCCTTTTGGGGAATACCTGAGAGCACTTTTGGAGGCATCATGGAATGAGGAAAAGGAAAATTGTATCCTCCTTCTGAATTCTAATCTAGTAGGCCTACTTTTGGAAGCATGCTTAAAGTATAAAGGGTCTGGTTACCTGCTACATCAAACTCAATCTCTAGGGAGACTTTGTTTGAGAGAGCTGCATCCCGCAGGAGCTGGTTGGTTTCCTCCATGGTGCCATCTTCCGTGGCAATGCTGTTGATGGACAGTACTCTGTCTCCAACCTGCAGCAGGCCACATCTGGAATCCCAAAGAGAAGGATGGGGGCATTCAGGGTTGGGGAAAAGGAGAGTAGGGAAGGGGGGAGACAAAGAACATGGGATGGGATCAACTTTTCACAGCTGGAAAAGACTCAAGAGGTCCTTCCATTCCAACCCCATATTGTGACTAGGATCCAGCTGAAGTCCAGGAAGGGGCCTTTATGGGGGCAAAATATAGGTACACAACCATGCAGAATATGGACGAGAGTTGGATTGAGAAGTCAGGACTCCCACATCCCAGCCCAGGGCTTTCTCCAACTATGGGCTCCTAAGACAACATTTCAGTCCATAAAAAGTTACTGAGAAAGAATGTACAATGAGGATAATAAGAACATTTAGTCATAAATCAAATTTGGTTTTGACTCTCAAGAGCACATAACTCTGTGGGGCAATGAAACCCAGAGACAAATACAAAGCATAAGAATTTGACAACTACCCAAGACAGATATGGACCTTAACTGGAATTCAGAGGGGCAAGTAACCACTGTGAGCTGAGAAGGTTAGTGAAAATTCATACACTTGGACTGGGTATAATAAAATAATAATGATGATGATGATGATGATGATGATAATAATAAATTAATAATAATAGCCAGTATTAGGGTTATCAGAAGCAGAATTAGAATTAGGATATCATTTGGTATTACAATAAGTTTGTGGGATCAGTGATAATATCTGCATTTTTTAAAGTTTTTTTTTTGCAAGGCAAATGGGGTTAAGTGGCTTGCCCAAGGCCACATGGCTAGGTAATTATTAAGTGTCTGAGACCGGATTTGAACCCAGGTACTCCTGACTCCAGGGCTGGTGCTTTATTCACTGCACCACCTAGCTGCCCCGATAATATCTACATTTTACAGATGAGAAAATTGAGGTTGGGATAGATGAAGTGACTTGCCCAGGGTTACATAGCTAAAAAAGTATCTAAGGTGGAATTTGAATTCAGAACTTCCTGATTTCAATCTGAGCAATCTAGTCACCACCCCATTTAATTAATGGCCTTTAGAACTTGAAGGATCAATAAGAATTCAATTCAAATGGGGAAGAGGGAAATTTGGGAAAGGCAAAAATGTGAGTGAAAATTCAGAGGTATTATGAAAGATCAAAGGATAACAGATTTAGAATGAGAAGGGAGGCCATTAAGCCAACCTTGCTCGTTTTCTAGGAAATTGATATTCAGAATATCTAGAGAGCTCCCCCAGGAACCCAGGGAGGCCCCAGGTCCTCTGACTCCAGAATAATTTCTCTTCTTACTGTTCCATGCTAGCTTTTATCAAAATACGTTAGGAAGAAGTTGAAAAGATAGTGTGGAGAAAAGTCATCTTATTCACATTTAGATAATTCCCATTGGCTTATATCTCTACTTTGATTGATGATAAGTTTTGTCTTGATACACAGTTAACAACTGCAGTTGGGATGATGTCAGTCAAATAACATTTATTAAATGCCTACTATGAGCCAGCTTTGTACTAAGTGCTGAGGATGCAAAAAAAAAAAAACAGTTGTCATTCTCAAGGAGTCACAGTCTAATAGCTGGTAGTGGGCAATCAGTCCTGATGATCTTCCCTCAAAGACTAGACGATTTCTCAAGCAGAGAACATTTCCAGATTAAATGGCCTCTGAAATTCTTCAACCATAAGACTTGATTGGAACAGGACAAATGCTGATGTCAAAGGTTGACTAGACCCATCAGGTCATGTTGGTTTGGGGTTTCTCTATGACAGTTATCTGAGCCTGGAAAATGAGATCACTGTTATTGCTGTTTTTTGTTTTTTGTTTTTTTTTGCAAGGCAATGGGGTTAAGTGACTTTCCCAAGGCCACATAGCTAGGTATTGTCTGAGGCCGAATTTGAAATCAGGTACTCCTGACTCCAGGGCCGGTGCTCTATCCACTGCACAACCTAGCTGCCCCTATTTCTGTTTTTAAAGTGTCCTTTTCTTTTTCTTTTTTTAAGAGTTGTAAAGGATCTTAAAGACAATGTAGTCCAACCATTTTAATGATGAGGAAACTGAGTCCTGGGGTGGTGAAGTGATCTGCTCTAGGATCATACAGACTGAAAGATAATGGCAGGACTTAAACTCATATCCTCTCCCTATCAAGCTTGTACTACTTTCACTGTGTACAAACCAAATTTAGGGCATGTTTTAAGGGTCACAGAACAAAGACAATGGAGAAAACATATGCCCGGCCTTTCTGGCACATTGATGCTTAACAGAGTGTTGGGTCAGTTCCCTTTGTGACTTGAGGATCAGGGGAGGATTGTGACATTCTGGCTTGTTACCATGGACAAGAGAGACAAAACAATTTTCAGTCTATAGGCCCCTGTTCTTCTTAATACCAACAAAGCTGAAAAGATTTGAAAAATAGATCTAGTGACCAGTCATGTATCTCTTCCTAGGACAGGTTGGCTAGGTTTGGAGAGGATTCTTACCATCTTGGCTGCAGGATATGAACTGCTTTGGTAATGGTAACTGCGGACTCTCTATTGAATTACTGAAGATTTGAGATCTCCAGGACTAAAGGGAGATTCAATGAATGAAATTACAGATTGCTGAAGAATCCAAGCCTGAAGACCAGGACATCATCATACTAGGAGGAAACTTGGCCTATCATAAAATAGGGATCATAATAGAACTTACCTCACAAAGTTGTTTTGAACCTCAAATGAATCAGGATATGCAAATTGTTTTGTAAATCTTAAAACAATATATGAATCCTAGCTATCATCAACATCATCATCATCTGGGGTAAATCATTTAGCTTCTCAGTTCTTTAATTTCTTCCTATATAAAATGAGGGTAATAAAAGCCCTCACTTCCCTTAAGCCAGATAATAAATATAAAGCACGTTGCAGATCTTGAAGTATGACATTAATGTTATCTAGTGTAGCCCTTTACTTCATTTTTACTTTCCTACTTTAGATCTGGAAGAAACATTGGTGGGCATCATCCAAATTCTCCATTTTTCATATAAGGAAATTGAGACAAGAGAAGAAACTTAGTTCTGTCAAAAGTATCCAGTCCTGTAGGTCTCCTGATTGTTTTTTTTTTTTAACAAAGCTATTCCTTTTCAAAATAATTTTTTTCATTTATTTAAGGCAATGGGGTTAAGTGACTTGCCCAAGGTCACACAGCAAGACAATTATTAAGTGTCTGAGGTTAGAATTGAATTCAGGTCCTCCTTACTCTAGGACTGGTGCTCCATCCATTGTCCCACCTAACTGCCCCCTGACTGTGTGGTTAATTCCCTTTTCATTATTGTACTCTTGAAAACAAGACCCTTCCTCAATACTTTTTAATGCATCATGGTCTGCAATAAAGATCCAGGAGCTCAGACTCTTACATGTCCATGTCAGATAGTAACTCAATGGGTCCTCTTTAAATGATATCCAACATCTAGTGGTTAGAGTAAAAAGTCTTAAACTTCTAAAGGTAATTTCTTTTCCCTACCTCCCAACCACACACACACACACACACACACACACACACACACACTCAAAAAGACCTAGATTCCCTAAAGGTTCAGGGGTCCCAGAAATAGACTATTTGGCCCATTGGACTCCACCTGCAATCATGAAAGTCAAAGACTTGGACTCAATAACTTCCAAGGGATTTCTTTCAGGTTTAAATCTATGACTTTAAGGCCCTAGAGTATAGAAGAGTACTAGCATTCAGAATAGATCATTTTGCCCAATACCCATGCTTTACAAGTTAGGAAACTGAGGATTCCCCCAAACACTCCCCCCCAAAGAGGAAATGACTTGCCTAGGAATCATACACGTAGCACCAGAATTTGAAATCAAGTCTTTTGATTCACATGTTAGAGATTGGAGACAGTCAAGTGCCCTTCTGCAGTATCGCAGAGGCTTCTCAGAATTGTCCTAAGTTAGCTCTCACAGTAAGTCTGATTTCCTACACTGCCTGGAGAATTTGATATCTTTATGTGCAGCCTGTATGGTGTGGCATATTGGTAATAGGTCACATCTTTCAGGGTAATGACCCATGAGTCTGCAGAGATGGAATAGGTCTAACATAACCTAGTATAAGTATAGCGCCAGCCCTCATCTGTTTAGTCTTGGACTTAGCATAGTTCCCTCATCTTTCACGATTTTTAGTATTTTGTCATGGTCCTTTGGGTACCGATCTGGAGAAGAGTGTGGCTTCCTCCCAGAGTTCCTCACTGCTGCAGTGACTTCACAGCAAGGTATTTGGCATATTGCATGGAAAAAAGGGCCATGGTGCAGGAGGACTTGCCAAGTCTCAGTTATACTCTCTTAGGGAGGTGACTGCTGTAAACAGGAAGACATAAATCCCCAAAGTCCTGGTCTCTGGCATAACTCCTTTAGCTTCTTCAAAAATTCAAAAGATGACAACTGGTTAAGACTGAAGAGGGACAGCTAGGTGGTACAGTAGATAGAGCACTGACCTGGAGTCAGACAGACCTGAGTTCAAATCCAACCTCAGACACTTGATAATTACTTAGCTGTTTGACCTTGGGCAAGTCACTTAACCCCATTGCCTTGCAAAAACAAACAAACAAAGACTGAAGAACTAAGTCCTGACCTGGATTTCAAGTCCTTCCATAATCTGTCTGGTCAATCTCTAGACTATCAGAGACACAGACATCAGAGGCAAACAGACTTACCAACAGACACACTCAGAAGCACACCAAAAAAAGTATACAGTACAAACAGGCATATTTTTACAAACACAGACACAGACCTCCCTTTTCTCTGGCAAGTTAACTTAATAATTCTATCTTACAGACTGACTTGCCCCAAGAACTTGGGGAGTTGACATTCCCCAATAGAAAACATCTCTGAAAGATTTTGGGACCTCCTTCATGTAGTATAATTTTTTTTATTCATTGAAAGAGAAAAACTCATTATAATTACAAATTAGAGCTAAAACCAAAAGACTTCCTATAGCTTAAGTTTTTGTTTTAGTGAATCTTGCTGGCAGGGTTGTGGTGTGAAGAAAGGCCTGGCTCTTTAGTACTTACTGGGCCAAGCCCCAAATTCTCACTCAAAGTTCTGAACTAAATCTGTCTCTCTTTGGAGGCAACTGGCACTAAGTGTCTTGCTTTGATTTCAAGGCTGTTGCTCTATCTCCTATGCCACCTAGATGCCCCTTCAAACCTATTTAACTTAATTATCTCTCAATTACCCTATATCCATCCTCTGCTCCAATCTGGATGGTTTCCACGCAGATCTATAACTATTTCTCACATCCATACCTTTGCTCAGATCATTAGTCTTATCTATTGTGCCTTTCCTTCTTCTCCATCTAATTAAATTCTAGGCAGTATTAAAGGCCCAACTGGAGAATTTCCTCCTTCAGGAAACTTTCACTGCCTACTTCAGGCCACATTGATTTCTGAACTTCCTGCAGTAGGGAGGGAGCATGCCTGTGAAGTACAGGCTGGGGCTGTACTTATCCTAGGTTGTGTTGGACTTATGCCATCTCTGCAGACTCATGGGTCAGACTCCAGGGTCAGCCCCAGGAAGACCAGGACCAAAGTACTCTTCTGATGCATATTGACTACATGACCCTGGGCAAGTCATTTATCCTCTAAATACTTCAGGAATACCTAGAACTTTTGAGTTCTAAATGAAGGTGCCAACCTACTTTATAGTGGAGAAATTTTTTATATCATTAAGATTATGGGTACAGTTCTGACTCTGATCTCTCAAATGGACATCTGATTATATGTTATCTCTATTTGATACTTGACTGACTAGATTCAATACCATCTAAAGATGGGGCTTGGAATTCTAGTACCTTCTTTTTCTTTTCTTTCTTTTAGACTCTAATAGCAGGACTGGGTCTGGAGAAATAGTCAGTGTGTCCAACAGTCGGATTGCTTCTGGTTCCTGAGGAATAGATCTTACCTTTCAGCAGGGCTGTCGGGCTCAATGAAGCGGATGAGAGGTGGGGAGGACAGGGTTTCTGTGGCGAAGATTCCACCTTGGAGTTGGAGCCCAAAGCCATTCAGGGGGTCACCCCTAAGGACCACTTCTGTTGTTTCTGTATGCACAATTTGGCCACCAGGCCCCACGGTGCTGGAGGCAAGGGACACTGAGAGAAGAGAAAAATGGATTAGGTTAGCACCTGGAATCCAGGACACTGATGGGGGTTTTTTTCCACAGCTCTGAGTCTTTCCCAGCTTATTATAAGGCATCTAGACACTAGGTCTGACTTTCCCTTTGTTACATTAGTGATTTCTTCCCAGTAAATATTCCTTCCTAAAATGAAACATCCTCAATGAATGCTTTTATCCTTTGGGAGACTGCTAGGTGCAGTAGCGGATAGAGTGCTGGGCCTAGTGTCAGGAAGATGTGACTTAAGTCTGGTCTCAGATATGTACTAGTTATGTGACTCTGGGAAAGTCATTTAACTTCAATTTGCCGCAGTATGCTCAACTATCAAATGGGGATGATAATAATAGCAAATACCTCATAGGGTTGTGAGGTTCAAGTGAGAAAATATTTGTGAAGAGCTTAGCACATGACCTGGATACTAAATAAATGTCTATTCTCTTTCTCTTACCTTTCTCTGTCACTCAGAAGGATAATGATGGGTAGAGTGAGGTAAGGAGGGCAGCCTTAGAGTCAGCAGATCTTAGAACCTCAGAATTGGAGGGACTTTTGGAGTCATCTAATTCAATCACAATCTAAAGCAAGAATTCCTTTTCCATGTAAGTCTCCCAATCTGAGCAAAACATAGTGAGTATCATAGATCTAGAGTTAAAAGAGACTAAAGTCATATCAATCAAGCCCTTCCTTTTACTGACAAAGAAACTGAGACTCAGGAAGGTTTTCCAAAGGTCATAAAATTGTAAATGTCAGAGGTCAAATTCCAACCCAGGTCTTCTGAATCCAAGGTCAAAACTCTTTTCCCTGCATCTTGCTGCCTGAAATTTGGGCTACCATACATTATCCTACAGGGACAACGTATTCAGAGTCACATTGGAAAAGCAGTGAATGGATGCATGGTCCCATACAAAATGAAGACTTCATCTTCACCTATAACTTGTTTATTTGAATAGCCACTGTTTAAATCATGAGGGTTCCTTAAACAATTATAATCACTTCTGCTTTGAAGGTTTGCGCAACACAGTGCTTACAACTCTAAGGTAGTTAGGACAGGAAAATTGAAGCTCAGAGAAATGAAATAACTTCCCAAGAGTCATACAGCTAGTGCATATCAGGGTCTCTGGAGTTCCTGGCTCCAAGTTCAGTTCTCTCTCCTATCCCATGGTACACTGATTTCTCTGTCACATAATCCCAATATAGACAGGGGTCTGCTAGAGTCCACTCATACCACCTCAAGACAACAAACTGTTAAATTCTTAGTGAAAGTATTCACACCTCAGAAATTGCCAAATATTACAAATCAAAGTTTGATTTATTGTTCTCCTGATTTCAAGACTTAAGAAGGGGTCAAAGAAATTAATGATATAGATTATACTTAAATGGTGTCATGCAAATGTGCTGTTTTGTTTTTTCCCCCCAGAGCTGGTTGTTAAAAGTTTTTCCAGCATATTTCTGTTTATAAAGTATCCTAGAGGTTGTCTGATCTGACCTCCTAGTCATGGAGTCATCTATCCTCTGCTCAGACATTTCTGGTAATAAGGATCTCAATTTTTTTTTAGGTATCTCTAGTCTGTGATTGCACAACATCCACCATGAGGAAGTTCTTCCTTATTATGAAACAAAATATTTGCCTTTCTATGACTATGCACATCTCTCACTGGTCCTGGTTTGGCCTTCTCAAACATCTACTCTGGGTCCTACAGCAAAGTGCTTGTCTTCAGAGTCTATTTTAGGGAAAGTAAATGTCATAGATAGATAGGGAAGAGAAAAATACATGTTTCTGGCATCCCTCTCTGGACCTTAGAATGCATTTTCCTAATGACACTAAGTTATAAATGGAACTAGGATATTTTGAGCCAAATTCAATGTCCAATCATAATCATTTCCTCTCAGGTGCTTCTCCAGTGATGACTTATGGTTGACATAACCCCACATAGTCTTAGCTTGGATTATGTTTAAGCTTGCAAGATTCAAAAAATCCTTTTTTTTAACAACAGGGTGAAAAAAGTAATAATAATAATAAATTCTAAAAAAAAAAAAAAACAGATCCAGATTCTACCATAGGGGTGACAGTCAAGGAATACAAAAAAGGATCTGAGGGGTTAGCCTAATCAGCAGAGAAAAGTGGAGAGAGGGCTATATTCATAGGATATCATAGCAGAACAGAGTATCTGAACTATAAAGAACATTAATGTATACAATGTTAGTAAAGATAGAAGAGATCTTAGAACACAAAATGCCAGTCCTGGAAAAGGACTTAAAACACCGAATGTTCAAGAGATAAAAGAAATGTTATAAGGCAAAATTCAAAAGAAAAAAAGAGACTTTTGAACATAATTTGTTGGAAATTAGAAAGACTTCTTAGACAATATCTAGGTCAATCCTCTTATTGTAGAGATAGAGAAACTGAGACCAGAGAGGATAATTGATCTAAAGACACAAGTTTATTCAGAGTCAGTTTCCTTACATGAACTTTTGTACTCCTTTTTTCTTTGTCTTCTCCTCATCATAGTTGCCCGGGGGCTCATGGGTTGGGTGCTCCGAGGTAGTGTACTCGAGTTTGGGCAAGAGAAGCCATGAGCATTCAGCATCGGTGAGGAGAAAGGGGCTGCAGATAAGGCTGGGGAGAAAGTTAACCACAGTTGAATGATATAGCAATATTCAAGTCTGCGCCAACTCTGTAACCCCTCTAAGTTTTATATTTCAAGAGTTTAAAAGGGAACCATTCACTTAAAAAAAGAACTAGAACTTAGGTTGTTCACAATTTGTTAAAAATATTTCCCTTTGAGCAGAACCAAAAGAACCATTATACACATTAACAGCAACATTGTGAGTTGAATGACTTTGATGGATACAGCTCCTCTCAGCAGTTCAGAAAGCTAGGACCACCCTGGAAGACATATTATGGACAATACTATTCACATCCAGTCAAAGAAAAAACAAAACAAAACAAACAAAAATGCTTACAGAATCTGAATGAACACCATGTTCACTTTTGAAAAATTTCTCTTATATTTTTTCCTTTCATTCTCATTGTTTTCTTTCTTTTCCCTTTGTCCTAATTCTTCATACAGAAAATGACTAATATGTAAACATGTTAAACACAAATGGACAAGAACAATGATCATTAGACTGTTCACTGCTGAAGTGGGGGAATGGAAGAAAAATTCTGTAACATAAATATGCATATGGATGAATAATGAAAAACTTTCATAACATGGAACTGGAAAAATAAAATAAAATATGAATTTTTAAAAATTTCCCTTTTTTCCTGACTTTCATCTAAGTAGTATTACAACATCAAATCCCAGATGTGTCTATACTTTTTCTTCCTGACATAATGTGACATGTCACCGTGCACCATGTTTTGTTATTGTAGGTTTACCATAAGAATTGAGCTGATGTTGAACCCCTTTCTCCCTCTTGTTCTTAAAGCAGTGATTTCATTTTTTTGAAAATAAGATGAACTGCCTGGCTTTTACTGTCTCTAAAATTTCTATCCAGATTTTAAAATCTAGTTCAAATGGAAATGCCATTTCCTGCATTAAGTCTTTTTTGATCATACATCATGAATGACCTTTCCTTCCTGAGGCTTTGCAATCTTTTTTTTGTTTAACCTCTTCTATGCACACATTATGACTGAACTATAAGCCCCATGAGGACTAGAACTACTAAATTTGGTATTTCTCTAAGGGTTTGGTACTCATTGAACCAGAGATTCTCCACTTGGAATCTATGAGCTTGTAATTTTTAATAATCAGATAATTGTATTTCAACATAATTGGATGTATTTTCTTCATGCAAAAACATGACTCTGCAGGTCCATAGGTTTCATTAGATTGCCAAAGGAAGTACAGGGACCAAAAAAAGATTAAGAATCTTTGGTTCACAGAAAAACATTGTACACCCTAACAGCAACATGGGGGCGATGATAAGCCTCGATGGACTTGCTTATCCCTTCAGTGCAACAATCAGGGACAATTTTGGGCTATCTGCATCTCTATCCAGAGAAAGAACTGTGGACTTTGAACAAAGACCAAAGACTATTACTGTCAAATTAGAAAAAAAAAGTTATCTTATTATGTAATTTTACTATCTCATACTTTAGTTTTCTTTCTTAAGGGTATGATTTCTCTGTGATCACATACAACTGAGATCAATGTATAACATGGAACCAAAGTTAAGACTAACAGAATGCCTTCTCTAGGGGGTGGAGGGAGGGAAGCAAGAATGGGGGGGGGGAATTGTAAAACTCAAAATAAGTAAAATCTTTCTTAAAAAAAGACTCTTTGGTTCACTTTGAGAAAAGTAGAGAGAATTCTAGGTCTGGAGTCAAGAAGACCTAGAAGACAACTGTAGCCCTGGACAATCATTTAACTTCTATTTCTCATCTGTAAAAAGAGGATAATTGTACCAACCTCTCTCTCTCTCTCTCTCTCTCTCTCTCTCTCTCTCTCTCTCTCTCACACACACACACACACACACACATATATATAAAGTGTTTTGCAGTCTTGTTATGTATTAGTGATCCTATTTTTGATGTTCTAATTATTATTAGTGGAATGAATTGAATTATAGTGTTCTATTTGAATTACAGCTATGTGCAGATGGGTCATGCCCTTTTATGAGACTATATGTTCCTCTAGGACAGGAATTATATTGTTTTAAATTTGTCTAGCCCCAGCTCCTACCACAGTTCCTTACATAGAATAAAGTTCTTCATGATGATTAAAATTGCCAAAGGCACAAGTGACTGACTTAAGATGGCAGTGTAGTGAAGGGGAAATAAAACTGGTTAGACTTGGGTTCAAATCCTGTTTATATCTGTGTGTGGATCTATGATCCTTTACTACATTCCTATATTATACTTATCTGTGTATGTTTTACCAATCAATTCATCAGCAAGCATTTATTAAGGACCTGCATTAAATGCTAGGAAAGTCAAGACAAAAGCATAACAGTCCCTACCCTCAAGGAACCTACTTCTAATAGGGAAGAAAGGAGGTCTTTGTGATGTCATAGTCTTATTGAAGAATGAAGGACAAATATCAACAATCTAGTACAGTGCCTTACACAGTAAGGATTTAATAAATGTTACTTAATTGACCTAAATCATGACTGTTTCCGAAAGGATGAATATACCATTTTTTAAATCCAGGCTCATTGCTTGGGGCAGAGAAGGGAATGGGAGGAGGAGAAAAATTATGAGATTGCTACAGTTCTGATTGGCCCAAACTCTTACGTTTGCAGTAATCCTGGCTGGAGGGCTGATTCCAGGTGGGTGTCTTGCAATGGCTGGAATGGTGGCTGGGGCAATAGTTGACACAGGGGTCCCAACAGTGGTGATGGTCACTCTTCTGCACCTTCACTGTGTCCAGACCACAGGCAACCCAAGATAGAAAAGAGAGGCCCAAAAGGAAGAGTGGAGAAAGAAGAGAAAGAGATGGCATGGGCATTAGGGGCAGCACAATCTGAAGGAAAGCCAGGCAAAGAGAGCACAAGAGACTATCCCAAATGACAATGCACCATGAAGCTATTGCTTTGGGTCTCTGAGGATTGATGAACAAAGGATGGGTCAGAGGACTTGTATCCTTCATTTGCCCCTATCCCACCCTTTTGCAAATAACTACTTGGAAGGGATGGGCAGTTTGGGGACTTTTTCCTGACTCCTGAGTATCAAACTTCTCAGACAAACATAACTCCTTCCAGGAAGGTGTAGTGGTAAGTACCTTAGATTTGGAGACAGAGGACCTGGTTTGACTCTCATTTTTGCTATCTACTACCTACATTACTTCAAGTAAGTTAATTCCCCTCTCTATTCCTCTATAAAAGTCATCTCTATAAGAGGAAATTGGACTTGGGGTTCTCCAACGCTCCTTCCAACTCTAGCAGTCTAGGATTCTATCACGTGCTTTCCTCTTTGCTGATCCAATGAGACATTTGTACATCCTATGTAAGGTCTGACAACTGTGTGCCCCTCCTCCCTTGAATCTTCTTCAGGCCATGTTATATATGAAGCAAGAAAGAGCCTCAGAGTTAATTGTAGGCCACCCCCAAGGAAACTGAGGAAACTGAGACTCCAAGAAGTTGGGCCTTGTAACATAGGCAATGAATGTCAAAGGTAACAGCATCCTTGTCCTTCTGAATCCTGGGATAGCTCACTTGTTCTATCCAAAGACCTCTCAAAAGACTCTGTTAGATCACAGAATCAAAGACTTTAGAGCTGAGGGAAAACAGATATCATCCAATTCAATTCAATAATCTTCCAGGTGATGAACCTAAGACTCAGAAAGCTCAAGATTTTTAATCATATATATATATAACCCTGCTATATTGAACTATGGTCAAGAAAGATAAAAATAGATTTTCCTACACTCTTATACTCCCTGGAAAGTGTGTTACCTAAAGTGAGTTTATTATTGCATGAATCTCTCATCATTATTGGGCTGCCTGCCCCTTTCTGAAGAAAAATTCAATAGAGAACAGCATTTTTGAAAATTATATGTATTATTATGTATGGATAGTGGAGTAACGAGATATGGATATGGAGCTCTCGATATGAAGTCCGAAGACCTAGGTTCAGGTCTCTGTTTTAATCATTGAATCTCATTTTCCTCATCTCTAAAATAGGAATAAATACTTGCACTACTTTCTTCACAGGGTGAGAGATATTAGCTGTTATTTTCCTTGTTCCTTTTCTTATTTTCCTTCTGTTTTCACTAGGTCAAAGCCACAGGTGATTTTCATTTCAACTCAACCACAAATGACGCCTGGGTTTCTCTTGAGGAGAGGAGATTCTGCAATTTATTATCTTGAATACCTTCCTTCCAGCCAGGATATGTCAGAGGATAGACTGGAGAACAAGTCTTCCTGACTGTGAAGTAAGCGCCCTCTCTCTTACTATACATCTAGGAGTCCCATTTTATGGCTATCAAAGCTGAGTCACAGGGAATTATCTTTATCAAAGTGCTTTATAAACTGAGGCAAAACCAAGAGTGGTCACAAGCTCTGTCTTCTAATCTAGGGCTTGTTCTTTTGCTTCCCATTGACCCAGAGAATTACAAAACTAGGCTACAGTTAGTAACAGATGATCTATGGGAGCCTCAATGAAAAGATGATTTGCAACAGGCTTTTCCTCTGCATTCCTTGGGAATAACAGTTAAAATCTACATTGCCATGTAGGATTTACAAATTGCTTGGCATTTTATACATAGCCATATATGTATATTTACATATTTAAGTAGCTTAAAACCGCACTGAGATGTTGGGACACCTTATAATTGTGTGTGTGTGTGTGTGTGTGTGTGTGTGTGTGTGCATACACACAGCTATTTATGCATATAATATCTATATACTATAATTTCATTTGATGGTCTCAACAAACTCTGTAATGTAGATACTATAATTATTCCCACTTTATAGATAAGGAAATTTACAGATAAGAAAATAACAGAGGTTAAATGAATTCCCTAGGATTACAGAGCTAGTAAACATCTGTGGAGGGATTTAAATGGATGTCTTTTGGTCTCCAGGTCCACTGTCCTATCTACTGTACCATAATGCCTTCCAAATGTAACATGCCCATAGGTCCCATGGACCATCAGGCTTCTCTTAATCTTTTACCAAGATCAAGGACCAGTCTTCACAGCTGGCGCCATCTCAAGAAACTGAACTTTCAGTAAACAACTAGGGATCACAGAATATTAGAGTTGAAAGAGATCTTGTCCAACTCATTTATTTTAAAGATGGGAAAACTGAGTCACAGAAAAGTTAAATGATTTACCCACGTTTACATAGCTAGCATGTTGTGGAGTCAGGATTCTAAGTCAGGTCCTCTGCCTTTAAATCAAGACTCTTTCCACTGATCTTTCTCTACCTTATCCATTTCTGAACTGAAAGTTCTATGGGAGCAGAATTGGAGTGCCAATCCTCTCTGGATATCCCTCAATCCTAAACATAAACATTTTTCAGTCTAAACTCTAGGGTAGAAGTGTCAAACAGACATTTCCAAAAGAGTTCTGAACCAGATTAAAATGTAATTGGGGAAATATTTAACAAAATAAATAAAAATACAATAGACCATAGACTAAATATTACTTTTTCAAACTAAGACAACCTGAAACCTGTAGAAAATTTACCTATGATTTCATGGCTTCTGTTTCTCTTTGAATTTGACACCTTGCTCTAAGGTACTCAAATATTTGTCAGATGTAAGGATGGAAGAGTGAAGAGAAAGAAAGGCTAAGGTCAATGGAATTTGAGAAGATCTAGGGGAGAAAATCATAGCTTAGTTTATCTCCAGCTCCCCTAATGGCTTCTGACCAAGACTAGGAAAAGACTTGACTTTGATCATTCCCCTACCAAACCTCCCCTCTAAACCCTGCCCCTTTCTTTTTTTCTTTCTTCTAATTCTGGGATCTATACAGTATGCTGAAATTCCCAGAAAAGATCCAAAGTCCATGAGAGGGCAAATACCAAATCAGAGCAGGCCTGTAACCAAATTCCTTTCTATCCTTCCTCTTCCTATATATCTGCTCCTAGAAGTACATTAACTCCTAGATCATTCTATTGGTTCAAGCAGCTGGTGAGTTGTAGGTTTAAGTTAATTATTATTAGTGTGCCATTGAAAGATGAATCCCAGACAACACCACATTCCTTCTTGCCTTGCTCAGCTGCTCCTGTGAATTCCTTTCTCCTTTGTGGAGAGAAACCACAGATACTATTTACATCCCGCTCAGGAATGGTATGAGGGATGCATATGAGATGGAGAGGTCAATTTGAATTTCTGTTAATTCTCCAAGTTGTGCTTAGAGCTTGCAGGCTTCTGCCTGGTACCTTTTCCATTTGGGGTTCTAATTATATGAGCTGAAAGGGAATTATTTGGGAGTTGGGGAACACTAGGACTCCTCATGTCCCTCTCCTACCCAAAGTCTCTGGCTATTATTGGTTTACCTGACCCTTTCTGAAGAAACATCCTTCCTGCTTCCCTCTCCTTATCTTCTTTCATCTACTTCCCTGCCCTCTTTCCCACCTTGTGTGGCAGACAGAGTTTGGCAATCAAGAGGCCAAGAGATCTGGCTCAAAAAATAATTTTACCATCTAATTTGTCACTTTTTCTTTGGGCCTTGGGTTCTTTCTTCTACAAAGCCAGAGAGCACAGATTGTTTCCTTTTCTAGAGTTCCCTATACCAATGGAAACATAGATCCAGATCAAACAAAAAAGATTATGATTATGATGATAGATAAGACATAAGATATGGTGTTAACCCTCAAAGATCTTAGAATAAATAAGAGTAGTCAGTCAATAAACATTTATTAAACACTTATTATGTGCCAACAAGCATTTATTAAACACCTACTATGTGCCAATAGACTTTTATTAAACACTTATATGTGCCAACAGACATTTATTAAATATATACTATGTGGCAGGCACTGTCCTAGGATTAGAGACACAAAGATAGACAAAATATCTATGCAGTCCCTGTTCCTAAGGACCCCACAGTCTAATTGGGGAGATAACATAAGCAACTAAAGATATGCATAAAACAACTCTTGTATAAGGCAGAGTATATGAGAGGCACCAAATGAGACAATTGAATTGGGAGTTAGTAGACAACTTGTCCCAGACCTACAACTGGTTCTGGAATTTTAGGACTTGGGTTCAGATCCTGCCTCCACTGTTCACTTATCCTCCTAGTCCTCAGTTTCCTCATCTGTCAATGAAGGAGTTGGACTAGAGGGGACCCTGAGATCCCTCCCAGTTCTAAATCTGTGATCCTGTTTCTTTGCCCAGCTGGACTCTTAATGGTTCTTCTACTTCCCAGTGCAGTTGGAAGTGGGAAGAACACTGGATTGGAGTTCAGAAGATCCAAGTTCTAATCTTAATTCTACCACTTACTAGTATAATATTAAGCAAATGAATTCTCCATGGGCTTCAGTTTCCAAACTTGTCCCCATGAAGGGGTTGGGTTGAATGAGTTCTAAAGGCCCTCTGAGTTCATGGCAGGCACCATGTTCTCAAAATGTTTTACCTTCCTTTTGTCCTTCCATTCCCACCCAGGGTCAGGTACAGGGGCTTGAATACTCAGTTGTTGAGTTTAGAGAAATAGCTCCAGGTATCTTGAGGAAGCAAGAGGGCAAGCTTTGTCCATGGTACTAGAAGGTTGCCCAATCTGTCTTGCCATTGGGTCCAACCCACCTGCATCAGGAGGCTTCAGGGGGAGCCTGCTCTGGTGGGCCGGTAGGATCTCCAACTTGACATTCTCTGTGGTACTGGCTAACAGCTGCATTGCCTCTAGAACAGAACAGTGCTCGGTGCTGGTGCCATCGATGGACAGGATGTGGTCACCAATGTGCAGGGCCCCACACCTGCAGAGAAGAGCAGAGATAGGCTGGTGCAACCCCCAGGGCCACAAGAGGGAGAAGAAGGTAATGGGCTGACTCTGGCAGTGAGTTCCTGTGTTTTAGGGGAGAGCAGCAGGGAGGCAAATGGCAGCTGGAAGAGTCAGATGCAGCTCTTGGGGAAATTAGGTATTGAGTTTGGCTTCTGACTTGTACACATGGGAGACTTCCAATCTTATAATAATAGAATTATTGATTTAGAGATGGAAGGAAGGGAGCTCAGAAGTCACTGACCAAACCCATCACTTCACAGATGAGGAAACTGACGTCTAAAGAGAGAAAGCAACTAGCCCATGGGTATTCAGAGGCAGAACTGGGATTTGAACCCATATTTTCTGACTCCAAATCCAAAGCTCTTTTCACCACCCTTGCCCTAATTTTTTGATTGACCAATTTCTTATTCCCAATTTTGAGGAAGGGAGTAGGAAGGAATAGGGCCTGTTCCTCTCAACAGCATTGATTCTGAAGACAGGAATTTAAGATGGAGATGGAAATTATGAAGAAAGAGAGTGCTGGAAGTCTTTCCTAAGGCCCTGGTGCAGGGGCCCAATGGCTATGCCCAGTGTCTCCTCCTGAGTGCTCCTGTGGGATACCTGCCATACCTGTCTACCACGCTGGCCGGCTTGATCTTGTCAATCACAATGACCTGTTTGTTCCTGTGGGTGCCAGAGGTGAGAGAGATTCCGAGAGTAGAGCCCGGCGTCTTGGCTATTTCCACTAATAAAGGACCTGAGGCGTTGGCTACTGTATCTGGGAAGGGGAATAGGGTGTGTTTGAGAGGACAAAAAAGAGAGAAATGGAACATCAGTCAGTATGAACTTAGGAGCTGCCTAGGTAGGAAGGAGTCTTGGCTATTGCTTCCCTTTACTTCAGAAAGAAGAAAGAAAATGAAGAATGAGATCCTCTTATAAGAGATGTACCATAGAGGCAAGAAAGTCAGCCTTTTTTCATTGTTCTCCCCCTATTCTAGGTCCCCTTAAAGCTAGACTAATCTAACTTCTGTTACCAACAGAATGGATAGAATCATAAAAACATAAAATATTTTTCAGGGAAAACAACTAATCCAGGAATTCCCAACTTTTTTGGTCTCTGCATCCTTTGGATTTCAGTAAACTTTACTATAATCTTTATTTAATATGATAAAAAAAATCAACTATAGATTTTACCATGAATATAAGAAATAAAAGATTCACTATAACTTTTGTCACTTAGTTGATTGGAAATTAATTCTAAAAAGAAATGTTTCATGTTTCCCCTTGATAAGCTTCTTATATACTCTAGGACAATGTGTATCCTAGATTGGAAATGCCTAATCTAAGATAACCATATGATTTTACAGATGAGGAAACTGAGACCATAGCATAGAGGGTCATACAATGAACCCAGACTCTTGACTTCTAGTCAAATGTTCTTTGTATTGTGTCCTATTGCTTCTATAAGAACCCTACCTGGACCTGGACCCCACCTCTCTTCCTTCCTCCCCCTTACTCAGTCAAGCCTTCTTCTGTATTAGAGATCACAGCATAGAAACCCATCCAAAATATGAAGTGGTAAGATCTCTCTTTACCATGCCCCAAATCCCTCAAATACAACACCCCTAGTACACTCAATCTGTTCTCAGACTCCCCCTCACATGAATACCTTGTAGTATGACTTCTGACCACACCAACTCCTCTGGATGATCAACATCAAGAGAACATTCTAGTGTTCTCTTTTAAGTGATATTAAGTTACTTTGGACAACTTCTCTCTTTCTGCCATTTCTCTGTCACCTCTTTGGAGTCTATTGGTTAGAGCTAGAGGAGCCTTCAGAGATTATCTGCTCCAATCTCTTCACTTTGCTATTGCTCAGGAGGGTCTTACTCTTTGTGACCCTATTTGGATTTTTCTTGGCAAAGATGCGGAAATGGTATTCCATTTCCTTCTAATCGTTTTACAGATGTGGAAACTGAAGCAAACAGGGTAAGTGACCTTGGGTCACACTGCTAGTAAGCATCTGAGGTTAGATTTGAACTTGGGAAGCTGAGTCTTTCTGATTCCAAGTCCTGTGTCTATTCATTGTTTCACCTATTTGCCCCTCATTTTAGAAATGAGGAATTTAAGACTCAGAGTAGAAGTGATGTGTTCAAGATTACATAGCAGGCTAGAGTCACAGTCAGAATCAGTCAGAGTCATTCCCCTAAGTTCCCCTAGGGAGATGCTGCCATCTTTATTATCTATAACCAAAGTTTTTGTGATGTCAGCATCTTAACTGAAAGTGGGGGGAGGAATTTTTTTTAGGTTTTTTTTTTGCAAGGTAAATGGGGTTAAGTGGCTTGCCCAAGGTCACACAGCTAGGTAATTATTAAGTGTCTGAGATCACATTTGAACCCAGGTACTCCTGACTCCAAGGCTGGTGCTTTATCCACTATGCCACCTAGCTGCCTGGGGGGAGGAATTTGAATGAGCAGAATGTCTGCCCTGATCACCCCAGGATGGTTTACCTTTTCCTTCTTATTTCTTATCTCCCTTTCTTTTCTGGCCTCTTTTCTCACTCTTGAGATAGCATTTTAAGGGTAACTTTGTGGTCTTCTCTTCATACCTTTCTCCTTTGAACCTTTTGAAATTTCTTGGGGTGTTTCTTTAAGGTGTTTGGGATGGAAAGAACAGGAATAAGGTGGTACAGTGGGTAGAGCAGTGGTCTTGGAGTTGGGAGGAATGCAGTTTCAGACACTTGAAATTTACTAACTGTGTGACTTTGAACAAGTCACTTAACAAACCCTATTGCCTCACATTCATGATCATCTCCAATAATCTTGATCTATATCTGACCACTGGACCCAGGTGGCTCTGGAGGAGAAAGTGAGGTTGGTGACTTAGCACAACACCCCTTCACTCAAATCTAATTCATGTCCTTGTCATGGCATCCCCTCCCCGAGGTCATGGTCTTCTTTGAGAATGAAGGACAAACATCATCATTAGGGGAGGCAATAGGTAAATGGAGATTAAAGGGCAAGAGTGCATGTCCTGGCTTTGTCAATTAATTGCTATTGGACCATGGGTAAATCATTGAACTTCTAAGACTTAGTTTTCTCATCTATAAAATAATGGATTTGGATTAAGGGATTAAACAACCATCAATAATTTGTTAAATTCCTACCATATCCATGTTAGGCAATGAAAGTCCTTTGGAGCCTATACTGAGCCTGAGGGTGCCAGGTGACTGAGGGAGAAGGGTGGGACAGGTGCAGCAAAGGAGGTTAGAGCAATTTGAAGATTAGTGCTGGAGAGGGCCTTACCCAAGACTGATTCCATCCATTTTATAAAAAGTTAGACTTGCCTAAGGCCACCTGTATTGTTAAGTCATAGGATTATAGATCAGGAAGAGGACTTAGAGGTCATTTGGTCAGCAAAGGAAGATAATGAGACCTGAGTCCAAGGACACACTGGTGATGTCAGAGTAGGGATTTGAACCCAGGTACTATGCTCTTTCTCCCCAAGGCATTTCTGTTATCAACTATCTGGCTTTAAGAGGTCTTAGGAGTACTAGCAGGGTCAGTGCTGGGGGTGGCATTTGATTACTTTGGGGAGTTATTTTCTTTAGTGTGTTAGAGAGGGGGAAAAGATAAGATGATTTAATCACAATGGTAATTCTTATGTGTTTTAGGCAGTTCAGTTGTAGATTGCTGAGGGTTGCAGTAGGTGGAGCACCAGACCTAAAGTCAGAAAGACCTGAATTCAAATCCAGTCTCAGTCCCTTACAGTTGTGACCCTGGGCAAGTCACTTAATCTTGTTTGCCTCAGTTTCCTCATCTGTAAAATGAGTTAGAGAAGGAAATCGCAAGCTACTCTAGTATCTTTGTCAAGAAAATCCCAAATGAGGTCATGAAGAGTCTGACACAACCAACAAGAGTTGTAAACTTAGAATTCTAGTCTGAGCTTCCCCTGGGTCATGAAATACATGTAGAAGAAATGCCATCTTTGGAAAGGGAACAGAAACCTTTCTTACCCATTGAGGAATGGTTTGATTTGGTAAACAAGGGTCAGAGGCTTGTAGTTTAGCAAAATTAGGAGGAGAGTTAGAACAGGGCTTGTCGTGTTCACAGTGATTTTAAAATGATTCAAGTAAGCCCAAGACAAAATACATGCTTAACAGATGTTAACGCTCAGAATTTTCACCTCTAGATCAACATTTATTAAGTGCCTATTATATGCCAGCCACTATTAGGCAATTAAAGACAAAAATGTCTTTCATCTAAAGGAAAATAGATGCTATAGAACAAAGAAACAAAGTGTTAAGAATCAAAATCTGATTTTGGGAAAAACATCCATGAACCTAATTCAGGTAAGAAATTCTCCACTAGGGAGAAACAAAAATAGGCTGTTAGCTAGTCTTGATTTCTGTTTACTTCCACCACTTTGGTGCTCAGTGTATAATATAACCAGTTTTAAAACCATAAACACAATAACAAAACCAGTTCCATGGTACCCCAGATCTTCTAAAGTCTCCTCCATTTTTTTTTCATTACTCTACAAAACACAAAAATTAAATGAGTCTCCCAAGACCTATGAACAGGCTATTCTACAGACTAGGCAAGCTCTTCTGAGCTCCATGCCACTGGTACTGTGGACAGAGCTCCTATATAAAGTCTTTAGTCTGGCTTCATCCTGCCCTTATCTCCAATGACTGCCCCCACACACAGGTTGCTTTGATCTCACTAGTTTCCTGCCAAGAAAGCAACAATTCACACATTGATGTGTCTATCTAAAGGGAGGGTTTGCTAGTGGAAATCCTTAACAACACTGATGGGATTTTCTGTAAATGGTGTCAGTCCATCAATCTCTACCCTATTCCCCTTAATTCTTTTCCAGGGTTTTAGAAATCATCTGAACCCAGTCACACTCTTTCCTTGGCATTACCAAGTCCCTCCATTCTAATGATGCTTTGTATTGGTACAAAGGTCCATAGGATGAACAATTTGGTTTATATAACCTTTCTTTCCTTATAAGTTTATCCAGATACCTGTGTAATTTAAAGACTCACCAAAATACTCTGCTTACCCAAGATATCTCCTCCCCTGACTAATTTGGGAAATAAAAGTTCCCTTGCTGATGACTGGTATGGGTGAGCCATGCCAGGATTAAGGAAGTGGTCTTTTATCATAGACACAGAGCGGGATCCTCAATAATCAATACTTTAAACTTTGAGGAGGCAGATCAATCTCTGTTCATGTAATCAATAAGCATTTATTAAGTGCCTATTCTGCATTAGACACTGGAGATAGAAATTTAAAAGGGAAATAGTTCCTGCCCTCAAATAGCTTAAAATCTCAGAATATAACCTTTATCTCCTTGGGTATTCCCCAAATAGGTGCCAAATAGATATAAGGCAAATTTTTTCAGGGGACTGAGAAGAGAGAAGGACTGGAAGCTGGTGAGGAAATCAAGGAAGACCTTGTCTACATAGAAGGTCATGCTTAAATTGAGCCATAAGGGAAATCTGAGATCCTAGGAAGCAGAAGGGAGGAAGAAGAATATTGTAGGCATGGGGGACTGCCAGGACAAAGGTTTGGAGATGAGAAATGGAGTATTGTATATGAGAAACAGAGAGAAGGCCAGTTTGCCTGAATTGTACCATGCTCAAAGGGGAGTAAAGTATAAAACGTCTGAAAAGGTAGGTTGGAACTAGACAGAGAAGGATATTGAATGTCAAACAAAGGAGTTTCCATTTGATTCCAGAGGCAATAGGGAGCCAGTAGAGATATTCAAGAAGAGGAGTAACATGGTCAGACCTGTGCCTGAGGAAAATCATTTTAGTAGCTAGGTGGAGAATGAATTGGAGAGGGCCAAGGTTGGAGGCAGAGATCCCACAATTAGACTTGCTGACCTGGTGAGTGTATATGAGCCAAAAGCATGACTGGTTTCTCTCTCTCCTTTCCCCTATCCCTCCCTCTCCCTTTTCCTTCCTTCCACTCTTTCCTTACATTCTTTTCTTTCTTTTCCTCCCTTTTCCCCTCTCAGTCTCCCTCACTCTCTCCTTCCCTTTCCTCACATCTTCCTCTCTCCCTCCTGCTCCCTATCTTCTCTTCTCCATTTCCTTTCTCTCATCCTCTCTTTTCTAGGGCTTACAAACATGTTTATCTCAAGTCCTCAAAGGCCCTGCTAGGTTTAGGACACTAAACCCATCTCCATATTCTTTATAAGAATAATTGTTTTATACATTTAGAATTATTATACCAAAAATGTATTTTAAGCCAAATGGCAGAGGGAAATAGAGCATTGGACTTGGAGTCAGGAAGACGAGTTCAAATATTGCCTCAGATACTTAGTAATTCTGGGACTGGAGCAAGTCACTTGTTGCCTCTGCAAAACAGAGTCAAAAAATAGTATCTACTTCATGAGAGTGTTGTGAGGATCAAATAAGATGATATATTGCTTTGTTTGGAAAAATCGGGGGAGGGCAGCAACCTTAAGTGATCTCTCTCTCTCTCTCTCTCTCTCTCTCTCTCTCTCTCTCTCTCTATCTATCTAAATGCTAGCTGATAAAACCCATTATTGATGGATGTTTATATTTGCATCAACTGACAGGTCTTTATTAAGAATCTACAATATACCAGTCAGTGTGGGCAACAAGCAGGAAAGTTAGTTTGGCTGATGTTTGATTGCCATCCTTACAGGGGATGATGTTTAAGAAGAATGGAAAGGTAGGAAGGGGCCGGGTTGTAAAGGGCTGATGTGGCAAAAAGAGGACTTTGTAGTTGATCTTGGGCTAATGGAGCTGACTATTCCTCTTGACGGTCCATCCAACCACCACAATCACTACAAGCACTTATTATAAATGCAGGCACTGTGCTGCTCAAGTATCTTCATTTCTGAGCTAATGATTTTCCTACCAGATAATTGATCTCCCCTTAGAGAAAAACAGTTATTTTTGTGGTTTCAGCTTTTCTGGTGCTCAAAGACAAAGTAAGAAGATTCTGGGGGTTCTGACACCCCCAGTAGATTTAGGGATGCAGCCTATTTAAAAGCTGTTAGAAGTCTGGAGGTTCTCTCCATCTCCCAGTCCAACAGGATTATTCACAACAATCTGATAAAGTAGGTGACAGAAGTATTATCTCCACTTTTCAGAAAAGAAAACTGAAACCTAGGGATGGCATTTTTCCAAGGCTGAACAGAAATAAGAAATAGAAAGGGAGGGTTAAAACCCAGGTGATTTGATACTCAGTCTTGTCCTTTCCACTCTACCAAGCAGTCAAGATCTTTAATTCAATGGTTTTACTTTAATTGCTTTTTATAAAAAACTAAGAATCTTCCTACTTACTGTGAAAATTTCATTTGCTGCATGGGAGGGAAGACTGATTCCCTAAAGGAAAGCATTTGAGATCAAAGGAAGCTATCCCACAGGACCTGAAAGCATGCAGTTTTGGAGGTACCCAGCATAGGATGGGGGTTCCCACACACCACCCTCTATCACCTCAGCTGACACTCAAATGCACCTGCCCCTTTAGGCTAATATTTTCCCTCCTGGAATGTTATTTTCAGAAGCAAGGCTGCTGAGAAGGAGTCAAGGTCAGAAATGAGCATCACATCCACCATCTCTTTCTGGTTCAGGATCAAAGGATCAAAAGAACATTTTGTAGAATTTCAGAGGATTGAGATCTAGAAGAGATTCCAGAGAATATCTTGGCCTACACCCTCATTTTAGCGTGGAGAAAGCAGAGAAGGTAAATTAAGGCTTCAGCTCCTGGGCTGAGTCCATGGCACTGAGTAACCTACTAGGTCAAAGAACAAGTCCTGGTTTTAGGAAAGATTCTTTTAGGGTCTGATTAGACTTTGTCTAGACCTAAGCATTTAGGAATGATGAAGATGGGGGGGAGGGCTAATATAGAAAACAAAGCTCTGGATTTAAAATTTAAGGAAAATTATGTCTCAGACCCTGCCACCACCTTATGGTATGACCCTGGGGCAGTGTGCACCTCAGATTCCTCATCTCTTAGATGGGAGTAATAATAAAAACTTATGAGAACAAAAAGAGAAAGTTTGGGAGTTTCAAAAAATATGAGACAATATTGTCATCACTACCTATGCCTCCTTTCCCTCCCCTAACATATTGCTGGCTTGGGCAGAATCATGACTAGGGGCCTACACACTGAGCTCATGTTGCTCCTAACCTCATTTCAATGGGTGCTCTCTTAGAGGGACTGTGTGTCCTTACCCATGATGGAGACGTCATATTCAATCTGGAAGAGGGCCTCCTGGCTGCATTGTCGAAGGATGTTGAGAGCATCTGCATGGGTCAGGTTGTGAAGTGGAATACCATCCACACTGAGCAGCCTGTCTCCAATTCTCAGGGATCCCTCCCTGTGGGGAAACCAAGTCACAGAACTTTATAAGCCAAGAAAGTCAGAGCTAGAAAATATTAAAAAAAAAGAATGTCAGAACTAAGGAAGGCCCTTAAAAACAGAAAACATCAGAGCAGGAAGGGAACTTAGAACAGAGATTATCAGAGCTGGACCTTACAACAGAGAATATCAGAACTGTGAGAGACTATAGAACCCAGAATGTTAGAGCTAGGAAGGATCTTAGGACATAGTATGTGAGAGGTGGAAGGGTCTTTAAGAGTATTTATTACTGGAGTTGGGAGGGACCTTAGGATGTAAAACATGAGAACTTTAGAACACTGAATATTGGAGCTGGGAATAAATTTAAAAAATTTAAAAATTTAAAAAAAAGCTAAACCTGATGTGGTTCCATTAAAAGCTAAACCTCAAAGCTGAATGATAGGTCATTTAGATTCTCTTTGGAGGAATTATAATTTTCTCTTTCAGTAGTTTGAACAATATGGTTGATCCTAGTTCAAAGTAACTCATTAGATGTTCACTTAAAAAGAAAACAAAACAAAAATATTACTGGTTTGGAGAATGAAAAGCAAAATCATACTAGGATTTGGCCAGGTTCAGGATTCAGCCTATCACTGCTGTGAGCCGCAGACTTTGGTTCAGTCTTGGCAAGTGACTTTAAACCAGCAGAGAACTCTGTGGGGGCAGTTTTATTTTAACTGTGGCCAAGAGCTATTAATAGAGAGAGCTATTAATAAACTTATCCAGGGCCATTCTAAGAATCACTGATACAGATATCTGGACAAAGTTGAGTATGAAGAGTGCCTGAATATAACTCAGAATTCCTTGGTTGGCATGAATGCTATGGGGGCCCACAAACGTTTAAAGGGATGGAGCAATTTGATGAACTAGGAATCAGAATTTTGACTTGAAATCAGAGGACCTGGCTTTGAGTCTTGGTTTAGCTACTAACTCTCTTAGACATCCCTGCATTTCCCTCTTCCTCAGTTTCCTCCCAAGTAAAATGAGGGGGTTGGACAACTATAAAGTCTAGCTCTAAAAGTCTGCTCCTAATTCAGTCTTTTTGGTGGGACTGATCTGGGGTCCATAAGGGGAAGGTCTAGTCCATAAAAGCACTAACTTCAGACTTGTACAGTAAGGGACTATAGGAAGTTTACCACTAGTTTGTTTTTAAAGATCTCTCTTTTTTTTTTTTTTTTTAAGGTTTTTGCCAGGCAATGGGGTTAAGTGGCTTGCCCAAGGCCACACAGCTAGGTAATTATTAAGTGTCTGAGACCAGATTTGAACCCAGGTACTCCTGACTCTAGGGCCAGTGCTCTATCCACTGTGCCACCTAGCCGCCCCCTAAGATCTCTTTTAATATAAATTTAACAAACTCAAACTTTTTCAATATAGAAGGAACAAAAAGAGCTGTCTACATAAAACTGTGAGCTTCTTTTATATTCAGCTTGCTTTTTTAAAGTTGCACATTTGGGGTGGCTAGGTGGCGCAGTGGATAGAGCACTGGCCCTAGAGTCAGGAGTACCTGAGTTCAAATCCGGTCTCTGACACTTAATAATTACCTAACGGTGAGGCCTTGGGCAAGCCACTTAACCCCATTGCCTGGCAAAAACTAAAAAAAAAAAAAAGTTGTACATTTAATTTAATCAGGTGTTAACAATAATCCCACTGATTTTCCTGAATGCCCTTAGAAGTGATTCATGGGAGTGGGAGAAGGGCTATTCACAGCAGCCAACTGTCCAAATGGTCAAGAGTATTCCATTTTTGCCAAGTTATCCTATTTCTTTCTGCTGTATTATTCTGGGCTGGTTTGGAACTTTTTGTGTAATTTAAGTTTGGTTTATAGAGATATTAAAACTAAGTTTAGTAAGTGATGGACTAGGAAAACTCATCTCCAGAGGAAAGAGCATGGGATTTGGAGTCAAAAGACCTGGGTTTGAGTTGTGTCTCTGCCACCATGGCCAAGACATTTATTCTTTGTGGCCCTCCATTTACTCATCTATAGAATAATGGGATTGGACCAAATGGACTAAAACATTTCTTCCAGTTCTGAATTTCACAAGTTAGTAATTTAGTCTTTCCTTTTCCCTCTGTCCTTGAAACCTCTTGACCTTGGAGTTTCCCTCTATCCTTGTGGCCTCCCCACCTTTGTCAACTGGTGAGTTCCTATAAGGGCCTCCATTTTTGGGAGGGTCCTAGGTCAAACATCCTTCATTCCTTTCCTTCTAAACCTCTAGACTTTCCCCCATGTTGATTTCCTCTCCCAAATCAAATTTTTTTTTGGTAAGGCAATGGGGTTAAGTGATTTGCCCAAGGCCACACAACTAGGTAATTATTAAGTGTCTGAGGCTGGATTTGAACTCAGACCCTCCTGACTCCAGGGTCTGTGCTGTATTCATTGTGCCACCTAGCTGCACAGTCTCCTGTTTAACTCCCTTTTATGTGTTATCCTTCTACTTTAGAATGTAAGCACCTTGAGGGCTGGGAGTATTTTTCTTTTTGCTTGGATTTGTACTTTGGATGTTGCTTGGCACAGAATTAATTCTTAATAAATACTTATTGACTGACTATTTGATCCAACGGTCCATGATCTGTTGAGGAAGGCAGGTAATGTCAATGAATTTGGATAGGAAAAAGTTACATCATTATTTTCAATAACCTCTATCTGAAATATAGTCTTTCCTTCAATTATGATTCTAAGTAACAAGCCACAGAAGTATTAGACTTCACTGAAATGAATTCTCACTAGCAAAATAACAGATCATTCTAGAAGAAAGTCTGATAGAGAAAAAGTCACCACAGATTTGGAATAAAAAATTTGGGTGGGTTTAAATTCTGCTTTTATGTACAAAAAGCTCATAGCAGCCCTGTTTGTGGTAGCAAAGAATTGGAAATTAAGTGAATGTTCTTCAATTGGGGAATGACTTCACAAATGTGATATATGCATGTTATGGAACACTATTTATTGTTCTATTAGAAACCAGGAGAGATGGGAATTCAGGGAAGCTTGGAAGGATTTGCATGAACTGATGCTGAGTGAGATGAGCAGAACCAGAAAAACATTGTTCACACTAATAGCAACATGGGGGTGATGATCAACGTTGATGGACTCACTCATTCCATCAGTGCAGCAATCAGGCACAATTTTGGAATATCTGTGATGGAGAATAGCATCTGTATCCAGAGAAAGAATTGTGGAGTTTGAACAAAGATCAAAGTTAGATGGCAGAGTGGTCTTGGAATCAGGAGGACAGGAGTTCAAAATAAATAAATTCTTAAAAAAATAAATAAATAAATTCTGCCTTTGTCCCTAAGTACATGTGAGATATGGGTGGGTGACATTTCTCTGAACCTCAGTTTCCTTTGCCTGTACATAGAGGGCAATGGATTACTAGTTGAACTAGAAAGTTCTAACTTTAACTAGTTATGACTAGGCTATGATGATCTTACATTATTTTGGAGCAGGTAGGAGTGGTTTTAGAATGTGACATTCCCAACATACTTGTCTAAGAATCCCTACTGACAGGGAAATGAATGAAAATTATTGGCAGATGTAAAGACATAAGAGAGGCAGCTGTCCTATGGTTAAATGTCCAAACAAAGAAATGAAAACAATCTGAGGCAGCTCAAGGTCTCCATTCTCAAAGAGTTTGGTAGTGTGAAAGAAAGGGTCAATGTTTTTCTCAGTATGCACAGTAGGCAGAATTAGCATCACTTAAGGAAAAATTATAGGGAGGAAGATTTCAATCTAAGATAAGGAAGAATTTTTGAACTACAGTAAAACAGACATTAAGATATCGGGGGGGGGGGGGTGTTTTTGATTGTGATTTTTGGTTTTTGCAAAGCAAAGGGGTTAAATAACTTGCCCAAGGTCAGACAGAGATCAGGGTTCTAATCCCAACTCCACTAGTAGCTAATGGCATAATCTTAAGACAAATCACTTTTCCTTCCTGGAACTCAGTTTCCTTATCAGTAAAATGAGTTGTACAAGTTGACCTTTTATTTCTGAAATTCATTGATTTGGTGAATTGTATCTACTATGAGCCAGATTCTCAAAGTGCTTACATTTTATTGAAATCTATAATTTTTAAATAGAGCTCTTCAATCATGGAACCTGTTGACTGCCATGATAGGTAGTGAAACTCTCCTCAAAGGAAGTACTCAAAGAGAAGTGAATGGGGCATTTGTCAGGGATTCTGGGGAGGGTGGTTGGAAAAGATCATTTGAACCTTGAACAGTTCCCATCTCTGCACCTCAGTTTTCAAGATAAGAAAAGATGATTTCTATTTCAGTTCTGAAATTCAATAGCTATGAAAGCTAAGTCATTTGAGTGTGAGAAATGATGCATTTTATTCTTCTGATCAAGCTTTTTCTAAGGGAGTTGGAGTGATGGACTGCCTCATCACATTTGACTTGGAATCGAAGGAGGGGGCAGAAAAAATTGGGAGCTAATTTGGACACGGCATAATTCTTTATGCTATCTACCATTCAATAACTTTTTATATCCCAAAATAATAATCAGGACCTTAAATGGACCTTCCAGAAGTCATTCTTCTAAGTGACTATTAAAAAGCCCAGGCCTCTGGGAGAGGGAGGAGAAAAATAAGCCAACATAGACAGGATTCTTCAAAGTCATATGTGTGTACATAATTGTTTGCTATTCATTCTCAAAGAAGACCATGACATTATGGAGGTGATGTCATGAAAGGCACATGAATTGAATTTGAGTGAGGGGGAGCTGTGCTAAGACACCAGCCTTACTTTCTCCTCCAGAGCCATCTGGGTCCAGAAGCCAGATATGGATCAGGACAACTGGAGATAGACCTGGATATGAGGCAATCAGTTAAGTGACTTGCCCAAGGTCACACAGCTAGTGTCAGAGGCTAGATTTGAACTCCTGTCCTCCTGATTCCAAGACCACTCTGCCATCTAACTTTCCCTTGTGTATATAAAGTACATATCTGAACATACCTGCACCTAAAACCCACATATACAGATTGATGAGAACATACATGCATATATTTATAGATGGATAGTTGTATGTGTGTGTGTGTGTATGTGTGTGTGTGTGTGTGTGTGTGTGTGTGTGTGTGTGTGAGAGAGAGAGAGAGAGAGAGAGAGAGAGAGAGAGAGAGAGAGAGAGAGAGAGAGAGAGAGATCATAACCTAGCACTGGCACACTGGCAGGATTAGACCCTGAAAATCTATCATACCATAGGAAAGGTTCTGCCTCTACCACAGAAGTGGTCATATAAATACCACTGAAAGTTCAATTTTAAAGGACCTCTAATCTAGTCTCTTTAATTTAGAGAAGAGAAAATTAACATCTAGAAAGGTTCAGTGCCTTATAATTAATAGTGGCAGGACCAGGACTGAAACCTATGTCTCCTGACTCCAGTGCATTCCAACACCAGCATGTTGCTTCTTGGTTAACTCTTAAACTGAGTTTACAGAAGAGTTGAGGGGTTGTGGAATTGCAGGGTATCTGAAATCTAGAGAAAGCTCGAGGGATCAGGGAGGACCTAGGTCACTTTCTTAGAAAAACTGTCCTTTATCTCTGCCAGGGAGGTGAACAGCTCAGGTGCTGAACCTGCACCTCCTTCTCAAGGTAGTGGTTACCTGTCAGCTGGGCCCCCTGGCCTTACATAGGTGAATACGAGTGGTCTGGATTTGTGCCAGTCTTCATGGGCTCCCCCTGAAACACAGGCCAAGACCATCCATGAATAAAACCTCATCCATCTTCCTCCACCCTACCCCACATGTTTTCTGTTTTTTTTTTCCCATTACCATTGGAAGGTACACTTCCCACAAAGTCCAGACCTGGGCCAGTGATTGCCTACCCTGCTAAAAATCCCATTGGGATCTCTGATATTGAGGTCCCATCATCCTAAACCCTGTGGGTCAGAAAGACCACTCACAGTCTGGCAGACAGAAACCAGAGTTAGCCCTGAGCCCAGAACTCACCCAGATGTCAAGTTGCTGCTTACCTGGGGAGGGGAAGGTACTGACCTCTGAGTACAAAGCCAAAGCTATTGCCTTCTTTATACAGGGAGACCTCAATGGTCTTTGGAATAATTCCTAAGCTGTTCTCGGGGGCTGTAGGAGAAACAGAAAAGTATTCTTTTACTCCACTGGCCTCTTCTTAAGACTGCTGCCTTTGAAACAAGCGCCCTTCAAACTATGGTTGAATTGCAAAATCTTTAAGTCAGAAACAAGTTTAATCTTAGCCCCCTTTCCTACTAAACAGGATAGGAAGTAAGACCTTGAGGACTTAAGTTTCCTGTCCAGTGTTGTAAGTAAAGCTAGGCAAATAAGGATTTTTCTTCAATGTAGAGGGTACTGACACACTTGCACCAACTAATAGAAAAAATTGTTTGGTACCTTTAGCAAGAACAATGTGGTTCTCTCCCCAGAATTTGGGATATTCAAGAATATCAGTTCTACACAAGAGGACTGGTGATGCTATACCCAGATCGCTGTTATTATTCAATAGATCAATATTGTGTCTCAAGACTTGAGGTCTCTTTGTCCTCTTCCTTTTATATTAGTCCATACACATTCTGAGATGTTTTGTGCTAAGCTATGTTCTTGGAGGACTCTTGATGACCCTAGGTAAATGACTTAACCTTGAATGAATCTCAGTTTCCTCATCTGTAAAATGAAGGAGTTAGACTCAAACATCACCCTTCTAATTCTAAATTTGTGAGAATTGATTACAAATTCCGAATTTCTCTGCTTTAGCCAAGGTATGTTCATTACTCGTGTAGATAAGGGCAGAATGATCCCACTTGTATGTGTTCTCCCACCAAGTAGAACATGGTTAGCTAATTTATAGGATGAGAAGGCAAAGAATAAAGTGGGAATAATACAGAATTACAAGAAGAATGGAGGAGACTACAATGTTGGCAGAAGGAAATAAAAAGTTAAGGGCATGGGACACAGTGACCGAGTGGTGAAAATTCTAGGAATATTGCCCCAAGTCCAATAGGCACTAACCATTGTTCTGCCTAGGGACAGCTACATGGGAACAAACTCATTTTTTCCATAGATCCTTCAAGTTAGCAATATCTGGTCTACCTATGAACCTTTTCAGTGACATCAATCTGTCTAGAAGTGCAACTGAGATAGTCCTGGGTTACTGTTTCTGCAGCAGAGAGTTCCATTTTATCTCTGCTTCTCCAGAGGCTACTCTAGCATACAGTAGGTACTTAATGTTTGCTGAATGATTGACCACATCCTGGATCTTCTCTTTTTTATTTTTATTTTTTTGCAAAGCAATGGGGTTAAGTGGCTTTCCCAAGGCCACACAACTAGGTAATTAAGTGTCTGAAGTTGGATTTGAACTCAGGTCCTCCTGACTCCAGGGCTGGTGCTCTATCCACTGTGCACCTAGCCACCCCCTACCTCAGGTCTTCTCAATCTCTTAAATTACTATTTGTTGATGAAACAAAGGCAGGATGTCTTAATGATTTCAGGGCATCTTCTAACTAGAAACAGGAAGGAAGAAAGGTCAGGAATATAAGAAGCATGCAGAGGGAATGATTTTTATTAATGCATGAACAAGGCTGAAGAATAATAATAGTTAAGATTTATTTGGATATATATATATACATATATATATATATATATGTATATATATATATCCAGGCATTGGCCTAATAAAAATATTATCTCATTTGATCCTCACAACAACCCTGGAGGCAGGTACTGTTATCCCACTTTAGAGATGAGGAAATTGAGGCAGACAAAAGCTAAGTGAGTTGCTTAGGGTTATACTAGCTAGGAAGAACCCAAGACTGAGGTTTCTGACTCCATTCATGGAGGCTGTTTAACAGGTCTTCCTGACTCCAAGTCCATACCAAGTCCACACCATCCATACCAAGATAACTTGCTCATTATTCACAGCCCAGCCCAAAGGCTACCTGCCTCACTAAGCTTTCCTGATTCCCTCTTTGGCTGACTCTGAACTCAATTCTTGCTGAACATAATCTTTCCTTCATCTAAGCTGGAATCTTTTATATTCCTATGTACGTCTGTATCAGAGACAGGATTTGGACTTGGGTCTTTCTGACTCCACCCATGGAGGCTGTTTAAGGGGACCTTAGCCTTGTCAATCTAGAGCTGGACAGATCTTCAGAAGGCCAAGGGAAATCTAGTGACTTACCAAGATCAGACAGATAGAAAGTATTTCAGATAGCATCATAGATTAAGACCTGGAAAGGATCACAGAGGCTATCTAAGCCACCCCTCATTTTACAAATGAGGAAACTGAGACCTGAACAGGTTAAAGAACTTGTCCAAGGAAGTGGTCATATTTGAACTCAGATTCTCTATTGACCACACAAACACCCATATTTTAACTCTGGTTTTGCCACTGTCCACATGCTTGACTCTAACAAACATCCCAAAGCCAAGGGAGTCACCAGGAAGGTACCCACCAGCAGGGGGGAGCTCATACTCCACCTCAAGTACCACCCGCTCCCCAACATTCTTCAGCAGGCTGATGATTTCATCATGGCGCAGCTTTGTCAGGTGGATCCCATTCACGGATGTGATGTAATCCCCCACATTTAACTGGTCGCTTCTGGAAATAAAGCACAGCAACATTTGAATTATGCAAGGCCCCTCAATTAAAATCATAGCTAGCATGCTATACTGTTTCAAAATTTACTTTACTCCTGTGATCTTCTTTGATTCTCACAACAACCTGGAGTGAGGGAACTATTTGGGGTTACCATTTCACAGATGAGAAAACTGATGTTGAGTCAGGTTAAGTGACTTGGTCAGGGTCACACAGTTAGGTAGGATCCAAGTCAGGATGTAGATTGTGTTGCATGTAGATTGTTGTACATCAATAAGATAAGGCTGGGTGATCACTTGTCTAGGGTGTCAGAGAAAGCATTTTTATTCATCAAGAGGGCAAAATGTGGATTCTTTTAACTTTGAAATTCTATGATTTTGCAAAAGCACAATGGGAACCATAGATGTCTACCAATGACTTTTCTGCTTCATCAGGGGCTCATTGGTCCACAGCAACTACATAATTATGAAAGTGTGTGTGTGTGTGTGTGTGTGTGTGTGTGTGTGTGTGTGTGTGTGTGTGTGGTGTATAAGAAAGACAGAGACAGAAAGACAGACAGACAGAGATGGGAGAAAGACAGAGGGAGGGGAGAAATAGAAAATGTGGGGGTAAATGAAATAATTAACTAATGATCAGAAATTGGACATGAGTGATAGTCATTTCTATGCTCTTCTCCTAGACTCCAAGGCCTCCCTTGTCCCAGCCCCTTGTCCACTGCTCTCCTGTTGCTGTGATTTTTACCATAGTTTTAGAAGAGAATTATGAGAAACCCTGGTGGGGTTTCATCAGTCTCCCATTTGTCCTCATTTTGTGTATTTGTAGCTTTGCTTATTAGGTGACAATGTTAATTTGGTGTCCCATCTTTCCAAACCAATTTTACCCCCGTGGCTGTCATGAATTCTGGGTAAGACTAGATTAAGTGTTCAATGACCCCCAGAGCCTGCCTGGTTCAATGGAAATGCTCTGGACTAGAAGAGCCATTTCTCAATAGTTATTTGATGATTCAATCATAGAAAACTTGGGTTCTTGCTCCAGTTCTGCCATGGACTTGCTATGTGACTTGGGGCCAGGCCAGTCTTTTCTTCTAGTCTTATGTCCTCCTCTGTAAAATGGTCAGGAGGGGGACCAGATGGTTTCTAAAGTAAGGTCCAGCTTGAACATTTGATGATTCTCTGTGTAGTTTAGTATCTCAGGAGTCTGTATTGATAGTGGTCACTCTTGGGAAGATGGAAAAGATGAAGTCATCCGGATACAAAGTAATTAAATTCAAAGGGTGGAACAAGAGGATCCCTTACATTGATGGGTTAATTATTGTTTTAGGAACTCTAGGATCACCTAGAACACATTTCTTTGGATTCCACTGTGTACTTGCATACTACTAGGTAAAGAATGCCTAACATCTACATATGGAGGCAGTCTATTTCCTTGCTGGACAATTCTTAGTTCAGAAGCTTTTTCTTGTGTTGAAATATGTCTAGGGGTCCGCAGATGTTGTCTGCTCCCTCTGTCACAAGACACGCCTTCAGAGATGGATCCATGTCACATGCACCCTACCAAGGTTTCTCAGAGTTTTCTTCTAAAACTATGGTAGAAATGACAACAGCAGGGGAGCAGTGGGCAAGGGACTGGGTCATACAAGGTAGCCCATGGAGTCCAGAAGAAGAGCATAATGCTGACCAAGCCCGATTTCACCATCTTCACCACTTTGCCAAGGGATCTGACTTCTGCAAAGTTAAAGAGTTTATTTATCTTGGTGACAAAGAGAACTGGGAGCTCCCTGCAAGGCAGGATGGAGCTCTAGCTTGGCCAAGCACTCATCCACTGTTCTTGTGCTCAAATTTCAAAGGCTTAGCAGAATGTCTGGCACATGGTAAGAACTAAATAAATGTTTACTGACTTTACTAAGGGAATTTGGAAGACAATTCCTGGTCCTTAGTTTTCCCATCATAAAAAGAACTCTCTCTCTCTCTCTCTCTCTCTCTCTCTCTCTCTCTCTCTCTCTCTCTCTCTCTATTTCCCTCCCTTTCCTTTTCTCTCTCCCTCATCTGTCCATCTCTTTATCTCTGACTCTTTCTCTCTCTCTTTCCCCTCCTTTTCTCCCTCACTCTTTCCCCTCCCTTTCCTTTTTTCTCTCCCTCATTTGTCTGTCTCTCTATCTCAGTGTCTCTCTGTTTCTGTCTCTGTCTCTCTCTGTCTCTCTCTCATACACACACACACACACACACACACACACACACACACACACACACACACACACATACCTCCTTCAATCTCCCCTCTATCTCTCTTTCTGACTTTTCCCTACCCCAGACCCCTCCAAGGAGGAACAAACACAATATTATGTGCATGACTACAGAACTACCTAGGTCTAAGAAGTCTCTTCAAATATAATTTCTTCTCAAGGCAAATGGGGTTAAGTGGCTTGCCCAAGGCCACACAGCTAAGTAATTATTAAGTGTCTGAGGTTGGATTTGAACCCAGGTACTCCTGACTTCAGGGCTGGTGCTCTATCCACTGCACCACCTAGCTGCCCCTCAAATACAAATTTAACAAGATGCATAAAAGCAAACAAGAAAACAAAATCTATTCTTTTGGAGAAATTTATTTTCGAGTTATATCTCCTTGGAGTTAGGAAGACCTGTGTTCAAATTCAGCCTCAGATACTTACTAGTCTGACACTTTACTTTTTTCCATCTCAGATTCTTCTGTTCTCAAAATGAGGATGACCATTCTACTTGACTGATAGATTTGTGAGTATCAAATGAGATAACTTATGTAAAGTTCTTTGCAAGTCTTAAAGGCCTATCTAAATGTTAAGCATTATATTTCCCCTCTTGCCCAAGGAAAATATCAAAGTGTATTGAAAGAAATGTAGTCAGAAACCCTTGCTTCTAAACATCAACTCTTGTGGAATTTGGACAAGACACAGCCCTTCTAATAGCCCCAGTTTTCTCATCTGGAAAAGAATGGAGTTGACCTAGATGATCTTTAGGGTCACTTTCAGTTCTTCTGTTTTAAGATTCCTTCCAGGTCTGACATCCCATGTCCCAAGATCTTTTCCATTTCTAACATTCTATGTTCCAAGATCCAATTGCTTGCCGCCACCTCAGCGCTAACATTTTATGTTCTAAGTTCTCTTCCAAGTCTCACAATTCATGCTCAAAGATTTCTCCCATTTCTAACATTTTACATCCCATCTAGTTCTAATATTCTGTGATGTGGTAAATGATATATTGTTGAGACTTAACCCATCCTCTACCTGTCTTTTTCTTTCTGTCTCTCCCCACCTTCCTTTGATCATGCCCAATAGCAGTTGCATCCTCTTACCTGGCTGCTAGTCCACCAGGTCTCAGGTTGGAGACTCTAGGCTTCCCATCTTTGTCCGTGCCACCGGAGATGGTCAGCCCCAAGGTACTCCCCTCCTTCTTGATTAGCTCCACAATGGTGACCCCTCGGAACTCCTCTGGAAATAAAGAGGCATTAAGGTGGTGTGGGTGGAACAAATCCACTGATGAGAAAAGTTCACCACAAATAGGGATAGATTCCTGAACTGGAAAAGACCAAAAAGTCAATGGGGACAAACCATGGCCTTGTATGAAATAAGCAAAGTGGAAAGATAGCCAAGGAGAGGGGAGGGAAAGGGAATTCAATTTGTCTAAAAAGCTCATGAAATACCTAATATATGTAGGGCCTTAAACAATAGGGAAGTAAACCTTATAATATTCATGTAAGGAGTACCCCACCTTATCCATTCTTTCTCTCCAACAGATCTTCTTGGAAAAATCAAAAGAAGTCTCTCCTGGCTGAGTTCCTACTGGCAGCTATCATCATTAGCACTGCCCATATTCTAGCAACAAAGAAGGCTTAAATACATATAAACTCAAGTACTCTCATACCTCTGACCAAATATGATATGAGAAGAAGGTAGTAATGAACCAAGGGCCTCAGGAGATTGGAGGGAGAACTACTTCTCTATAAATTTCATTTGGGATCCTGACAAAAAAAAAGCCTCTCCTTCCTCAAGGCTTAATGATAATAGCTTTCATTTGCATATTGCTTCAATATTTTCAAAATGCTTTTCAGTACATTAGAAAGCCTCCTGCCTGGGTTACTGTGATGACCCCCTAGCTGCTTCTTCCAGCCTCTTCAGTCTATCCCTCATAACCTGCTGCCAGATTAATTCAATTCATTCAATATTAATTAAATGTCCTGATATCCAAGGTCTTCTACAAATTGGACCCATCTTATATTTCCAGTCTCATGGCCTTTAATTTTCCAATATGAATCCTCCACTCTTTGGCCAGGGTGGTCTCTATCATTTCTCCCATTCATTGACCATTCCTGCTTACATCTTTGCCTCTATAGAGAGCCTGGATTTACAATTAAAAGGTTTTAGCTCATATTCCAGTTCTACTATTCACTATTTAAGTGACCAGGATCAGATTGCTTAGCCTTCTGGGGGGGGGGGTCTCAATTAACTCCTCTGTAAATTGTGTTCAATGACTCAAACATCCTTTCATTTCTAAGTCCTATGATCTTCCGGCTCCCCTCTATTCTATTTTAAATCTTTCTATTTTTCTAAATACAGCTGTAGTTTCACCTCTTCTATGAAGATTTCTTTCACTACACTAATTCCCATTGATCTCTTTTATAATTCTTCCTTTACCATCCCAAATGGATATCTCATATGCTAGGATTTGATCATTCAAAGTCCATAACCATTTCCTGATTGCTGCCTGTGCATTGATTCTGCCTTCACAAAACATATCCTCAGTGACTTATATCATTCTCAGCATAGAAAACAGTAGGCAATCAATAAACACTTATAGATTGATTCCCTTGTGATATCGGAGTGGTGTAGTACAAAAAAAATTGGATTTTTGAGTTTAAGCATTTGGGTTTGAATTCTGGCTCTACCTCTTACTACTTGGGACCTTGGTCAGATCAACCCATTTGGGCTCGTTTCCTCAGTATGAAATGAGGGGATAGATGATCCTTAAGGCTACTCACAACCATAAAAATGCTGACATTTTCATTTGAATTCTTAGGATTTAGAGTTTCACAGGAGTTTAGAGAGTAGTTTATCAGGGGTTCCTGGGATCCCTAATCTCTTACAATATATAGATAGATAAGTAGGTAGGTAGGTAGGTATGTAGGTACATAGGTAGACCACATTTCAATATAGTTTCCCTTGTAAATCTATTTATTTTATTTATGCATTTATCTTGAGAAAGAGCCTACCTATAGATTTCATCAGATTGTCAAAGAAGTCCATGATTAAGGTTAAGAAGGCCTGAACTAGTTTAACTTCTTCATTAAACAATGGTCAAACTGAGGCCTAGAAAGATAAAGTGACTTGCCTAAAGTCATGTAGCTAGTTAATAGCAGACACAGGATTAAAATCAAATGCTTTGACTCAAAGCACTATACTCTTTCTGCTGCATGTGTCACTCACCATAGTAGAAAATAGAATCATCTCTATGTAGATGTGTTTCAAATCTATATATCTTATCTCAATCTATTTTCTGAATTGAAATATTGTAAAGACAGATGCCTCAACTCAAATTCACTTTGTCTAAAAAAAGAACTCAGTAAAGTGACCTCATAAACCCATCCTTCTTCCAAATTTCCCCATTTCTGTTTTGTGCTCTGGCATCTTTCCAATTTCCCAAGTTTATAACCCTGGAATCATCAGCTCAATCTTTTATCTCCAAATCTTGTCATTTCTTTATTTTTTAAAATATTTCATCTGTTTTAATCAACCAAGATCCTCCTTCTTACCCTCCTCCCCAATCCCCCTCATTCAAATGAGAACACAAGAAAAACAAAATTTATACACATCTATAATAAATCAAAACAAATATCCACTTTGGTTGTGACCAAAAACAAACAAAACCTGTCTCATTTTGCACTCTGATTCTTTCATTTCTCTGTCAAGATATGGGTAACATTTCCTTTGTCCTCTGGAATCCTGGTTGGCCCTCATGATGACAAATATGAGTATTCCATCATATTTATATACCATAAGTTGTTCATTCATTACCCAATTTATGAGTGTTAGAATTCCATTCTTCACCACCTCAAAAAAGAGGTATTCCATATCTTTATAGTTTGTTCTGCTTAGTATTAATCCTTTCCTCAATTTACCCTTAATTCACCCCCTCCTTTTCCCCTTCGCTTTATTTGTTGAGTGAATTGTATTTCCAAGCCTAATTCTTGGCGTTTTCTTCCTACTTTTGACCGGTTCAGAAGAGAATGAAATTCAAGTGTCAGTAGAAACCCCTACCTTCTCCTCCTTGTTTGTTTATGTTTTCTTGTGTACCTTCATTACATGAGATAATTTCCTTAACCATTTCCCCCTCCTCCACTTTTGGTGTATTCTTCTTCCTCTCTCTTTCTTTTTTTAAAGTTAGGACATGGCAGGACTACTCTCAGGTCATAGACTCCTTCTATGAACTCTGATATTGATATTTATCATCTCCTCCTCTTTGAATAGAAACAGTTTATTTTTCTTTAGTCCTTTATTTTTTTTTTATCGTTGCTTATCTTTCTTTGATTCTCTTTACTCCTGCATTTGAACTTTAAAATATCTCTGCAGCTCTGCTTTTTTTCACTAACAGTACTGGAATATTCTTTATTCTATTAAAAATCTTTCTATCTATGCTATTATATCAGATTTTCTGGTTGAGTTATTCTCATCTGTAATTCAATATCCTATTCTAAAATATTCTAATATTCTAAAATATTCTATTCCAAGCTTTCCACTCCTTTATATTTTGGTTGTTAAATTATGCATGATTTTGATTATACTTTCTTGGTATTTGAATTCTTTCTGATTATTTCCAGTATTTTTATTTTGACCTGATAACTCTGGTTTTCAACTGTTACATTTCTAAAAGTTTTCATTTCAAGGTTTATTTTAGGAGGTGATCTGTGGATTCTTTCCATTTTTGCTCCCCCCCCAATTCTAAGAGGTCTGGGAAATTTTTAGAGTTTTTGAAATATTATGTGTAGGCTGAATACCATTTTATGGTGTTCAGATAGTCCAAAGATCTTACATTTTTTTACCTGATTGATTTTCCAGATCAGTTGTTTTTGATATGAGTCACTGAGTTATGGAGTCACTGCTTTCTGTTTGCTTCATTCTACATTTCAAGAAGTTTGTTGCTTGGGCAAAGTTTTGTACTTCTTATACAAAATTTCTTTTTTCAATTTCCTTCCATAAGTCCCATTTTTTCCTAATTAAGTGCTCTTATTTCATTTATTAAAGCTTTTTATGACAAGAGGGATGATTTCAGAAAAATCTAGCAAGACTTACATAAACTGATGCAAAGTGAAGTGAACAGAATCAGGAGAACATTGTACACAGTAACAGTAATATTGTATGATGAAGAACTATGAATGACTTAGTTATTCTCAGCAATATAGTGATCCAAAACAATCCCAAAGGACTCATGATGAAACATACTATCCACTTTCAGAGAAAAAACTGATATCTGAATACAGACTGTAACATATTATTTTGACTCTTTCCCTTCTCTCTCTCTCTCTCTCTCTCTCTCTCTCTCTCTCTCTCTCTCTCTCTCTCTCTCTCTCTGCAATCAGAATTAAATGACTTGCCCAAAGCCACACAACTAATAAGTGTCAAGTGTCTGATACTGGATTTGAACTCAGGTCCTGCAGAGTCCAGAGCTCTGCTCTATCCACTGTGTCTCCTAGCTGCCCTGATTGGTTCATTTTCGAGATCAGTTTGGAGGAGTTTATGGATGGGAGCTGACTATAGAGCTTCCTTTTATTCTAACATTTTGGTTTCCAATCATAGCTCCATAATATATCTCACATCTTTCCTCTTTACTCCACTTACAAAGCCACTACCCTGGTTCAGGTCTCATTGACTTTCTTTTTTTTTTATTGTCTTGAGAATAATATTTATTTATTTATTTTTTATTCTCATTTTGTTAATTAATTAATTTGTTAATTAATAAAATATACTTGTTTACAAGTAAACAAAATACCCCTCCCCCCATGAATACAGATAGACTTGCTTGGGCAAAAAAGTAAAGGGGAGAGAAAAAAAATTAAAATTAAAAAAAATAATAGTAATAATTGTAGGTATGGCCAGGTGGCACAATGGACGAAGCACCAGCCCTGGAGCCACGAGCACCCGAGTCCATATTCAGCCTCGTAAACCCAGTAATCACCCAGCCATGTGACATGCAAGCCACCCGATCCCCACTGCCTTGCAAAAACCAAAAAGAAGAAAAAAAAAGACCCAAAATAAAATAAAATAGTAATGATAGTAGGGGTGGCTGGGTGGCAGACAGAGCACTGGCCCTTGAGCCAGGAGCACCTGGGTCCGAATCCAGGCCCAGACACCCAAAGATCACCCTGCTATGTGGCCCCAGGCAGGCCACCCAGCCCCACTTGCCCTGCACCCTCCCCCAAATAATAATAACAAAAAATGTGCTTCAGTCTTTGTTCCAACACCATCAACTCTGTCGTGAGTGGATCACATTCTTTATGATAAGTCCATCACAAGTTACTTCCATATTTTTCCAACATTGCCATTGCTGATCGCAACTCCCTCCTTCCTTATTTCTCCACTACCATGTACTATATTTTCTCTCTCCTTTCACTCTGACTCTGCTGTAGGGTCGCTGAGTGGTGCAGCAGACAGATCCCTGGTCCTGGGGCCAAGAAGCCCTGAGTCCCCATACCACCCCTTAGGCCCAGAATCCACCTGGCCCTGTGGTCCTGGGAAGGCCATCCAATCCCAGCCCCCTTGCAAGAAGTAAAAAAGAAAATGTGTTATATCTGACCACTCTCCCCCCATGGTCCATCCTCTCCTTTATTCACATCCCTACCCCTTCCCCTTGCTCTCCCCTCCTTCTTACTCCAGATGTCTATACCCCATTGAGTATATTTGCTGTTTCCTCTCCTAGCCATCTCTGATGAGAGCAAAGGTTCCCTCATTCCCCCTTGCCTCTCCCCTTCCATATCATTGCAATAGCTCATTGTAATAAAAAAAAAATCTTATTATGTGAAATAGCTTGGACTATTCCCCCTCTCCTTTTTCTTTCTCCCATTCCATTTCCCTTTTATTCTTATTGACTCCATTTTTACACCATATTTTATCTTCAAATTCAGCTTTCTCCTGTGCTTCAACTATAAAAGCTCCCTCTACCTGCTCTATTAACTGAGATGATTCATATGAATATTATCAGTATCATTTTTCTATACATGCAGTTCATCCTCATTAAGTCCCTCATATTTCCCCCCTCTCCTCCAATCTCCATGCTTCACCTGAGTCCTGCATCTGAAGATCAAACCTTCTGTTCAGCTCTGGCCATTCCAAAAGGAACCTTTGAAATTCCCCTGGTTCATTGAAAGTCCATCTTTTTCCCTGGAAGAGGACATTCAGCCTTCCTGGGCAGTTCATTCTTGGCTGCATTCTAAGCTCTTTTGCCTTCCAGTATATTGTATTCCAAGCCCTATGAGCTTCCAATGTAGCTGCTGCTAAGTCCTGTGTGATCCTGACTGCAGCTCCATGATATTTGAACTGTGTCCTTCTGGCTGCTTGTAATATTTTCTCTTTGACTTGGGAGTTCTGGAACTTGGCTATAACATTCCTGGGGGTTGGTTTTTTGGGGATCTCTTTCTCGGGGGATAGGTGGATTCTCTCCATTTCTATCTTGCCCTCTGCCTCTAAAATATCAGGGCCATTTTCCTGTAGTAATTATTTGAAAATGATGTCAAGGCTCTTTTCCTGATCATGGCTTTCAGGTATTCCAATAATTTTCAAATTATCTTTCCTAAGTCTGTTTTCCATATCAGTTGTTTTTTTTCAATGAGATATTTCACATTTTCTTCTAATTTTTCATTTTTTTTGGTTTTGAAGTATTGATTCCTGATTTCTGGTAAATTCATCAATCTCCCTGAATTCTATTCTTTGTCTGAAGGATTTGTTCTCCTCAGAGAGTTTTCTTATCTTTTTTCCCATCTGGTCAATTTTGCTTTTTAAAGCATTCTTCTCCTTAATAACTTTTTGAACTGTTTTATCCATTTGACCTAAGCTGTTTTTTAGCATGCTATTTTCTTCAGCATTTTTTTGGATTTCCTTGACTAAGCTGCTGACTTCATTTCCATGTTTTTCCTGCATCTCTCTCCTTTCTTTTCCCAGTTTTTCTTCCAACTGCCTCATTTGATTTTCAGTTCTTTTTGAGCTCTATCATAGCCTGAGCCCAATTTCTGTTTTTCTTGGAGTCTTTAGATGCATGAGCTTGTGCTTCCTCATCTTCAGACTGAGTATTTTGATCCTTCTTGGCCTCATTTGCAAAGTATTTCTCAATGGTCTTCCTCTTGTTTCTTTGCTTGCTCATTTTCCCAGCCTAAGCCTGTTTTTTGGGGTGCTTCCTGAGTTTTTGGGACACTCCCACAAGGGTCTCAGTGTGTGAGGTTCTGTCCTCCCTCCTGGTCTGTGAATGAACATAAGCGTCCCCCTCTGCCACGGGGCCAAGGTGGGGGGGGCCCTGTTGTTCTATGCGGGGGGCCTAGACTGGGATCAGGATCTGAATGTGGTCAGAGCCCCAGAGTCCTGTTCCAGGGGCAGAGGACAGAGCTCAGCAGTCTCTCTCTCTTCACTCCCCTCCCTCAGCTCAATGGTCTCATTGACTTTCAACCAAATTATTGCAATGACCTCTTATCTGGTCTCTCTACCTCACTTTGCCAGTCCTTCTTCCCCATAGTTGCCAAATTACTTTTTTTCTAAGACACAAATCTGCTCATGCTACTCAGAAAAACATCTTCAGGAACTCCTCTAGGATAAAACTCAGTCTGACATTTAGATGTCTTCTCAATCCAACCTCTCCCTATAACTTTCCAGTCTTATTTCCAAGTATTTCCTTTCAATCACATGCTATTCTCTGTACATCTTTATTCTTCAAGTTGTTTGCCTTTCTTTAGCTTAGTACCTGTCATACAGCATGTGCTAAGTAAGTGCTTAGTGCCTGACAACGATTTTACACAAGTTGTCTTCCATATCAGAAATGCACTCCTTTCTCCCCTATACTTCCTAAGATATACTTACTTCCTCCAAAAACCATTTCAGTTGACACTTTCTAACAAGGCCTTGATAGATTCCCCCCAGTGACTATCATTCACTCGTTTTTGAAATTACCTTGTATTAATGTCATAAGATTATAGATTCATAGTCAGAATGGACCTTAGTCCATAAATGAGGAAATTGAAGCCGAGAGCTTGACAAGGGTCAAGATCATGTAAATCATAAACATCAGAATTGGTATTTCAACTTACACAAAATATGTATTTCTTCATTTATATAGTTGGTATCCTTATGCCATATCCCTAGTCACAATAGAATTTAAGCTCCCTGAAGGCAGACACTGGTTTTGGTATATGCTTTTATTTTTGTATTCCTAACATAGGACTTTGCAGGTCCAAGGTGCTGAATAAATGTTTGTTGGTCTGAAATTGAATTAAGGTAGGTCCCAGCGAAATAAAGCATGCAGATGCAAGCAGGCAGTTTGAAGTCTAGCCAACTATACTGAGGTCTCCGGCAGCCAAGACCATTAGTCTAATTTGCCTTGAGTAGTAAATTCCCTTGCAAAGAAAACGAGCTGTCACCTTATGCTAAAGGCAGAATTACCTGGTGTCAGAGCCAAAGGATGGAAGGTATTGATTTTGGCCCTCAATAGAGCATTTCCCAGAGAGGATGGGGGTCACCTGCCAGAGAGCTAAATCTTTCCTGTCTCAAGGAAATAGTCAGCAGTTTGTACTCTGGTGGGGAGTGGGGTGGGCATACTGGCCTCCAAGAATTGTCTGTTGTGGTACTTTTCAGAGTTCTCAGCTGAGCCCCATCTTTGATTGAGACTGCAAAGACTATTCAGTAAGCTTTTGATTTCTACCTTTCAGGTTCAAAACTGAAGATATGTGTGTGTGTGTGTGTGTGTGTGTGTGTGTGAAGTCTGTAGTCACATGCTCCCTACTCCTACCACGTACCCCAATATAGGCCATGAGGAGCTTAACCTGGACCACTTGCATTGGTGACCATAGTGATTTCATAGGCTCTAATCCCTGGCCACATATATTCTCCATGTGGCTATCCTTGTATCCCTGATCATACATAATCCATACAAGTGGATTTCTTCTTGGATGCCCCTAATATATTTCCACTCTTCCATCTGACTCATGGGATGGTGAGTCCAAAGTTTATAGAGCCTTTTTATTGGCATTATATTTCTTATTCTGTAATTTCTTGAAATACCTTTGTGTCATTTGACTGACTATTAAAAGTAAGCATGTTGGTGGGGGCTCATTATCTGTTATAGATGATATGCACCCATAGTGCACTTTGAACTTGGGGCTAGTTAACCACTAATGTACCTGGCTCTACCAGATGCATTGAATCAAAGAACTCAGTCTCCAAACCTCAAGTCTCACTTCTAATATTTACTATCTTTGTGTTATTGGAAAAGTCATTTAATTTCTCTGTCCCCCCCCCCCCCTAAAATGAAGGGAGGTGGTTTTGAGGGTCTCTAAGGTGGCTTCTAGCTCTAAACTCCATGATTCTCTTGTTAACCTGTAGTCCATCTGACTCCCTGTCTTGGTACCCCCAGATTATCTATCCCTTTCTGTCCTATTCCAGTACCTATTCCCTTTTTCCTATCCCTCTACTGCTACTCACTTTGCACCAATAAGAATTATTAACAAGGAATTATTTCTGTTAAATATTCTTATTCTTCTAGGAATTATTAACAAGGGACCTCCACCAAAGTTCCATTCTAGTGCCTCATCATAGTTTGAAAGTGATCTGGGGTCCTTAAGGAGATGTATACACAAATAAAAGACACACACATTTACATCCTTGTAATTATACAAAAGTACAGTCGTCTTCAGTTATACCTACATGCATTTATATACAGAAACATACAAATATACAAAGGCACACACATGCTATCTTTCATAAGACTCATCTTACTAGCTTTTCTGTATCTACCCTTGTGAGTATGACTGAGAAATCAGTGGTTGTGACCAAAGCTATGGAAATGGGTCTGCTTTTCTCTCCCTCCTTGGCCCTCCCATGATGTAAAATAGGCCCCAGGGACCCTGTTGATATCCCATCTGAGAAGTCCATAACCCTCACCCAGGGGTTCTGATGCACTGCCAAGTTCAGGAACTATATAAATAAAAAAAAATACAAAAATCTAAAGTACAAAAATCTAGTCTTAATCCTTAAGCCAGACACTTGTCCATGCTCCTGGCTGGGTTAAAGACAATGATACTACCAATCACCAAAACTGTTGGCTGTTTAAACAAAATGGTGCCCACTTCCTACCCATCCCCCTGAGGGAGGTTAGTAGTCCCTTAGTGGGTTTCACTTCAGGCCTCAAAGAGCATATACAAAGAGAATTTTTCTCACCTGAGAAGAAGGGATCCATCTCCAAACTTCTTCAAAAACATTGAAAAGGAAGGGATAGGGACTCTTACTCTGGAGGAAGTGTACTCTAATTGAGGCTCAAATCCCTTGCTAATTCCTCTTTATTTATTTAGGTAATTATTACTCCATGGTTTGTGCTCAACTGAGTAAGGCTCTTACTATTAAATACTCAATTCCCAATGATCTGTGTTCAAGGAGGCCATCTCACTGAATTCCAAACCCATTATCTGTTTGCTGCAAATGTATATCTCAATAAACTCAAAGTTACTCAATACCTATAATGGGCAAACCTTAAATGAGTATGAGATAGGGTGCAGGTAGGATTGATGTTGAATCCCTGTCCTAAGGACCATATATGGCCTAATGATGGAAACAGAAACAGCCCAAAACAGTGATGGAGGCCCAAAATATATAAGTAACAACCTAAGGAAAGATGTCACAAGGTCAAACAGAAGTCACTGCCCAATAAATAGGTAGTAACTAATAAGAGGTAATAGGTAATAGAAAGAGTTGAGTGAGGGGAGATCTCAGTATGGACTAGGGTAGTTGGATGAGCTTCATTTGGACAGGTAGTAATTACTTCCACATCTACAACCGACCATCCTTGCACCTTGCCATTTTCACCCAAAGAATTAGGTTGACTAGAGTCAGGATATCTGAGTTTTGATCTATACTAACTAAAATTATGGGCAAATCACTTAACCCTTTGGAGACTCAGCTTTCTCATCTGTAAAATGGAAGAAAGAACACTTAAATTTCTCACTTCATGGGATTATTGAGAGAGTTAAATGAAATAATGAATGGAAAGTTTTATAAATAATAAAATATTACATAAAAGTTAAAATAGATGCATGAAAGTTAATTACAGAAAATATTACATTTTATAAAATAAAAGAGTAATTCAAAGATCTGATATTATTGAGAATAAGGAGTGTGCATGTCCAATAAGTACCCTTTTCAGATAACTAAAGATATTGCTATTTTAACCATCTAAGATGAAAATCTTTAGAAAATTTATTGCACATTATCTGACTACTATTCTAGTTTAAGGTGTCATTGCCAATTAAATTAATGGAAACTAGAAATCCTAAAGTAAGCCATGAGAGAAAATGACATTCTCGACATAGAAGAAAGTCTATTCAAAGACATGGAGTATGCTTAATTTAGGGAACAGGTAGGGAAATTTGGATGGAATATAGAGTGAGGGGGAAAAGGTGGTATACAATTAGCCTAGAAAGATGAGACTAGATTGTAAAGGACTCTTAAATATATAACCAAAGAGTTTGAACTCTATCCTAGAGACTAAATCCTATAACTGTTTCTTGAATGTGGCATAAAATGGTTCGATGTTAGGAAGATGATCTTGGCAGCTATATAGAATTTTTGCTATAGGCAGCTATTTGATTCAGTGGATAAAGTGCCTGGCCTGAAGTTAGGAAGACTCATCTTCATGAGTTCCAGTGTGTAGACACTTACCAGCTTATCTGGGCAGGACATTTAACCTTATTTGCCTCAGTTTCCTTATCTGCAAAAGGAGGTGGAGACAGAAATGTCAAACCACTTCATTATCTTTACCAAGAAAACCTTCAAAGGGGTCATGGAGAGTCAGATCTGAATGAAAAAAATGACAATAGCAAAATAATTTTTACTGGAAAAGGAGAGACTAGAAACTTGAGCCTAATTAATTTATAAGGTGTTCCAGTAGCCCTGGTGAGAATTGAACTTGGGTAGTAACAATGTGAGAAAAGAAGGGATAGATGAAAAGATGTGTTCTTAAGGTAGAACTGATGATTTGGCAATTGACTGGACATGCGAATGAGGGAAAAGGAAGAACGTAGAGTGACTTGGAGGCTGCAAATATAGGGATCTCCAGAAAAATAATGTGTTCTGGAGGAAGGTTGGATTTAGCGGGAAACATAATGAATTCCATTTGGAGCATCGAGTATGGCTGTTAGTTATAATACCCAAGGCTCCTCCTTTATTCCCCTTTTATTCTCCATCAGTCTTACACTATGGTCAACCTGAGAGTTCTCCTCCCTGGGTAATTATCACCATTTTCTTTCACTTTTTTGCTCTGAGTTTCCAAGCATCATGGACAAAAATCATCGTATAATGCTACATCTACCACAAATTCACGCTATAAAATTCCAAATAGATAATTGCTATTCTTCAGTGATCCTTCCCTTCAGTGATCCTTCCAATTCTCTAATGATTATTTCAAGCGTTTTATCTTCTTTTATCTAATAGTTAACCTTCTGCCTTCCATCCTACACATACTCTCTCTCTCTCTCTCTCACACACACACACACACACACACACACACACACACACACACACACACACACACACACACACACACTCCAATTTATCTCTTCCCCAAACCCTTCATACTGTCTCTCACTCCATCAGGGTAGATGGAGCATGGAGATAGTGCATGGAGCAACTGGACTTGGAGTCAGGACAATCTGAATTCAAATATGGTCTCAGACATTTATTAGCTGTGTCACCCTGGGCAAGTCATTAAACCCTTATTTGTCTTAATTCATTGAAAAAGGAAATGACAGAGCACTCCAGTATCTTTGCCAAGAAAATCCCAGGACAGTGCTGATAAGCTACAATCTATGGGATCACAAAGAGTCAGACACAAGTCAAAACAGTAGCAACCACCTCCCTCACCGTCCTGATTAGACACCATAGGGAAGGCATGGAGAAGATTCTCTTCTAGGCCCTGCTCTCAGAAGCTGCCCTATAGGTACTGAATTGCATGGCATTTCCTTTCACCTGTCTTCTGGTCTCTCCAAAATGAGGCAGATACCAAAATGAATGAGCTTTAATGGTGTAGGATCAGCTGTTGTAAATGAAATCTAGGCTAGTTGTTTTTCTCTGGTGTTTTGTCCTGTCCTACCCTCTCCTGTATCCATTCCTTTTAGTAAAAGAGCTCCTCATACCTGGAAATACCTCCCTCTTAGCTCTCCCATATCCCTGCCCATTGAGGTATTCCTCAAATATTACCTCTTCCAAGAAACGCCACTTGATCCCCACATCTAGAAAGGATACTTCTATACTCCAACAGATCATGCTAACCATCCTACTCCACTTTTCCAGACTAGACCTGAAATTTCATCCTGTGTAGGTAGCTCCACTCAGGAAATACCCTCTCTCAATGTAGAGATATGCAACTCTCATCAAATTTAAAGTCTTAGAAAGTTGACTAGAGGCACCAAGAAATTAAGTGATCTAGCCAGTCACATAACCAGTATGTCAGAAGCAAAATTTGAACCCAGGTCTTCCTGACTTGGAGACTGGTTTTCCATATGCTATACTATACTGTTTCTTCTTCGACACATGCATTCACACACATAAACATATATTTAATATATATATCTGTGTGTGTTCATATGTACAAATATACAAGATTAAACATGTTACATGTAATATGTACATTATAGATATATGTTTGCAAAAGGGCAGCTAAGTGGTCTAACTGATAAGAGTATTGGACTCTGTGATTCTCAGCAAGTCATTTAACTTCTCAGTCTTAGTTGGCTGGAAAATGGATATAATAATAATACTTCACAGAATATTAGAGCAGGAGTTCAACAAGGACAGATGAAGAATAGGACCTAGCATCAGGATTACTCTTTATATCTAATCATACTTCTAATTCCAACTGGGTTAATCTCAGTTACTTCAATTCCACTTCCAAGGTCTGGTTAGTCACATCCCCATAATATGACCATTGAAAGGTAGGGAAGTTTTGTGAGATTACTGAATTTGGAGGCAGAGGACCTAAATTCATACTTTAACTCTGCTCCTTCCTCCCCATGTGACCTGGGGCAAAACATTGAATGTTCTGGGCTTTGGTTTCCTTGAATGTAAAATGAGAGGTTGAACTGGCTGATCTGACTGATCCCTCTGACTTAATTCTTACAATCCTGTGATGCTAGCATAACAGGAAGTATATATATATATATATATATATATATATATATATATATATATATATATATATATATATATATAAAGAAACTGAGAGAAGAGTGGCCACCAGTTTAAGGTCCTCTTTTCTATGGTTTTTGAATTCTTATCTTGTTTCAATCCATCTTTCAGCTTCAACCTTTGCATACTCCCAAACTATTATGTGCCAGGGTCCAATGAGCTCTGATTAAAGTTCCTAAGGCAGAAGTCTATGAGAAAAGAATAGAAAATATCATTAACAACAATAATGGTTGCAACTCCTTGCAGGAGTTCAGAGATCCAGGACAATCTGAAAGACCTGCTATAGACAATGTCATCCACATCCAGAAGAAATAACTGGAGTCTGAATGCAGAGCAAAGCATACCATGTTCACTTTTTTAAAACTTCTTTTAGGTTTTTCTCTTTCTAATGTTTTTTCTTTCCCCTTAGTCCTATTTCTTTCACATCATGACTAATATGAAAATACGTTAAACATAAATCTATATGTTCAGCTTTTACCAATCTGTTCACCACCATGGAGAGGGTAGAGAAAAGTGAGGAAAGGTGGTAGAAAAATGTGGAATTCATAAATTTGTAAGTGCATAAATACTGAAAAATTATCTTTTCAAGTAACTGGAAAAATAAAATTTCAATTAAAAAAGAAAGAAAATATCATCAACTCAGTGCTTTTTGCTGACCTAGGGAAAGAATCATCATTACCCAAATCTGTGGTGTTCTCAGTGACCAAAACCTCAGGAAGCATGGCAGCAGCCCAGCCCACAAGGCTTCCACAGTCACGCCACAGTTCATCTATTCAGTCTGTGCCTAAATGAGTCAGGTACTGCGCTATAAACTGGGGATATATAGAAATGCAGAAGTCAGACTCCTGCTTTCAAGGAGCTTACAGTCTAATGGGCAAACAACATGCAAGTAGCTACGTGCAAATAAGTTGCATGTAGGAAAAATAGGAAATAATCCACAGGAGGAAGACTTTAGAATAAAGAAGGATTGGGAAAAGCTTCCTGTAAAAGGCAGGATTGTAGGTGGGACTTGAAGGAAGCCAAGAGGTGAGGAGGAGGAGGAGGAGGAGGAAGAGGAGGAGAAAAGGAGGGTGAGAGAAGAAGGATGAAGATCAGAAGGAGGAGGACAAGGAGGAAGGGGAGAGGAAGGAGGAAGAGAATAGAAAGGGGAGGGGAGGGGGAGGATGAAGAGGAAGAAGAGGAGGAGAGAGAGCATTCCAAGCTAAGGAACAGTCATTGAGAAAACAGGGACACACAGGGAAAGTGAGTCACTTCAAAGCCATATAGCTCTAGTAGAGAGAAATCATACAAGTCTCACCATCTCTTTGTCTTTCTTGGGTTATTGACTCTACAACTGACGCACTGTGAGACAAACTGTTAATCACCAATCAAGGGTTCGAATTCCTGCTCTCATCTACTATTCTCAGTCTCAGAATGGGTGGAAAGGTTGCTGATTTCCTCATGGATAGTTAACTGATGGTTGCTACCTTCTCATCCCCACAGTTTGGCTGTCCTGGATTTCTCTATGTGGTTGCACTAGCCTGGCTTTGTACCCATCGTTCAACCTTTGACTGTCAAGAGTTATGTATTTACTCAATCTCCAACCTACTCATTTCTCCACCTTGGGTCTTCATTCTGTGATATTTCTTGGACCAATTAATTCTACAAAAACTCACTGATGAAAGAAATGAAGGTAAACAGAATGAAGGGACTCATTACCTGGAATACTTTGCCTTCGGCAGACCAGGGCTGTGTCTGCGCCACCTGAATCTTTACTTCCCTTTGAATAAGGGCCATCATCTATAAAAGAGAAAGAGGGAAAATGGGTTGAATACAACTTTCATTTCTATCTGGGTTATCCTCTCCTTTGAAAAAGTCATTGTGTTCCATGTCTATGTGACCTCAGAATGCATTATTTCATGCCACAGTTTCAGTCTGGTCCTTAGAAGAGATGGAGGATTATAACAGATTTATTTCCTTCACATTTAATTCTCCTAGAAAGAGTCAAATTGGCCATCCTTTAAATCAGGTGAAATGAGGAAAAGATGGAAGACCATCCCTGGAGTAAGATATGCCAAAAACAGCACCAGATTGAGATATGAGAGACTCAAGTTTGAATTAGGGTCCTGAAACTAATTTACTGAGTTATTTGGGTGTGGGGAATAAATAAATGGCCACAAAACTCATCAGGGTCAGTTTTTTCCCCTTGGGACCTCAGTTTCCTGTTCTGCAAAATGATGGGGCTGACTTAAGGGATCTTTAAAGACCCTATTTAAGAAACTAGGTGGCAAAATGGGTAGAATCCTGAGCTTGGAATCTGTAAAATTCATCTTTCTAAGTTTAAATCTGGTATCAGATCCCTGGACAAGCTATTTAACTCTGTCTCAGTTCCTCATCTGTAAAAAGAACTAAAGAAGGAAATGTCAAGCTACTCCAGTGTTTTGTCAAAAAACTCCAAATGGTGTCGTGAAGAGTTTGAAATGAGTGAACAATAACAAAGGTCTGATATTGTGTGATTCCATTTGAGTTTTAAGCCCATCATTATGGTTATGGGCTTAAAGATGAACAGGTCATGGGTCATTTTCATGTCCAGTTTCATGTATAGACCCAATAGGTGGCAGCCTATGTAGTGTCTTGAGGAGCCTCAGAAAGTCTCCTTGTCCAGAGATACTTTCCCTTCTTTTCTCCCATGATGCCTAAAATTTCAATACCAGTGGAAAATTAATTCCTCTGGATCTCTAGCACATTCAAATTAAACAAACATTTATAAGGTAGCTGCCACGTGGAAGGAACTTTGATGTTAACTAGGGATATGAATGTTTCCACAGGGTTTGTCCTCAGGAAGCTAAGGGAAGAGCAGGGGTTGCTATTTCTGCCACCAGCTGATATTTGTGTAGAAATCTGAAGTTTACAAAAGGCTCTACTATACAGACATCATCTTGTTTCTATTTCCAACCTGCCCTTGGATGTAGGTGCTTTTATTACCTTCATTTTATAGATAAGGTTAAAATGATTTGCCCAGAAACATGGCAACTAGTTAAGAATCAGAGGTAGGATTCACACCCAGTTCTCTCACTCCAATTCTAGGCATCTTTCCAAGACATCACACTACACATATATAGTTAATAAGAATACAAGATAAAGAGTGATAGGGTCAAAGGATACAAAAGATTTTCTGGAAAAAATATGAACTGGAGAATATTGTTGACTGGACAGATAACTTACTGGTGGGAGTGGAAATTGAGCTGAACCTTGAAGGAAGAGCAAGATTCCAACAGAGAGTGAAAAGGAAGGAATGCATTCCAGGTATGGGAGATGGTATTTTCCCTTCCCAGAGCTCCCTAAATATATGAATTCTGCTAGGAGAGGAAGTACCTTCAGTTCATTATAAATTTCTAGAGTAGTTAGGAGTAGCTGACATTTACCTATGAACAAGACCCTAGGAAGATGAGAAGCAGAAAATGTTTAAGGGTCACAAGTCAATGAGAAAGGAGTGTGCCCAAGACAAACCCTTCCCATGCTTCTTGTTGACACTATTTTAATTTTTTTGAGTCTATGTCTCCCAATATCACCCAGGCTGGAAATGCTATGGTCACTGATGGATGAACCTACTTCTGATCAGCATAGAAACTTTGAACTTGCTCCCCTACCACTCTTGGAAGATCACATATATTGGTTCCATAATCTCAGTTAGTTTTATCCCTACTGAAGCTTAGAACTACTGTGCTCAATTTATCCACTAGCCTCACTCTCTGCGGGTACCAAATCATGTCCCTAGGCTGTCATATTCAGTTGACACTAACTTCTGTTTGAAAAATCTTTTATTATGCAATTTTTTCATTTGTCATTTATGGCACCAAAAAAAGCCCCTACAACTTTTTCCTTGTAGCAAAGAAATATAATTCATAGGATCATAAACTAAGAACTGAAAGGGACCTAAGACCCCCTCTCTTTTACAGATGAGGAGGACTACTAGAGAAGTGACCTTTGCCAAGGTCACATGGGTTGTAAGATCATATGGGATGTGAAGGGATATGGGATTTTACCAGGTCAAATTCAGCACACTTATCCCATCATACCACATTGCCTCTTATGCAATGGATTCAATGCACTGACCATATAGGAAGATGCATGTCATATTCCAGAGCAATAGTCCATGACCTCTCTAAAGGGAAGAAGACATGACTCACCAGATATGCATTTGTGAGGAAAACATGTGGATTTACTTTCTAATGATAAGGGTCTTTTGGAAAGAGTGTTGTCTAGGACTGAAGACCTGGATTCAATACTCACCAGCTCAATGATCAGGACAAGTCATATTATTTCTTTTATTCTCAGTTTTCTCAGCTGTAAAATGGGGATAATAATGCTTGTACTTCTTACCTCACAGTGTTACTGTGAGGAAAGGTACTAAATAAACCATAGTTTACACCAAAGATGAGAGCTTTCCCTATTGATGACTCCTTGGATACCATCTGCACTAAACTGGATAATAGGCAGTGGATAGATCAGATAAAGACCAGTCTTCATCTGCTATTTCTGGATATAGCAATAATTTCTCATATGTCTAAAGCAAGTCAAAAGGCTTCTCCTCTAGGGTACTTTCCCCTTATCAAAGAAAAGTTATTATCTCAATAATAACTCATGATCATAATTTGAAGATAACACATTATCCCATTGCCTTTGTAGAGAGAGTCTTTTTAAATGTGTTCAAGATGCTTTCTCATCCATTTTCTACTGGGATGCTTACAACATGGGATGAAGACAAGGTAAGGATGATCAGCCCCATTTTACAAATAAGGAAACTGAGAACCAGAGAAGCTATGAACTGCCTTGTTCATGGTCACACCAGTAATGAGAGTCAGAGTCAACACTGGTCCTCATACTCCTCATCCAGCAACTAGTCCCTTTCTGTGGCTTCAGTCCCTCCATATCACTTTAGTGAGGCAAGATCACCTATGCTGAAGTATTGTCCAGTCCAAGGCAATTCCTTGATTCAGACAGACCTCAGGAAAAATCAATAGGTGTTTAGGCATGCCTGAGACACAGCAAACATCTTCTAGGAAGTCCAAGACACCTATGGATTACTGCTTAGCATGGTCGCCATGGTGAGTCTCCAATCTAGGCTAAAGTGAGGAGAGTAGAATTTATAGGGGGGAGAGAACACTGAGTTTGGAGTCTGAAGAACTGGATTCAAATCCTGCTTCTGCCACTGAATCACCTGGCCAAATTACTTAATTTGTTAAGTCTCAGTTTCTTAATCTATAAAATGGAGGATATAGAGAGATAAAGGAAAAGGTATCTTCCACTTCCAAAATCTATGACCTTATGATCTTAAGTCTGTCAAGTTGAAAAGATTTCAGAGATGGACCCTTCCAGTGATAAATCCAGTGGGATGTCACATGGGAAAAAGGAAGTGTTACCCTGGTAACAGATAGCACAGATATGCAAAAAAAAATCCAAAGGGATATCTATAACTTTTTAGTTCAAATTCAAATACTTAACAGGAAATGGAAGTGGCAAGTTTTGTATGTGGCTGAATCACTGTTGAGTTTTCTTGAAGAGGAAGAGAGAGAGAGAGAGAGAGAGAGAGAGAGAGAGAGAGAGAGAGAGAGAGAGAAGCTGCTGAGTTTCATAGAGCTACATTATCTGATGATTTCTTGACTAGATTGTTTAAGGGAGGAGTGGGCCAATTGATCAGGGGCTTCTATGCTTCAATATCTATGGATGTATAAAGTAATAAGCTCTTCCCTTTTTAGCAAACTCACCCTGGTCTAACTTCACAATATTCTCTGTTCTGCATCTTTTATTCTGAATGGCCCCCTGTTCTTGTCTCTCCTATGTGACATTCCACTTTACCTTTAACCAGGTAGGCCCCCATGACAGAGATGCTGTCCCTTCTCTCTGTTGCATGGCAGAATCTCTGGTTTCCTTAAAACACAGCTTAAACTCTTCCCCTCACAAAAATTTACTAGGTTTTTAGTTTGTACATTTTTCATATTCTGATCTCCATTCTTGTTCTCAAGTCTTAAGTGAGTAAATATTTATTAAGGACCTACTAAGCTCTAAGCACCATGCTAATTAGCCCTGGAGACACAAAGAATGGCAAAAACAATCCCTGTCCTCAAGGAACCCACAGTCTAATGGAAGTCCTCAGCTATTACAAGCAAGATGTACTCAGGATAACTTGGAGATAAATCTCAGAGACAAGGGCACTAAGAATGCAAACTCTTTGGGGGCAAGACCTACGTCATTTCTATCTCTAGCACCTAGCACTGAAATGGAAACAGGGAAGTCATGCTTAGAACTGAATTAAATTCAATTTAGAGCAAAATCTTTGGGAAGGCCAAGAGATTCTTGCACAATACCCAACTGACCTGAGTGACTATTTTTTAATACTTGCCTAACTTTTAACCCTTTACTTCCTTCAGATCTAAATATGGCTCTAGAACAGGGGCTCTTGGCATTTTTTTGTGTTATGAACCTGGTGGACAAAGTCCAACCTTCAATGCAACCACCTAGAAAGGGATAAAGAGGAGGCAGGGGTCACTAAATTCCAAACAGAAGAGTTTAATTTTGGTCCTAAGAGGGAGCCATTGGAGTTTGTCGAATAGAGTATTTGCTAAAAAATGACATATAGAACTGCTGCCCTAAAACTTCATCCCAAATCATGGGTCTCTCACATGGGTATTCAGGACACCTGTTTCTCCTCCTCATCTTTCTTCTCTTCTTCTACTCTCATCTTGCTCTGGAAGTCTCCCATATGGAATCCCAAAGCTCCCACTCCTCTTCCTGCTCAGTTGCCCCTGACAACTCTTTTCTCTCCCTTACAATTGACCTCAGAGAATGTTTGAAATGTGACCTTCTTTCTTCTCATCCTGAGTATAAGAACAATGCAAAAACCTGAGACCTATCAGTCACACCCTCTACTTCCAACTTGGGTTTCCTTCTTCATCACCGAATAGATGGGGATTCAGAAACTTCCTCTCTTTCCTTTCAAAAGTCCCATTTATGGCAATTTGGGTCTGAGAAGAAATTGGGAAAAGTCATTTGGGACCATACTGCTGGTTGACCACACTTCTCAAGTCTCCAATAAATTCTATCCTGTAACTGCTGGAAAGGGAGAATTTTTAATATTAATTTTAGAACTTTTAATTCTGAACTTAATATACATAAAAATAATGAACATCTGTATATACATAATCATATGTTCATACATAAAATCAAGAGTTCACATGAAACTTCAGGTCTCTACTATGTATAGCTTACTTAATAACCTATAAATTTCATATTTGTGGATTTCAAAGCAATCCTGCTTGTCTGATCTTCTTTCTGTTCTTTTCACTCCATTAAAGATGTCTCAGTGGCTACCTCTGAAAGACTTGTCTTTCAACTGTGGACTTTTTCAGACAAGGATTGTCTTTTTAGGCTTTTTTTGTAAGGCAAATGGGGTTAAGTGGCTTGCCCAAGGTCACACAGCTAGGTAATTATTAAGTGTCTGAGACCAGATTTGAACCCAGGTACTCCTGACTCCAGAGCCGGTGCTTTATCCACTGCGCCAACTAGCTGCCCCAAGGATTGTCTTTTGCCTTTTCTTTTTTTGAGTATCCTCAGCACTTAGCATAGTGACTGGAATTTAGTAAACACTTATTAACTTTTATTAACTTTAACTTCAAACATATCAGTGGAATAAATATGAGAGGAGAGTATATGGTACAGGTTCAGAATTACAGAGGGAACTTTATGGCAGGGTTAGCTCTTGGCAATATTGTGAAGTTGTCAAAGTATGTCTTTAATCTTCCCATTTGTTTTCCCCTTTTGATGGATTTTCCTTTTCCCAGGATGTCTAGGATTCTCTGGTTTCATGTTCTCTCCTTTTCAGATCATTGATCCATCCTGAGATGAAATAATTCATGACAACTTGGGTACTCCCAGAGGTCCTGATGCTTCTATAGACATCAACTCTCAACCCTAATTAGATAAAGTATTAATGAGGAAATACCTGGCATCCCCCAGAGGAAGATAAGGGATTTAGAGGGAATAAGTTTTCTAGTCATTTTTAGCATATTCACATATGATATATATATATATATATATATATGTATATATGATCAAGCATTGGCTAGGCCCTTTTATGAATATTATTTCATTTTATCCCAATAATCCTTCGAGGTTGGTACTGTTACTGTTGGTACTGTTACATTTTTCAGGAAACTGAAGCAAACAAATTACATATCTTTCCCAGGGTCATTAGAGTGGGGAAGGGACCTGAAATCAGAGCACAAATTTCACTTACATCTAAAGCTAGGTCCACTTGAGAGGGGTTTTACTCTCTCTTACACTTTTGAGATCAGCTCTGCAGATAACTGAGTGGAAAGAGAAGGGCTATAGAAAATGTCACCTCAGGGAAATGTTCAGAGATGTATGATATTGAAACTATGGGGGGAGGGGATAAAAGTGGGGGAACAAAGGACCTTAGATTTAAAACTAGAAGAGGTCACCTAACCCAATCCCTTCATTTTATATATGAGTAAAGTAAGACGAAAAAACATTGCCCCAAGCTCCCACAAGTAGCCAGGGTTCAAATCCAGATTTTCTGACTCCAAATCCAATATGCACTCCATTTTGCTAGAGGGAAAGTAAATAGCTACTGTCCAGAGTTCTAATAAGGATATCCATCTCTCTCTTCCACCCCAAAACTGCATACAGATCCTCATAAACAAAAGACAAAAAAGGATCCTCTGAATTGGGGTTGATGCTGGTGTATTAGAAATTGGGGGACAGGGTCTTTGTAGATGAGCAATGGGGCTTTGGTTCTCTAGCTGGCTCATCATGGCCTCTGTGTTTATCTTTTTCTCCTTGAAGTGGCAAATAAAAGAGCTGGTGCAATTGGTTTTATTGTCCATCCAAAGACAAGAGATATAGTTTTATGGGATATTTGGTCATGTCACATTGTTATGCTCATGATAAGTAGTCACAAATAAGAGATCACAAAAATGGGGCAGCTAGGTGGTGCAGTGGCCCTTGAATCAGGGGGACCTGAGTTCAAATTCTACCTCAGACACTTACTAAGCACCTAGCTGTATGACCTTGAAGATATTGTTCAGGAGGAAGGAATGAGAGAAACCAAAGACATAAACTATATATAGACGTATCACATCTATATACAGTATAACCACTTTTTTCTTAAGAATATTTAGAAATCAAAAGATAAGGTGAACACAAAATAATGAAGTCAATTATATTTTAATAGACAAGAAAAGAGAGATCACTGAGAAAGGACTCATTTCTAAATGTTATGTAATAAGGTCACCAACTTTTTAGGGCAAGGCATGAAAATGAATCCCAAAGTAGAAGAATAAAAACCAAGAAATATATGTTACATAATGTAAACAACTCTAACTTGACCTTTTCAATCAAGTTATTAATAGTGAAAAAATTGGGAAACGTGAAAAGGAAAGGGCATCAGTACTAGCTACAACAATTTTGTTTTGTTTTGTTTTAGGTTTTTGTAAGGCAAATGGGGTTAAGTGGCTTGCCCGAGGCCACACAGCTAGGTCAGCATTAAGTGTCTGAGACCAGATTTGAACCCAGGTACTCCTGACTCCAGGGCTGGTGCTCTATCCGCTGTGCCACCTAGCCACCCCTAGTTACAACAATTTTGTACTAAAGTTTAACCATTGGAAATCAATCACTCAAACAAGGAAACTTCTTTAACAAAGAATGCATTTGCTCAGGGAGCAAAGAGATAAGCCACTTCAAGATAAAAGTGCTTTAAAATATGACTTTAACTGTAAAAATCTGCAGAAGATGGTGTAAAAGTATGCCTCACAAAAACATCAAGAAGTAGTGAAGAATAAAATGAGTTTAATGAAAGCTTACAAGACTACCCAACAAAGCAAAAGAAGCCTAAGGACATTTACAGTTGTAAATGAATTTTTATAACAAACTCTTTTTTAACATCAAAGAAAGTAAAGTTACTATATTTGGTTTTTGATGTCACAGCCCAGATATGTTTATAGGAAAAAAGAAAATGACATCAAAGAAAAAGAAAAATGAAAAAAAAGATCAACTATATATGTATACCAAAAATACACTCATGCTATGTATCTATACAAATATGATCTGTGCCCAATGGCATTGTTTGTCAACATATCTGATGGAGGAAGTAACACCAAATTGGGACAAGAATCCAAGTCTCCTTTTCTCTCAATCCAGTAATTTTAGTCATCCTTAGCTACAGTGACAACTGGAAAAGGTTTCAGGGAGAAGTCAAAGCTCAAATTTGCCCAAAGGAAAAAAATCTCAGACCTTATTAATGTAAAAAAAATGTTTACTAGAGAATTATATACTATTGACCTACATACCTATTTTCTGTATATAGAAAATTTGTATGAAATGATTTATACATGCATTGATAACATGAAAGGATTTAAATGTAAACTACCATGCTTTTATAAGTGAAATTCCATAAAAAACATATCTTTACTATTATACTATTAACTAAAAGTTATATGGAATATAAAAATCTACTATGCTTATTTTTTGTAGATGAGGAAAAAAATCATCTTATTTAGCAGCCTTAAAAGTTCTCCTCCAACATGGTGTCTGCTATGCACTTGTTGCCATTATAAAATATCTCCCCCAGAGATTACCTTTTTTTGAGGTTTTCCTAATGATTAATATCAAGCAAGACATAAAAACAATCCAACATGATGAAGGATATCTAAGCCAGGGCCTAAGTCAAAGAAGGATGGCTTACATATGATGAAATCCTTCAGATGCTTCTGTTTGTAAATGTCATTAGGGTGATTTCATCAAGCTCTTGAATATTGTAAAATTTCCTAAAATGAGCCACTCAAAAGTATGTTTTAGCTATTCACATATAGAAAAATCAAATACATTAAAAGTGCTCATAGTCTAGACAATACCAGGAAATTATGAAGTTGAAAGGGCAATGTAGAGGACATCTACTCCATCCATATCTATTTATCCATTTATCTCTACCTTTCTATAATTTCATCAATTTATATCACTACCTATACCTAGCAATCATAGATACTGCAAATAGGCAATAAGTTGAATGGATAACCTATAAAGTCTATTCATTAATGCATATTTAAATTTGTAGGAATGTATTATATATTGTATAAATACAAATCTATCATCTATCTATCTAATTCCTAAGTACAAAAAAATGGTCAATGTGTTGTTTGAGACCTGAATAAGAGGAAAATGGGCTAGAAGGTCCTTGGAAAGGAAATGACTCAAGTTCTCTCTGAAATAAAGAATCTCTTTTTAACGCCAGTATTCTTCTAATAGATTTGTATAGTTGTGAGTCATGCAACACCGCTGTCTCCAAAGAATTAATGTTGAACATAACCCAAAAGAAAATGGAGGAGTGGTTAAGCATGTGAAAAGGCTGCAACACATTTCAAAAAAGGATTAAAAAAGAGAAGCAGTTTTATTAAAAAAGTCACTTAGAATGTATTATGGAAAAGGTCATAGATTTTTAAGTTGTGAGAGGAAAGGGGATCCTGATGGACAGTCCACGTGCTCAACAGAGATACTTGAGACATAGAGGGACTCATCCAAAGTCATTGTTAGTTGATAGTTGAATCAAGACAAGAACCTAATCTCCTTTTCTCCTAATCTAGTAATCTTGGAAATAACTCACTCAGAGTAACAACTGAAAAAGACTGCAGTAAGAAGCAAGAGTTCAACTATCCTAGTCCCAATGCATAAGCCTTCTTCCCTTCCCTGGGCAATTAACTCAATAATGAATAGCTGGGTACCCTATTGAAATTTTCAAAAAATACATATCATTAATTCTGCTACGATATGTCCTGCTGTTCAAATGAGCTCACTCCCTGCACTCTCCCCTTCCCTGCTTTGTCTGGGGGCCAATGATGAGCAGTGGGGTTTCTGCTCAGTCCTTTAGCAGTTATATTTGATTAATCAAAGAGTTAGCTAAGAAAAGATATCCTGGAAGTTACTGAAATGTCAATTTTCTCTTATTACTCTTTAGAAGTGGATTCTTTGGTGCCATGGAGACTTGGTGGCTCCCCAAATGCTTCCCAAAACTGATAGTAGGATCTTATGGCCAGAAGTGACCTTGGTGGATAGAATAAGGACAGCTGAAATGTAAATTATAGACAGCGTGTTCTCTAAATTTCATCTTGTTTGAAGGAGAGGTCTTATTGCCTTACAGATGAAATGTGATCTAGCTAAGGTATTTGTTCAGGGTGACACAGTAAATAATACAGGTGGGATTTGACCCCTGACCTCCTCGAATACCTTAGTAAAGACAAAGGGATGAGAAGGAACTTGGTTGAATGGAAGGTATATAAGAGGATCAGGGAAGAGAGCTGGGAAATATGAATTGAATGTGTTTGCTTAATACTTTTGACCTTCCAGTAAAACCTGGGCTTCAGTATCTTTCTTCATTAATAGGAAAAAACATTGAATTCCCTGCCTAAAAGTCTTACTTTCATGAAGGGAGCCCTCTGATTTTTGGTTAACACTATGAAGAGCACAGATGTGAAATCCTTTAAAAATTAGAAACTTCATTCCAACTTATTGTATTATTCTTTACTTCTTTACTGAAAGGGGCATTTTTTGGGGAAAAATATTTTTTGCTAATTCTTGAAAAACACATTTCCTTATATCAGTAAACATGATTCTCTCTCTCTCTCTCTCTCTCTCTCTCTCTCTCTCTCTCTCTCTCTTTCAGAAAAGGAAGAGTAATGGTAGGCCTGGTGGCTTGGTTTTCATGGCCATGCCCCCAAATGGTATCACATAATGCATTGGAAAAAGAATTCAACTAGACTGAACTTCAAGAGACATGAATTCTAGTTTGGGCTCCAACACTTCTTCGTTATGTGACCTTGGTCAAGTCTGCCCCCTCATTGAGCTTCAGTATCTCTGGAAAATAAGGGGATTGAGCTGAGTGTGGTGGCACATGCCTGACAACTTTGCTACTGGGGAGATGAGACTGATCATTTCAGTTCAGGAATTCTAAGATAGAGTGGACCAAACTGATTAGTAATCTGTATTAAGTTCCAAATCAAAATGATAAACCTCCCTGTAAGAGTGAGGTATTTTGTGGGGTGGAGGAGAGAAGCACCCTGTTCAAAGAGGGGGCAAGCTGGAAAAGATAAGAAATGGAGTAAGTAGGTCAAATCTCCTGTGCTGATCATCAGTCTAATGAGATAGTAAGGAAGGAAGGAAAAAAGAAAGTAAGGAAGAGAGGGAGAAAGGAAGGAAGGAAAGAGGGAGGGAGGGAGGAAAGGAAAGCAAGGTTTGTCTAGATCAAGGGTTCCTCAGGGATCTGTGAATTTTTTTTAGTATTTTGATAACCCTATTTCAATATAAATGGTTTCCTCATAATCAGATGTATTTTATTTCATGCATGTAAAAACCTTATTCTGAGAAAGGAATCATAAGTTTTCATCACTCATTGCCAAGGCGAATACATGGAAGATAAAATGTTAAGAGGCCCCCATTTAGATGATTTCTGATGTCCCTCCATCTATAAATTTTATATCCTCATTATTCTTTGAGAGAATCCTACAGCTCATGGATATCACTATAAAGAGAAACTACCCATCAATGGAATAACTTATGCTAGAACAGTCAAACATTTGAGTATTGCCCTCATGACTCTAATTCTGGTCTAGTCTCTTGGCCCTGCTACATGATTGGCCAGTAGCAAGAACTGGTTCACAAGTGTGGCAACTCTCCTTGAGGTAACTGTTTTTCTAATCTATTGATAGCAAGGTTTGTGCTAAGTACCTGGATTGAAGAATTGAGTACATAAGCTTAAATACCAAGTAGTTTATCTTAAATTGATCCATAGTATTCTCTCTGGCTCAAAGACTTAGGGCACAAAGACAGGGAGCAAGTAGAAAGGTCATAGAATACTAGTGGAGGAAGGCTATCAGAACATAAACTGTTAGAAGATGGTGGTTACTCTCTTTGTCCTTTGCTCTCAAAGAGAATCATGACATCAGGGAGATGATACCCTGATTTGCAAATGAATTGGATTTTAAGTGAGGGAAGGCTGTGCAAAGTCACCTGCCACTTTTTCCTCTGGGTCCAGCGACAAGATATGGATCGGGATGACTGGAGATGACCCCAGATGCAGTGGAAGACCTTGGTGTTTTTAATAGGTCTCAATTTGACTGAGGCAATGTCCATGCATGATTAAGGTTCGGTAAGATTCGAGGCCCCTTTTGTATAGCCAAAAAACCCCCAAACCAAAACCAAAACCAAAACCCAAAACAAAAACAATCTGGGGAGGAAGAAACCTCAGAGTTTTTGGCTAAAACAGAAACAATTACTATTTACATTAACTCTGAGCAATCAGGACTGAAACAATGATCAGATGAGTCTTGGGCTGGAACCTATTACTGGTTCAATCAAGGAGAGCTAGAGTCACTTGAGTTTAAGGCATAATCCTTGAAAAATTCATACATAAAATCCAACTCCCTCAGTTTTAAAGGAGAGGGGACTGAGACCCTAGAGGAAAATGATCTCCTAATCACCTATAGCAGATTAGTTGCAGAACTAGGTTTAAAATTCATTTCTCCTGCCTTTCAGTTCAATGCTCCTTCCCTGCCATGGGAGTTTTAAGGAAGATAATAAGAAAATGTCAGATGTACATTTCAAGAACCAACAATTCCATATATATGAAGCAAAAAGCTCAATAATTGCCTTTTACCACATGGACAAAAACTCAGTCAGGAACAAGGTACATGAATTCCTACAGCTCATGGATATCACTATAAAGAGAAACTACCCATCAATGGAATAACTTAAAGAAAAATGTCTTATATTGGCAAAGTAGGCCTTTCTTGAGAGTTATCCAAGTGAATGACCCCTCAGAGTGAAGAATGACCAATAAAAACTAAACAATCATTTCAAGGGAAGAATGGCTTTGAAGATATTGTCGACTCTATTAATCAAAGGAATGAGTGACCATAAATCCAAGCAGGAGGGAAATGAGAATCTTCATAGAGAGTGACTCCATTTTTATTAGTTTTCTGAAGACGGGTGTTATCAACAGTAGAAAGTGAAAAAAATGCTGGTATGATCAGAAGCAGCCAAGAGAAGCTGAGGGTTTTTATTAGGGAGGCCACAACTCTAGCTATAATATATAGTGTCTTTCCATCTGTGCTACAAGGCCGTGGGAAATGGGGCAGAGAGGCTGGAATTCTGGGGGTCGGCCAGGGGACCTCGAAGCTGGTGGTCGATTGGGAGCCTGTGGGGGAGGAGCAGTGGACTTAGAGGCTGGTGATCAGGAGCCAGGATTCAGGAGCTGGGCAGGAAAAGTGATTGGAGACAATCAGACCATGATGCTGAAGGGGGCTATCTGATCTAGCTGTCAGGCATGAAACATTCTCAGTCCTAAGCACTGTTTTAAAGGTTTCAGGGACACATTTCTCCCTCCTCTTGCCCACACTGGTTTTCCCTTGCAACTACATGATCCTTGTTGCCATACTGATGATATCTTATATTATGCTTATGGATAAGATGGAAAGATAGGCTAGTGAGCATATGGAAATTAAATAGATTTAGAGCTGGGGGTGTGGTAAGTTCAAAAGTTCAGAGATGTTATCTGTGTTTCTCTGTGTCACAAACACACTCACATTCACACGCACACATACACACCCTCACACACACAGAGCAGTCCATCTCTCATCTTCATGTCTTTGAACTAGCCATCCCACATGGCCTAGAATGCACTTACTCCTTCTATCACACTTCTAGCTCAGAACCTTTCTCTTTCTATGCATGAAGCTTTTCTCAACTCTACTCTTGAACCCCCATAACTGATATTGCCTTTCTTGCTTGGAATTAATTCCTATACACAAATTTGCATTTATTTACTTTATATTTATGCTGTATATATTTATATATGTAATTGTTTATTCCTTTCAGATGTACATCCTCTGGGAATAGGTATCATTTCATTCTTTTGATTCATTACAGGTACAATGTTTTCTTTACAGGTACAGGCACAACCTGCAGTTAGGAAGACCTGTGATGGATTTGCTCTGTGACCCACAGTATGACACTTAACCTCTGTTTACCTCACTTATCTATAAAATGGAACTAATAATAGTATCTATCTCCCAGGGTTGTCATAAGGTTAAAATGAGATATTTATAAGGGGCTTTGTAAACATTAAATAACATAAAGTATATAAATTTATATAAATTAACACACATTATTATTATTACTATCTAGGACCTAGAATAGTGCCTGGAACAGGAATTCTTAATTTTTTTTGATGTGTTGGACCCCTTTCACAGTCTGATGAAGCCTAATGAATCCTTTCTCAGAATAATGTTTTTATGTCATTGAGGGAAATTTGAAATTTTAGCTATATGCTATGAAAATGGAGTTGTAATTTTTTTTTCTCATTCAAATTCATGGACTCCATGAAATCTATCTATGGACTTCCATGGACATCCTGTTAAGAACCCCTGGTCTGGCACATAGTAGGCATATAATTGAAAATTGTAGATTGATTGAGGATGGATCAATACTTATAAGCCAGTCTCCAGTGGAGCAACATAAGGATCTATCATTTGAACCTATGTCTTTCAATATTTTTTTTTTAGATTTTTTCAAGGCAATGGGGTTAAATGGCTTGCCCAAGCCCACATGGCTAGGTAATTATTAAGTGTCTGAGGTTGGATTTGAACCCAGGTACTCCTGACTCCAAGGCTCTATTCACTGCACCACCTAGCTGCCCCCTTCAACATTTTTTCAATAACTTAGATAAGGATATAGACTCCATGCTTGTCAACTTTGCGGATGTCATAAAGCTTGGAGAGTTGGCTAATGTAATGGATGACATTCAGATTCTAAAAAGAATGAACTGAACCAAAAAATGAAAATAGAGAGAAATGTAAAAAATCCAAATTTGGGTTTGGAAAATCAACTCTCCAAATAGAGTAGGTAAGAGATGTGGTTTTCACAATCAATGTGAAAAAGACCTTTGGATCTGAGTGGGCCACAATTTCACTGTAGGTTAGTAATGCCATATGGAAGTGATAAGTCTGTATTATCCCAGGCTATATTAAGGGAGGCATGGCATCTAGAATGAGGAAGGTGATAGAAATGCTTTACTCTGTCCTGGTCAGACCCCATCTGGAAAATAATGTTTAGTGCCAGATCCATAGATACAGAATAGTTTGTCAAAGATAAGCTAGAGTATGTCCAGAGGAGAAGCATAAATATGATGAGGGGACTGGAAATAATCTCATACAAAAATTTTTGGGCTGGAGGAGAATCTGGACAGGACATAATAGTCACCTTCAAGCAAGTGAAGGATTATCAGATGAAAAAGGAATTTGGCTTGCTCTGGTCCTCTACTGAGGGAAGTCAGTCGAAGTTATAAAGGGAAAATTTAGGGATGACATAGGGACAAAAAAGCCAAAATACTAACATTAGAACTAGCCCTAAGTGAAAAGTGATGCCTTACAATGGAGTGGGTTTACCCTCATCGGAGGGGTTCAGAAACTGGAAGATGACCACTCACTGGTCATGTTGTAGAGAGGTATTCTGCTCAGAAATGGATGGAACACATGACCTCTGATGTTCCTCTCAACTTTGAGACTGGGATTTCCTACATTAAAACTAGCATGCCTCTCATGACACATTCTGGGTGGATGCTCTCAGTTCTTACATCTGAGTCAGGAGGGAACAATAATAGTGGTTTTAAGAATGAGTGGTCAAACACATGATATAAATTATAGTTTTCTCCTGTGAGAAAGGAGGGTCAGCTTTTCCCAATATTGCTTTATAGATGGGAAAATAGATTCAGGGAAATGAAAGTGATTGTTCCTATGGTCCCACAGCTAATTATGGAAAGAGCCAATCCTGAAGTCAAGAACAGATTCTTTTTCCATTTCCATCCTTTTGGAGATGCTCAGGAAAGGTTCTCATGTCCAATGGGACCAGATTGGATCTCAGAGCACAGGAAGCCTAGGGTAGCCTCCAAAGCTCTTTATTCATTGGTGAAGTTTGTCTTCCCCAACCCTAAATAAGGAGGCTTACAGGAGTTCAACGTTGAAAGAACTACAGTTTCAATATTCTCCTTGTTTCTTTTCTTATGAATGAACATTAATTCACAATGGAGAATACAATGCTTCTCACATATCCAAAAGGACCTCATGAAACAACAGGAAACACACAATCACAATGTGATTTCATAAACTGCAGTGCCCATAATAGAGGAGCATGGGAATTGTAATTAAAAGACCTGAGTTCAAAGTTGATTTCAGACATTTACTAACTAGGTGATGCAAGTGAGTCACTTAAACCTCTTGGCTTCTTCATTTGTAAAATGGTATAAATAACAAATAATGATAAAATAATGAAGAAATAATTATTATTAATATACTATGGTTTCTGATAAAGTTATTGTGATGATCAAATGAGGTCATGCATGACTAGAGTTTAAAAACATTCAAATAAAACAATTGTGAAATAGTGGGAGGAGGTCCTTTCTCTTTGAGTCACAGGGACTGTCTTTCTTGGGTTTTTTGAAAGTCCTTGGAGAACATTGGAGAAATTTTCAGGGTTAATTTTCATGATTTTGTCCATTTGTCTGGAGGAATATAGGAGGTAAAAAGGCAAATAGAAAATGGGGTCCCAAATACTCAGTAAGAGGGACTAATCAAAGGAGAGGTGAAAAGACTAGAGATCCCCCAAAAAAGAACATGAGTTGGGTCTGCCCAAATTCAATCATGAGTGGAAAACAGAGACTCAAAGAGGATGAATAGAAAGTGATGTCCACTGTCTCCTGTGGAGACCCTTTGCATGGAATGAAAGAATGTGTAACCTGGAAGACCCATGAAGGAATTGTAGCATGATCAGTTTGGATCCCAGTCCTGCTCACCACTTTCTTCAAGTCTTCTCTGCTTCTGAATTGACACTATTTCCCAGGCAGAGCACAGGAAGCCTAGGGTGGAGGAGATGAACAGCAGTGACTTCTGAACTTGAACAGGGAAGAGTGGGAAGGACCCACAATTCCTGCTGAGAATCAAGAACAATGGTATCGGGACCACTAGGAAAGGTCAATGAACAAGGAAGCAAGGAGTCAAAAAGAAGAGATCAAAGAAGGAGGGACTGCTGGGGAGCAGCAACCAGAGGAGAGACTTTTGAAAGAGTGTTTGGAAGCTCTGAACTTCAACTAAAAGGATGAAATAAATCTGCCTTTTTCTTGGGTTCCAATCCAGGAAACTACTCAAATCATTTAATATGTCCCTGGGGAGGAGTAAGGGAAGGAAGGTCTCCATTATTTGTGGGTTTCTCTACCCTTTTACTATGTAAATAAAGCTTTCCAGCATCTAGTCATGCGGCTAAGTGTGACCTTTGGGGGAGGCAGGATGATAGACTTCTGGGTTCTATCCCCAGGTCATAAATAAGCCAGAGAAATAAGAAATAATAAAGTACACCCAAGCTCTTGTGTCAAGAAGAAACCTCAGAGACCAGGGCAACAAGAATCCAATAGAGTGATTATTCTTGGTTATTTCTTGACCATCTTTTCAGGTTGGTAGGTCTTGCAACCCCAGTTGAATGGCAAACTCTTTTAGATCACCATGGCATGAGAGCATGGCATCACTGGGGTTCAGGATTCTTATCTCATCTCCCATCTATGTGGGATGGGTTACACACTAGGCAGATGGCAAGAAGGTAATACTTGACTCAGTAGGTCATCAACAAATTGACTTACTTTTGCTGCTGCCTTCCCTTTCCAATATCTCTCTATTGTGTCAACTCATCTTATAACTTGTCTGATGGGAGGAATCAGAGAGGAGCACATATGGGGGAGGGAAAGCTAAGCCCCACATTTTGAGCATCAAATCAAATCATGTCAACTCAATTTAACTCAAGTATGAATGGAATCGTAGGATGCCACTAGAGAGACTGGGATTGTATTTCTGGTTCTGCCATTTGTCAACTGTGTGACCCTTCTCTATACCTCATTTTCTGTGCTAATTTTATGTAAAATAAATGAGGTGAACTAGATTCAATTTAATTAAAGAGGCATTTATTTAAGAGCCCCCAGTGAGGGCCAGATCCTGAAAAGTCAAATAAATGAAAAAGGGCCCTCACTTTAAGGAGTTTACATTCCAGATGAGATTAAAATGGAATGATGGATCTAAAGCTAGAAGGGACCTTTGGGGTTATGTAGTCTAATCCTCAGCTTTTGCCAAACCTGGAATCAGGAAGACCTGAGTTCAAATCTGGCCTTAGATACTTCCTAGTTGTGTGTCCCTGAGTAAGTCACTTAACTTTGTTTGATTCAGTTTTTCTCATCTGTAAAATGAGTCAAAATGGTAAAAATTAAATGGTCACAAAGAGTCAGACATGATTGAAAAATGACTGAAGAATAAAGATAATTATTTTCTAAAAAATAGGAATCATGATACTTAGACTATCTCATAGAGTAGCCATAAGAAAAATACTTTGGTAGAGAGCATAATTGTCATTATTAAAATTATTAATTATTAATTTAAAAGTTATTCAATTACTTTTGCTATTAAACATTATCAAGTACTCTATGGCATAGGCAGTAGATGCTAGGGGAGATCAAGAAAAGAAGAGATCCCTTGGGGGCTGGCATAGGGAGGAAAAATTTGGGTGAGCAAAAAAGAGAAAACAGGAAATAGAAGACGAAGATGCTGTCATCTAAATAAATACTCCAAGAAAGATGTTATGATGCAATAAAAGAATACTAGATTCAGAGTCAAAAGGCTTCTGTGATTTGGGGCAAATTGCAACCTCTCTAGGCACTCATTTCCTCACATGAGTTATGGAGGGATAACTTAAAAGATTTCTAAGTCCCTTCCACCTTAAAATCCACAAATCCTGAATTTCTTCCTTGTTTTTGGAGACAGAGGGAAGAGAGAGAGAGAAATGTGTGTTCGTGAAAGGAATACATGATCTCGCTCCCTGCCAGATGGAGGCCAACAGGAAATCACATTCTTGATGAAGCTGATGTCTCCAGGCAGCCAGAGATTGTGTTGCTGCCCAAGGTCCTTATCAGCATGACCCACTCTATCAGTGGTTGAAGTAATGAAAGTCTAAGAGAAATCTGCCCAGAGCTCAGTCTTATTGATGCTGTTGATTGTTGGAGCCTGGGGAGGTATAGAAGTGGTGAAGGGGACCCCCTGTGGAAGCTTCTAACCCTCTGGGTGCTGAGTCAACAGAAAAGGGAGTTGTCTGCTTAGCCTCCCAGCCAAACAAACTACTGACTCACAGAATCTGAGAGGGAGAGAAACTTTACAAGTAATCGAAACCCATCCTCCTAACACAGGAAGAATTTTGACAGCATCCCTAAAAAATGGTCATCTAGTTCCTGCTTGAATATACTCCAGTGAGTGGGAACTCACTGCCCCCCCATACTATCTCATGTTTTATGATACAGTAAAAACAGTACAAGTTATAGGGCATGAGTGTACTCCCTGTTACTTATTACCAGATAAAGTATTACACTTACTGTGTGACTCCTGGGAAAGTCATTTATTTTCCTTCAGGCTCAGTTTCCTCTTTTGTAAATTGGAATTAAGAATATTAATTACCTTTCAGGTTATTGTGAAGTTTAAATGAGATAACATAAGTGCATTGAAAAATTTAAAGTACTGCATAAATATTAGCTACCACCACCACCACCACCACCATCATCATCATTGCGTTAAGAGCCTGGACAAGTCACCTCACCTCTTATATATGTACATATACATATGCATAATATTTCTATTTATAAAATTTGTAAAATGAGAGTTAGACTAGTTGCCCTGAAGTCCTTTCCAGCTCTGCAACTGTGGTCTTATTCAGTCCTCCAGAAGGTTCCCACCATAATCCCCTGAGGTAGGTATCATGATCCCTGTTTTACAGATGTGGAAACTCGGGTCTCTATTAGTTTAGCAATTTTTTGATTGACGGTCGCAATAGTAATAAGAGATGTCAGGGTTATAATCAGAGTGATCGTTGGATAATTCTAATTATTTGAAAAGCCTCCTCTATGTGAAATTGAAATCTGCATTCTTAGGACTTCCCTCATTGGTCCTGGTTACATCCTCTAGAGAAACAGAGAATGAGAGGCAAAATTATAGAATTTTTGGAGATGTAAGGATCCATGAGGCCATTTAGCTCAACCCATACCCAATCAAGAACCCCTCATGCACCATTTCTAATAAATGACAACTTATTATTATTCAATCTTTGCTTAATGACATCAAATGGAATAGCTCTAATTAAGGGGAATTTTGTTCTCTACCATAAGACAGACAAATATCATGAATGAATGAATGAATAGTGCTAATTAAATGCTTATTTTGCTTCAGTTATTATGCAAACTGTAGGGGACATACAAAAAAAAGCAAGCAAGGTAGTGCTTTATCTCAAGAAGCTTACATTCTAATAGGGAAGATAACTCATCAAAAATGAAAAGTAGAGTGGAGATGAGAGTGTGAAATCAGTCGTATGACTTGCAGATGGATGGGAAGTGGGTAGTCAGACCAGTGACCCAGTTAGATAATGAGTTCACTAATGAGAACTTAGAACCATATAGTGGGAGTCGATTTCTGGTGGGAGGAAGCATGCAGGTAACATGGTTTGAAGATGTCTGGGAAGTATGTAGCAATGATCTCCTTGACCTTTCCTCTTTCAAGTTTTTTTTTCTCCAGGTTAAACATTCTATTTTCTCCAAATACTCTTCATATTGCAGTTTCTAAGCAATTCTAGTCACCATCCTTCAAATGTGTTCTAGCTTGAAAATGTCTCCCTCACAATATGGTACCTACCATTAACCCAGTCTGATCAATATAAAATATTAGTTCTCTTTTGCCTGCAATTATTCTGATCCATATGGAAACATTTCCAATCTTGGTTTAGGATTAAGTGATCAAAGATGTAGTTGTTGGGACTTTAGAGATCACCTTGCCCAATCTTTGTATTTTACGGATCAGGAAACTGAATCCCAGAGTAGAGAAGAAATCTGCCCAATACCACACAGCTTCTAGTTGGCAGCATTTATTTGTGTTTGTATCTAGTCTTGCTAACTCTTAAGTTACATTATATTTTACCATACTTTTCAGTTGTAAAAATAGGAAGGGAAAGGATATTTGAATTGAAAGAGTCCCAATTGCTAAAATGTATTCTTCACAAGATGAATGCCATTGGTAAACTGGTGTATGGGTGAGGAGGCAAAAGGCCTTTTAATGAACATTTAGTGCAGGTCTGATGACTGAGACCCATAACTCTACAGGGGCACCTGAATCAGAATGGAACACAACTATCAACCTATAACTAATAAATGATGATATATTTGATTAAGATAGGGGCAAGGGATGCACTATTCTGATGTGGAAGAGCAAATCTTAGAGGGGACAGATAGCATTAGACTAATGGTCATCTCAATGACCTGATCTCTAAGTTTCAACTTCTCAGGCTAAGATTCTTATTTCAGAACATAGAATCTTTGGAGTCTGACATCACCAAGAATTCTTGATTGCTGAGCTAGCTTAACCTACTAGGGTTCATAATCTTGCTTGTTTGTTGAAATGGACTCAACTCTGGGGGGTGTTGATAAATTTTTTTAACAACTGGCTCTGCAAAAAATTAACATATGACACATATTTAAGATTTAATATGGATTATTGGCATGTTCTTCATTACTTTTTAAAGTGTTTGTTAAAATTAGAGAATTACAAAGCTCCACAGTGAATCAACCTCTCATTTGAAACCTTTGCAGATTTCTAAAATGTAAATGCTCATAATGAAAATGTAACAACCAAGCCTGTTGGAGCTGGCTCCAGCTTGCCTTTCATTTTATCCTTCTTTCCCTGAGGATGGAGGCACCTATCAACCCCCTAGCATGGGGTATGGAAGATGACTCACCTAATAGGAGAAAAAGAGGCAAACTGGATGCATATGTCATTGGGAAAAGTCCAATTACTATGGCAAACCTCTCACATAAGTAAATGAAAAATCTTGAAATCCAGCAGTTAATTAGTTTCCTCTTGACTTATGAAATGACAGTGAAAAACTTGAGTTTCATTTTTTCCATACCCATTACCCTGTATATCCCTTATACCAATAGATAGAATAACATTGTGGCACAGAGGGAATATCACTGGACTGGAAGGTAAGAACCTGAATTTACACTTGACTCTGCCACTTTTCTATCTCATTTCCTAGGGCAACTTAGCTTCCCTTCCTGAGTCTTAGTTTCCTCCTATGTGAATGAGGTAAGTTGTACTAAATATTATCCAAGATCCTTTCCAGTTGTAAAATTATTTTCTATGACTAAAAAGTACTCTTGAAGATGTCCTAAGATCAAGTTGTTTGACCAATGCTCCCTTGAGATAATTTCAGTTTAATCAGACAATCACACTCTCTGAAAGTCAAGTGTTCGAGAGCAAAGTCTGGTGTTTCAATCGAATAATTTTAACACATTTAATGATAAGCACAATAATAAATATGCATCAGGGTAACTGGGAATAAGTGAGTGGCAGTTCACACAAATGACTATAATTACTATCATCCACAGGTAGCCCCAAACAACAAAAAAACTTTATTTTCTAGTTTTCTCTGTTTGCATGTAAGTTCTCCATTGGTATTTAAAGTTAGAGAGCTTCAAGGCTTATATACTTCGGACTTCCATTACCTCATTTGACCTTCATAACAATCAGTAAAATAGCTATTACTTTAACATTTTCCCAGGATTTGGGAATCCTAAATCCCCTTTCCTATGCTTTTCAGATCCCATTCTCTTTTATTTTAAAATCTGAACAACATATAGCCTTTTCTTATTCTTTAAAATCTTTGAAATATCACTAAAAGTTCAGTAATTACATCAGTCAGTTCTTTCAGTGTCTGAAAATGACTTCAAGCTTCCCTGCTTTCTTCTTATTTATCTTGAATATTATCAGCCTTTTATGTTTTTTTTCTTACCATACTAAAATTATTTCTTCTTGGCAGAGAAGACATATATTAAATAAGAGTTGAGTAGTTCTGCCTTCTCTCTGTCAATAGTTATTACAATTACTTTGAGCAAAGAGATAGTCTTTACTTTAAATATCTCCTTTTCTCCCTAACACGACTACCTCTAAATCCTCTTCAGGTCCCCTATCTCAGATCATTCTCATTGGTAATACTCCTGAAACTATTCTGAAAGGATCATGGCTCACTTTTGTAGTTTTTCTCTGTGAACTTCTCTTCCTTGTTTCTGTACATGTATATTCTTTTTTATTTTTAATCTTTTAATATTTTCCCAATTAAATGTAAAAATAATTTCTAACCTTTGTTGTTGTTGGCTTACAATTTTGAATAACCTTCTGCTATTCTCTCATTCTCCTTACTGAGAAGGCAAGAAATTACATAAAGGCCATACATGTGCATGTATACTCTTAAAATCAAAACTAATGGGTCAGTTAGATGAGTCAATGGATAGAACACCAACCCTGGAGTCAGAAGTTAAAATCTTAATAATTACTTAGCTGTGTGACCTTGGGCAAGTCCCTTAACCTCACTGCCTTGTAAAAACAAAGCAAAAATCAAAACTAATTTAATGAATTCTCAGCATATCCATGATGGGACAACTCCCACCTTTCCTCTTTATTGGAATTGTTTCCCTTTGAATTTTTAGAAATTTATTCTTGAACATTTCCCATCCCTCCTGGAAAGATCATCTTTACCAAATTTTGGATCCTATCTCTTCTCCAAATCCTTTGAGATGTGCTCCCATAAAATTCAGGGTAAACATTAAACTATATATGGCCTTCCTCAAGTCTAGGAGGTCAGTGTTTGTAGAGAGTGTGTCAGTATGTTGCCAGGGTTAAAGAAGTCTAAAACATATGGTCAGAGTTGGGGTAGAGTCAAAGTCAATGTATAGCAGAGAAAGAAGTCAAATTGGCCAATACCTGTGATCTTGGCCTCAATAGCACAGGACTCTGACTACTGTCATTTTTGTATGTCCTGGACCCTTTGCAGTCTTGTAAAGCCTTTGAACCACTTTTCAGAATCATATTCTTAAATGTACAAAATACAATACATGGGATTATGAGGAAAACAAATATAAAAATTCTGTTATCTCTATCATCTATCTCTTTTTTTGTCTGTATCTATCTCTATTTCTATCACTAACTCTTTATATCTATAGTTTATGTCTTTACCTATCTATATCTATCTCTCTCTCTGTCATCTACTATCTCTTACCCATCTATATCTCTATCTCACTATCATTTAACTCTTTATCTCTCTCTTTCTATATCTCTTTACCTATCTATATCTGTCTCTCTCTTTAACTCTCTGCCTCTCTATCTATATCTCTATCATCTAACTTTATCCTTATATAAACTCTCTCTACCTATCTACATTTATCTATCATCTCTCTTTATCTACCTACTTATCCTTCTATCTTTACTTGTATAGAAAATATATATATATACATATATATACATATATATATGTGTGTATATACACACATATGTATATATCCATGAAGCCCAGGTTTAGAATACCTGTTCAAGGAGAAGATGACATGGTAAGAAGAAGTCTTTAAGAATTATAGATTCAAAAATTCAACTCCTTCATGTGACAGATGAGGAAATGAGGGTCCAGAGAGGTTAAAATACCTTGTCCAAGGTCATACAGTAAGTACAGGCTGGCTCTAGAATCACCAGTGTTCAGAGGTCTGGAGATGGAAGGGACTCCAGGAGCTATTTTGTCCAAAATCTCTCATTTTACAGAAGAGGAAAGGAGATTAAGTCAAGGACCTAATGTTACCTGTAGAATAAACAATGTAGGTGGAATATGAAGCCAAGTCTTCTGACCCCAAACCCAGGTATTCTTTCCACCATGTCATTGATTAGTTTTGTCAAGATTAGTAGTAATAATGCTATACTTGGGTCTTAGTTGAACAATTTTAGCTACAAAGTGCTACCATGAGAAAGGGAGAATGAAAGCAGTATTATTGTCTGTATTTAGTAGAGAAATTTCACAAGACTTTAGAGATCATCTAGCTCAGTCTTGACTGATGAGGAAGTTGAGGCCCACATGTTGGGAAATGACTTGACCAAGGCCACACAAGTATAGGGTATAGGTGAAACTCAAACACAAGGTCTTTGGACATTGAGTCCTCTGGTCTTTCTGCTCATTCACATTGCTTATGAATTCAGGGCATCTGGGAATGGACATTTAAAGCCCACTCTCAGGCTCAACCACAAAAGGCACTCCCTCAGCTCTCAGAATGCCTTTCATTCACATTACATTTTTAGCGATCCCCACCACACACCATTAAGTGTAATGCTTTCAATTATGGTTCCCAAATACGCATTTAATTTCAATTCAACAAGATGGTTCCAAGTTAATAAAATTAAAAACAGCAAGTTCATCAACTGTGTAATAGTTAACGTCTCCAGTACTGAACAGAGGCAATGCTGGAATTAACAGCTGTCTTATCACATGCAAATTAAATTCAGCCCCGGAAACTTCATCTCTTTCCTGGGCCCACCTGGGAAGATCAGGGCTGAGCTTGCCGGTCCTGGTTTTATGAAGATATGCATGGGAGAATATCATTTGGGACCAGAGGAAAGGAGGACGATTCACTCTGAGATTTAAAAGAAGAGCTGGGAGAGGATGGGGGAAGGTAAGAAAATCCACTCAATCTACGAGTTCAGAATCAGAACTTCCTCTCTGAGAAGGGTCAGAGAATCAGAGATTGAGAGCTTTAAGCGTACTTAGAGCTCTCTCATTTTACAGATGAGGAAACAGAGGCATGGTTATTTAATAATATTGACTGACGTTACATATAGATATAACCATAAAAAAATGAAATAATCTCTGTGGTTGAATCCAGGGTTGCCAAATCCAGTGCCCTCTCATCTAAACATCTTAGGTAAAAAGGCAAAAGCAGAACATGGTTACAGACCCCAAGAAAGGAGTGATGAGAATGATAATAACCCATATCTAGAATCTTAGATGTGGAGATTGAGGAATCTATCTGGGTTAGACTCCAGACTCTCCCCATCACCTGTTATTTGACCTTGGGCAAATCATTCAATTTGCCTGAGTCTACATTTTGTGGTCTATAAAGGGGAAGAGAAAGGGAATAAACATTTATATAAGTCCAGTTATATTCCAGTTTAAGTATTGTGCTTAGTTAGTATTTTTGTAAATATTTTCTCATTTGAGACTGGCAATAATACCACAAGACATCATCTAGTTCAATTTTGACAGATGAGGAAGTTGAGGCCCAAATTTTGGGAATGACTTGGCCAAGGTCACACAAATATAGGCTGAAATTCAAACCCAAGGTGTTTGGACATTGAGTCCTTTGTTCTCTCTGCTCAGTTTTTTGGTTTATGCAGTTGAGGAAACTGAGGGAAAGAGAAGGTAAGTGACTTGCCACAACTAGTACATGATTGAGGACAAACCAGGCATTCTCTCTATAGCAACACAGTGGTAGATGAACTCAGGTCTTCTGAAGTTGAAGCTCATTCATGCTCATCTCATTGCCCTGAAGCAGTCCCAGAGAGAGGAAGACATGTTTTGGAAATGCATTAGCCCTAGAATCAAGATGATCTGAATTCCAAAACATCCTCAGACCCATGGACAAGTCACTTAAGTCTACTTCAGCTTTCTCAACAGTAAAATGGGGATAATAATTGCATCCACCTTCCAGAATTGTGATGATCAGTTATAAAACATTTAGCACAGTATCTTGCATATAATAGTAGCTTAATAAATTCTTGTTCCTTTTCCTTCCTTCCCCCTTTCTATTCATTCTATTATGTTACTTCTCATACAAAATAACAGCATCCATATCACCAAAAGCTTTGGAAACCTTAAAAAATGACACATATATATTTTATTATTTATTTATCATTTATAATTATTCTTACCAGGACTCATGGAATGTCAGCATGTAAAGGAAATATCAAGGCTTCTAGCCTAACCTCTATTTACAGATAAGGAAACTGGGGCACAGTGAAGCTATCACAGTTGTTTGGTGGAAGTAGAGGGATTAAACTGAGGGTCTCAAAATGTAGTCCTAATTAACTTCCATTGTATCTGAAGAAAAATCCACTACACTATAAGCAAGTGATGGCAGGAAATATAATTTATTTAAATTTTAAATTTCTACTGAGTTTCCCCTGGTGTTCTACACACAGCAAAGTCTTAAAAATTCAAACACTTGGGAAACTGAATACTTGGTGATCTCATCAGTTTCCACGAGTTCAATGATCATCTCTAAGCCACCAATGATTCCCAAATCCAAATTCTAAATCTCTTTGCTAAGCTTCAGCTCTACAGTACCAACTGTCTATGGGACATTTGGAATTAGGGATTCCATAGGTATCATCCTTCCAGTTATACAGACTTGCAAATACTCTGGGGCTCAATGAGGGGTTTGGGAAGCACCATGGTAACATGGAAGAAGCTCTAACCCTAAAATTGATCAATCAGCCAGAATTTATTAAGTACTTTTTGTATGCCAGATACTCTTTTAAGCAGATAGGGAAGGGGGCAGACACAGTACAAAGGAGATGGGAGAGACAATTGTGAAAAATAGCTAGACAAACTGTATGGTTGAATCACAGACTACTTGGGTGAGAAATAAAGTATAAAAAGAATAGAAAAGAGCTTTAAATGCCAAATGAAAGACTTTCTACTTGATCCAAAAGGTAATAGAGAGCCACTGTATTTTATTGAGGAAGGGACGCGATGTGGTCAGACCTATACTTTAGGAAAATCACTTTGACAATTGAGTCATGGAGGAACTGAAGCAGAGAAAGATTGAAGTACTGACTGATTAGAAAGCTATTGAAATGGTAAAAGTAAGAGATGATAACAATCTGTAGAAGGATGATGGCTGTTTGACTAGAGAGGAGGGGAATAAAGGTGAGATTTGAGGGTAAAAAGGACAAGTTATGTCTACAGATCTGATACAAAGGTTGAGGCAGAGCAAAGTGGAAGATAGAACCAAAGTGATAAATCTGAGTAACTGGAAGATGTTCTCAATAGGGAAACATAGTTAAGAAGAGAGGGATGTTTTGAGAGGAAAGATAATGAGGTTTGATATGGATATAGTGAGTTTGAGATGCCTTGAGGATGCACAATTCAATCACAGAGGCAATTGGTGATAGGAGACTGGAGTTTGGGAGAGAAATTCGTGTTTGATATATGAATCTAAGAATCATCTGCATAGTCCTTATCGTTGAACCCAAGAGAGCTTTTGTGACTTCCCAATTATAGTTAGCATAGAGAGAAAAGACTAAATGAGCCAAGAGAGAAATCTGGTTTGTGGGGGGAGGTAGGGGAAGGAAAGATCAGTGGTCATAAACTGGATGAAAAGCCAGTGAAGGACTGGTCAAATACATGGAGCAATATCCTAAAAACTTGGAGAGATAAAAGTATGCAGGAGCAAAGGGTCCAAGAAGGATGAAGCTAAAACAAAGGCCATGCTTATCGGCAATTAAGAAATCACTGGATACTTTGGACAGAGTGGTTTCAGTTGAATGACATTGGAAGTTAGATTGTAGAGGCTTTAGAAATCAGAGAGAAGCTGGGAAGAGGAGCCACCTAGTGCTTTGGGGGGGGGTCTTTGAAATTTCTTTTGGTCCTAGGTCTGTGATCTTAAAAACAGGAGATCTCCAACATTTCTTCTAAATGTTATGAACCTATGAATTGGGTTAAATTATTATGATTTGTTGCTGAGTTGTTTTCAACTCTTTTTTGGCCTTATTTGGAGTTTTCTTGGCAAAAATCCTGGAGTGGTTGTCATTTCCTTCTCCAGTTCATTTTACAGATGAAGAAACTGAGGCAAACAGGCTTAAGTGACTTATCCAGAGTCACACAGTTAATGACTGAAGACAGATTTGAACTCAGGTCTTCCTGTTTCCAGGCCCAGTATTCTATCCACTGTGTAGCCTCGCTGGCCCTGGGTTAAATTAAAATATTCCACAAATCACCTTTTTACCTTACTCTAGGCACCTGAGAATCAGAGGTACATTCATGCTTGATGGATATCATTACAAATATTGGGAAAAATCACTTATTCATCCTCCTTCTACTCTCTCTAGATTAGATTAGAGCATTAACACTTTGAATTGTAAGATGATGAAATGGGAAAAGCACTAGGTCTGACTTCAAATCTCAGACCAACCACTTTATAGCATCTATGTGACCTAAAGGTCTTAGTGCCTTAATTTTCTTATCTATAAAATGAGTGGGTTGAATTAGATGACATTTAAATTTAGGGTTCTATTGGTCAACTGGAATGACTTCATTTAAGCCAGGGGTGGGGAACCTTTTTACTTCCAATGATCATTTGGAGATTTATAGCATCTCTTGCTATATTTAGTCAAACATTTAATTAGTTCACCCCTAAAAAGTTCCTAGATTTATTGAATTTTGAGTCCCATCTGTGGTTGCCATGGCAGTGTCAGACCACATGATTTCACCAGTCTTATTACAGCCCACAAGTAAGATGGTCTCCACTCCTGATTTGAACCAAAACTAGATAGCCACATGTTTGGAACATAGGTGAGGAGTGGGGCGAAGAGATTGGGGGTTGTTAAGGCTGGGAATTCTGTTTAACTGCTTTGAAATAGACGATCTACATCTTATCCAATACTGAGATTCTATGATTATCTAACCCAATATCATAGATCTCTAAGGAAGACAGACTATTGATTCTCCATTTTACAAAGGGGGAAATTGAGGAACAGAGAAGAATCTTAAGAGCTAATAAATGTGAGTAGACAACTAAGTGGTTTCATAGAGCACTGGGCTTGAAATCAAGACTATTTTTCTGAGTTCATATCTGATCTCAGACATTTAATAACTGTGTGACCCTGAATAAGTCATTTATCCCTGCTTGCCTCAGTTCCTCATCTATAATGAAGTCTTTCATTCTTGAAGAGAAGTATGACATCAGGGAGCTGATGCCATGACATACATGTGAATTGAATTTGAGTGAGGGGGTGCTGTGCTAAGTCACCAGCCTCACTTTCTCCTCCAGAGCCATCTGGGTCTAGTGGTTGGATATGGATCCTGGGCTAGAGAAGTAAATAGCAAACCACGCCAGTACCCATGCCAAGAAAATCCCAAATAGGGTCACAGAAAGTCAGACACAACTGAAACAATTCAACAACAACAAAAAGTATCTGAGGTGGCATCTGAACTCTATCATCTGGTCCAAGTCCAGTGCCCTATCCACTACACCATATAGTCAACTCAGGTTAATTCTCAGTATTGCATGAGATCAGAGCAATAACTATCAATTCTAGTGCCTAGGTCAAGTCAGTGAAGAGAAATAAGGGAAGAAAGACCATGAGATCCCTCATCAGCTGCTGGAAAGGCTGCCACCTTCAGAAAGAACAGGGTAGAGTAGACCGAGGAGAGTTCACCTGGGATTAGCTGGCTGGGTGGAGAAAGCTACCAATTGGTAGCTTCCTAAGTTAACTAATAATTCTTGCTAACCAGGTGCTAAACCCAAATGTTTTAACCTGTTGAAGAAATTCAAGTTTTCTCAGTATCCCCTAGATTTAAGCATCTTGGGACCAAAGCCTTATTTGTCTTATTCTGATTTTTGGCTCTGCCTTATACACTAATACTAGGGCCCCAATATATCCTGATCATTCCCAAACCCTGCCTCTCAGGGTTAGAGTCTGACATTTCATGGCATCCCTGTATACAGGCAAAGTAACTCTCTCCGCCCACCCAGATCAAATGGGCACTTAACTCATTGTACTGGTGGACTATGGCAACCGCAGTGATTGCAGTTTAAAGCCTCAATAGCTGAGGTACCTGCTGAGTTCCACTTACCTTTCCTGCATTGCTCAATAGAAATGAACAATTGGGAACTGATCTATTACAAGGCAGGTTTGTAAGGGTCCAACCTTCTTTCCATTTTGACAAAGCTCAATTGCATCATCAAAACCATTTTAGGAATCAGGATAATAAAAGCAAATTAGCAATGATTTCAAAAGGGGGGGCTTTCCTCCCCACACCCCACCAGTTCAACCTTTTTCATGGTTACCAGGTGTACAAAACAATTTCCATACAGCAATTTCCACTGTCGCTGCTCACCCCCCCAGCACTGCCCCAACACCACACACATGCACATACACACATACACACTCATACCACACACCACACATACACACACAGAAAGATATATACACACTTTGAAAAATGTCTGCATCCGCCAAAGGCTTTGGCATAGGCAAGGAAATGAATTTCCCTCCGAAGCACATTCTTACAGAATGAATTGACTGAAGGCAAGAACTCATAATTGCCCATTACTGAAAAAAAATGCAGATAAAAATATCTCCCAGTTTTCATCCACGTTTCCAACTGAAAATTGCTGGGAAAGATGTTTTTGAAAAGCCTTCATCGCTAAGCATATAATTACCAGGTCCCTGAACAAAAAAGAGAAAGAATGAACGAACATTCTACTCTGTAGGGGAGAAGGACCATGTTGCTAACCCCCGTGGTATTTCTATAAATAATATTACCCTATATGTGCTCTTATCCCCAGGTCAAATGCAAAGCCCAAATGAAACTATTGGAACCCTACAATGTGAGTACTGGAAGAGACCAGAGAGTATAGAATGCTAAAGCAGGAAGGACTCTTAGGGCGCAGAATGTCAAAGCCAGGAAGGACTTACAGGGCATGGAATGTCAGCCATAGAAGGGGCCATGAAGAGAATGGAAAGGAAGGACTTGAAGAGATTTTAAAGCATGGAAAATTAAGACTGAGAGGGACCTCAGAGCATTCAATGTCAGAGCCAGAAGGGATCTTAGATCACAGATTATCAAAAGTGGAAGGGATCTCGGAGCATCTGCTAACAGCTGTAGCAAAACCAAAGGGGAATTGAGAACATAGTCAGAATTGGTTCAGATCTTTCTTAGAACATGAAGTAAGGGAACCAGAGACTTCTTTTCAGATCTTTCAACATGAAATCTGAAAAAAAAATCTTTGCCCAGAGGAAGCCAAACTTGGACTGGATTCTAGAGTATAGAAACCACACAAGTTCAGGGTTGGAAGAGACCCTCCTCAGTAGTCATGTCATCCAACTCAGTTGGAAAAAGAATTCCAACTGCAATAGTTGATCTAAGATCCTTTCTGGTTCTGTTTCTGCTTAAAGCTTTCCAATAAGGGAGGTATTTACAATACCTCCTGAAACAGCTCATTCTTCTTATTTTATTCTATTCTAATTATATTATTATTAATATTCTAATTATTTTAAAAATGTTTATCTGACAATAAACCTACATTTGTCCCTTTATAACTTCTACCCACTGTTCCTGGTTCTACTCTCTAGGCTCAAGAACAAGACCAGTCTAGTGTTTCTTCCTCATGAAATTACAGATTTAGAGATGGAAGGGACCCTTGAGATTAGATTATCCAAAGTACCTTTTCCCTCAAAAGGGTCATTTGTCTAAGACTCTCCTCATTGGTGGAGACTGACTACTTGATGCTCTGAGACTTCTTGAGGAGTGAAAGTTGGCAAGAGCCTAAGAGAAGAAAGCTAGTTTTCTGGCTTCCAATTTCAAGAGAGAAGAGATTTAGTCTTCCTCAAGTCCCTAAAGGAAGACAAAGACTCTAGGAAGAAGCTCTCTTAATCAGAATCTCTCTCGGTACTTCTTGAACTGAACTGAACTTGAACTGAAAACATGTCCCTCTCCCCTAACTTCTCTTCTCCATGCTAAAATTTCCTGGTTCCTTAAAAGTATAGCTTGCAATGGGATAGGTAGTTGGTTAAATTCATCAGGGAGGTAATAAATTAAGGGGTAATTAGGAAATAGAAAGACATCTCACAAGCTGATGTTTAAAAAAAATGCATTTTCTCTCTTTCACCCTGTCCCTCCTTAAATAAATGAGAGTGAGGAGGAATCGGATAGAGGAAATACAGTTAGTAATAGCAAATTGGAGAAAACAATTGAAATAATTTTTCTGATGGACTTATGATAAAGAATGCTATCCATCTCAAAGACAGAGCTGATGGTATCTGAATATAGACTAAAGCACACTTTTTTTTTCTCTCCCTTTGTTTTTCTTGTGGGGGGAGTGAGGATTATGTTTACTTTTACAACAAGACTGTTATAGTAATGTGTAAATAAACAGATAAAATGGGAAACAATTTGAAGACTAGCCTTTTCCCTCCCATCTCTAAGACAAATTGGGTAGACCTTTCCCCTTCTACCCTCCCTCTCAGGTAACCCTTTAACAGGTTATTTTCCCCCTTCTAGTTATCTTAAATGTACACTTAGAGAAATTTGCATTTTTATGTGGACTTGTGGAAAGTTTCAAAGCTTTCAGAACCCAAAGCCTAATGGTGGGATTTCAGATTTAGCCACTGAGATTTCTCTTAAGTTCTTCAAATCACAGCTGATCTTAACAAACTTTCCTTTCTCTGGTTTTTCTTCCTTGGCTTTCCGTACCAGCCATACAGGCTACTGAGGCTGTACAAAGGACCACTTCTGATTTGTGGGCTCTCTCCCTACTCCCATCCCTATAGTGCTCAAATTTTGACTTTGTTTAACTGCAACCAATAGCTGGCACTCCTTATAGATCTAAAACGTTTTTCTTTGACAGAGTCACATCTATGGGGGTGGACAGAGTGAACTCAGTGACATAAACTTCCTGCCCATGTCTGTTTTCTGTTATTCCACAGCAGTGTGACTGCTTCTTGTTCTCTCACTTTTTCCAGCATCTACCTAAATTAGCCCTGTTCCCTCTTTCCTTCTCTGTTGCCTACTACCTACTCCTCTATTTTCTGGGAGGGAGGGGAGAGACTGGGGAATCAGAGACAAATTTTCACTGTGGGCCAGACACTCTGAGGAATAGGAGAACCCCATCCCACAAGCTAATTGCACTAGAGATCCAGGGATGAGGAGGTCATAGACTAATGGTCCTTCCTGGAGCATGGTGGACCTTTCTTCCTTCTTGAGCAGACCCTTTTTTTCTGTCAGTGGTCATTTGGATATTTAAAGCATCATTCAAGGGCCATACAAAATTATCAACTTAAAAATTAGCCAACCATTTTGGGTCAAATATCTAATTCACCCCTTAAAAGCTTCTAGCATTTATCTAATTTTGAGCCTAGTCTGAATTGGTTTGGCAGCACTAGACCAAATGATAGTGCTCACCCCTATTCTAGAATAAGAATACCCTAAGACAAACATGTTCTCCATACCATCACCATCACTATCACCTTTTCATTCCATAGTATCTCTAAATCATGTTATCCCCTTGTTCTTGTCCCACTGGTGAGTTTCTTCTAGGCTTCCATTTTTGAGGATGGACCCAGTCTTGGCTAAGCTTCAATCATGGGTCTTTTTGACTCTCTGGACTTTAATACTATGCTCTAAGACAGGTGCTTTCTTTTCTTCTTTCTCACTATCCTCCCTTTCAACTCTCTGTTCCCCATTAGAAGGCAAGCTACTTGTGGTCAGGAATTATCTTTCTTTTTGTTTCTATGTGTATTTCCAGCACTTTGCTCTGTGTCACTTGATAGTTCTTACTGACTGCCTTTCAGTTTTCATCTCACCTGTTATCAGAATTCCTACCTTCAGGAGCATCTAGGTGACACAGTGAATAGAGCACTGGCCCTGGAGTCAGGAATAACTGAGTTCAAATCTGACCTCAGACACTTAATAATTACCTAGCTGTGTGGCCTTGGGCAAGTCATTTAACCCCATTTGCCTTGCAAAAACCTTAAAGAATTCCTACCTTCAACTTTGGACAGAGGAACAAAAAGAAGCTAGGGATACAGAGAAAGGTCCCTTGGAATTCCCAGGGAAAGTTAAAAAAAATGCCTATTTCCCCTTCACAGTCTGCACAGCTTAGGTTTCCTTTATAATCCAATATATTTTATTTTGTATATTAAAACAACCTTTTTCTGAGAATGGTTCCCCAGGTTTCAGACAGCTACCCATGGGGCCCATGACACAGACATAAAAAGATTAAGAAGCCCTTCTCCAAAGCCTTTTCAGTTCTAAACACGGATGCTGTGAGGTCCTGCCCAGCTCTAACATTCTATGATGCCCCTGTCAGTCCTAATTCCAGAACCTTTTTTTAACTGCTTGCTTGCAGATGCCCTTCTGGGATATACAGAGATGTAGATCAGCCTGTTTAGGGCAGCCAGTCAAGATTCCCTGGCATTGAAAAGTACTCCCTGGGCTTTTCTCAGGATGATGGGTCAAGACCTGCTTGAATGCCTGTCTCTAGTCAGCTGATTCTGCTTGTCCCCTCAGTCTGGCTCACCCTGTGACCCTGATTCTGGTTCAAAGGCAAAAGGTACTCTATTGGTCTGGATAGAAGTCTAATCTTCCCTACAAATCTGGATTATATAAAATCTGAGCAGAATCTATAATCAGTGATATTTTCCATTACATGAAAAATATAATAATATTATTATACAATAATATAATACATTTTTTTCCTCTTAAAAACAAGAGAAGCAGGAAGACTTGGGTTCAAGTCTAGTCTCCAACACAAACTGTATCTGACACATCCATATGACCCTGGACATATCAGTTACCTCTCAATGCTCTAAGCAACTTTCTAAGACCCTAAAGTGAAGAGAGGGTGTCCTCCTGAATTGGTGGAGGGACTTTCATCATCTAGAAGTTCCTCAGACTAATGAAGTCACCTTACCCCTTCAAAGATGGACTAAGAAACAGCAATGCTATAGTGCCAAGGGGGCTGGATTTGGAGTTAGAGGATCTGGGTTCCAATCTCACCTCTACCACTTTGTGCCAGTATGACCTTGGAAAAGCCACTCCACATTTCTTTCCTAATCTATAAAGTGAGAGGATTGAATTGGATGACTTGTATGGTTTCTTACAAATCTGGGATTCACCTGACTCTGTTTGGCCAATATGGCATTGTCTTCTATGCTATATATTTTTTCTTCTTAACTTCAGAAGATAAAGTCAGCTCAGGTACAGTTTCTTCCATTAAAAGCTTCCCTGATCTGTACAAATGGAAGCAGTCATCCAGTTCTTTTGAATAGTTCCTTTGCCCTCAACATACTCTACCTTGCATTATACCTATACATTGACATGTCCTGTTTTTTTCCTCCACTTCCTTCCCCAGCATATTTTAAGCCCTAGGAGAACAGGAATTATGTTATTTATCAACTTTTATACATAGCAGCAATACAATGCCTCACAAACAGGAGGTATTTTAACAATAGTTTGTTGAATTGAAAGTCATTGATACTACTGATCCCTCTACCAGCTGTCCAGATATTATTCCTTAGTCCCATCTTAATCTCTCTATGCTCAGGTTCCTGAATTAAAAATTAACATCTTCCCTGGGTCTTTGCTTACTTCCCCAACCCTAAATTGGTACTGATTTTCTGAATGATAACTTATTCTGCCTGCAAGGAAACCAGGTATCTCCTGATTCTGCCATGTTCTTGTTGCTACCTTCCCTAAAGATTCCCCAGCCCTTCCTAATATATGACCAAATAGAGATCAAAAGACTCACTCTCCCCACATCAGAAAGGAAGACTTTTCATCCATGATATTTGAGAGGTTCACAATATCAAACAAATTTCATGGCAGTTAGTGACCACTGAAATGGTTCCCACAGAGGGTAGACTTAATGGATGGCCTCTTCTTTGATCAAGAAACTCTGCCTAGAACAACTGATATTATATGGCTATAACAGAACATCTTTGTACCATAAGAAATGATGAAAGATGTAGTTTCAGAGAAATCTGGGAAGACATCAATTGATGCAGAAGTGAGAAGAATAAAAAAATTATAAAATAACAACACTGAAAAAGACAAATAGTTTTAAGACTTAAGTATTCTTATCAATATAATGACCAAGTATAATTCCATAAAACTGATAATTAAAAATGCTACCCACCTCCTGATGAAGAAATTGTGCACTTTGGAATGCAAAATAAGATATACATATGTATATATATATATATACATATAAATGATATAATATTTTTACATGGTCAATGTGAGAATTTGTTTTGCTTGACTATGCATCTTTCTTGCAAAAGTTTTGTTTTTCTCTTCTTTTTCCCCAATAGAAGAGTTAAATGGAGAAAGAAAAGAAATTTTTGTGAACTGAAAAAAAATAGCAAAGATAATGCACTGCCATATGGAAAATAAAGATCTTTTGCTTTGTATCAGACAGCAACCCCAAAGGGGATCTTGATCATACTGTGGTTAAGGTCAGTAGAATGAATTGCCCATCGATCACAAGGTTTTCCCAAGTCATTGACCTTCTTTGGTTGACCACCATTCCTTGTCCCAAAACTGCCCAAATCCAGTATGACAAACTCAGAATTTGACAACTTTGAACATTAAAAATCAAAAGATCATTCTCAATGCTGTTTGAATGAATGAATGGATGGATGAGATCAGCTTACTAGAACTGTTCTTTGCTAACTGACTAGCCTAGACTCAAGATCTTCTCAAATTTAGCACAGGACTTGACCCATGGTAGGTACTTGTTGACAGCCTGCCTACAACTATAATAAAACCCTGTTGCTCCCCAATACAGCTGCCTTCTCTTGGTTTTGCCTTTGGTAATTTGGGATATTTTCCATCTGACTTCTTGAAGTATCATGCTGCTTAGTGAAACACCTGGTCCGAGACCAGATCTGGTTGCTACCCATGCCCCAGTGTGATAGTCTCCAAATACACCATGGGCAAAATCTCTGCTTGAGTCCAACTACAAATGCTTTTCACTTTGCAGTCTAAGAGCACAACTCTATGTCCTACTGATAAGTGATCAGTTCAGTACTCAGCAAGGAGCTAGCCCAGGGGCCCCTGGTGCATTGATAGCTGGAGAGGTAGCAGTTTTATTGAAGTCCACAGGGAACTTAACCTTAATGAATAGAGAAGAATAGCTTGTAATTAGCATATTGATTTCCCCCACATGATGAGTACCTCTAAAGGATGTGAAAATGGCCGATTTTCCTAACTATTTTGAGCTTTTTTCCCTTTGGATTTGTGTTTGCACTCTTAATTTGCACTCTGAAGGACTGGTTTGTTAAGGAAACCAAAACCATTTTCTGTTTAAGTCTGCTTCTCCTTCTGGCTTTCTACTAATAGCACCACTACTTACCCAGTCACTCAGGCTTGAAACCTTAGAGTCATCTGGGGCTTCCTTCTCCCTCCCCTTGTCTTCATCCCATCAGCCAGGACTTGTGGCTTTTCCTTACAGTTTATCTCTTGTATCTTTCTCCTTTTCTCCATTCCCATTGCTCACTCTGGTCCAAACCTTCATGACTTCCCTCCCAAACTACTGCAGTAGCCTGCTCTGCAGTCTCTGCTCCCAATCTCTACCCACTCCAATTCATCCTGTGCAAACGACTAGAATTCATCTTCCTAAAATACCAATTTAACCCTTTCATTCCGGAGCCTTCAAAAGATTCCTAATGTCTGCAAACAACTCCTTAGTTTGGCATTTCCCATCTTGCATTCCCTAACCTCATCCTACATTTCTGATCCTCTATTGCCTCCATGTATAAACTTGCTGGACTATCCATTATTCCCTGAGCATATCTCATCCTTTCATGCCTCCAAGCCTTTGATCATCCTGTTTTCTCTACTTGGAATACTTCTAACCCAGAATCTATGTGTTCCTGGATTTCAAGACTCAGTGTAAATGAGCCTTTGATGAGTTTTTGAAAGAACTCAAATGAATTCTTCTATGAAGCATTCTAGGATTCCCCCAACAAGATAGATATAGTCTCCCCTTCTTCTGAACTTCTGGAGGACCTTGTCTTTACCTTTCCTGTGCTACTAACCATTCTCTATATTACTCAGTTACTTGTATATTTATCAAATTTTTACTATGTGAAAAGGATGGAGTTAGAAACTGAGAGATAGTGCTTGATTCTATAGAGCTTTGTGATGGCAAGGCCCTCCTACAGACTATTCATTTGAGCCTCATAGAGCTCAAGGAAGGAAAGATTGGTATGATTATTTCCATTTCACAGATAAGGAACCAGGTTCAGAAGGATTAAGTTACTTACTGAGAGTCTCCTTGCCTACTGATCCCAGTATTCTGTCTTACCCTGTTCAGAAGTATTTACAATTCAAAAGAGGACATTGACAACCTATGAAACTCCAGATAGTAAAATTTCCAGACCAGTGATACATTTTGTTGTTTAAAAGACCAAAGACATCATGATGCCTTGACTTTTGCAAGAATTTAAGTATGACAGAGTTACACAAAATTATCAGCCTCAGTCTCTCTTCCAGAGCCATTGAAGTCCAGTGGCAAGACAGAAGTCAGGATGACTGGTGATGGCCCAAAATGCAAGTCTTCAATGACTGACCAAGCTCCAAGCATTTCACAGCATCTGCTATAGACATCTTTGTGATAATTAGAATAAATTGCTCTTAGACATGCTTATCTTCTTCCCTTTCTCTTCCCCCATATTAGATCACTTGACTGTTCTCTCCTGTGTATAATTGATCCTCCAAATCTGGAATTTATTTCCTGCTTATATCTGCTTTTAGACAATCACTAGCTTATTTCAAAGCACAGCTCAAGGGCCACTTCTTCATGAGCTCTCTTCTGATTTCCCTATTTATTAGCTCTTTTCCCCTTTTAAAATGATCATTTATTACTCACACGTCTCCCCCAAAGAACATAAGCTCTTTTAGGGCAGGGACTATTTCACTGATGCTTTGAATCTTCAGTGCCTACACCCCAGATAGTAACTGAATTGAATTAAATCACTCACTCACAAGTCTCAAGGTTAATTTATGAGTCCGGAAGAGGCCTTTCTATACCCTCCTTATAGGAGCTCACTATTAATGCTGATTTTACACTTTTCCTCATTAGGAGAGAACAATTTAAAAGACATTTCCTAACATCAGTCCATTCCTTAGTAGTAATTACTGTTACACTATCAGGTGTAGATTCTCTTCCATTAGACCCTTTCAGATCTAATCTTATCTCCAAAATCCTTCCCCAGGTGGCTCTTCCACCATTGCCATTTCTGTTGCAATTACAATCACATCCCACATGCAATTGAAAGTAAAATAAATAATCCTCTTTCCCACTATAAGTGACCTATGAGATACTTGTTCATTGACAATCTCCAAGAAAAAGAAAAAATATATAAAGAGTTCAAGCAGAAGCTCCCTTTCAACTCCCTAGATTTTATGATAAATCACCATCATCTTCACTTTATCACCTCTGTACCTTTGCTCACACTGTGCCTACTTTGTAGAATATGCTTTTTCTCCCTTTTTCCTTCATTCCTGCCCCCATATCATTTCTGTATGTTGAGATTCTACTTATCAAACAAGTCCCAGATCAGATGCTACCATCACTGCAGAGTTTCCTTGATCTCTCCTACTCTTCTTTAAAATTTATAGGACTTTATACCCTTCCCACCCCACCTATTCCACCCCCTACCATAGATACCTTGCATTCAAGGAAACTAGGTAGTAAAGTGGATAGAGTATTGAGATGGCAATAAGGAAGACCTGAGTTCAATTCAGGCCTCAGTTACTCCTCAACTGTATTGACCTGGGCAATTTTTGCTCTACCTCAGTTTCTTTATCTGTAACATGGGTAACAATACCATCTACCTCTTAGGGTTGCTGTGAGAATTAGAGGAGAAAGCATTTGTGAAGCACTTTCCAAACCTTAAAGGGTGCTATAAATGCCAGTAATTATTATTTTAATATTTATGAGAAGCAGTTGGGATGCAGTGGTAAGAATATTCATCTTCAGGTCAGATGATTTGGGTTCAGTTTCTAGTTCTGCCACTTATGAGTCATGTGACCTTGGGCAAGTCATGTCACTCTCTAACACTGTAATTCTATTAACTCATCTATAAAATGGGAGGGGGGAGGGTCATATTATTGGCCTACACTTGCTACTTCATAGTACTGTTTTAGGAATGTACTCTAAAACTTATAATGATATTGAATTATTAGCTCTTATAAATTACCACACACATACTCATTCCCAACTGAGTGCAATTCAACAAGGACTGAGCTTGTTAGATTGATCTCTATATTTTCCAGAAAGCCTATCACAGGGCTTTCCTCAGATAAGTAGGTAATATTTGTTGAATGAATGATTGAAGTGCATTACTATGGATGGGCAAGGTTAGCTCACTTTGAGAACTAGGACTAAGAAGGGAAATGACACCTTGATGCTGCAATGATGGTAGCTGATGAAAACTTACAGAGTGAATATGGGAGCAGGTTGGAAGTGGCATTAAATGCCAGCATGAAGGAAACTTCAACATAGTGCACTCAATTAACTACATGGTTATTATTGATCTCAAATCAAAGACTCATTGAAGATTAATTCAATCAATAGAAAGAGCCCAGATCTGGGAATCAGAGGTGAATGGTTCAAAGACTCAATTGGGACAAAGATGTAGGACCTTGGGTAGGATCACTTCAACTCTATAGGTCTCAGTTTTCTCTTTTGTAATGGGAAACCAATGGACTAGATAGTCTCTAAAGTTCCTTTCTAGGCCTCAGTGAGTCTAACCCCTCAAACTGAGGAAATCATAGAAGGTTTCATAGAGGGCTCAGGCCTTAATCATCCAGATGAGAGAAGAGCAGTGGTGGGGTAGGGGGGTGGGCATTTCAAGCCAGCAGTTCAAGATATGAGCAAAGACCCTGAGACAAGAATGTGCATGGCCTCATTTGGTTGACCAAAGAAGCATGGGACTGTCAAGGAAATAAAGGAAATAAGACTAGAGGGGCATTGCAGGAGCATGGGTAGTATACAGAGTGCTGGATCCATAACTCTTTCATATTAGGTATGTGAGCAGAGACAAATGACTTCAACTTTCTGAAGCTTAGTTTCCCTATCTATAGTATGGGTATAATAATGACACTCACCACAAAGGAAACCCCCTTTCAGATCCCCATTGGGAGGTTCAAATAAGATTGTGTGTGTGTGTGTGTGTGTGTGTGTGTGTGTGTGTGTGTATGTGTGTGTATGAAGCTCAGTAAATCTCATTTAGGTTTAATTGTTTTTCAGTCATTTAAGGCATGTCTCATTCTTTGTGACAATTGGGAATTTTCTCAGTAAAGATATTGGAGTGCTTTGCAATTTTCATCTTCAGTTCATTTTACAGATGAAGAATTTGAAGCAAATAGATGTTGAGTGATTTGTCCAGGGTCGCACAGTTAATAAGTGTTTGAGACTGGATTTGAACTTATGAAGATGAATCTTCCTGACTCTAGGTCCAACACTCGATGTACTCTGGCATCAGCTAGCTGGCCCACTTCCAGAGGTTTGATAAGCTTTATTAGGGTTAATAGTATTAGATAGGAGAATCAGATCACAGAAGACCTTGAATGCCAAGTGGAAAGATTTGAATTTAAATCTGGAGGACAGAGAGCCATTGATAGGAGGAACCACAAGATGGGAAGACAATATTTTAGAAAGATAAGTCTAGCAATGAGTCACACTGTAACATTTACAAACTCTTTCAAAGCTTGATTTTCATCCCCTTCCAAACAAGCCTGAATGGAATTATCATAATCCTCAAGCTACTGAATGATTGCCCAGGTGCTCACCTATCATAAGTAGGGTTTTAGTAGTCACAGGCAAGGGCAGTGGAACTCAAACTGTTCTTTTTTTTTCCTTTTCTAATGACCAAAGGGGCCCACCTGCCAGCTTCCCAGAAACCAAAGCCTTTGGGTTCCAAGGTGGAGTATGGTTACAGGCCTGAGAGGAAAAGTCCATACTGATGCTTAGACCATCTCGAGGTCGGCTGGGATATTCGATGTTGTCACCAATTTGTCTCTAGAAAATAACATGCTGACTTTTTACCCAACATTACTGGAGCACTAGCTGATAGGGGAGGGAATCATAGCCATAAGACCAAGGACTCCCATGGCATCCAGTCATTACCTGAAGAACAAAAGGTGGAATGGTCCTGGATGAGCAGTATGCCTTTGCCCAGCACTCCCTTCACTATACAAATATAATGTACTAGTCAAGTCATTATATATATATATATGTATATATATATACATATATATATATACATATATATATACATATATATATATATATAATGACATGGTTTTCTTCGATTATGAAGGATAACCACTAATTAACTAGCTTCCCTCTGTGTCAGAACTGAAGGGACCCTTCCACCCTCCACTCACAGAGGATTACAGACCCTCTTCAGTCAGAACCCTAGGCTTGCTGAGTACTGAGTGCCACTTCATCATTTGCTATCAATAGGTCTGTCGCAAAGGCTCACACAATCATGATGTTAACAGAGCAGCAGTAACCTGACTGACCATTTTACGGATGGGTTATTTTGACCATTTTAATGATTAAGTCCATTGATTCTGCTGACTGACTGGATTGATCAGCTCATCCCTTCAGCCATGTGAACCACAGGCTGGGATGCTTCATCTTATCATCCCCATGAGCCCAGCTTTGAGGTCTTCAACACAACAGTGCAAGTGACTTTTCTCCCCCACTAACCCACCATCCTTACTTTTCTCCATAGGCAGAATGTATAGTGGGGTAGCATGTCAGACTTGGATTCAGGGAGAGCTAGATTTCCATCCTGCACTGAAATTTTCCAGTACAATGGCTCCAGGCAATTCAATTCAATTCAACAAGCATTTATTGCCAGGGACTGTGCTTAGTGATCAGAATACTATATTTTATAAACATAGTCCCTCCCCTCCCAGAACTTATCTACAGTCATCCTTTCCAAATTTCGGTTTCCTCATTAATAAAATGGGGATGATAATATCTCTAATACCTACCACCCAGGATTATCATGAGGTGCTTTGCAAACTTCAACTACTTGGAATTCTTTATGCTGTGACAATCACTGAAGACATGCCTGGGATGAGCTCTATGACAGCAGGGACTGGACATGGGCCAGACTTCACATTTTTTCCAGTCTGGAGACTCTGCACCCAAGACTGAGATAGAGATGGACATTGGACATCATCCAGTCAACTTTGACCATTTCAAAGACAAGGAAAGTAAGATGCAGAGAGGACAGGTGTATGGCTCAATACATTAAGAGTAACAAAGTCGATCAAATTACAATGAAGCAGAATTAATTTCCAGATTGAGCAGGTAAGGTCATCAGTGACTAGGGAAATCAGGGAAGGCTTCCTAGAAGAGACAGCAGTTAAGCTTTCTTATTTAGCAATCTCATGTTAAGATCCTAGGATTTGATCCTGGAAAAGATCTTATGGATCATCTATTTCCAGTCCAATTTAAGTAAAGGAAGAACATAGAACCAGAAAGGTCGAGAGATTTGCCCCAAACACTGGAGTTGGAGATTTGAACTCAGTTCCTCTGACCCCAAAGATCAGTGTTCTATCCCATGCATATAAATGCCTCTTACACTGGCAACCAACCTATGGGACAGTCTCATCTTCATTTAACCCAGAAGGGGAAGCAGATTGTGCAGAATAGAAACTTAATTGCTTTTGTTTCTAGTTTGCTATTTTATGCATTAGGCTAAGTTGCAGACCCTTGAAAGGACTATGGAAGGTGGAGGAGGATATTTTGAATGAAATTTATGAAATCTCTTTTTCTAATGATTTTTAAGGAAAAAAGTAACCAATGAGCACCTTCTCCTCCAGTAAACCACAGTATCCCAGATCTTGAAAATTGGGTTGTCTAGTCTATCCCATACCTGCCAAGAAATTTCATCTACAGCTAGGTTGTATAATGAATATGGTATCAGACTTGATTTCAGTGGATATAGTCTCAGACTTGACTTCAGAAAGATCTTCCTTCAGATCCTGGCTCAATCAACATGGAAATTTACTGTGCTTCACCATACATAGTTAGTTAATGTAATGTGGTGGACCTGAAATCTCTTTCTCCTACATAGGACCAAATGTGGCCACAAGCAGATGACTTCATCTCTCTCTGAGTCTTGCTTTAAAGAAAAAAAAGAACCAGATAATGATCTGAGTTCAAATGTGACCTTAGGAACTTACTGTGTAACTCTGGGTAAGTCACTTAATCTGTGTTTGCTTCAGCTTCCTCAACTGTAAAATGGGGATTCTAGAGAAGAATATGAAAAAACCACTTTGCTAAGAAAACTTCATAAATGGAGTCATGAAGTCAGATACAACTTAACAGTAAAAATATATTTTCTTTTCTTGTGAGTAGGGATGTGGGAGAGAAAGAAAGCAGATTTTCACTCACTGAAAAAAATTAATTTAAAAACTTCACTCAAACATTTAGGAGCTGGTTAAATGGTTAAATGACTTAAATGCTACCTGCCTGCCTCAGTTTCCTCATCTATAGTGGGGAAAATTACAGCACCTATTTTCTGGAGAAGAATGTGAATCTGGCAACTTAGAATATTTTCCAGGATTGTTATGAAGACCAAATGACATAAGATGTGTAAAATGCCTTGAAAATCTTAAAGGACTATTTAAATGCTAGCTATTATTAAATTCCTAAGTAATGTATGTAAAGGTTACAGTGCCATCAGCTCTAGAGAACATTTATTTCCTCTGGTGTTGAAATATTTAAATTGCTAAAGTGAGTTGCAGGTTTATCTGCATTGGAAGGTCCCTAGACACTGAAAAATGCTCCAACTTGTTTCCTTTCCCCCAGCACCCACTGTACTATAGTCTCTGGAAGACAACAGGACCTTAAGGAAGAAAACCCCATATCCTAAGGCACAGGTCACAAGTGAGCAGTTGTTATCAAGGAGCGCTCATAAGAAGATCCCTGTTATGTAGTTGGAATGCAGAAGCAGGACCCCCATCTTGGATTGGAATGCCAGACAGAAACTAAGGCAGTTACATAAGCACCAACAGGACAAAAGAGGGACCCAGGAATTAGAGCATCTATTGAATGTCCTTCTTTTCAACTTCCAAGAAAAAAACACAATAACATTTTTTTTCAAAAGCTCACAAAACAAAAACTTTGGCTGGACAATATGAAGGAATAGGGAATAATGATTCACATTAGAAAAGGTTTTGGAAAAGGTGGAAGGTGGGATATCTTTCCCAGAACAAGCACCAGAATTGGATGGCCAAGTTATTTTCTCCCTCTTAACTGGTTTTCTAATCTATAAAATAGACACAATAACATTTCCATTGTCTACCCATAAGGTCTCTTAACCTTTTGGTATCATAGAATCATGAGAAATGTGAGTCACCATGATTGCAACCTCTGTGACCTTGAGCAAGTCAATTCCCATCTCTAGGACTAATTTTTTCCTCAGTAGAACACAGGACAAACATTTTCAGGCACACAGAAAGAGACTATTCTTGCCTTTTCCTATACCTGGCTTGTCCTCCGAACCTGTCAGTCCCATCAAGTCCATTAGATATATTTAGTCCAACCCCTTCATTTTATGGATGAGGAAACTGAGGCCCAGGGAAATCAAGTGAATGATCCAAACAAATACAGAATGGACTAGATGACCTCTAAAGCTGCTATTGTCAATACCCCAATCCTATTATCCTAATGTATTTCTAGCTACTTGATAATATTTAATCATATTTGAACCTTTCCCTCCTCTGAACTTTCACTACACTCATTTATTGTCCAAAGTTCTCCTTTGGCATTTACCTAATACTGCCTGGTATTTTTACTTAGTCTTACAGGATCATAGATTTTTGAGCTGTGGCGGATGCTAGAAATTATCTGACTCTTTTTTTTCTTTAAAAGCAAGACCCAGAGAGAGATGAAGTCATTTGCTTGTGAGCACACTGCTACTATGTAGGAGAAATGGGTTTGACTCCATCTCCTATGACTCCAAATTCAGCTCCAAAGAAGCCTAATTGGTACTCATGTATTCAAATTGTAATGAACAAAGCTATATACTCTGGGGAGGAACCATATGAGAAGGGACTCCATTCTCTTCTCTTTTTTTTCTCCCAACCTGCCCTAATCCTTATCATTTGTCACAGGGCTAAGAACAAAGTAGACAGGGGTGATGAAGAAGATGATGATGATGTTTGTCCTTTATCCTTAAAGAAGACCATCAGGGGAGGTGTTGTCATGATAAGCACATGAATTAGATTTGAGGGGGGATATTCTAAGTCACCAGATTCACATTCTTCTCTGGAGCCATCCAGGTTCAGTTAGAAAGATGTGAATCATGATGACTGGAGATGGCCCTGGACATAAGGCAATCAGGATTAAATGACTTGCCCAAGGTCACACAGCTAGGAAATGTCAAGTATCTGAGGCTGGATTCTAACTTCTGTTCTGACTCCATGATCAGAGCCAAGCATGAATTATACAATGGTAAGAACAACAGAACTGAAATCAGAAGTCCTGGATCAAGACTCAGCTTTCTAATAATTGCCTTCAGTTAATTCCTCTTTAGAAAGGAGAAAATGCCTGCCCTAACAAGGTTATTAGGGGGATCAAAAGAGATAATGGCCTGGAAAGAGCTATGAGAATTCTGTAGTGTCCTACACATCCACAAGCATTATTTGATTACTATTCTAGAAGAAATGCAAATAAAGGTCTTGGGTAAACAAAAGATGTTTTAATTACAAAAGCTTCCTAAGTCACTATTTCAGCAAGGATTCCTTGTTTCCTGACATTGTGAGGAGCTCCTTCCAATATTAACCCTTGGTTGGTTTTTCTTTCCCTTTCCCTTTCCTCAGTCTGCTTTGGCTGGTTGGCAGGTTGCTTTTTTCTCCTTTGGTCAAATTTTGGCTTTTCCTGACAGTTGGGAAGAAGATAAGCTTGTGTAGCCAATCTAATCTACTGCAGGGAGGAACCTCTTGTGTTTATAATTGGGTTTCAAACCTTCTAGCTTCACTGTCCTCATCCATTTGAAAAATGAGGAGATTGGAGCAAATGGTCTCCAAGGTCCCCTTCAGATCTCCATTTTATATTTCAGGGCCCCTTCAGTTGTTTCCTTTGATGTTTGAGGATTCCTCCCACCTGGCATGTTTGATATTCTAAAGATGATATTCTATATTCCAGGGCCTTCTCAAATCTGCCTTTTTTGTGTCCTAAGTTCCCTTATTATTCTGACATTCTTTGATTTAAAGTCCCTTCCAGTTCTAACATGCTGTGCTCTCAGGTCCCTTCCAACTTTGATATCCTGTTTTCTATGGTTCATTCCAACACTGACAGTCTCTTTTCGAAAGTCCCTTCCTGCTCTGACACCCCATGTTCTAAGGTCTCTTCTAGTCTTGACATCCTGTATTCTAAGGTCTCATTCAGCTCTGACATTCTGTGTGTTCAGGTCTCTTCCTACTCTGACATTCTGTGTTCTAAAATCTCTACTAGTTCTGACATTCTATACTCTCAGGTCTCTTCCTATCCTAACATTCTGGGTTCTAAGATCCATTCCAACACTATTCTAGATCTCTTCCAGCTCTGACATTCTGTACTCTCAGGCCCCTTTCTACTCTAACGTCCTATGTTCTAAGGTCCATCCCAACAATGATAGTCTTTTTTTCCAGTCTATTCCAGCCCTGAAATCCTATGTTCTAAGATCTCTTCCAGTCCTGACTTCCTGTGTCTTCTTACCCTAACATCCTATGTTCTAAGGTCCATCCCAACACTGACATTCTCTTTTCTAAAGTCCCTCCCAGCTCTGATATTCTCTTTTCTAATTTTCTACATTATGTTATCTCTAGGACAGCTGATTTCATGGACTAAGCCCCAACCCCTACTGAATAATTTGTGGATTGGACAAAAGAGCCAGAGGAAATGCTTCTGAAGATTTAACTGCTTTTTGATCTCAATGACACTGGAATGGCTCTAGATAGACAAGGGTACCTAACCACTGCAATGCCAAACCCCATCCTTTTCCTTAAAGGTAGTGCTCACTTTAGCTGACTCATAGAAGCTTTTTGTTCTTCTGGGAACTGCTTCATTTGTAACCCTGCACCTGAAAATCCAACTGGGGCAAAAGCTTGGTTTGTCCAGCCATCTATCAGTTTGTGCTTTCCATTAAGGAAACATCTCACATGGTCACAGCAAAAAAGAGGACCAAGATTCAGAATGACATTTGAGGTCCTATAAGTTCAAGAGGTGCCTTTGGGATCATAAAAAAATAGATCCAATCTTGTTCAGGACAGTTTCATGTCCATATAGAGTATTGTTAGGGTCCTTATTCATATAATATTATTGACTTTTTTGTACTATATGATTTTACATTTTGTACTATAGATATTTTCTTAAAACCTGTCCCTCACCTCCACCCTTCTTTTATCACCAAGGAAAAACTGAAACTGTTGCAAAATGGATCAATATCAGACAGTGTATGCAGCATTCTGGACCTATAGCCCTTAGTCTCTCTCTGTCAAGACCAGGGGAGTATGCTGCATCTTCTATTCTCTATCCTTGCAATTATCTGAGTCTAGTTGTCCATCCATACTCATTTACTTTACTATAGGCATTGTGTATAGTGTATTCATTGGAGTTACTTGTTTGAGTAAATGTTGTTTTCCCCTAAGAGAATGTAAACTCACTGAAGGCAGGAAATATTTTTCTAATATAATGTTATTATAACATAGTGCAGTGTGATAATATGATATATAATAGTATAATTAACAATATAATATAATATAGCAGAATATTATATGATACAATGGAATATAAAGATAAAATCTTTTAGGTTTTCAAAGGGCTTTACAAAATTTATCTCTTTTGATTCTGACAAGGGTCCTGGTGAAGTACAATAACTAGATTTGTATAATCCCTATACAGGTGTCTTTGACACCTTTCTGGACCTCAAGAAGCTCCTCAGAAATATAACTTTGGCTAGGCACCTTTGGGCCTGAAAATAATCTGATAGGACCCAAATGCTTGACTTTGGGGGGTCACACATATACTATAAATTTGTCTAAGATTCACAAAGCACCCTTGTTAGACTAATTATCTTGCTGCATCTGTAAAATTCCTGCTTCCTCCCAGGACTGCCTCCCCTTTCCCAAGATGTGGCTGGTACTATAAGATAATAAATTCCACTCACCTTGAACCTGAGGGAAGCCCTGGAATATGTGACTCCCTCCATCTCAGGAACCATGTTCAGACATAACACAAAGACCCTGACCCTTTCCCACTCTGTCTAGGCCCCTATCTATACTGAGCCATATGTTTACATATGTTTGAAGTAGTATAAAAAGAAAATATATCAAATTGCTGTCTTTGCTTCTGCATCCTGCTTGTTCTCAGTACCCCTCCCCCCAAAACCACTATAAAATCCCTATGCCCTGAACACTCAGGTACTGTCTGATTTGGCTACTCCTCATCCCCAGGAAGTCCCTGGGAAATTAAAGATCTCCAAACTTATCAAATTCTGGTCTCCATCTCGCTCTTTGGGTTCAGCACTGGGAAGTCAGTGATCATTATTATGGGAAAACTGAGGCAGAGAGAACTTAACTTACTTGACCAGAATCACACTCCCAGTCAAGACCTGAAGGCAAATTTGAACCCGGTCCAGGACCTTTTCTGTTGTGTCACCTAGCTACCTCTTTTTTGTTTGTGTATGTATCCTTGTACTTAGCATGGTCCCTGGAGCACAGTGGGTATTCAATAAATGCTTACTGAATTGTTGAAACTTAATTCATGAAATCTTGACCTAATTCATGCTATCTTGAACTAAAGATAGTGTAGCACTTCTCTTTTAGACTCACTCCTTGACTATACTTGATAGCAACTGTACCCCTCATAATTTCATAGAAGTACCTGAAATCAAATACCTCTGGAAGAAAGAAAACGTGAAGATTCTCTAATCATAGAGCATTCTAATAGTGTACAGCAATATAGGGGTTTTCAAGGTGCTGTCTGGGGAAAGGGCATTGGATTAGTGATCATTTGGGCTGAAGTCTTAGCTCTGGTACTGAACTGACCCACAGGCTCCTTTGCCACTCTTTACTTCAATTTCTTCATCTGAAAAATTGAGATATCAGTTGGACCTTCCCCCTTTAACATCCCAGGCTGCACTAGGCATCTATTGACATCCCAAACATGACAACACTTTGAAAGAAACAGGGCTACAAGGACACTATATATTGTTAATAAAATTTAAAATTCAAACTTTATATATCTGGCAACTCTCTGTAAGTACATTTAGTCAATTAAGCCTCTAGGAAAACTTCTACTCCTGAGGTTTTCCCTCATCATGACTCAACACCCTGGGTCTCTCCCTGCCAATAGAACACTAGCTCTGGCAATTTCAACCAAACTGGGAGGGAGTGAAAATATGTTGCAATAGAGGGTTTGTTTTTGCCTCTTTCTATTTATGTGACTTTGGGCATGCATTCCTCTGAAAATCAGTTTCCTCTTCTGTAAGATGAGGGAGTTGGAGTAAAGCAAAGGTTCTTAAACCTAGGATCTGGGAATTTGACTTTTAAAAATATTGTTGATAATTTTACTTCAATATACTTGGATTTCTTGTTAATTCTATACATTTTGTTTTATACATTTAAGAACATTATTCAGAGAAAAGGACCATAGATTTCACCAGACTTCCCAAGGGGAGCAGGAAAAATAAAAGATTAAAACCCCCTCTGACTACATGCTTTACAAGCAGGATATGGGGTACAGTGGAAGAGGGCAGAGGTTCTGGAGTCAACTTCAAATCTCACCTTTGGTACTCACTACTTCATTGGGCAAATCATAGTTCCTCTGGGTCTCAGGTTCCTTATTTATAAGATGAAAGGACTGACCTGAGGTAAAGACTCTTTTGAGGCCCTGGGGATTAAAGCAATGACCTCCTGTTGCTATGATATAAATCTACATCTCAAATGTAGGTTCATAACTATGAATTTTAATGACAGACTGCTTGATTAGGTTTGGATAAATCCAACCCCAGAATGACTGCAGAGTGAGGACCATTTTGACCTTAGTAATTCTCCAACATCACTTGACCAGGCTCAGCCTTGTTACCACCCAGACCAAAATTCCAGATCCCTGAAGTAACTGATTCAACAAAATCCCTTCCAGCTTCTGACCCTACTTTACCAATTGTGCTGGAGAGGAGGGAGGCTTTTTAATGTAAAGACAAAAGAAGCCACATTCTAAACTTCAGGGAAGGAGTGGAGGACAAGGGAGGGGGAGGGCTGAAAGGAAAAGAAGTGAGAAGGGGCAACAGGAGGCTTAGAGTTCCTCCTCACTCAAAGAAATGAGGCAGTCAGAGACGCTTCATCCACAGGTATTTTCAGGTAAGCAGATACCAGTTTACCTTAATATAAATACCCCATATCCTTCCATCTCATTTGATTCTCACAACTACCCTTTGAGGTAGGAATAGATTATTGTTTCCAATATAGAGAGATGGAAACTGACAGAGAGATTAAAATCTTATTAAAGTAGAGGTTGAAATGACTTGGGGGACAGCTAGATGTGGAAGTGTATAGAGCACCACCCCTGGAGTCAAAAGGACCTGAGTTTAAATTCAATCTCAAGACGTTTACTAGCTGTGTGACCTTTGGCAAGTCACAAACCAAATTACCTACCCAAAAAGAAATAAATAGATAAATGAATGGTTGGATGAATAGATGAATGAATAAACAATGGGATGAATGAATGAATGAATTGGACTTGGCCCAGGTCACACAGTTAACAAGCAGCATAGCCAGAATTCAAACCCAGGTCTTCTGACTCCCACTCTGGAGCTCTTTCTACTAAACCATAATGTTTATAGTTTTAATTCCACCACCCTGTCTCATCCCTAGCCCCCCACCAAAAAAGGAAGTGGGAGGATTTTTACTCTTTCCCTCCCCTCCCCAGCATCAGGCAGACAGTTAAAGTCACATCCAAATGATAAGGACCTCTTTGCAGCAGCAGGGGATCTGCAGAAAACAGCAATCAATTTGTAGAAAGCTTGATTCCCTATTCTTCAAGATTTGAGCATCTGCTATGTGGGGATATCACAAAAAGAGAAATAACATTCCTTTCTTTCAAAGAGCCTTTCGAGTCTATTGGGGGGGGGGAGGCAGGACTCACACAGCACATTACAGAGCAATGAGACAGTAAGGGTACCCAGAAGCAGTGAAGTATGATGGTGTTGGACAGTAAGGCCTAGGTTCAGATACTACCTAATTCTCACACTCATTAGTTGTGTAATTAGAGGAAAATAACTACCCCTCTGAGCCTTAGAAAAACTCTCTGAAACTTGTGGTCCTTTTAGAAGATCCTGGGGTGGGGGGAGAGAGAGAGAGAGAGAGAGAGAGAGAGAGAGAGAGAGAGAGAGAGAGAGAGAGAGAGAGACAGAGAGAGAGACAGAGAGAGAGACAGAGAGAGAGACAGAGAGACAGAGAGACAGAGAGAGAGAGAGAGAGAGAAAGGGTGTGGGGGGGAAATTCAGTTGGAAGAATTAGATTGTAGGATTTCAACAGGTATACAGAAGGGCAAACGGCACAGCATGAGTAAAGATCCAGAGGCAAGAATAGGTATGAGATATCTGAGGGACAGTGAAGAGACCAACCTGGCTGGAGCAAAGGGTATGTAGGCAAATGATGGGAAATGATTGGATTGGAAAAGTTAGTTCAGCTCCTAGAGGGCTTTACATATCTGAATGGATGACTCAGTTTCCTTTCCCTTAAGTGAGGGACACCTGAAGATGAGAAACTAAATACCATATTTTTAGACCATATGGAACTACTTTTTCTGGAAGTGTGTGTGAGGGGCTGGGGTAGAGAAGACAATAATATATATATATATATATATGTATATGTACATATACATATATATATATATATATATATTGTTTTTGCAAGGTAATGGGATTAAGTGATTTGATCAAGGTCACACAGCTAGATAATTATTAAGTGTCTGAGGTGCATTTGAACTCAGGTCCTCCTGACTGCTCTATTCACCATATCACCTAGCTACCCTGACAATAACATCTTTAGATTAAATTCTTCTCATTTGGATTATCTGTTCCCCCCCCCCTTCATTTTTGAAGAAGACCACAACATCAGGGAGGTGATATAATGACAAGCACATGAATCGGATATGAGTGGGGGAGGGCTGGGCTAAGTCACCAGCCTCACTTTCTCCTCCAGAGTCATCTAGGTTCAGTGGCCCGCTAGGAATCAGGATGATGGCCCTGGATGGGAGGCAATCAGGGTTAAGAGACTGGCCCAAGATCACACAGCTAGTAACAATCAAGTGATGGAGAATGGATTTGAGCACCCGTCCTCCTGACTCCAAGGCCAGTGCTCCCTCCACTGTGCCACTGCTGACCTCCATGGTATGGACCATATTTGAGGAAAAACCTTCCACCCTGCCCCAGATCATCAGGGAGGTGACAGCTGAGTAGATAGTTGAGCACAGGGGAAAGGAGGTAAAGCCACTAAAGAGAGGCTCTAATCTAATCCAAACCGGAGCTGCTCGCAGCTCCCCATCCCCACAGCTTTAGCACCTATAGAAGAGCATGGCTCACTCCAAGCCCGCCCTCTGGTCCTCCAGATAATTCTGCCACTGTCCTCCATGGCCGGTCGAGGTGTTTCAAGTGGCCAGCTTCTAAGTGGGTGTGGCCTTGAAAGCAAGGTGTTGAAAGCCCGCTAGCTCCTGCGAGCCTCCTTCCCTAGCTTCCCTGCAGTCTGCAGGGAAAACCAGAGCATCTTAGGCTATGGTTCAAGGGCCCTTCCAAGTCCTGAGGTCTAACCTTCCGCACCCAGTCCAGATAGCCCCACTGCAGCATCTCTCCCCGGGGGTATTGGCCGACCGGCTGGGATCCTGCCGGTGACAGGGAGATCATTATCTCTCGCGGCATGGGTGGACAGCTCTCATTGTTAGAAGTTCCTGGTCTTCCAGAGCCAGGAGCCGCCTCCTCATCCCTCATCCCGTCATCAGGACCAGCTCTGCCTCGGGGATCACAAAGACCAAGTCTGCACTTGGCTTGCCCGAAGAGCCTTTGACAGTGGTCACGACTCCCCTCCCCAGGATGCTCTTCTCCCGGTCATCTCCCGGCTCCTCCCGGGCTCCTTGGCAGCCTCCGCGCCTTCCCTCCCCAGTCCTAAAGCCCAGGGCAGAAGCAGGGGATGGGGAGCGAGCTGCGGCAAAGGTGCTCCCTCTCCCTCCGGAGGAGGCATCGCTCCCATGGCCAGCTCTGCCCATCCCGGGGAAAGCCTCTTCCCCCCGCTCTCCCTCTCACCCCATTCTTGGCTCCCTCCTAACTCCAACCCGAACTCGTCCCATTCACAAAGCACCCCAGGTTCCCACCGGGGGGGGGGGGGCTCGGGACTTGGGTGGAGTGGGCCGGGGCACCCAAGCCCTCCCGGTGGTGCCCGCGGACACCAGACCCAGTCTCCACCCCTCACCCGGGGGGCCACGGATCGGACCGGGGCCCGAAGGCACCGGTCGGGCAGGAGCAGCCGGGCAGCGGGCACTGCCCGCGGGCACATCTGGGGGACTCCGGTGGGAGGGGCTCCCCAGGCTGGCTGCCCCGTCCCTCTAGCCAAACAGCAAGCGGGCGCCTTTGGGTACAACTGCCCGCAGGGGGGAGGGGCGGGGGGCCATGCCGCCCACTGGGAAAGTCAAGTCCGAGGGAAGAGTCTGCGGCGGCCGGGCGGGAGGACTCGGGAGTCGGCGGGGAGCACTCACCCAGGTCCGCCTGCGAGTCCTTTTTCAGGCCGCAGAGCATGTCGGCTATTGTCTCTCAAGGCATCCGGCTAATTGCGCTCCCCGCGCCCGTGCCCGCTCTCTCCCTGGCTCCGGCTCGCTTTCCCCTCCCTCCTCCCCTCCCTCCCGGCGGCTCCAGTCACTCACTTCGCAGCAGCGAGCTCGCTGGCTGCCTCCGGCCGAGCTGCTGGGGGGCCCCCGCCCGCTGCCCCTTAAAGGGGACCAAGTCCCCAGCCTCGGGAGGGGGGTCTCACTGCGCCCTGCAGTCGGGGGGTGGGAAGGCAGAGGAAACCCCACCGCTGCTCCGGACTGAAGACTGGGGCCACTGGCTAAAGTAAAGAAGCGGCCCCCTCCCCAATGTAAGCCCCTTGAAGAATGGGGCCACTCGTTAAAGTAAAAAAGCCCTCCCCCCCCATGTAAGCCCCTTGAGGACAGGCCAAAGTTAAAAAGCTCCCCCTCCCAACACCAGTGTAAGCACTTTAAGGACTGGGGTCACTCGCTAAAGTACAACCCCCCACCCCGACCCCAATGTAAACCTCTTCTAGCAGGGCCAGCTAAGGCCAGTCCTGAATGAAAGCCTCCAGAGGGGTTCAGGTAGCTCGCTCAGTTGAAAGTGGGCATTGGAGAACTAACAAACCACCAGTAGTGAGATGGAGAGGAAAAAGTGAAAGAGCTGGGCTCAGTGGAGGGAGGAGGGCAGGAGTTTGAATCCAACTTCAGACATTTGCCACTTACTCTCTCTGTGACCTTGGGCAAGTCACTTAACCCTGACTGCCTCACCTCCAGGGCCATCTCCAGTTGTCCTGACCCCATATCTGGCCATTGCAATCAGGTGGCTCTAGAGGAGAAAGGGAGGCTGGTGACTTAGCACAGCCCCTCACTCAAATCCCAATCCAATGTCAATGCTTGTCAAGGCATCACCTCCCTGGTCTTCTTAGAAAATGAAGGACAATATCAGCATCAGCATCACTGATGAAGGGAACTGGGGAGTGAGGAACTGCCCTGTTCCCATATGGGCTGACACCTCTGCAACTTAGTCTTAAAGCTAGAGTTCTTGAGGTTTTTTTGGTTTGTTTTAGCATTTTGTTGAAGCCTATGGGCCTTTTATCAGAGTAACAACTTTAAACAAGCTGAAAAATGTCAGTGAGTGAGTAAAAATAAAGGTATTTCCCCCATAGAAGTTCATCAGACCACAGATATCTATCAATAATCCCCAACTGAAGAACCCTTGTCTCAGTGAGTTGCGTATGACTTCCCAGGCTTCCTTCAAGTCTCAACTTAAATTTTATCATTTGCAGGTCTTTCTTGGGTATCCCCCAACCCCAACTCCATCCCAATGCTCTCATCTAGGATTATGGCCCTCTGATTTTATACATCTATATCTATATATCTATATCTCTATTTTTTAATTTTTAAAAATATTTTATCTTGCTTCCCTCCCCTCATTTCCCACAGAAGGCAGTTTGCTAATCTTTACATAATTCCCATCTACTACTAGAAATAAATGCAACTTCAGCAAAGTTGCAGGATATAAAATAAACCCTCATAAATCCTCAATTTTTCTATATATATACTAACAAGATACAGCAGAAACAGCTAGAAAAAGAAATTCCATTCAAAGTAACCTCAGACAATATAAAATACCTGGGAGTCTATCTGCCAAGGCAGATTCAGAAACTTTTTGAAAACACTTCTCGCACAAATAAAATTAGATTTATATAACTGGGCAAATATCAATTGCTCATGGATAGGCAGAGCTAATATAATAAAAATGACAATTCTACCAAAATTAAACTACTTATTTAGTGCCCTAGCAATCAAAATTCCAAAAAAATTACTTTAACAAAGTTAGAAAAAGTTGTAAGTAAATTCATAGGAAGAAATAAAAAGTTGAGAATCTCCAGGGATTTAATGAAAAAAAGTGCAAAAGAAGGTGGCTTAGCCCTACCTGATCTAAAATTATATTATAAAGCATCAGTCATCAAAACTGTCTGTTACTGGCTAAGAAATAAGAGTGGTGGATCAGTGGAATAGACTAGGTGCAGTAGCAAGAAATGATTCTATCTCTCTATATACATATATTTATAAATACATATACATAATTCCATATACATGAATAGAGACAGACAAAAAGAAAGAGGGGAGAGAGAGGAGAGTTGTTTGCATGTCACCTTCCCCATTAGGGTAGTTGGTGGGGAAGTGGATAAAGCACTGGTCTTAGATTCAGGAGGACTGGAGTTCCAATCCTATCTCAGACGCTTGCCACTTATTAACTGTGTGATCTTGGGCAAGTCACTTCACCCTGATTGCCTCAAATCCAGGGTCATCTCCAGTCATCCTGATTCATATCTGGCCACTGGACCCAGGTGGCTCTGGAGGAGAAGGTGACTTAGGGCAGCAATTCAGTTGCTTGTATTGGCATCACTTCCCTGACATGGTCTTTTTCAAGAATGAACATCAGATTGGGAGCTCCTGGAGGGCAGGGAATATCCTTTGCCTTTCTTTATATTCCTAGCACTTAGTTCTGAGTCTAGAACATAGTGAGGACTTAGTACGCATTTGTCGATACACTGATTATGATTTGCCAAGGATCACAGCAAGTATTTGTGGGAGGTTGGATCTGAACCCATGGATTATAAATTCTTGAAGATTGATTGATTGATTAAAGACAACACCAGGTCTTGAACATAACAAACGCCTTGACCTGACCTTATAAAGGGTGTCCCCAAAATCTTAGTGTAGGTCTCCCAAGGTTGGGAGACTGGAGACCTGAATTCTTGTGGAGCTCTGTCATTTATAAGATTTGCAACACTGGACCAGTCCTTTCCCTTTTATGGGTCTTAGTTTCTTCCTCTATACAGTGGAAAAGTGGATTATATTGTCACTTTTAAGTACTTTTCCTTTTCTGTCATTCAAAGTTGACCAAAATTTTTAACTTCCAAATTGTGGGGGAGTCCCATTCAAAGGAGTCCTTGGCTCTTTAAAAATAAGTGAAGGCTCTGAGCCCTGGTTCTTCCAGGGAGAGGGAAAGACCCCAGTGGCCCCAAAGTGAAGAAGAGAATGATTAAAAGGAACAGCTGGTTGTGAATGACAAACAGTCCCTCTCAACTTGCTGGAGAGGCAGGCTCTGGGACATTAAAATTCACATTCCTGTGCTGTCCCTCCCCCTTCCCCCAGCCCTTGTAGACATGGGATATTTTTTTGGTTTTATTTAGCTATGTATTTGCTCTCATGAGCACTGTGAGAAGTTGTGGAGTACCAGGGGAGGGGGGAGGTGCAGGATTCTTTCTGGATGTCCCCCTCCTCTCCCTGTCCCTTAGTCCCTAAAACAACTTCTGCAACCAGACCTTCCAGGGTCGGCTGTCACAAAAACCCAGAGACTTGCCAGGTGCTAACTGGGCAGAGAGAGGCTGGCTGGGGTTGCCCTGGAGAGGATCCCAGGAGACTAAAACTCGACTGCCCTTGAAGTCTCCAGGATCTTACAGAACACACTTATCAGTAGCAGGTCCACCAAAGGAAATTTCTGTGGCCTTATGCCAGTCACAACTTTTCCTTCAAATTCAGTAACCCCATTTTCAGACACATCTAGTCTAACATACCCAGAGAGTTTCAGAAGGTTGTTCAAAATCACACAGGGGCTAAGTGGCAGAGCCAGGTGGTCTGACTTTAAAAGTAGTGCTTATTTCAAAAAATCAGTTCTGCCCTCAAGCCTTCAAAGGCCAACTCATTCCCAACCAACAAATATGAAGGTCTGGAGTGTCAGGAGCACTGTCCTAGGTGCTAAAGAAGACAAACTGCTTAGATAAGGAAAGGAGGAGGGGTAATGAGGAGTCTGACACCCCAGAAGAACTGGACTCCTCCTTTCTTAATCTCTCATGCTTCTCTGAATTTATTGTAATTTAACTCATGGCATTGTTCAACTCTAACTACTGCAGACCCCTGGAAGACAGGGAATTTTTCTCAGCTAAATTTTGGAACAATGTTTTGAACAAAATAGGCATTTAATATAAGAATAGTTGTCAAAACAATTATATATATATGTATATGTGTGTATCTATCACATCCATCCATCCATCCATCCATCCATCCATCCATCCATCCATCCATCCATCTATGTATCTAGCCATGTATCTATGTATGTATATATCTACCTACCCACCTACACATCTATCTATATATCTATCTATCACATTCATCCATTCATCTGTCACATCTATCTATGTATATGTATACATATATGTATACATATATGTATGTGTATATGTATATCTCTGTCTCTATCTCTTTATGTATGTGTATATGTATATGCACGTGTATGTGTATGTGTATGTATGTGTCTGTGTATGTGTGTCTCTGTCTCTATGTCTATGTACATCTACATCTACATACCTAATCTATATCTATATCTATAATTATCTCTATCTCTATATCTCTTTCTCTATCTCTGTCTCTATCATCTCTATCTCCCTATCTGTATCTGTATCTGTATCTCTATCATCTCTCTCTCTCTCTATCTCTCTATCTCATCTATTTCTATATCCATATCTATATCAATATCTATATCTATGCTGCTATGCTAAACTTCTCGAAGGCAGATTTTTTGTCTTCAACAGTATCTCACAAAGTAGACTAATTTGATGAGCTGAATCACCTTGGGTCTGAGCATTGTCCCTGCTACCTTCCCTCTTCCTTTTTTTTAAAGACCACACAGAACTTGAAGTAAGAAAAGGAAGATGATTCAGGTATGGTTTCCTTTGGAACAACAAATATGAATGAATCAATGAATGAGCATTTCTTATACACCTACTGTGACCCAGGTCCTGGGCTGGATGTTAGAGACACAAACAGAAAGTGAGTTAGACCTTACCATTCTAACTGGGGAGACTTCACAGAGGATGGCATGGAGGTGATGTTAGTTCTGATCAGATTACTTTCTAAGAGCAAGAACAAAAAAGCTGCAGGGCCTTCAATGGGGAAGGGTACAAGAAGTTATAGAGAACCTACTAAGTACCAGTGACTGTGGCAAACACCTTACAATTAAGGAAATTGAGACGGGTCGAGGTTAAATGACTTACCTAAGATCACATGGCTCTCTTTTCTGACACCTCATCTAACTGTCTCTTGATAAGGATAGGAAAGGAGAACAGATGGCAAGATGTTTGGGGAAAGTAGGCCCTGGTACCTTGTAGGTCAGAGTGTGAGGCATGGTTCAGCACTAGCTAGACTGGTAGGTGAGGAAAGTTTTCAGTCCCAGTCAATTAATCAGGACAAGCTCAGTCTTAGAATAAAGTCTCAGAGTTGAAAGAATAAAATTCTCTAGAGGTTGGAGGAGGGAAGTGGAGCTTACTCATGGGAGGATCATGCTATATGGCAGGTAGAAAGATGGGAGTTGGGATTGGGGGCAACAGCTTTGAGGTAGATAGCAAGATGACCTTCTGGCTAGGCAGGCCCAAGTTTCCTGATGGATGACTTGATGGTCTGGGTTAAAAGAAAGGAAGTATATTCACCCTTTCAGGTAGTTTTAGAGCACTGATCCTTCAAGTTATGAAAATGTATTAAACTCCTACACCCTTCCCCTGCCTTCCAAGCCCCAGGAGAATAGAAGGCCTGGATCCCTTCCTGATGTTGGGGATCCTGTTCCCCACCCCACTCTTTTACCCATCTCAATAGAATGAAACTTAAATTAGCCAACACCTAAGTGTGGTGGGGGAAACCCGTTAAAATGCCCTTTCAACATGATAAACGGAAGGAGCATGTATGAGAGAAATTACAGCTGTCGACTTCTCTTAAGGAAATATTTGGCAAGAATACAAATGCACTTAAATTAGGAAGTAAGATTTATAATTAGGAAACCTTTCTACTCTGTTCCCCCTTCTCTCTTCATTGAGGGAGGAGGGGAGAAATTCTGTCAGTGGAAGGAAAAGCTTTGAAGGTTATGCCAGGCCCTACTTAAAGGTTTTTCAGAGTTTGAAGAAAATGACCAATAGTTGATCAGAAAAGGAAGTCTCTGTCTTCAGAGTAAATGAGGGGACAATCTCTGAGAGGTATCATAGCATAATGAATAAGTCCCTGGCTTGGGAATCAAATAGATGCAATTTTACATGTCACCTCATATACTTATTAGCTGTGTGACCCCTGGAAAGTCCTTGATGCCTTCGTGCCTTGTTTTCTTTATCTGTAAAATGAGGTGGCCATAAAGATCCAACCAAGCTCTCTCTCTATGATTTATTCTGGAGTACCCATTCTGCTGGATAGCAAGTGCTTTTGTGTTGTTTTTTAAAAGGTCAGACCCTGAGTTGAGAAAAGTAGGTACTGAATTAGCTGAATGAGACTTCCTTCTCCCAGTACCCACTCCTAAAAGATGTCAGAATTGGAGTGTGAGGGAATAGACAGATGGCAGGTATGTGAACCCAGCCAGCAGACACAAACATTCCTCCTGCTAGAGATTCCAAGGGACAATATTTTGCTGTGGGAGACAACAGCTTGTGTCTCTGGCGAGGCTTTTTTAAAAAAGATAATCCACACACAATGAGGCAAATTAAACAGCCAGAAACTATATTTTATGACACCAAAATATATGGGTGCCATAAAAAGTTACTAGAACGAATCAATCAACAGATGGCAGGAGCTTCCTGCCAAGGAAACATCACTGCTCACTTTTCTCACTTCCTACCTGGCCGTTTTGAGGCCTAAGAGTGATGATAATAGATTCCACGTGTCTATGTGTCTATCCATTATCTCAATTGATCCTCCAAACCACCTTGTGGAATGGATAGGAGGAATGTGTTTAGAGGGTTAGACTAGGAGAAAAGAAGACCTGTGTCTGTATCTTGCCTCAGATGCTATCTGTGTGATCCTGAGCAAGTCACTTAAACGTTCTCAGCCTTAGTTTACTTATTTGTAAAATGGGGATGATAAATATCTATTTCACTGGGCTGTCCTGAGGATTAAATGAGAACATTTGTGTAAATGTATGTATATATATATATATATAAAAGGTTTGTAAAACAATATATATAGTGTATGTTTTGCAAACCTTTTAAGTACAACATAAAGTTTAGCAATTATTATTAATTTTATTGATAATAATAATATTATTTTTCTCATTTAACTGATTGGGAAACAGTCAGAGGACTTGCTTCTAAGTCCTTTCATGAGCCAAGGAGAGCTGCAGGTCTAGGTCTCTTCAGTCCTTATGCAGGGATTTTTCCATCCCATCATGTATCTTGTAGATACAAATGTTTCCCTTCTATTCCAGATAGAGAGTGGTTGGATATGCAAACCCTCTCCTCTCTCCTTCCCCTAGAAGGATGAGTAATTTGAATGACTTCACTTTGCTCTCCTAGGGAAAATAATAGCCAGTGGACTAAGATACAACTGAGGAGATCATAGATTTTTTAACCTAGATCAGACAGGGGCCTGGGTCAGTTTAATTCAAATCCTTTGCTTTAAAGATGGACAACTGAAACAAAGAGGAAGGAAGGGTGGCAGAAGGGAAGGAAGAAAGAAAGATCCATAGGGAAGACTGTGGCAGTGAGGAAGGAGACTATCTGGGGACTTGGAGAAAGGGGATTCATATATATATATATATATTGAGACATACCAAGATCCAAAAGTGAAAGGGAGAGAACTGTAGACTTGTTTGTAACATTCAAGGTAAAGCTGGTTCCTTTAGTTCCTAAGGAGTTGGTGTGTGTGTGTGTGTGTGTGTGTGTGTGTGTGTGTGTGTGTGTGTGTGTGTGACACACAAAAAGAGAGAGAGACAGAGAGAGACAGAGAGAGAAGAGAAAAACAGAAAGGAGACAGACAGAGAGAGAGAGACAGAGATCAGAGAAACAGATTGTGTGTATGGGAGTCAGAGAATGGGAAGGGAATGAGTGATTAGAAACCAAATAATTAAAACAAAAGAAAGATGAAGTCCTCTGGGCTGGAGGTGTGTTTGAATTGTGAACACACTCTGCCAGGCAGAGTCTGGGATGATTTTTTCTCTGGTGGGCTATGATAGAAGGTTGATAATCCCCTGAGTAAATAAATTATTGCTATCTTCTATGAGCAAAAGAGAACTTTGGGTGGAGAGACAGGCAAGATGGATTCCAAATAGAAGTATATGGTACCATCCTCTAGGGACTAAGAAAGGTTGTAGGCTTTGCCATGCAGGATTACAAAAGGGGCCCTGAAAGAGAACCTCATATAACTATAACTATAACTATATAACTACATATATTTAACAAATATACAAATGTGTATAAAAGAAATGCACACATCTAAATACATACATAAATGCATTCATGCTCATGTGTATATATGGGCACATATATATTATAGTACAGACAAGCAACTGGAGAAGGAGCCACATTCAGGCACATGGAGGACAAACAGTACCTGCTATTAGATGATGATGTTTTCCCTTTATTCTCAAAGAAAACCATGACATCAGGGGAGGTGATGCTAAATGAATTGGATCCAAATGAATTGGATTTGAGTGAGAGGAGCTGTGTTAAGCCACCAGCCTCACTTTCTCCTCTGGAGACATCTGTCATGGGCCAGATATGAATCAGGATGACTGGAGAACAGCCCAGGATGTGAGGCAATCAGGGTGAAGTGACTTGTTTAAGGTCGCACAGCTAGTATCTGAAGCTGGATTTGAACTCCCATCCTCCTTGGTGCTGAGAACAAATGAAATTATCCACAGTTTTGAAGGAACTGTCTTCTCTGGTTGATAAAATTATTTTTTATGGGCTTAATGTTCAGAGTCCTGTTAGTTTCTTTTTATCTTTAACTTCATCTGTTCATGTTTTGTATCTTTTAACCCTATGTTCTTGAAAGGGGGTGCTTGTGTGGGTGGGCTTAAGTTCCCATAGGGCTTAGGAAAGGGCAGTGAGCCAGAAAAGTGAGTTATCGCCTAAAGGGTTCCCAGGCCCTTCATGTCAGAAGGGAGCCTCTGACACAAGGATTATATAAAACTCTGTTTCTGCCCAAGTCAAGAGTTAGTTGGCAGGAAGCCTCTCCAGGTGTTGCTTCTTTTCTGGTTCACACAAAAGAACTTTCGAAACTCCAGGATCCCTACACCATTCATTTTGCTGATTCAGAATCTTCAGGCCCTCTGTGATCCAGCCTCAGACCACATGAACACAGGAAAGGGAGGAACTGAAGACAAAAAAAGACAGTTGCTCCACCTGGCCTATGCTGCAGGGGAAAGGATCTAGGGGGTCTCTGGGTAACCTTACCAGCTCAAGGGAAAATTGGAATGACTAAGTAGGGAATGACAGAAAGAGTTCTGGCTCTGGGGTCAGAGGACCTGAGTTCAAATCCAAGTTATAGCTCTTACTACCAGCACAACCTTGACCAAATTTTAATCTTCCCTGGTCTTTAGTTTTCTCCATTATAAAATGAGAGGGATCTGTGGTCTTTTATGGTTCTAGATCAATGATTCTGAAATCTGAGACAAATAGGCTCTTGAGCTCAGGGAATCAGGATGAAAATGGTGGGCCAGAGTTGAGGTCAAGGGGAGGGTGTGTGGGCAGTCATTATGGAAACTCACCATTGGTAAGGAGCTCTCCAAGGCTATATATACCCGGATAAATCAGATTAACTAAAACTATTTTAAAAGTCTGTTGGATGAATGTAGCTAAATGTATTCCCAGGAAATCTCAGTCTTTTGGTTGAATTCATTCATTCATCAAACAATTAAGAGATATCTGCTATGTTTTCTCCAAACTTGTACATCATTGAGATTTTGATGAGAATGAAATATATAGAATTCTATACAAAAAATAGATTACATGAATGTAGTGCTTGGCAGATACTATCTTATCTGGTCCTCACAATGAGCTAGGATTTGTTTTGTTTTTTTAACAGGTTTGCGGGTGGGAAAACTGAGTATGAGAATCATACAGCTAGTAGGCATCTGAGCAAGCTCTTCCAAGTCTGTATATGTATCAACTATATATAGTTATATATAGTTATAGTTATATGAGGCATTCTATGGCTAAATAAGGGGGTACTTTTTTGTATGTCAGGAAATTCTTCATCAGATTGGTAAAACCTATGAATTCCTTCTCAAAATCATGTAGCATAGAAGAATAAAGATATCTGCTTCAGAGAAAGAATTGACAAAGAGGTCTGTATAAAATAATTATATAGATGTGTGTGTGTGTTCACATGCACAGATATACCTTTTTATATCTAATAGTAGCTATCTCTAAGACAGGGAAGAGGGAAGGAAAGAAAAAAGGGAAAAGAAGAAATTTACATGACTTTTATATATTTAAAAGGAACAGCAAGTTGTATATAATATTCGCAGTTTCATGTACAATTGTCTTTTTTATTATGCTGCTATGGAAATAATTATTTTATTACATAAATTAAAATAAAATAAAGACAGGGGGAAGAATTAAATGCTTACAGACTGATTGAAATTAAATAACCAAATGAATCGATAAATAAATAATTGATCCAAAATGATTCATTTTAGCTAGGGATCAATGAAAATAAAGTTGTGGAGTTTTGCCCCCATCTAAATTCACCCCCCCCCCAAGAAATTCTTCTGGTTAAGAACCACCGCTTTAAACAAAGGGCTTACCTATATATGAAGACCAATCACTCTCCAGGGCTTGACAGCTTGCAAGAGCTTTGTAATTGCTCATTTGTTCATTTATTTGTTTCTCTTTATAGCCAGACTCTCTATTATCTAGAGGAAAAGCTCCAAATTTCCCAGGAGAGTATTCAAGGTCTTTCAGGATCTCATCCTCATTCTACATTTCTAACTGCATTTACCATTCCCCAACCCAAACTCTACAGTCCAATAGAGAAAGATTCCTCATTTCCTGAACACACCTTGTTCTTTCCCTCCATCACAGTTTTGTTCATACCATTATCCTTACTAATCTCTGCTCTTTGACTTCCCAAATCATATGCAACCTTCAGCACCTGTTTCCTCCTTGAAGCTTTCTCCATACCAGTCACAGATATCTCTCATCTCTCAGCTCTCATGGAGCTTCTGTTTTACCTTTTCAGGAGCACTAATAATACACTTTTGTCTCTTCATGTCCCAGTTTGCTAAAACTAGAATATAAGAATATGAGAACAAAGAAGAGAGAATGGCAAAGTTGAAAGGGACATTAAAAGCTATCCAGCCAAACTCATTTTACAGAAAATGAAGGGAAAGTCCTCAGAGGACAGATGGCATGGTTGATGTCACACGACAAGTTAGTGGGAAGCCAACTTTTCTGACTCCTGGTCAGTGCTTTTTCTGCTGCCCTATACTATCTCCTGATTTGGATTGCTGAACTTCCAACCAGACAAGGAGTTCCATAGGGACAGAGGTCATGTCTTATATTCCTTTGCTTTGACTGGTAGGGTATTTTTTTATTTTTAAGTTCTCAATGGAAAGAAACACATAGTCAAAGACAAGATATAAATCAATATTGTGAACTGGCAGTCAAAATCTAAGTCTGGGTGAAAAGCCTTATATGTGTCTTGAAAACCAGACTAGGGAGATTGGGCTACAATAAATATCCAAAGAAAGAAGATAACCAATCATATGTTCAGGATTGTATCACTAGTACTCTGTGATAAGAAATGCTAAATAAATGTTTATTTGGGATAATAAATTGGGATAGATAACAAGGGATAGCGAGGTGGCACAATGAGTAGAACATTGAGCCTGGGGTCAGGAATACTTGAGTTCAAATCTGACCTTAGATACTTACTAGTTTTGTATCCTGGGCAAGTCACTTAACCCTATTTGCCTCAGTTTCCTGATCTATAAAATGATCTGAATAAAGAAATGGCAAGTCACTCCAGTGTCTTTGCCAAGAAAACCCCAAATGGGATCATGAAGAGGGACACTATGCAAAAATGATTCACCCAGCAACTTTTAATGCCAACCCCTCCTCCTCTAATCCTTTACCACCTGGCAGCATCCCCTTCTTACCTTATCCTCTGCCAACCACACATGTTTCCTCTCCTAGATTCTATTTCTTTTGAGATGAGTGACTAAACTTTTATCAATAAATTCTTGTTGGAATGTGTTTTGATATCTTCCATTTCTACAAAGTATTTATATTTCTACAGAGAACTCCTGGGAGACTCAATTCCTTATCCCATAGACTGTGATTTTCTTCTGGTGGCATCATCTATTAACTCCTCCACACCTCCAATCCTCACCTTGTCTAAGTTTAGCTGTCCCTGCTTTGAACTCATGAGTCAAGGGTATGGGAATGTGTGCCCTCTACTGCCATGGAGAGACAAGGGTCCTGTTCTTACTGGTTCACTTGACCCCCAACCTTGACTGAACTATGTGGATGAGGTAGGAGGAAGAAGTTAGATTGGTGATTTCTTCCCAATTCACTGTCACAGAGGATGATGACTCAACAGCAGATGTGCTCAGAATAATGGATCCTCATTGCAAAGCTCCCCTGTCTGGAAATCTCTTGTAAACAGGGAGATTTCAAGGGCTCCTGCCTGTCCTTCAAGACAGCTGGCTTGCCATAGAAGAAAGAACATGGATTTAGAGTCAGAATATCTGAATTTGGACTGCTAAGTGACTTAGTGAATAGAATACTGGGCTTGGAATCAGGAAGATTCATCTTCATGAGTTCAAATCTGGCCTCGTTGTATGACCCTGAGTAAATCACTTACTCCTGTTTGTCTCACATCTCTAAAATTATCTGAAGAAGGAAATAGCAAGTTACTCCACTATCTTACAAGGAATCCCCAAATGGATTTACAAAGAGTCAGACACAATCGAGCAACAACCAAAAACAATACCTGAATTAACATCCCAATTCTTACTAGTTACATGACCTTGGTCAAATTGCTCCATTTCTTTGTTCAGGGTCTATAAAATGAGAAGATTGTATTAGACTAATGGCACCCTTAGTTCAGCCATCAGAATGAGGCTCTCCTCTTCCTGTCATAACATCTCTATGACATATGAAATATCTATTTTCATCTTCATGAGTATTGTGGTGCTATTTCTTTTTAAATTGTTTCATCAAACAACTGTGCTAGAGTCTGGGAATAATCTACAAAAATGAGACATGCTCTGCCCTCAAGGAACTTACAGTCTAATAAAGGTTCATCAGTGGTATCACAGATATAGATGTCCTCCAGGGGACCAACCTTCTGGTGATGAGCATCTCACAGATCAGCCAGGCAAATTGTCTAATGACAGATGAATCCATTTCTGTTGCTAGGTCTTTTTACCTTAATAGGACCCTTTATCTGTGTAACACATATTTACTGTGCTAAGCTCTGGATAGATATGCTGAATCACAGAATGTTAGCACCCCCTCACAATAAGACCCTGTGTCCTGAGGGGTCTGTTCTAAGCTGGTTCATAGGCTTCTAGAGAGAAGAGGTTTTAGTAGTCATCCTAGAATCTCAGGAGTCATTTTACCCAGGAGGAAACACCATAGGTGTGATGCCCAAGGTCACATGGGATAGTGAGTGGGGAAACAAAGATTGGAATCCAGGTGTTCTAAGCCCCAAACTGGTCCTATTTTCTTTATATTACAGTACCTCTTTTCTTAGAGTGGTTGGAGTTTCAATATAGGCAGTTATACTGGTTTGAGAAGTTCCTAAGTTCAAAGAGGACTTTATATGGAATTTGGGGTCAGAATTTTTTAATCAGACTATTCCCTGCCTTGGACAAGCCACCTCCTCTAACCCTCCATCTCTGTCTCTTTCTCTTTCTAAATGTGGCCACTCTGGTCTAAGGTGACCACTTCATCCTAAGAGAGATATTGATATGATAAGGGAGTGCCCAGAAGAGAATGACCAAGATGCCGGAGTCAGTTAATGGATAAGAATTTATGATGTTTGTAATAAATATATTATATACAATGTATAGCAAACATATATAATACATGTATTATAGAAATATATTACAATATAAATAAATATATAACTGTAATACATGTATTCTATAGCTATAAATATATATAAATATATTAAAATAAATACATACACATATAAATATATCACATATAAACATGTAATAAATGTTTATATAAATATATGTATTATAAAAAATATGTAATGAATATATATTGTTATACAGTTCTACTAATTCTATAATGAAGTTTATAGTATATTTATTTACTTTGTGTATAGTATTTTTCTTTTTATAAAAAACATTTTATAGTATATGTACTATTTAATAAAGAACATATGATAGCTTCTATATTTTATAATAAGCATGTTATTAGTCTTTTACCATATTTTATAATGAACATGCTATATTCATTTACTATATTTTATAATGAACATGTTATTATATATATGTATATATGTGTATATATATATATGTGTATATATATATATATATTGTTCTGGGCACTGTGCTATAAACCCTGGAGATACAAAGAAAAGGAAGACGGTACCAAGTCTCTCTCCTCAGGGAGCTCACATTCATTTAATGAGTGAGACAACGTGTAAACAGCTAGAAATACATAGAAAATCCACAGCCTCTTTAGAGGCTGATCTCTTAGGGGAAGAGGGCCCTGCAGAAGGACGGATCTGAATTGAGTCTTGAAGGAAACCAGGGAAAGAGAGATGGAGATGAGTAGGGATAAGGTACAGGGTTCTGAAAGTCTCTTTCAAGGCACAAAGGAGAAAATGTGTTGGGTATGGTTGAGAATAGGAAACCAGGCTGCCCCAGAGTTCCTGGAAGAGAGTGAAGTACACTAAGTCTGGAAAAGTGTAAAGGGGTTATATTGTAAAGAACTTTCAATGATAGAGAGAACTTTCCACTTGATCCTGAATATAGTAGAGAGTCACTAAAGTTCATTGAATGGGGAAGTAGGTGACAGAGGCTAAACTAGGCTTATGGAAAAACCTTTTGCCAGCTTAGTAGAGGATGAATTGGAGAGGCAAGACTTGCATCAGGAATGCAATAAGATGAGGGTCTGGATTGGTGGGTGACTGGGGTGAATGAAGAGAAGGGAACATTTCCAAGTCCAGGTTCTCAAGTTCATGTCCCATGAGGGCCAAGTGACTGTTCAGTCATGAGCCAGGTGATGTTTACTCTGGAGCAGAGAAGATTGGGGGGGCAGGGTGCAGGGAACAGCATTATGTCTGTCCTCAAGGGATCCAGAGGTCAGTCAATGGATGAGGTCTAGGTTAGGTCTGCTCTGCTTGGCTCCAGAGAGCAAATTAAGAATGAAGGGCAAAAGTTAAAAGGGGGCAAATCTCATTCTGATGGAACCAAAAACTCCCTAGCAATTAGACAGAAGCAAAAGTGTAGTAGGTTGCCTCTCCAGGGAGGGAATACACTTTAACTGGATGAATTTGAGCAGAGGTTGGATGACCATTCTCAGTCCGTGAGGCCCCTTCTAAGTCTGAAATTCTGTGATTTAGGTCCCTCCTAGCTTTAAATCATTCGATACACCAGAGACCTTTAGTTTGACATCATCATTTGACAGACTGGAGTACAAAGAGAGCTGTTACTTTACCCAAGGTCATACAAAAAATACCTGGCAGAACTGGGACCAGAAAAACCCAATCTTTTGACTTATATACTCTGCTCTATAACCTGTTGCCTGAAAGGTGATTTTAAATACTTTGAAAGAGTTGAGTCTTAATTACTGACTGATTGGGGAAGTCTTGGATAGGCTGGGGAGATCACAGAGTAGTTTAATCTTGAACTTTCCCTGCCAAGTGAATCTGGGGCATGGGAGAAGCAGCCAGGGTTAATTAGGTAAACTTGCCCAGATTCCCTGGGGTGCCAGGAGGCCAAGCTTCATGTGATAAAGAATGAACCAAAAGTCAACAAAATCATATTGTACTTCCCTCTTCCTCATCTTAACTTTTTTGGGGGAAATAAATAGCAATGTAATCTTCTCTGGTCCTATGTTTGATGTATACTTGCCAGATCTTCCTTTGATATCCAGGAAATTCAGAATGAACTTGAGACCTCCCTTTCTTTTTCTCTTTCATGGATAAACAGAGACACCATCTGCTTTGGAGGTCATTGCAGGGTCTGAGAGGACAGTGTGGGGTCCCTCTGGCCTCCCACAGCATGAATAGAAGCCTGTGAATTTGGTTTTCTGGAATTCCTCAGAAGATTTGTTTGCCTGGACATGCTTTTTCAGACTATTTGAAAAAGCACCATTGAACCCAGTCACACCCAGATTAACGTGGGTAATTAGTTCTGGGAAAAAGAGAAGTTCAGTGACTTGGAGACAGTAGGCAGATAACTGAATTTGGCAAGAGTAATTTTATAGAAGAATTTGATTGTAATATGTTAAGGATATTATTTTAAAACAAAGTTGAGGTATAGTCCCATGGAAGCCACCTCTTACAAACCCCTCTTTCATTCAGTGTTCCACAATAGGGACAAAAAAAAACAAGGTTTATAGTTAGGGGTTCTGGATTTAGATTCTGGCTTTATCACTTATTACCTGTGGGCAAATAAAGATACTTGGTGTCAGGAAGTCCTGAGTTCAAATCCATCCTCAGATATTAATTAGTTGTCTGAACCTGGGCAAATTAATTAAATTCTCTTTGCCTCAGTTTCCTCATCCATAAAGTGGAGATAATAATACCTCTCAGGGATGTTGTGAGGATCAAATGAGATATTTGCAAAATGCTTATTATAGAACCTAGTCCTGTTTTATAAAATGTTAGTTCATTATTATTGACAATGGTGTTGTAGTTTATGATAATTATATTATTTCTGTGTGGGCCCATCCTGCCTGCCTCTCCACCTAGAGTTCCAGGTATATTGTTGTAGGATACTGGACATAGATATTGCATTTTATCCAACTCTTAGGGTTGAATTCCACCTTACATGCTTATTAGATATGGCCTAAGGAAGTCATACTTTTATGCCTTTTTACCCATCTACACATCAGAAGGCATCACAATGACATCACAACAGCACATAAGCTACTTTGAAATATCAGAGGAATGAGCTGTACTGGCCACATGTTTGTTCTGGTCACAAGTCCCTCTGTGATCTCCATGCATGTGCCCATAACTATATGGATGCCTCTTCATGAACATTATCTGTATGATGTACATAGCCTCCAGTGTCATTATTCTTTGGCAGTTGTGCCTGTGTGGGGGACAATCTTTTCTAATTGATTTTCTAGGCTGTTAGATTTAACATCATTTCCTTTAAGTCAATCCTGGTAGATTTTGCAAAAGTAATCACATTGGTGATTGGCTCATATGCTGTGGTTTTGATGGGATTCTGATCCACAAAATGCCACACATCTGAAGTAGCTTTTTTAGGTGTCTAATTGTGTTTGGTTGCCATACAATGTGTGCAAAACACTTTATAACTATAAATTTCCTCATAACTACTGATAAGGTGCTACAGCCAGTTTCCATTTTAAACTGGATCCATACACCAGCACCATCTTCTCTTACAAAGTATATTTTTAAAAGCCAAAAATCTATTTGATCCTATCTGCCTCTTACCTATCTTATCTCAGTCTTGCCCTCAGCTTTGAAAGTTGTATTTGGGAGGGGAGAGTCACCAAGTCACCAAAGCCCTATGACTTTGTCAAAGTCACCTATTACTAAGGTGAGCCAAATAACATGTGGCTTCCTCTTTCATCTTACTCTTTTCAGAACATTTTCCAAGAACATGCCCTGATCCCAGTCAAGGGTCATGAAGAGACAGGTAAAAGAAAGACATAATCACTAAAGAAGATTGTTGGATTGGGACAGAAGACCTCTTTTCTAGTTCCAGCCCTGTCAAGACCTAATTGCATGAACTTGGGCAAGTCAAAGCAACAACTTTATGAACTACTATAAATCAGAAAGTGGTAAGCAACAGATAAGTCATTTTTATTCTTTTGACTCTGGTTTTTCCACTTTTAAAAATGGGGTCTGACTTAGATAATTTATAAGATTTCTTCCAGTTCTAAATTTCTATGATTCTATACTTCTTCATTTTGTTCTTCCCCCATCTGAAACAATGAAGCCCTGGGTAGTGACCCCCTTCAGTCCAATAAAAACCTTGATCCCAACCCTGCTAATTCCCTATGTGAAGGCTGCCGGAGTTCGACCATCCAAAGGTCAGTCTTATATCCAAGGACACAGCTGCTGACATCCCATTGTGTTCAGGGCCAACCAATTTGGTTGCTGTTCCCAGCCTCCTCCTGGCTTATCAGAGCACACTGGGCTCTGGAGAGATTTTGTGTGTTGTATAATCAGTAATACAACTAGTACCCTGGGCTGCTTTAAAAAAAAAGTCATCATAGCTTTTACTTGGACAGAATCCCAAATATTATGGGAATGGATTAGTGAAGGGAACTGAGAGGATGATAATAATAATAACATGATGATGATGATAACTCACATTTACCAAACATTCAGCCTTAAAATTATAGAATATTCATGCTGGAAAGGACCATAAAAGATATCTACTCTAATTTGCTCATTTTGCAGATTAAGGAAAGTGACTTGCCCAAGGTCACATAGTATTCCAAGAGCAGAGACTAGATTAAGAGCCAGGTCTCTAGACTACTAGGTCAAAGATCCTTTAAGAAGGATCCAATCAAGAGATGGGATTCTCTCCTCAGTTGCTTGGTCCTTATCTGGAAGGTATTCCACACTAACTGTCATGAACATCCAACATGACCCCAGAACTAAGGACAAGGAAGCTTATGAGCTTCAATGGACATTTTCCCATTTGCTAGCAAATGAAAACTAAAGAGGTGACTCTTTTCTGACATATTTCCTCAGATCCCTGCTTCATAGAAACTTATGGTCATCCCAGATGATAGATTTAGAACTATAAACCATTAGTGAGGTCATGTAGGTCAAACCGCTCATTTTATGGTTGAAGAAACTGAGGCTAGAAAAACTGAAGCGCCTTTACTTAAATGAAGGTCACCCTTCATTTAAGTAGGTAGAGGGGTAGAGGTGGGGGTGAGTTACAGAGCCAGGTTATGAATTGAGGTCTTCTGACTCCAAGTCCAATCCTCATGGCAAGACTGTGAGGATGATTCTGCTGACTTGGAATAATAATGAGAGCAGAAAGAATAAGAGAGTCAGCATGGTGCTTCAAGGATAACAATGCTCAGTGAACATAAAGCATTCATGGAAGTCTGGAACTTTAGAGATGGGAGGGACCAAAAATGTGTTGGTATTTGGTTGTTTCAGTCATGTCTGACTCTTCATGAGCTCATTTAAGGTTTTCGTAGTGAAGATACTAAGTAGTTTGTTATTTTCTTCTCCAGATCATTTTACAGATGGGGAAACTGAAGCATACAGGATTCAGTGACTTGTCCAGAGATACAGCTTGGATCTGAGGTCATATTTGAACTCAGATATTCCTGATTCTAGGGTTGGCACTGTATCCACTGTGCCACCTAGATGTCCCATAGATTTTTCTAATCTCATTCCCTTATTTTATAGCTGAAGAAAATGAGGTCTAAAGAGGGAAAAGTCCTTGTCTAAGGACATATAGCTAGTTATTATCAGTTCTAGTACTGGAATCCAGGTCTTCTGACTCTTAGCCTTAATTTAACTAAATCCATCAGATTGAGCCTTGCTTTATGGTTGAAATTAATTTCCCAGTTACTATGTTTGTAAAGTCTGACCCTAGTTATGATAATCTCTAAATTGGCAAAGACGGGTCTTAGGCTGACTTTTTTTTTCCTGTGGATTGAATTAGTAAATATGATCTTTGCAAATTACATTTTGTATATATCCTGACTGCTCATTTCAAAATTTGTTTCATGATATTAAAAAGTGGCACTTCAGTAAAAAGTTATTATGCATATCATATCATCCCTTAAAATGTAAGATTAAATATCAATATTCATACCAAGCTATTTGAAAAAGTATGGTTAGGGTGCAGGGTATGCATTGGGTGTGCATTGGAGTCAGAAAGACCTGAGTTCAAGTCACCTTGGAAAAGTCACTTAATCCTATTTGCCTCAGTTTCCTCATCTGTCAAATAAGCTGAACAAAACCCCAAATAGAGTTGGACATGACTAAAAATGACTAAACCCTAGCAACAACAAATTTGAAATAGGACCATTCTTGTAGAAAATCATAATTGTATGATAAAGCATACAGACAGAATTCTGACTCAATAACAATGCCTGTTCGGACTATGGCCAAAGAGCTACACTGCACCTTAATAGAATTGCTGACAAAAGACCCAGAAAGAGTTGGCCTCAGTGCAACTAGCCCTGTAAACCCAAATTCATATCTTGATGGAAACTTCTGAAATCAAACACTTAGCAGTCTCAGTCCAGTAAAGTTTATATTCAATTGATTACTAATTAAATTAAAGTGAATGCACATGCTATGTGACTTATAGACACCATGTTAGGCACTGGGGCTTCAGAGAGAATACCAAAACAGTCCCTGGCTTTAAGGAGCTTACATTCTGCTGTGGTGAAATAACACATATACAGATATAAAACTGAATTAAATATCATTTTAGGAAGACCAATCACAACTCAAGGGATTTGGGTGAGACTGCTTAAGCCAAACCAAATAATTCAAAGACCCAGGTTGAAAAGGAGGAACCTTCCAGTAATGGCAGACAGTCTAGATAAAGGCACTGAGGTTGGAGGTGAAATAATGTAAATGTAAGTAGACCAAGTTGGCTAGGATTTAGAATATATGAAGAGGAATAACATGAAATCTATCTGGAAAGACAGTTTGGAGTTAGATGGTGAAGAGTATTAAATACAAAGAAAGAAGTTTGTATTTGAATTGCGGAAACACTGAAGTTTCTTAAGATGTAGCGTGGCATGGTCAGACTCCTGCTTTAGGAAGATTTATTCTATGAAAAGGGGTGGCTAATGCTAAGAATAAACAATAATGCTTCTACCACTTTGGGGAAATTATTTGACTCTGTGTTCCTCATTCTCCTCATCTGCAAAATAAGTTTAATAATCTTTATTTTGCTTTGCCTTCTTCATAAGGTTATTGTGAGGATTAAATGAGAGAAAGTATACTGAAAAGCTTTGAAAATTATAAAGTGCTGCATAAATATGAGCTATTATCATTACTGATGTTGTCCATGGACTAGAAAGTGGCTTGGGGCAGCCTAGCTTTGGATGACTTGGAGTTGCTTTTTCAGTTAAGTCACCCATCCATAGTGCACATTGTTCATTTGCATACTGTAACCCATGATGCTTTGCACTTTCTATTTTATTCTCCTTCCCCCACCTCCTATCCTGCATACAAATTTGAGTTGGAATTTAATAGCTGAGAAGCAACTTTGAATTGCTCACGATCTGCTTAATGAAGACACCTCACATTCTGGAACTCCCCAGCAGGCGCCTTCTTCGGGAGGTGCAACACCCACTACTAGATGTGTGAGTTTTGGGGGAGGGGGTGCAATGCTCATCTGTCAATGGATTTCCATGTTCCTTCCTCCCCTTTTAAGTCTTCCTTATGAACAGAGACTTTTTGGCTACACTTCTGAAGCTAGAAGACTTAAGAGGGGGCAGAAGAAACCTTAGAGTTGATTTGGTCCTCCTCATTTATTTTATGGCTGAGGAAACTGAGGCATAAAGAGATCTGGTGGCTTGCCATTCTGAGACTGTTCAAGAGACTTGGAGCCAGGAAGATCAGGTCTAAATTTCACTTCTAACTTTTAGACCACTCTAGAACATAGACAGAGTACTTAACTTCTCTGACACTCAGTTTCCTCATCTGAAAATGGAAGCAATAATATCTGTAGCATCAATCTCTCAGCATTGAGAGGGCCACCTGACAATGAATTGAAGCATTCTAAAAACCTTAAAATTGGTTGTCATTGTTATTGCTGCTGCTCAAGGTCACATAACTAATTCAGTGAGGGAAACTCAGCTTCACAGTACAGAAAAAAAGAGCTCTGGATATGAAATCACAAAACCAAAGTACCATACTTGCCTCTGAGCCTTCCTTATTAATTGTTTGACCTTGGGCAAGTCACTTAACCTCACTTCTTTATCTGTAAAATGAAGGAGTTAGAATAGATGGTTTCTAAGATTCCTAAATCTAAAATCCTATGATCCCTGATTATCTGATGCCAAGACTTATGTGATGGCTGAAATATTTAAATGTGACCTTGGTCAAATCACTTCATCTCCTCCTTTGGGCTCATTTTTTTTCACTTGTAAAATGAAGATAATAGCAATAGTTTTGAGAGTTGTGTATACAATGTGAAAATATTTGTAAAGCATTTAGCAAATCTTAAAGCACTACATAAATGCTTATTATTATTCTAATTATCATCATCATCATCATCATCATCATCATCATCATCATGGTAGTAGTCTCAAAAGTCAGTCAGTCAGTCAGAGGATGGTACAGGCAGTCCAAGAATAAGACTCTGGACTCAGTGGGAGTCAGATATAGAATGGGTGAGCAGACAGCAACCTCATCATGGAAATGGAAGGCAGTTCAGATGGTAAGAATGTGTGCATGTGTATATGTTTTAAATGTGTTTATTAGATTGTCCTTTGTTCTCAAAGAAGGCCATGACATGGAAGAGGTGGTGCCATGACAAGCACATGAACTAGATTTAAATGAGGGGGTGCTGTACTAAGTCATCTGCCTTACTTTCTCCTTCAGAGCCATCTGACCCCAGTGATCAGATATGAATCAGGATAACTGAAAATGGCCCTGGATGTGAGACAATCAGGATTAAGTGATTTACCTAAGGTCATACAACTAATGTCAAGTGTCTGAGGTTGCATTCAAACTCCTATCCTCCTGTCTCCAAGATCAGTATCTATCCACTATACCACCTAGATACCCTCCTCATATGATCATAAATTATTTGAAAATTTCTTTCACCACTTTTTATACTCCCAGTGTCTGTCACATATTGCTATTGCTCCCATTCAGATGATTTGATCATGTCTCACTCTTTGTGACTCCAAGGAGCCTACTAACCATGGGGTTTTCTTGACAAAGTTACTGGGGTGATTTGTCATTTCCTTCTGAAGTGAGGTCAGGTGATTTGCTCGGGTTCACAAAGCTAGTGTCTGAGGCCAGATTTGAATCTGCAGAAAGAAGTCTTCCTGACTCTAGTCCCAACACTGAGCCATCTAGCTGCCCCATCTCTGACACATAGTAGTCACTTGCTAAATGATTATTGATTGACTATTAGGGGTGGAGAAAGGAGGACTGAAAGAAAAACTGAAAAATGATAGAGTAAAAAATGGAGTTCAGTTGAAAGTCAAGACCTGAAGAATATATTGGGTCAGGGAAGCAAGTCAATAACGAACAATATCAAATTATGTTATTGATCCTCTAATTCCCCTACTCAGAACCCTCCAATGGCTCCCCACTTTCTTCAGGTTGAAGTCTGAACTCTTAAGTCTATCATTCAAGGTCCAACATCTGGTTCTAACATGCTTTTGCATTATTTTCTCACACTAATGCTTTGCATTCCTTAACTCAATTAATCATGGAACCCAATTGTCCCACCTCTATTGTATTAGAAACAATAATGGGTATGGATCAGAGTGGCTGAACTCCTTCTATACAAATCATATTATCTCTCTGGGTTGTGGTTTCTTTTTTTTTTAATCTTTACTTATTTAAGGCAATGGGGTTAAGTGACTTGTTCAAGGTCACACAACCAGGTAATTCTTAAGTATTTGAGGTCAGATTTGAATTCAGGTCCTCCTGACTCCAGGAATGGTGCTCTATCCACTGTGCCACCTAGCTACCTGGCTGTGGTTTCTTTATACTCATAATTATGACATGGAAGGAAGAAGAAAAAGTTTGTCAAATCAGAGATCATCTAGTCTAATACCCTCATTTTACACAGGAAGGCACTTAAGGTCAACTAAGACAAAGTAGTCAGAGACGTAGAACGAGAACCAGGACCAGTTGAAAGGAGAGCTCTATCTTGGTATAATGGTAGATGCTACTCAGAATTCAAGCAGGATGAAGACTGAGAGAATTTGGTGTCCTTTGGCTATGTCTCCAATGACTCCCAAAAGAATTATCTTTGGTAGATACCTATTTTCCAAGACTAGATGAAAAGAAAGTAGAGACACAGATTGTAACAATTTATTTCAATCCCTGGGTACCTTTTTTCTCATTTCTACTTTAATTTCTAGCAGTGGAAGGAAACATAATAATATGGGTGCATGGAGGGAATTTGGGGAGGGTTCCCAGTAAGGAGAAGGGACAGATTGCCTATTGGGGTGGGACTGTATCTCTACAAGGGAAAGGACAAGGGAAAATGGGTGAAGGCATCACAGCATAATGTTACATATTATTCATTAATATGAAGTAAAACCCTGTAACTAGTGTTAAGAGTGGGAATTTTGGAGAGGTGGAGGATAGATACAGGACCCATGTTCTGATGGTTGGTTTAGGAAGAATCAAAGGATGAGAAATAACCCTCTGGGATTTTTTATTTAAGTTTTATTTAAGTTTAAGTTTCCATATATATATATATATGTACATATATATATTCACTTTAACTATACATATATTCACTTTCAATATATATGCATATATATATATATATATATATATATATATATATATATATATATATATCTGTGGGGAAAACTAAAGCTATTATCTCTAGCTGCAAAGCTTTAATTGAAACTGAGTAATCTTGCCACAAGTCCCGAATGAATTTGGACACCTCATTTTTCCAGAGATACTTTCCCTTGTCTGTTCTCGGGGATCAGCACCACTTTCTGTAAATGGAGTGGAGAGGGGAGGAAGGGAGGACAGATGTGCAGACTTGGGGCTGGTGGGCCCAGCCCAGCTGTTGTTTGATGGTGATCCTTGGAAGCACCAGTCTGAGTGTGGCAAGGGGGGCTCCTGGATGCTGTAACCACAGGCTGAACACCACAGTCAGTGTCAGCAAAGTGTTGGTTGCATTGCATTTTTTATGATGCTCCCTTGCTAGACAGGAGAGGATGTTAGGAGAAGCGGGAGGGAAGAAATCACTCAAGCAAAAATAGGAAGTAGAACCTGCAGGCAAAGACAGCTTTACATGTAGGTAGATGTCTTTGGTGATGGTAAGGAGATATCATGATCACTTTCTCATTTGAAATTATACTTTAGCACTTCAACTTGACTTGGATTTCTGATTAATAATACTAGCTGTGATTTAAATAGAACTTTGGAGACCTTTTGCTTGGTTTTTGGATCCCAGAACCTACTACGTGTCCTGGCCCAAAATAAATGTTTTTTGATTCATTATCTTATTTGAGTCTTATAACAGTCCTGTGAAGGGGACACTGTAGATATAACACTCTTCCCATTTTTAGATGAGGAAACTGAAATAATGATGTTAAATGATTTACTTCTGGAACCCTAAGTATTAAAAGCTAAATCGAATGAAGGCTCTGAGAGCAGGTGTTGATAGGTGGGGGAAAAGCAGAGGGGGAAAGGGAGAGACAGACAGAGACAGAAAGAGAGAACCTGAAAGTCTGAGAAAATGGGAGGGGAAAGAGACACAAAGGCAAAGGCTAGGACAAGTTTTTTTTTTCCTTTCCAGTCTCAATTTCCTTATCTGTAAAACAAGGGAGTTGGTCTAAATGATATCTAAGATTCCTTTCAGCTCTACATCTAGCCTAAAGACAAATCACCTATTTAACAATTTTCTTAAGGTTTAATCCTGTGTGTGAAGTTACTAATACATTTTTTAAGGAATGGTAAGTCATAGTTAGTACTTAAATAGAACTATATGGTTTACAAAAGACTTTAATATGTTATCTCATTTGACCCTCATAATGATCCTAGGAGGTAGGTATTATTATTATTATCATCCCCATTTTACATTTGAGGAAACTAAAGTAGACAGAGGTTAAATGACTTGCCCAAGATCACACAACTAGGTCATGTCGAAGACTGTATTATAAATGGCTCATGAATACTTAGTTCAGAGTGATTAAAATGTTTTTTTATTAAGATATCTTAACAAAATGGCATACCTCTCTCAAGGTGGTAAAGAGAATGGGGTGAGGAATCCCAGAAATGGAAGTCTTTTATGCAATTTGAAAGACTTTGTTCCTGCCCCTTCATGCCAATCACAGGCTGGAGTCACAATCTAACAAAGGAAGGAAATGGCAAACTAATCTTGTGTCTTTGTCAAGAAAACCCCAAATGGGGTCATGATACATTGGTCTCCATACATCTTCCCCACCCTGCTCATTATACTAATGAGCAAGAACAGTTCTCTCCTCGAACATGCAAAAAGGAGAAGGTCAAGACGCTAGGTTAATCTAGGCACACTCTGCCTAAACTCAGTTTTTGATCAGATTGAGGCAGTCTTTTGACTTTAACTCAGTACCTGTCCATAGACAGACCCAGTCTTGGTAATGTAAATTAACAATTCTCCCTTCCCATTCTTGTGGAACCTAAATACCTGCATATTCTTCACAACTGGATTGGAGACTCTATTGACTGAGCAACCTAATTGTTCTAGATCTCCCTAGGAGACCCAAGGAACACCACTTCCTATGTTCCCATCACTCAGAGAGTATCTCTGTGCAGTAGAGGAGATTTGAGAGAGGGAAACCAGTATTACAGACCATCTTCCTGGCTCAGCACTACCTCTGATGGTAATAGCAGAGTCTGACATAGTGAGGAGGGTCCAAAGTCATTTCCCACCATAAGATGATTCTCTCTGAGACCTGAGAAGGCTGTCAGCTTTGCTCCCATAGAATGGGTGATCAGACAATATTCTCTTCCCCTTGGGTGTGTTACTCCCAACACAAATATACAAAAAATTCCCATTGATTTTGCAGAACTCATAGGAATGGAAACAGAATTAACCCCAAGACCATCACTGATAATGGCTCTCAATGGATTCAGTCTTCCAAGTCATCATAAACCCAGTATAAAAACCAGCTTTCTCAGGACTAAATCAACCAGTATGATATCACTAGGTCCTAGTCTGTTTGAAATAACTCTGCTCAAAATGAGCTATGCTGCCCATTAATTAATAACAGCTATCCCAGAGGTGGCTGGTACCTTGGCCAATTCCAGATACATCTACTACCTGGTATCTGGAGACAAAGCAGCCCTGCCTCCAACACTAACTTAGCCATGGAACCTTCCCCCCCCCCCTCCTTCCCCTCTGCCCCTCCCCACCACCATTCATTGCATCCCTGAGAAAGGAAATGACAGTTCAATACCTGACTCCTTCACAAAGACTTCCCTGTGTGGATCAGCCCACACTGAGATCTATTATTTCTGGCCTCCCATTGCACTCAGAGTCACAAAGCACAGCTGAACAGCTAACTGCTGAAATTACATTGTATTTGGAGTCAGAGGGACTCAGTTCAAATTATGGCTCTGTAATTGCCATTGGTGTGACCTTCATCTTTCTGGGCCTTAGTTTCTTCCTCTGTAAATAAGTCGATTGGGTTAAGTTGATCTCACTGGTCCTTTCCAGTTCTTTTTATTTTTTTTTAATTTTTTAAATTTTTAAATTTTATTTTTTTAATTTATTTTTTTCTCATTTTGTACAAATGTTTTTCTTTACATTAATAAAATATACTTGTTTACAAGTAAACAAAATACCCCTCCCCCCATGAATATAGACAGACTTGCTTGGGCAAAAAAGTAAAGGGAGGAGAAAAAAATTAAAATTAAAAAAAAATAATAGTAATAATTGTAGCTATGGCCAGGTGGTGTAATGGACGAAGCACCAGCCCTGGAGTCACGAGCACCCGAGTCCATATCCAGCCCCATACACCCAACAATCACCCAGCTGTGTGATATGTAAGCCACCCGATCCCCACTGCACTGCAAAAACCAAAAAGAAGAAAAAAAAAGACCCAAAATAAAATAAAATAGTAATAATAGTAGGGGTGGCTGGGTGGCAGACAGAGCATTAGCCCTTGAGCCAGGAGCACCTAGGTCCAAATCCAGCCCCAGACAGCCAGTGATCACCCTGCTATGTGGAACCAGGCAGGCCACCCAGCCCCACTTGCCCTGCACCCTCCCCCAAATAATAATAACAAAAAATGTGCTTCAGTCTTTGTTCCAACACCATCAACTCTGTCGTGAGTGGATCACATTCTTTATGATAAGTCCATCACAAAAGTTACTTTCATATATTTCCAACGTTGCCATTGTTGATCGTAACTCCCTCCTTTCTTATTTCTCCACTACCATGTACTATATTTTCTCTCTCCTTTCACTCTGACTCTGCTGTAGGGTTGCTGAGTGGCGCAGCAGACAGATCCCTGGTCCTGGGGCCAAGAAGCCCTGAGCCCCCATACCACCCCTTAGGCCCAGAATCCACCTGGCCCTATGGTCCTGGGAAGGCCATCCAATCCCAGCCCCTTGCAAGAAGTAAAAAAAGAAAATGTGTTATATCTGACCACTGTCCCCCCATGGTCCATCCACTCCTCCTTTATTCACATCCCCACCCCTTCCCCCTGCTCCCCCCTCCTTCTTACTCCAGTTGTCTATACCCCATTGAGTATATTTGCTGTTTCCTCTCCTAGCCATCTCTAATGAGAGCAAAGGTTCCCTCATTTCCCCTTGCCTCCCCCCTTCCATATCATTGCAATAGCTCATTGTAATAAAAAAATCTTATTATGTGAAATAGCTTGGACTATTCCCCCTCTCCTTTTTCTTTCTCCCATTCCATTTCCCTTTTTTTCTTATTGACTCCATTTTTACACCATATTTTATCTTCGAATTCAGCTTTCTCCTGTGCTTCAACTATAAAAGCTCCCTCTACCTGCTCTATTAACTGAGATGTTCATATGAATATTATCAGTATCATTTTTCTATACATGCAGTTCATCCTCATTAAGTCCCTCATATTTCGCCCCTCTCCTCCAATCTCCATGCTTCACCTGAGTCCTGCATCTGAAGATCAACCCTTCTGTTCAGCCCTGGCCATTCCAAAAGGAACCTTTGAAATCCCCCTGGTTCATTGAAAGTCCATCTTTTTCCCTGGAAGAGGACATTCAGCCTTGCTGGGTAGTTCATTCTTGGCTGCATTCTAAGCTCTTTTGCCTTCCAGTATATTGTATTCCAAGCCCTACGAGTTTCCAATGTAGCTGCTGCTAAGTCCTGTGTGATCCTGACTGCAGCTCCACGATATTTGAACTGTGTCCTTCTGGCTGCTTGTAATATTTTCTCTTTGACTTGGGAGTTCTGGAACTTGGCTATAATATTCCTGGGGGTTGGTTTTTTTGGGATCTCTTTCTCGGGGGCATCGGTGGATTCTCTCCATTTCTATTTTGCCCTCTGCTTCTAGAATATCAGGGCAATTTTCCTGTAGTAATTCTTTGAAAATGATGTCAAGGCTCTTTTCCTGATCAGGTATTCCAATAATTTTCAAATTATCTTTCCTAAGTCTGTTTTCCATATCAGTTGTTTTTTCAATGAGATATTTCACATTTTCCTCTAATTTTTCATTTTTTTTGGTTTTGAAGTATTGATTCCTGATTTCTGGTAAATTCATCAATCTCCCTGAATTCTATTCTTTGTCTGAAGGATTTATTCTCCTCAGAGAGTTTTCTTATCTCGTTTTCCATCTGGCCAGTTTTGTTTTTTAAAGCATTCTTCTCCTCAATAACTTTTTGAACTGTTTTATCCATTTGACCTAAGCTGTTTTTTAGCATGCTATTTTCTTCAGCATTTTTTTGAATTTCCTTGACTAAGCTGCTGACTTCATTTTCATGTTTTTCCCTGCATCTCTCTCCTTTCTTTTCCCAGTTTTTCTTCTAACTCTCTCATTTGATTTTCAAAGTCTTTTTTGAGCTCTATCATAGCCTGAGCCCAATTTTTGTTTTTCTTGGAGTCTTTAGATGCAGGAGCTTGCGCTTCCTCATCTTCAGACTGAGTATTTTGATCCTTCTTGGGCTCATTTGCAAAATATTTCTCAATGGTCTTCCTCTTGTTTCTTTGTTCATTTTCCCAGCTTAAGCCTATTTTTGGGGTGCTTCCTGAGCTTTTGGGACACTCCCACAAGGGTGTCAGTGTGTGAGGTTCTGTCCTCCCTCCTGGTCTGTGAATGACCATAAGCGCCCCCCTCTGCCACGGAGCTGAGGTGGGGGGGGGCCCTGCTGTTCTATGGGGGGGCCTAGACTGTGATCAGGATCTGAATGTGGTCAGAGCCCCAGAGTCCTGTTCCAGAGGCAGAGGACAGAGCTCTGCAGTCTCTCTTCACTCCCCTCCCTCAGCTCAATGGGCTCATGCCCTGGGGGCTCCTGCTTACAGGCTCAGCCTGCTTCTGTTTCCGGGTCTAGGCTGCCCAAAGACCAGGCTGCTGGCTGTGTGCCCTGAGGGCTGGGCTCCACATGCTCACTCTGGCAGAGGTCCCCCATTGTTCCCCCACTTTGTGCCGGTGCTCCCCGGGGTGCAGCTCAGGAGACTCCCCCGCTGCTGTGAGCTGATGTTCTCAGCGCCCTGGGGCTGCCTTCGGGAGGCTGAAGTTCTTTGGATCTGGTGGGCCACCCCTCTGGCGGACCACCCCTCTGGCCCCAGGGAGCAGAGCCTTTCTGTTCTTTTCCAGGTTACCTTGAGTAGGAGAACTGCCTCACTGGGTCCCTTTGTGGGTTCTGTCTCTCGAAAGTTTAGTTAGAGTCCTTAGTTTATGAGTTTTTATCAGAGAGCTCCTAAGACTCGATCCCTTCATGTCACCATCTTGGCTCCGCCCTGCCCCCTTTCCAGTTCTAAATCTGTGTGTGATGACATAGATCTGGGATGACCCGAAGTTTTTATAAAGCAAAGATCTGTGGTCTCCATACCACAGATGGGAGAGGAAGACATGAAATGTCAGAAGAAACCAGTTATTTTCATCTCTCTTATCTCACACCAAATCAAAGTAGAAGCAGCAACAGTAAAAGGAACAATTCCCAGTGAAGCCTTCTGATGAGCCTTCCATCCTTAGCTCAATGTTCATGCTGGGGTAGCAAAAGCAGTTTGTGAGGATATCTCTCAGAAGGGGCATATAGCTCTGTCCCATGGCTCCTTCTCAAAGGATCTCTGGCCTAGTAATCTGGAAACCTGGGTCCTAAGCTATGTCTTGATATTGAAATGTTCTGTGACCTTGGTAACTAAGTGACCTTGGTAACTAATTTGCCCTTTCTTAGTTCTGCAAAATGAGCAGATTTAGATTACCCCACTTTTATGGTCCCTTCTATCTCTAAGTCATGTTCTTCTGACATTTCTCTGTTTCAGAAGTATAAACCTTGATTCTTCAGCTATTCCATAGCTCCTCAAGTGCTGGCCAGTCTTTAACCCCTAGGGGGTCTAGCCCCTAGGTATCCAGAAGATGATGCAAATAGGAGTGTTGTGTGAGTGATGGAACTGACTCCAGTTTCTACCACTTAATAGACCAATGACCTTGAACAAAAGTCCTTTACTTCTCTTGCCTTGTTTCTTGGATGAGGTTTTCATTGACCTCTCAGTCCCTTCCACTATTGGCAACAGAGACAAGAAGAGTTGGGGGGGGGGGAAGCCACACCCGTTGCTCAATTCTTATATGACAAGAATTCTGCTGGCAGAGTTTCTGGGTGCAGTCATGATGAAGATGCTGATTGATTCTCTGGAGAACAGGGTGTCATTATTACTAATTAGGATAATAAATATTAAGGAATCAGCATTTGGTAAATCAGCTTAACTAAGCAAGATTCCTTGAAAGGATCAAGCATTTATCCAATTCAATACATTGAAGCCTGATGTTGCTGAGGGTAGAGGGTAGGGTTCCAAGAAGTTTCTAATATCTTGACAAACTGAGGACCTAACAGAATAGATCTACCACATCTCAGGATTAGAAGGGCATTCAGTACAACTCCTCCCTGTGATTCTGAGGTCACTTCTAACTCTGAGATATATTTATTAAAATTCAAGTGCTAAGATCTGAGGATACAAATAGAAAAGACAAACTACTTGCTCTCAAGGACCTCCCATTCTAATAGAGGAGACATATCATACAGAAGCTTTCAGCAGCAAATGACTTGGAAAAATATTATGGTCCTGTCATTGAGCTGAAATTTGCTCAGTGTGTCTCAAAGTCTTTGCTTTCAGGAGTCATACAACATGTGAAATGCAGTTCTTGTATCATCTAAGTGGCCAAATCCTACCCATCCTTCAAGACTCAGGTCAAGGTTTACATCTCCTAGTGAGCCTTCTTTGATTAACCCAACCCATAGTGATCTACGTGTGTGTGTGTGTGTGTGTGTGTGTGTGTGTGTGTGTGTGTGTGATATGTTTGAGTTTGTGCTCTCTCTAAATGAAACACATATTTTGTAGGGATCATGTTTTATTATTATTTTTAAAAATCTCCCCTAATGATTCACACAAGCATAATATGTGTTCAGTTAATGTCTGTTCATTGACTAATATCTCGGGGTTGCCTACAGAGAAATAATGGCAGTATAATAGATCTTAGATGATATTTGACTTGGATGATCTTATTTTAGACCTTTGAAATTGTATAGTATTATTATCCCTATGTCATAGATGAGAAAATTGAGGCCAATGGAGGATAAGCAACTTGTCCAAAGCCACAATCAGTTACCAAGTTAGGAGTAGTATTAAAATTTGAAATTATTTTAGTCTTTAAGGTTTAAAGTACAGTATCTTCACCAACAACTCTAAAGTAGATAATAGGAATAGGGACTGGGTCTCTGATTTTACTGGTCTCCAAGTGGAGAAAGTTCTTCTATCATTGTACATGGCCATCATCTTTGTGACATCTATCCTTAAGAGAGTTGCCAAGAACACTAAATGACTTGTAAAGGGTCACACAGCCAATATGTGGCAGAAGAGGGACTTGAACTCCCAGCTTGAAGATCAGCTTTCTTCACTTATTGTTCTTCTACTCTTATGGTTGTTCAATCATTTTTCAGTTGTGTCCTGGTCTTCATGATCCTGTTTGGGGTTTTCCTGCCAAAGATGCTGGAGTGGTTTTTCATTTCCTTCTCTATCTCATTTGACAGATGAGAAAATTGACAGTTAAGTAACTTGTTCGGGGTCACATATCTGGTCAGTGTCTGAGAATGGATTTGAACTCAGGCAATTAACTGTTCTCTCTTCTATCCCTTGTTACAAGTATTATCCCCATTTTGCAGATGGCAAAAAAATGAGATGCCTCTGTGGAAATTCCTTGAAGTCAGAAGCATTCAAGATTGGAGCTCAAAACGAACTTGATGTTTTTATTAAGAAACAATATAGTCTGCCAACACAGAATTTGGACTTGTCTAAATATTCCAAGACCCACTATGACCCCATCCCATCTTTTGTTGTTCAAAAATTGGTAGAAGATAGAACATTATGATAGAGTTGAGATTTGAATCCAAGCTTTCATATGCTAAGGTCCTTTTGTGATGCCTTTCTCACCTTTTTCAAGGAATTATATTTTCTCCTGGAAAATACTGGAGGACTGTTGATTAGCCATTTTCCCTCCTCAAGATAGAAGATGCAAATAAAAGATACACGATGGATGGGAAAGTATCCCCAGCCCTCGACAGTCTATAGAAGTCTTACATTGTTCTTAATGTGACTGGTTTTTTTTTCAGAATTATATATGTGTTACTAGTCCATTAGAGTGGAGGTAGAATAGAGTAGCAATATTTTCTTCTTTCAACTGAAAGAAGTTTCTGTTTAGCTGAGGTTTTATTAGGACTTGTATCAAAAACTTGTATCAATAACTACCTTATTGACCTAGGAAATATTATACACAGAGTACCTTGTAAATGTCATTGTCTCAATGAGAAAAAAATCCATGTTCTTCAGGTACCTATAAAAGAGAAATATGTGCCATTCTTACCTTTGGATCTCTCTCAAAGAACTTATAATCAGACTACCATAAGGCAAAAATCATTGGAAATGGTCCCCCCAAGACTAAACCATGGTCTAGTCTTGGTTGTATAACCACAAGTTAATCACTTATACTTAGAGCCTACAGTTAGTCACTTAAACTCTCTGGGTTCCTTCTCTGTAAAAGGAGAGGGCCAAACTAATAAGGTCTCTTCTAGTTCAGGCAGTCTTTCTTATTGAACTTCTTCCAGCTTAGGCAGTGTATATTTTACAAGGCTCTTTTCCATTATGATATTTTGTCAGAGGTCCTTCCTAGCACCAACACTCAACATTCTAATATCCTTTCTAGTTCTTTTGTTTGTTTTGATTGACTTTTTTTGCTTATTTTAACTGCATTTCCCTCTCTTTCAGACTTGAAGTACAATGGTCAGTCACAAACCAATGCCAATATTGTTCGACACAAAATCTTTTATCAATTGTTTTACTGATGTGCGCCAGTTACCCCTCTTTTTTTTTTTTTTTTAGGTTTTTGCAAGGCAAACAAGGTTAAGTGGCTTGCCCAAGGCCACAAAGCTAGGTAATTATTAAGTGTCTGAGGCCAGATTTGAACTCAGGTACTCCTGACTCCAGGGTCAGTGCTCTATCCACTGTGCCACCTAGCCGCCCTAGTTATCCCTCCTTAGGCAGTTTTTTGACCCTCTAATTTCAGATGTTTGCCATAATGGCACCAGTCTTTGGGTAGAAACCCAATAGACTTTTAGATTTAATATATCTCAAAACTCTTGAACTATCCATTGGCCTTAGAACTCCCCAATATCAAGGACTGAAAAACTTGTGCTATCATGCCTGATGATTCTTTCTGTTCCTTCTAGCCCTGGCATTCTTTCCTAATATCTTTCCCAGCTCTGAAATTCTGTGTTAAAGTCTCTTCCAGTTCCAACATTTTCTATCTCGAACATGCTGCCATCTCTAACTCCTTGCAATTCTAACCTTTTGTGTTCTAATGCTTCTTCTGTCTCTGATGTTCTGTTCGAAGGTTTTTTTCCCCTCTCAATTCTCCCATTCTAAGTTCCCTTCTAGCTCATATATTCTGTGTTTTCAGAATCTAGAATATCCTGGTTCCATGCCTACCAAACCCTGTTTTGATCCTTATCATTAAACAACAATAAGCAAAAAGTGCAGTTGGGCAGCGCCCCCTCTGTTCATTGGGTACCAATTAACAGACAAATCCCAAGAATCAGTAAAAAAGCTGAACTAACAAACAGCTCCTAAACCTCATAGAGAAGACATGCATGATATGATATCAGGTGGGCTAGTGCCTCCAAAGACAGTTCAGTGCTGGGCAGATGGTGCCCAGGCTTAATTGAGTTTAGTAATGACTGTACATTTTCCCTAATTTGCCCTCATAACTGTTGGCAGGTTTATTTGGCAAAAGCTTTGCTTCCTCTTAGGTCTAAGGGCCTTCTGCCATGATTAAAGGTCTCTGAACTAGCAGCCAGCTGGCAATTGGTGCAGTGGAAATAGTCCTAATTCTGCTACTCAGTTTGCCTCAGTTTCTCCCTCTATATATAAAAATGGAGTTGAATGGGTGATGGTAGTAATAACTCATATTTATATAATACCTGTCAAAGTGATGTTCTTTCAATGGTACAGTGTAGTATCCTGGAAAGACCCTGAACTTGGAGTACAGAGACTCAAGTCCACTAGCAAGTCACTTAATCTCTGTGAACCTCAGTTTATCTATCTGTAAGTAAAATGGGGGAATTAAATAAGATGAACTCTTAAGATCTTCTTCAGTTTCAAATCTATGATTCCCTTTGACAGTGGCAGTATAAATTCTATGATCTCAGTTTTATAAAAGAGGCAACTGTCTCAGAGAGGTTAATAGAGTTGCCTGATCACTCATTTCTGATTCTGAAACCAGGACCTTTCCCACTATTTTACACTGCATCTCAATGACCTCTCAAGTACCTTTAAGACTTAACTTTCTGTGATTTTGTGATTATAATTCCTAGCTCATTGAGGGACCTTTTGAGGATTTCCAGGAATTGCTATCTTAGGGAAAAAAGACCTTGTAACATGAATAAAAAAAGTTTACTTGAATATGGTAGTTAAGCTGCCATGGTTACTGTGAGTTATATTGATTTAAAAATAAGAGGTGATATGAAAATAACATAAAAGAAGTAGTAATGTGAAAATTATTGCTGTCACGTTGTCTCCTTTCCTCCAAGCTCTGCTGCAGAGATTCTGGTGTCTCTCTTGGTATAGTCCTGGGCCAGGCAGAAGAAAACCTGAGGTCTAGTTGTGTTGCTTCTCAATCAGAATGTGACTTTGGTCAAGATTCTTCTTTACTGGGTCTCATTGAATCACAGAATCTTAGAGTTAAAAGAAATGTTAATGATCATCTGGTCTGGGCTATGAGAGGGGAGGGATGGGGGTGTTGGGAGAGTCCAGCCTTTGCTTGTGGGTCTGGGGCAAGGGGAATCTATTCTCTATCTCCATACTCTACCCCAAGGTCAACCATTCTACTTTTGGACAGCTCTAATTTTTAGGGCAAAGGGCAAATATAAGAAGGAAGAAGAGGTATACCAAAATGGAGGCTCCTATAGGCAAACTCCATCTTTTCTCTGACTTTCATTTCCCTTATAAAAACTAACTCTTCATTGGAAATGCTTTCTCCCTACTATTTCATTTGCCCTTCTTATTTGTACTTCTCATATTACTTTTATATACATCCTCTTTCTGTCCTAGACTTTAAGTAGGCTGAGAACAGCCATTCTCTTATTTCTTATATCTCTCCCAGAGCCCTTCACAGGATGCCTAGGGGGATCTTCATGAATGTTTGTTGAACTGAAATTCAGAGATGGACTGCTATCTATCCCCATTTTCTAACAACTTTCTGTCCCCTTCCTCCCCTCCCCACCTCTCCCCAAAGCCAGAAGCCAGGGAATAGATAACTTGGAAGCCATGAATTAAACAGACCTTGGTTGTAGCCTATGCTTCAGTCCCTATGGTCTCTGCATTGAAATATCAATTCCTTTGTTTAACTTTTAAGGACCTTCACAATACGGCTCCCCCCATATGGCTCCAGATGACTGGAGATGACTCTGGATGCAGTGGAAGACCTTGGCCTTTTTAACTAAAGTCTTTCCCAGATCACAGTGACTTCCTTCCTCACCTCTATCTCCTGGAATTCCTAGTGCCCTTGAACATGTTAAATGGAGTTGAATCTCAGCTTTGTTATTTAAAGTCACAGGATTACTGACTGACATTGTGGATAATGGGTGTCAGAGGTGGAATTTAAGCTCAGGTCTTCTGACATCTATTCATTCTGCTTCTAAATTTTCTCTACCAATCCCAGGAGGTTCTCCAAATTCAGCTCTGACCTGGTATAATTGGAAACAATTTCTACTTTCGAATGAACTTTCTCTCTCAGGAATCACTGGACATAGCAGAACAGAAATGTGATCATGTAGGCTCAGGGAGGAAGCATTATTGGGGATCAAGAAGAGGTTGAGGTGAAATTATTAGGATTTGGATATGAAATTCAAGAAAGAAGTCTACAGGCAAAATGTGTACCTGAGTCAAGGCAGATGGAAGAAGTTTGCCTCCTCCTGGGTGCAACTGTTGAGGAAGCCTACCCCAGGACCCCTCAAGATTACAAAACTGATGAAGAACCAGACACTAATTGGGAGAAGAGGGCTAAAGGTTCAGTCACTAGGGGGAAATAAAGCATATCCTAAAATGTTGGCACCTTTTAATATCCTTCCTTGGAGCAAAGCTCCCACAGTCCCACCCTAGTTAAGTTTCCCTAGTTAAACTATAGCAAAAAGTGTTCAAATTTTAGCTGACAGCAGATGAGCAGCCTTGTTGGCACCTCTGACAATTTAATAATAGAGCTGTCATAATCACAGGCATTTGCTAACTTCATAGTCATTTTCAGCTGCATTTCTGCATCATCAGACTGCTACTACAATCCTTGACTGTCTTGCTTTACTGAGGAGATGAAAGAAAGGGGGCTAGGGAAAGATAATAAAACTAATAGCTCCCCTTTTCATTGCACTTGAAGATATACAGAATACCTTCCTCAAATCTCTGCTTTATCCTAGATTGATTGTATATCATTGTCTGCATTCTGTTTCCCCATTAGAGGGTGAGCTCCTTGAGGGCAGGAACTGAGTTTTGCTTTTCTTTGCAAAGAAATAATGATGCCTCTTAATAAATGTTTATTGACTGATTTCTATTCTACAATGTTTATGGCAATTCTCATTTTATTTGGTGTTTAAATTCAGAATAAAAAGGAAATATAATGGAAAAATGTATCTCTCCAGGAGAAAATAAGCCCTTTGAAGGCAGCTAGCTTTTTTTCATTTTGTCTTTAAAGCTCCAGCACTCAATACCTAATGCTTTGTAGGTGGTATATAGCTAATAAATGCTTCCTAAATGAGTTCATTGTTGGATTATTATGCTCATTCTCCAGAGGAGAGAACTGAGATTCTAGAGGTGAACTAACTCACTCAGGATCACATAGAAAGTGACACAGCCAGGGATCCAGACAGAGAACAGAAGTCTTTCCATGATACCATATTGTCTCTGATGCAAATTGCATGGAATAGAATCAGTGCCTCTCTAACTATGCAAACCCCAGCACAGTGCTCCAGGCTCTCAGACCCTGGTTCTGATCAGATTGTGGCTCCCATAGACTTTCTCAAAGCCATTGGGTTGGGCCCATGTCAGTGCTGTGGCTTTCAGTCCCCTGCTGAATGGGCAAGATGGGCACTGGCAGAAAGACAGAAATCATAGATGCCTTCTTGCTGGGTTAATCTCACCCATGAGTTGTAATAAGGATTAATGTCGGAGCTGTCCAGGGTAGCCCTCACAACAAGCAGAACAGATTTTGAACATGATTTTTCTTTGAGCTAGTCAATCAACAGATTATCTATGTGCTGAATGCCTCTTGTGTAGTCACCCCGAGCTAGAGGAAAGAGGAAGATGGAAGAGGAAGAGGAAGATGAGGAGGAGGAGAGGCCAGGGGCCTTGTTCTTGATGACCTTATAGTCTAGTCTGAGGGCTAAGACTCATAGCAACTGCTTAATATATACTTGTTGATTGATTGATTGCATATGAAGTAGAGGACAACGAAGAGCTGGAGTAGTATAGTGTTATCAGTGCCATAGTCATGCAGAGGGGAGGGAGGTAGCAATAGAAAGAGACAGAGGCAGAGACAGATAGACTGACACAGAGACAGAGACAGAGAAAGGGGGGGTAGACAGACAGAGACAGAGATAGTGACAGAGAGACACACATACCCAGAGGTCACTAAGAATCGTTGTGGTCAAGGAAGGTGTCCTAGAAGAGACAGTCTTTGAAAGATGAATATATTCACTATTCTTAATGCTAATATCAATAATAATAACTGCATTACAGAATCACAAATTTAGAACTAGAAGGGACCTTGGAAGACATGTCATTTCTCTCTCTTCTCTCATTATTTGTAAAGGAAGCTGAGGTCCAGAGAATGTAGGTCTTACCCAAGATCTTAAGGGAAACTTGAATATCTGGAAACTCCTTTCCTCTCTGAAATCCAGGCTTCCATCCATTACTCAAGCAGCCCCCTAAGCCTGAATGAACTTTCCTTTCAAGTCTTTCTTTTTATGATTCTCTAGCTTTCATCAAAGCCCAGCTAAGGCTTCATCTTTGGAAGCTCATGATCCTCACTCTTACTAGACTCTCCCTTCTCAAATATTCCCCCAGCAGGTGGTCTGAGTTTCCCTTGACCCTTCCTTCACTCCCTACCTCATTTTATGCTTATCTGTGACAGGAAATCCCCAGTAGAATGGAAGCCCCTTATTCCAGATCAGAGGGCAGTCATTTATGGGGTCTTGAAAATCTCTCAACTCTTGAGATTTAGCAATGGAATGATATGCCCCTGTGTTATCTTGAATCTGCCTCATTCTCAAACTAATTGTATAACAGAGCACATAACCTTTCTGAACTTCAGTTTTCTCACTTATGAAATAATAGCTAGCATTTATTTGATGTCACTATATGCTAAGCAATTTATTAACATTTCTCATTAGGGTTTTATAATAACCTGGAGAGGTTGAGGGTAGGTACTAATTATCATTCCCATTTTAAAGTTGGGGAAACTGAGACAAACAGTGGTTAAGTGACTTGTCTAGGGTTATTAGCTAGTCAGTATCTGAGGTTGGATTTGAACTCTTCTTCCTCTATTCAAGTCTTACACTTTATCCACTGTATCACCCAGCTGCTTCTAAAAAGAGATGAAAACAACCCCTCTACCTCACAGGTATTTTGTATTTATAATATAAATAGTATAATATTATAATTTCAGCATAATGATAGACCATATTTATGTTATGCAGAATATAATTTATTATGTATAAGATATTATAATTATATCATCTCAGTTTAAAGTATTTTGTAAACTTTAAAGTATCCTATGACTGTCAATAAGGAAGATGATACACATATCTGACTGTTACCTCACAGTCCCTGGCTGCCTTAGCCTCCCCACAGGCTTAATGATTTTCCAGCTGTGCTGACAACACTCCACCAGCCCCTCCATTTTCTGATCCCTAGAGAACTCTCTCTTAAAGAGGTGCAGAAGACAGACAGACAGCCTACTTGGAACCCAGGAAGCAGCAGGAGCCTTTTCAAAGCTTTGTCTCAATTTTAGTAGACCACTCTTTGAGGATCTGAAAGTGGGGTTGAAGATTGGAAGGCTGGCCTTATTACACCATTTTTTCTCCAATATTTTCTTAAGGAGAATGATCCCTAGGGCTCAGCTATTTCAAAGGGAAAGTGGGAAAATGAGAAACATGAGTTTTTGAATGGTCCCTGCTTAGTTGAGGCCAAATATCAGTGGAAGGAACAAATGTAACTTCAAACTGAGTCATCCATCCAACAGACGGCTGGGAGCCAGGGTTGGGCATCTGGGAAGATGGGGATTCCACTGTAGTGGAGGGAGTTGTTCTCTTTTCTAAATGAATTCTAACTGTCTGTGTTTTAAAGCCAACTGGGAACAAAGTGGCTACACATTTTGTATCTTTTTTTTCAAATGCAACATCATTTGTCCAGCCATTCAAATAATAATGATAGTGATCATTGTAAATTTTGCCAGGAAATAGTAGAAAATGCATGATGCAACACTGCAGGCAATAAAAATTTAACACTCACAAAATATCTAGGAAGACAGGACTGGATAGCAAAAATTATTCCTCAAAAAATTGCTTTCTTTCACAGAAGAAAGATGACAAAGCCCCATTGCATAAATACAGATCTCTATGTTCTAGAGAATGCAGTCAATAAACTGTACTAGAAATGAACCATTACTTCAGAACAAAACATTGTGGATAATTGCCTGAACATAACAATGACCCATAAGTAATTAAGAATATTGTTTTTAGTAGATGTCTCCATTTCACATATTCATAATCACCAAGTTATATGGAATGAAAAAACCCCAAGGAAGGGGTTTCTGAGGCCCTTTTTAATACTGAGATTTTGTGATTCTGTTCAACCCAGCTCTAGTTAGCTATCATGGGGGAGAAAGAAAAGATGTAGATACAGTATCATTCAACTCAGTTAATCAATTAATCAGGAGAGTTCTAGTCCAAGTGGTAAGCCAAGCCATACACATGTAAATATTGACTTTAAACATAAAAGAAAAATATTAATACAAGAGTATAGTACGAGTGAAGAAATCAATTACCACTGACAAGCTGTTTCCTTGGATAAATTGTTTCCCTGAACCTCAGTTTCCTTATCTATACAATATGGGGGTTGCATTAGCTAAGGGTTCCTCAGTCTTTCACAGAGGAAGATATCTATTCCATTAATTATGACTATCACTGGGGTCAGGATGTGGGGGTGGGAGGAATTTATCTTGAGTTTAAGAAGTAGGGAAAGGGGGCGGCTAGGTGGCACAGTGGATGGAGCACTGGCCCTGGAGTCAGGAGTACCTGAGTTCAAATACGACCTCAGACACTTAACAATTACCAAACTAGGTGGCCTTGGGCAAGCCACTTAACCTCATTTGCCTTGCAAAAACAAAACAAAACAAAACAAAAAGGTAAGGAAAGGAGTAAAGAGGTATTGCCCTAATTATTTACATTAAACTAGCCTAGAAAGATTCTATCCCATGGAAAATGTTTATAAGTTGTAAAACTTAGCCTGTAACAATGAAGCAACAAGCATTTATTAAGTTCCTACTATGTGACAGACAGTGAACTAATCACCAGGTAAACAAAGGCAAAATAGAAGCAGTCCCTGACCTCAAAGATCTTACATTCTCTTAAAGAAAACATACAAATATTATATCCAATAACATCATAATATGCTACATTATATTACTTTGCTATATCAGTATTATGTATGACTGTATATGCAGAATACATCTCTACAGTATACCTGTAGATATAATAAGAGAATAACAAGATAATCAGTTATCTGAAGCTTCCAGCTTCTAATACATATGGTTGTCTTGAAGACTGAGCAGTCATTTAAGATCAGCCACTAGAACACCACAGGATGATGCTGTTCAGGGTCTTTTCGGCTCTAAAATTGTAAAATTCCAAGACAGAATACAAAACATGTCATTAACTTCTACAGAAAAAGAGTCAGATCACTGTGCAAAGACTCCCCAGAAAAGGTGGCATTGATTTCTAGCCTTGCTATCCTTGTATAAGTTGCTCCATCTCCTGATTCTATGCCTTTGCCATGGTGGTTCCCCTCATCACCAATGTTTCTTGGTTTTCTTGGCTTCTTTTGAGACTCATTCAAGCATCACCTTCTGTAGGAGCCACTTCCAGGTCCCCCCACCTCCCTTCCTTCCCTCAGCATCACCTTCCATTTATAATGTCTCTCCCATTAGAACATGACCTCCTTGTGCTTTTTTTGTGCAGTAAGAGATTAAGAAATGCTTCCTGACTAATGGATTAACTGAGTTGAACCTAAATATTTGGACAGGAGTTGGTTAAAGGCAGAGATGCAACTTTAGTCCATGGTCTGGACTTGTTTTCTTTGAGAAACTCTGGTATGAGTGCCTTCCCTGAAAAGTCCACTAGGGAGCAATGTGGCTCTGAGTTTCAAAATGAGCCCTCCAGCTCTCCCTTTTCAGAAGGCCAACTGTCCTTTATAGAGAAAGATTTATTCTCCAAATATAGTTTATTGCCAGATTAAAGCATGGAAAGAAATCTGTCATCCCTCAATGTCTTTCTGCTGCAACTTTCCATGGTCAGGACATACGTATATATATACTGATACTATGTAGCCAAAGACAGAAATCCCACAATTCTCAGCATACTGAGTGGGCAGGTCTGGCTAGAGACCCTCGGATGTCATCCCAGAAGAGCTTCTGGGTTAATATATACAATGACTGACACTTTCCCAATTCCCTACCTTCGGTTTTACCTCCATCTTCCTCTCCAATGCACAACCTCTGTTCCAGCAAGGCTGAGGGATATGTCTCTGTCACTTATTATATGGGTAAAAGCTACATATCCACCTATGACTATGATATTATTCCCTTACACTTTTAATTCTGACTCTTAAGGTTTTAGACTCAAAGTTGGTTAGACTCTCTGGGCTTCATCTGTCAAGAGATAATGGCAATCTTTACCCGTGCCCTCTAGGGTTTAGGAACCTTTGAAGCAGCATGGTTTACCAGAAAGAGGAATGAAATTGGAGCTATAAGGCCTGGGTTTGAATCTAAGTTTGGATACTTCCTATGTAATCTTGGATACGTTTTCCTCTACAAAATGAGAGTTAGGATGAGATTGTCTTTGAGGGTCACTTCATGCTCCAAATCTATCACCCTATGTATGTGAAAATGTCTTTAAAAAGTAAAGTTTTACAAACGTTATCAGTGTTATCAGTAACAGAAGAGTTATAATTTTGGCAGAGTCACAAATGCAATGTGTAAACTTGGACAATAAACAGAATGTTTCTCCTTCTATTACCCTTGAAGACTTATAGAACATTTTCCTCTCAACAAACTTGAGGGGTAAGTATTGAAAATACTATTATTTTCATTTATTACATGAAGAAATTAAAGTTCAGAAAAGGTAAGCAGATAGTCCACAGTCACCAAGCTAGAAATTTGAGCCTGGACTCAAATCTAGAGCTTTGTGATTCCCAATCCAGTGCTATTTTCTTTTTAAGGATTATGAAAATCATTCCCCTCTACTGGGCTTTAGATTCCTTATCTAAAAATTGAGGGGGGGGGTGGGTTGGGCTAAATAATCTCAAAGATTTTTTTCTTGTTCCCACACTCTGTGTTCTAAAATTACTTTCAGCTCTGACATTTTATGATCTAATGACCCATTCAGCAAAGGTCCCAACCAGCTCTGAATTCTGTTTTAGGATAATGGTATCAAATGCAAATCAAAACCAGAGCCACAAATCCAGAAATAAGGATCCTGTAGACAGCTTGAACCTAAAAATTAATTTTTTTAGACTAACAATATGTAGTAGGGAAAAGAAAAATATAATTCTAATCTGGTTGCCTTTCTCTGAGAACAGAGTGGCCAGTTTCTGGAATCAATCTCCAGCTTCCTTTCTTGGTAGGAATCAGTATCCCTTGGAGAAGGGTAGATGGAGGAGACTAGAATGATATCTGTTCAGGATTCCCTGCAAGTCACAGCTAAACAGGTCCAAAGTACACAGATGTAACTTAGATAAACAGCACAAATACTCCCTACGTATTGACATAAAGATGTCATTTTTTTCACATCCAAGTTAATGGATCCCTGAAATTTATCCACTATGGATTCTAGGTTAAGAACACCTGTTCTCATCTAGCAGAAATGCTAGTGCAATCAACCACTCTTCACTCAAATCATCTGCTTCCTCCCACCCTCCAACAGTAGTAGGAGTATCTCAAAGCAATCTCTCATTCACTGACTGTGGAGGCAGCTGATGACTCCTTTATAGGTCATAGGAGCATAGATGGAGAGTTGGAATTGATGTAAGAATTGTTTGAGATCTAAGGAAATTGTGACTTGCCCAAGTCAGGTAGGCAGCAATCATCAGATCCAGGATTTTGAACTCAAGTCCCCTGATTTCAGACCCAAGGATATTTCTGCTGTACCATAGTGTTCCTCAGCTAGCAGCATCCCATTCTCCTCCAGGCTCTGTAACTGAATTGGCAGACATAATCACTGCCCTCTGTAACATTATACTGTGTGGCAGATGCTGCCACCTAGATTTCCTTTTCAAGGAGATACAAATACGTAATTGGTACAGAATATTCAGCAAGGCACCCTGAGGGAGAAATAGGAAGTATCATGTGCCTGGTGAATCAAATCACAATCACCACCTCAGATGCCAGAGGAGACAGCCTGGGATTTTGAACCCAATAGTCCTGGGAAGTGGTCCTCAGACCCTTGACCCTGGTTTTTAGTGTGGCCCCCAAAGTCATCTATGAATGGAACAATCCAAAGGCCCCAGAGCCTTGAGAATGACAGCTCTCCTCCTACCTGAGCACTGGTTCTGCTTCCAGTCCAGTCTAAGCCCTGAAGTCATCATCTAGGGAATCAATCTTTGTGCCACCTGTTGTTTGCTTCAGCAGATACAGGACTAAAGACCCAGAGAACAAAGTTCTTGCCACTAAAGTCCTTGGCACTGTCAAATGAGTCAGAATCAGAAATAGGATTTTATAGTGGAAATGGCTTCAAACAAGATGCATGGCCATCTGCGGTAAGGATCACGGGATCTTTCTATCTGACTTGAAGTAGACACCTCTTCCATTATCATTGATTATTATTCCATTATCATTCCAAGCCCGAAATGCTCCCCCCTCCTCATTTCCCCCTCCTGGCTTCCCTGACTTTTTTCAAGTAACAATTAAAATCCAAGTTTTCTAAGAAGCCTTTCCCAACTTCCCTTAAGGCTAGTGTCTTCTCTCTGTTGGTGAATAAATCTCTAATTTGTTGTTTATATTTTGGGGTCTTTTTGCCTAATGGTTTGCATATTATCTTCCCATTGGACTGTGAACTCCCCGAGAATAATTTTTGCCTTTTTGGGGGGTTTTTTAATTACCAGCTCATAATATGGTACCTAGAATATAGCTAGCAGGTATTGAATATGTTTTTGACTATTGACTGAATGCATTGTCTTCCCATTAGAATTTGAGCATCTTAAGAATAAGAACTGTTTCTGTTTTCTGATTGTATTTCCATTACTTAGCACAGTGCTTTTCATAAGGCAAGAGTATGATTTTTCATCCATCCACCCACCCATCCATCCATTTACTATGCTGATGAATGGACCCATCACTCTCCAATGAAGGTGTCCATCCCACTTCTGCATTTACTTTCCATTTTCAAGCTGTCATCCCTTCTTTGCTTTTCCATCCAGTCCTAGAGCAAAAGAAAACCTTAGGTAGGATTAAACTCAATTTCCCAGTTGGGTTAGTTATTGCTGAGAGACTTTGGACAGATCTCTTGCCCTCTCCCAGTCATAGCTTCCTTTTCTGCAAAAAGGGAGAGAGTTGAACTCGATGATCCCCATCTTACTCTCAGTCTTGGGTTCCTCTGAGTTAGTTCCCTCCCTGCCAGGGCTCATACCTCTGACACCTCCTCACCATTCACAGAAGAACTCTGCATTGAGGGAGAGGCTGGCTTTTTTTTCCCCATGCAGTGGTGGGATCTGAGTGCTGTGCCTTTCTCATAAAGCTAAAAATAGCACACCTGCTTCCAGTTGACAATCTTCCAAGAAAAATTTCTCAAACTGAAATAGTGCCAAGCCTGAGGTCTCTGTGCATGAATGTGACAGCAAGATTTCCCTCTCTGGAGGGGAGAGGCAGAAGATCCATTTGTGTAAGACAAACTGATGTACCCTATTTGGGCCAATAGGCAAGGCAGATGGTGTCAGGTTACTCCAGGGGGCAGTGAATGATTTAATCAAAATCCTTGGTTTTAAAAATCTGTCAAAATACCTTAATTTCAATAACATCCCCCCAAGGCCTGAGATTCTTCAGAGCCCTTCATCTTTCTACTTGACCCTGGGGACCAGCTCTAGTCTTTTTTTAAATATATTGTTGTTCCATCTGAGATGCCCTTCTCCTTTTCTCTACCTCTCAAAACCTATGCTTCCTTCAAATACTAACTTGTCTCATCTCTAGCCCAGAGTAATCTCTCTGATCTAAATTTCTCAAATAGGGTCATTGTCACCCAACTTAGCATCTGATCACATACTTCTTAGTTTTGTTTTCCTTTATAGCATCTTGTCTTCCCCTTAAAGATGGAAGCTCCTTGAGGGCAGACATGGTACCATTCTTTGCATGACAGTATATTAAAGTGAAGGGATGGTAAGATTGTAGATTTAGAGCTGGAAGAAATTTTAGACAGCCTTTGGTATAATCCATTTATTTTATGGAAATTAAAGTCTGGAGAAATTAAAATAAATACCCAAGGTGACACAAATAGACCTGGGGTAGAGAGGACTCAGGTCCTCTGTCTCCTCTACTCCGCCTTGTTGCTAATGATCAACTGTGTTGAGTATAGGTGTAGAGGACTTCAATCAATCAATGAATCAACCAATCAATCAAATAAGTATCAATTAAGCATCTATCATGGACCAGATCAGCTAGGGTTTGGGATACAGAGACAAAAAATGAAAATCTCTGCCTTCAAGCAATCGATAAATACCTGCTCCAGGTCTGAGAGCCAGCCAGTCAACCCATTCATCTCTCAGCACAAGGTCCAAATGTATTTGTTAGGAGAGTTTCACAGTTCCAGTTGCCAAATACCCCTTCAAAGGGCAGCATCCTCCCAGCAATGCTCCTCTCTGGCTAAAGTCTGACATCTGAGCCATACATACAACATCATCCAAAAGCTCCATGGCCCCAGATTAAGCCGCTCTGTTTCCCTCTCTAGCAATTAGTCAAGACCAAGCATGAGCCAACAATACCCAGTGCTACCCAGAGGTTGAATTCAGACAGCAGAAGCCAACTGTAGGATGTGCCTGCCAACAAAGCCCCAGGCTGCCTTAACTGCCTGTCCAAAGCTAGGGAGATTGAGGTTACTTTGCTCTCTATGGAGCTAACACCCCATATCAAAGCACTGTGTTCTGTCCATCACTTTGTAAGAGACACTTACAAGGGCATCCAGAAGGGAGTGACAACAAAGGTAAGAGAACTAGAAACCGAATCTTGTGAGGTCAGTTGAAGGTGGTTAGCCTACAGAAGAAAAGATTCATGGATGTATAATGGGGTAGGGCCATGTGGGATAAAGGAACTGTCTGCAAATATTTGAAGGGCTGTCCTATAGGAAAGGAAATAGACATTATAGATATCAAAAAATATTTTTATCTTGAAAAAGAACTTCCTAATAATTAGAACTGCCTAACAATGGAATAGGCTGCCTTCTGAGGTAATGAGCTCCATCATTGAAGGTAATAAAACAGAGGTGAAATGACCACTTGGCAGACAGTATTATAGAGGAAATTTCTGAATTGGAAACAAACTGAATTGTTTTTTCTGCTGTTCATTCAGCAATCAATTTTTAAATTTTTTTTTAAAAATTATTTATGGGGCAGCTAGGTGGTGCAGTGCATAGAGCACCAGCCCTGGAGTCAGGAGTACCTGAGTTCAAATCCAACCTCAGACATTTAATGATTACCGAGCTGTGTGGCCTTGGGCAAGCCACTTAACCCCGTTTGCCTTGCAAAAAAAACTAATAAAAATAAAAAAAATCATTTATTTTGAACTTAGGAAATAAGACTAGCAATTACAGAGCATGGTAGAATGGGGGGAAGATGATTGTACATGAAACTGCAAATGTTTGCTTTTCCTTTTAAATATATAAAAATATTCCTTTTAAATATAAACATCTTTTAAATGCTTATTATGTACAAAACAAGGAGGTAGATAGAGAAACTAAATTGGTCTTCCATTTAAGTATTCCTCCAAAATACACTGGTAGTCCTGGACAAGTCACTTAACCTCTTTCTTCATTAAGATTGGAGATTGCTAGATTCTAATATGCATTGGGAGGTGGACTTTGCTCAACAATAAGTTCTTAAATCAGTGAAATGACAGTTCTAATGATTATACTATTGCTGGACCCCAAAAAGATCTGAGAGCATAGTAGCTATTCTTGTGGCCAGAGAAAACTAGCAACTGGGGGGGGGCAACAAAATTGCATATTCTTTGATCCAGCATTACTACTTCTAAGCCTGTATCCCAAAGAGATCATAAAATGGGAGATCAACCATTATGTGCAAAAATATTTATAGCAGTCCTTTTCATTGTGGCAAAATACTGGAAATTGAGGAGATACTCATCAATTGAGAATGACTGAACAAACTGTTGTATATGAATGTAATGGAATACTATTATGCAGTAAGAAATAATGAGCAGGTAGGTTTCTGAAAAAACCTGGAAATATTTATAAGAACTGATGTAAAGTGAAATGAGCAGAACTAGGAATGCACCATACACAGTATCAGCAACATCATGTGATGGTCAACATTAAATGACTTAGCTATTCTTAGCAACACAATGATTTGAGACAAATACAAAGGACTCATAATGGAAAAAGCTATCCACATCCAGATAAAGAACTGATAGATTCAGAATGTATATTTTCTGGTGGTTCCCCCCCCCCTTTTGATTTATTTCTTCTTTTACAACCATGACTAATATGGAAATATATCTTATATAATTATACATACATAACTTATTTCAAGTTGCCTGTGTTTTGGAAAGAGGAGGGGGGAGAGAGGTTGAAAAATTTTGAATTCAAAAGTTTGTAAAAATGAATGCTAAAAATATTCTTGGCATATAATTGTGAAAAATAAAATACTATTTAAAAAGAAATGATAAAGATGATTTCAGAAAAACCTAGGAAGTGTAAACTAATGAACTAATACAGAGTGAAGAAAACAGAACTAGGTGTGGAGTGCAGCCAAGATGGCAACAGGAGAAGAACCTCTCCTAGGTGTTCTCTCTATAATATTTCAAAAATCTTAAAGTTATGACTCTAAATTTTCAAGAGCCAGAGACCACAGAAAGATCCAGTGAGGCAATTCTCCAGATCAAGGTAACCTGGAAAATAGTGGAAAGACTCCACTCCACAGGGTTAGTGGTAGCCCTGCCAGAGTGAAGAAACTTCAGCCTCCTGGAAAGAGCCCCAGGGTGCCTGGGAGCCATAGCTCCCACAGTAGAAGCAATTTACTGACCTGTACCCCTGGGGCACACCATGCACAACTTGGAGGATCAGAGAGGGGACCTCCACCAGATTGAACCTGAAACCCAGGCCTCAGGAAACTCAGCTCAGTTGCTGCCCTGGCAGCCCAGATCCAGGAAATGGAAGCAGGCATGGAGCAGGCAAGCAGGAGCCTCCAGGCAACTGAACCCTGAATACTCAACACACTAGAGGTAGGGGAGGAAGACTTCCGAGGTCTGTCCTCTGTACCTGGAACAGGAATCTGGGTCTCTAACCACATTCAGATACTGATCACATAGGCCCCCCATAGAACAGGACCCCTCACACACACACTTCAACCCCATGGCAGAGGTGTGCGCTTGTGGTCTTTCACAGACCAGGAAAGCAGTCAGAGCTTCACATATTGAGATCTTTGGGGGGCGGTGTCCCAGTAATACTCAAAAGCTCAGGAAGCACCCCAAAACCAGGCACAGGCTGGAGAAATTAGTAAAAAAGAGAAAAAAGAGGAACATCATTGAGAAATACTTTGTCTATGATCCCAAGAAGGATCAAAATACTTAATCTGAAGATGAGGAAGTACAAATTCCTGCATCTAAAGATTCCAAGAAAAATGGAAGTTGGGCTCAGGTTATGAGAGAGCTCAAACAAGATTTTGAAAATCAAGTAAGGGATATAGAAGAAAAATTGGGAGAAGAAATAAGAAAATATGCAGGAAAAACATGAAAAAGAAGTCAGCAGCTTAGTCAAGGAGATCCAAAAAAAAATGCTGAAGAAAATAACATGTTAACAGCTTAAGTCAAATGGATAAAACAGTTCAAAAAAGTTATTGAGGAGAAGAATGCTTTAAAAGGCAGAATTAGAAAGATGGAAAAGGAGATAAGAAAGCTCTCTGAGGAAAACAAATCTTTCAGATGTAGAATGGAGTTTAAAGAAGCTGATGACTTTACGAGAAGTCAAGATGTTGAAGTCAATACTTCAACACCAAAAGGATGAAAATTTAGAAGACAATGTGAAACATCTCATTGAAAAAACAACTGATCTGGAAAACAGATTCAGGAAAGATAATTTAAAAATTATTGGGATACCTGAAAGTCATGATCAGGAAAAGAGCCTTGACCTCATTTTTAAAGAATTCCTAAAGGAAAATTGCCCTGATATCCTAGAAGCAGAGGGCAAAGTAGAAATTGAGAGAATCCACTGATCTCCTCCAGAAAGTAATCCAAAAAAAACCCAATCCCCAAGAATATTTTAGCTAAGTTCCAGAACTCCCAAGTCAAAGAGAAAATATTACAAGCATCCAGAAGGACACAATTCAAATATCATGAAACTGCAGTCAGGATCACATAGGACTTAGCAGCAACTAAATTAAGGGCTCATAGGGCTTGGAATATAATATTCTGGAAGGCAAAATAGCTTGGAATGCAATTGAGAAACAACCACCCAGAAAAAACTGAACATCTTCTTCCAGGAGAAAAAGATAGACTTTCAATGAACCAGGAGAATTTCAAATGTTCCTGTTGAAATGACCAGAGCTGAACAGAAAGTTTGATCTTCAAGTACAGGACTTAGGTGAAGCATAGAGAGTGGAGGAGAAGGGTCAAATATGAGAAACTTAATGATGATGAACTTCATGTATTCCTACATAGAAAAATGATACTGGTAATACTCATATCAACCTTCTCATTTAATAGAGCAGATAGAAGGAGCTTTTATAGATGAAGCACAGAGAGAGCTGAATTTGAAGATAGAGTATATTGTAAAAATGGAAGTCAATGGCTAAAAGGGAAATGTACTGGGAGTAAGAGAAAGGAGAGGTGGAATAGGCTAAGATATTTCATATAACATATATATATATATATATATATATATATGTATATGACATGGAAGGAGGGAAGGCGAGGGTGGATAAGAAAGCCTTCACTCTCATCAGAAATGGCTCAGAGAAGAAACAGCATGCATACTCAATAGGGTATAGAAATTTGGAGTAAAAAAGGAGAGAAGGGGGAAAGGGGGAAGGGGGGAATGTGGGTGATAGAGGAGAGGGTAGATCATAGGAGAGAACAGTCAGATTTAACACATTTTCTTTTTTACTTTTACCAGGGGATCTGGGATTGGATGGCCTTTCCGGGACCACAGGGTCAGGTGGTTGCTGGGTCTCAGGGGTGGTATGTGGACTCTGGGTCTCTTGGCCCCAGAGCCAGTGATCAGTCCACTGTGCCACTCAGCTACCTTACATTTTAGAAGAGGGACAGAGTGAAAGGAAAGAGAAAATATAATAGATGGTAGTGGGGAGATATGGATGGAGGGAATTACAATCAGCAACAGCAACAGTGGAAAAATATGGAAGTAACTTTTGTGATGGACTTATCATAAAGAATGTGATCCACTTGAAACAGAGCTGATGGTATCAGAACGCAAACTGAAACATTTTTTTTCTCTTTCTTTTACTTTATTTCTCATGAGGGTCTATTTTTTGGGGGGGAGGGAGGATTATGTTTACTCTTAAACAAGAATATTTTAGCAATGTATAAAAAATCACTTGTACAAAAATTTAGAAAAGCATATGTAGGAGAAGATAATGCTATACAGGAATAATAACATTTTAAGGATGAATAACTATGGAAGACTTAGATACAATGAGGAAGGCAATGATCTAAGTCAGTTCCAAAGAACCCATGATGAAAAATGCTATCCAGATCCAGAGAGAGAGAACTGATGAATTCTTAGTGCATATTGAAGTATAGTTTTCACTTTTTTATTTTTTGTGACATAACTAAACACATTTTGCATGATTTTACATGTGTAATTGTTATCAGATTTCTTGAAAGTGAGAGAATTTGGAACTCAAAATTTTAATAAATGTATGTTTAAAAATAAATATTTTTAAAAGAGTATATTGACTTTTTCAGGCATCATATATCATTGTAAATACATTTTGAATTTGTGGTCCATGAAAAACTTTTTCATATACACTACTAATATCTAGTCTTAAATTAATAACCTTATACCTTTAAAAAAAGGATTTAAAAACAACAAAATGACTATATCAAAAAAGAAAAACAGAAACTGAAAACCAAGGTAGTGACCATCTGATTGACAATGGTAGAGCAAATCATGGAATGCAATGGAATGCTGTTTTGCTAAATTAAATGAAGGAAAAGATTGATTCAAAGAAACATGGAAGTGCTTGTATGAACTGATACAGAATAAGTAAGTAGAACCAGGAGAAATATTTGTACTAAAAAAGTCAATATAGAAGATAAAAACATGAAAGACTCGAGAACTCTGATCAATCACATTATTAGCCATGATTTCCTTCCTCCCTCTCTCCTTTCCTTCCCTCTCTTTCTTTCATTCCCTCCCTTCCTTCCTCCCTCCCTCTTTCCCTCCTCCCCTCCCTCCCTCCCTCCCTCCCTCCCTCCCTCCTTCCTTCCTTCCTTCCTTCCTTCCTTCCTTCCTTCCTTCCTTCCTTCCTTCCTTCCTTCCTTCCCTTCCTTCCTTCCTTCCTTCCTTCCTTCTTTTCTTCTTTCTTTCCTGACTTCTTTTCCCTATTTCTTTCTTTGGAAGTAGATGAAGAAGGATAAGAGTGGAAAAAAAAAGAATGTTTAATTATAGAAAAAAAAACAATGGGCAAAGGGAATAAACCTTTATTAAGAATACATTACGGGGCAGGCTAGGTGGCATAGTGGATAAAGCACCAGCCTTGGAGTTAGGAGTACCTGGGTTCAAATCTGGTCTCAGACACTTAAAAATTACCTAGCTGTGGCCTTGGGCAAACTACTTAACCCCATTTGCCTTGCAAAAAAAAAACCTAAAAAAAAAAAAGAATATACTACATGCCAAGCAATATGCTAAGCCCTTTACCGATACTGAGTCATTTGATCCTCAAAACAGCCCTAAAAGGTAGATGCTTTTTAGAATCTTTATTTTATAGTTGAGAAAACTGAGAAAGAGTTTAAGGGACTTGCCCAGGCTCACACAACTAGTAAAAGACTGAGGTTAGAGTTAAACTCAGGACTTTCTGATAAGGAAGAGAAGGAATAAATAAGGAGGGAGGGAATTTCAGGCATGGGCAACAGACTGTAATAATGCAGAATTGATATGGTGTGTCTTGTTCATGGAACAGTAAGGGGGTTAGATGGTTGCCTTCTCTATTTTTCTTGTCATTTAAAGAAGAAAAAGAAAGCCCAGTGGTGATGCTAGAGGGAGGGGAGTGGGATTTTAAGATTCCCCACCTTGTCCAAGCCCTTCTCAGATGGTTGGAAAATCAGATCTAAAGCCGCTTCTAGACACACCTGTTTTTGCATTTTTTTTATCCTGAAATGTTTTCCATGGGGTCCTAATTTGCTAGAAATAAGATTTAAAGATAAAAGATCAAAATGCACTGGAAGATATTATATAGGGCTAATTTACCTTAAACATGTAAGGTAAATTCTGGCTTCTGTGCCTTAATTCACTCCCCTTCCTTCAGAGCTCATCTTAATTCTGGACTCTACTATGAAAGCTTCCTTGTAACAATGGAATCATAGGCCCCTATTGTTCCCTCTCTCTATTATTATTATTATTATTATTATTATAGGGCAAAGGAAATAGATGAAGAGAGAAAAATACTTTCAGCTGAAAGTGAAGGAAGAGATCAGGGAAGGCTTCAGTAACTGTCTGTACTTCAAATAAAATTAGCTCTACTATGTCAGTGTTCAGATTTTATTTATATTGATATAGTTTACTGCCTAGGCCTTCAAATAATGCAAACTCATCAAAGTTAATGTTTCTTGCCATTGTATGTTTATTGAAGAACAGGAACCTATACAGGGCTATCAGGATGATTTGGTGTCATTTGTAATTAGTTTTCTCCAGTCCTGGTTCTCCAGGGCTTTGTCCTCCTTGGGTTTGGTCCATTTATCCTTGGTTTGGAACATTATTAGCAGAACAGTCAACAAGAGAGCCTCAAACAGGGGAGTGTGAAGACAGAAAGTAAGGCCTTAGAAAGGGGAGGTGAGTAGAAGTCATTTAAGTGCAAGAATTTTGAATTTTGAGCCTAAAGCTTTGGTTTTAAAACCCCAGTGACACCATTTTGTGACTGTATGACATTGGACAAAACATGGCCTCTCTGGGTCTTCTTTTTTTCACTTCTATAAAATGAAGGGATTGAACCAGATGGTCTCAAAGGGGCTTTCTAAGTATAAAATTCTTAGGTTCTGATGACCACATGAAAATTGAGGAGCAACCCAAGGAAAGGTACCAAGGCATGTAATTAACAGAGCTAGAGTTCAAAAGAAAGTAGATCTTTTGGGAAACTATCACAGATCACAGGGAAGGATATGGTAACATCTCAATAGCTACTGTTTTAAGTACCTACTATGTACACTATTTGAATTTGCACTGTGCATTTCCATTGGACTGGAACTAATTTCCATATTTTAAACAATTATATCTTCTCATAATAAGAATTCAAATAAATTCAGCCACTTCATGGGATTAATTATCCTCTCTAACTAGAATCTAGCTGTGCAGATATTTTTGAGATAGATACTAGGGGAAGAATATAATATATAATATTAATAAGATATGAGTTCTACTGTAATACAAGAGATAAGGGTCACAAATTATAATATATAAAGCACAATACTGTACATAGAAAAAGGAATAAAGAAATGCTATTGTGATTTAGACAGGGGAAAGATCCCTTATAGTTGGGGGCTTGGAAGAAACTTAATAGGATGGGAAGAACTTTTATGGCATATGGAAGTAAAATCCTTGTAGGGATAGGGGAATTCATGAGGAAAGGCATAGAGTCTGAGATGAGTTTGAGAAACTCATAGTAGTCCAGGCTAGTTTGAGCATAGCACAGAATACCTGTGGGGAAGGAGCTTGAGCTAAGTTTAGGTTTTGTTTATTTTTTGCGAGGCAAACGGGGTTAAGTGGCTTACCCAAGGCCACACAGCTAGGTAATTATTAAGTGTCTGAGACCAGATTTGAACCCAGGTACTCCTGACTCCGAGGCCGGTGCTTTCTCCACTATGCCACCTAGCCACCCCTTGAGCTAAGTTTAGTTGGGAAGATTGGACCCAGGTCTGCAAGGACTTTTGATGATAAAGGGTAGAGGATTTTGGACTTTATCCTGCAGTAAGTCAGATGCCATTGACAGGTTTGGAGATAAGCATGATATGATGAGAGCTGACCTTAGAAAAAATAAATATCCTGGCATTGAAAGTATGATGGACTGGAAGCAAGACATATTGGAAGTAAGGAGACATGTTTGCAGCAGATTTTTAATTAATTGGTAGTGTAGAAAGACAGCTGGAAAGGAAGTGAGTAAACAGTGGGGCAGTATGAAAGAAGTGAATCTAATGAAGATACAAGAGAGAATGGAAGATGATGGATAGTAGAGGGAGCGGCATGAGAAGAGGTAGAAAAGTGAATTACTAACCCAAGATATGATATTTACCCATATTCATTATTAAGAAGTAGTGTGGCATAATGACTAAAAATCTGTCACCGGAGTGAAGATGACATGGGTTCAAGTTCAGGCTCTGATATATGCTAGCTATGTATTTCTTAAGCTCTAAGTTCCCTAGGGAATTCTTTTATTTTTAATTTAAAAATATTTTTTTATTGATTCTTTTTGCTATTGCATTATTTTTTAAACATTTTCAAAGTCTGAGTTCCAAATTCTATCCCTCTCTACCTGCCTTCTCTTTGAAATGGTAAGCAATCAGGTACAGGTTATATAATGTGAAATTATGTAAAATATTTCCATATTAGTCATTTTGTGTAAGATTCAAATAAAAGAAAGAAATGAAAGAAAGCAAGAAAGTGAAAATAGCATGCTTCAGCCTGTATTCAAACAATATCTGTTCTTTTTCTGGGAGCACATATTCTTCATCATTAGCCCTTTGGGATTGTCTTTTAGGTCATTATATTTCTGACATTGTTGTTACTCTTGATAACATTTTCCTGATTGTGTTCACTTCACTATGCATCCGATCATTTAAGTCTTTCCAGGTTTTTCTGAAATCATTCTGCTTCTCTTTTCTATAGCACAATAAGATTCTATTACAATCATATCCCACAGTTTATTTAGAAATTCCCAATTAATGGGCATTCCTTTGATTTCCAAAAGCTACTATAAATATTTTTTGTATAAATAGATAATTTCTCTTTCTTTAGATGTCTTTGGGATAAAAACCTATCTGGATCAAAGGGTATACATATTTTTATAGTTCTTTGGGCATAGTTCCAAACTGATCTCCAGAATAGTTGAATCAGTTCACAACTTCAGCAGCAGTGCATCAGTATACCAGTTTTCCCATAACCCCTCCAACATCTAATATTTTCCTTTTTGTTATATTAGCCAATCTGATAATGTGTGAGGTGGCATCTCAGAGTTATTTAAATTTGTATTTCTTTGATCAATAGTAATTTAGAGTGTTTTTTCATAGGACTACAGATATCTTTTATTTCTTTGTCTGAAAACTGTCCGGGCTCTTAAACTTTAATTTTAGTTGTCACTATCTGCATTGATGTATAAATTTACTATACCAGAAAAATCCCCAAACTAATGAAATTACAATCTTTTAGTCTTCCTCCCAAAATTATTATCAATGTGAAGGATTGTTATAATAATCTTCTACACTATAAAAGTATCTTTCACATTCATTAACATTCTGTAGCCTTTCTTTTTGAAGTATTTCTAGAATCCCACTCTTTCCCTCTGCCTTTGACTTACATAAATGCATAAGATGTGGTACAATAAAAAAGAGTTTTGCATAGTGAGTAAAAAGACCTGGGTTTTAGTCCTGGTTTTGTCATTACCTCATTGTATGGTCTAGGTAAATCCTCCTTCATTGTCTCAATTTACCCATCTATCAGATGGTTAACAAAGAACTGAAAGTCACAAGTGAAATATGAAGTGTCTCCAGTGCATTGAAGTCATCAGATTTCAAAATTGAAAGGGCAATCATGTGAACAATGAATTCAATTTATTTTGCTTGACCTTGAAAGGAAGAACTAACACCAAAGGGGGAGTTTTGTCCAGTGGGCTAGAAAGGGTATTACTAAATTGAATCTGGGTTCAAATTCAGACTCTGCAATTTACTACTCACATAAGCTTGACCAATTCCCTTCACCTCTCTGTGAAGTGAGAAATGAGAGGGCAGAGGATTGGAGGATCCTTAAGATACTTCCACATTCTAAATGTTCTGATACAAAAAGTAGAAATTACAGCAATTTCCTAACAATTATTTGCATTAATGTATCAATACATTTCCTAACAATTACAGTTATTCAAAAATAAGCTTGTAAGATAGTGGATATTTTGTCACTAGTGATCATAAGTCAGAGGCAAAATGATAACTTGCTGGTGATGTGGTCAAAAGGGATTTATGAACTGGGTAATAGATTGGACTAAATCAGTGTCTGACCTCTGGTGAAAGTTGTTGGGTTTTTTCCTTCTTTTAAAAGAAAAATTGTTATTCCTTGGAAAATCTTCAATAATTACGAGCATTTTCACAATCAAAGAAAGAATGAAAAAAGATCATATTTATAAAAGTATGAATCTATCAATATGGTTTTTAAATACATACATACACACATATGTATATATAAAAATTTTAACATGGCAATACCATCCTTGTCCAGCCAGACTCTGTTCCTATCTGAATATATTTTTGCTTTTTTCTGAATATTTAAAAGTTTTCATTGATGTTCTTTTCTCATCACTATCAAGCAAAGAAAGCCAAACTTTCCCTGTCTCTGACTCAACCTCCCAACAAAGTATTCCCTTTAACTCACTAAATATAGTTAACCAAAACAAATTTTCTGAGGCAGAACCAAGATAAGAATGTGGAGGCAGGAATTCTCAGAAGCTCTCCTCCAGAATACTTCAATGCCTTAAAAGTATAAATCTAACCAAATTCTACAGTGGTAGAACCCACAGGAAGACCAAATGCAATAACTTGGAAATTCTACAGGAAGGGTCTGTTTCACTAAGGTTGGAAATGGCCACAGTGAAGCCTGAGCCATGTGCCAGAACAAACCAGTTCCATTCTTCCAGGAATAGCCTACAAGGAGCCCAGGTCACTGGGGGGCATCTGGGTCTCAGGCAGTGGGAATGGTTTCCAGGGATCTGGAAACTCTCTCTGCCCAGGGATCACCAGGGACAACTTGGAAGGTCAGCAAGCAAATTCTACCACACCAGAGCCTTGTGCAGCTCAGACCTCAATGCAGACACTGAAACCCAAGAACTGGAAGCAGGCCTGTGGAGCTGCCTCACAACTGCTTCCAGAGTGCCCAACTCATGGACAGTAAGGGGCTCAGGGGAGACTGTTGAGGTCTCTCCACTATACCTAGGACAAGACTCTGTTGTTCTGCCCAAGCTCAAATACAGGTCAGAGGCTGGGGTCCCATATTGCATAGCAGAGCAGGGACCCTCCTCACAGCTCCAGGATCAAAGAGAGTGCTTATGATCATCCACAGACCAGAGCACAAACCAGGGGAGTAGTCAGAGTCTCCCATAAGACCTTAAAGGAATTGAGGTCCCTGAAGAGGTATCCCCATTAAAGGGTCAAGAAAACTGCAATGGAGTGGAAAGGGGGAAGGTAAGGGGGAATGAGTGAGCCTTCACTCTCATCAGAAGTGACTCAGAGAGGGAGGAAGAACAAGGTGAAAGGAAAGAGATAATAGAATAAATGGGAGTGGGGAGGAATAAAATAGAGGGTAATACAGTTAGCAACTGTGGGAAAAAAAATTAAAGTAGCTTCTCTGATGGACTTATGATAAAGAATGTGATCCATCCCAGAATCAGAGCTAATGGTAGTTGATGGTATCTGAACACAGACTGAAGTACCTTTTTTTTCTCTCATTTAATTTTTCTTGAGATTTTATATCACTTTTTTTAGGTTTTTGCAAGGCAATGGGGTTAAGTGGCTTGCCCAAAGCCAAACAGATAGGTAATTATTAAATGTTTGAGGGCTGATTTGAACTCAGGTACTCCTGACTCCAGGGCTGGTGCTCTATCCACTGTGCCACCTAGCCCCTCTTGAGGTTTTATATCATTGTGGAGGGAGGAGGGATTATGTTTACTTTTTCAACAAGACTATTGTAGTAATGTGAAAATAAATAATTAAATAAAAGATAAACTAATTATCATTGTACTAGTTGTATCTTATTTCTTCGTCTCTTCCTCCTCTTCTTTCTTCCATTTCTCTATTTTACCATGGCTAGAAGAATGGGGGCTGCACATGGATTTGATTCCACTCCTAGTCAAACTGGAATTTTTAACTGCTTGATTTCTGACTTGTCCACTACAGAGCATAATTCTATGGTCCAAGAACTCTACCATCCTCAGGCTTCATAGTGGGTGGAATAATAGGTGTGGACTCCTACAAACAACCAAACAAGTTTTTCAAGTTTCTCTGAATCTAATGCTTTTGCCATTTATCATCATTCAACACTGGAACAATGATATATCATAATTTGTCCAACCCTTCCACAATAGTTGGCATCTACTTTCAATCCAGTTTTGCACCAACAAAAAAGAATTTTGAATAGTTTTAAACAAATGTGACCTTTCTCTCTATCTTTGAACTCTTTGTAGTATTGACTCAGTTTTATCAACTCTGGATCAAAGGACAAGCAGAGTTTACTGTCAGTTGGAGTATAGTGGCAGATTATTTTCCAGAATGGCTGCACTAATTCACCATTACATTAGCAATTATTAAGTTTCCTTTTTAGTCATCTTTGTCAATATGATTGGTATGAGATAGAAGCTCACAGTGTGAGCAACTAGGTGACACAATGGATAAGAGTACTAGTCCTGGAGTCAGGAAGACTCATCTTCCTGAGTCTAAATATGGCCTCAGATATTTATGTGACCCTGGATAAATCACTTAATTCCATTTGCCTCAGTTTCCCTATCTGGAAAATAGGCTGGAGAAGGAAATGACAAATCATTCCATTATCTTTATTAAGAAAACCCTAAATAGTTATAAAAGTTTGACATGACTAAAAATAACTGATCTATAAAAAAGTAGAACTCAATAATTATTATAATTTATATTTATCTTATTTAGTGATTTAGAGTATTTTATTTCATATCATTATTGATATTCTGGATTTTTTTCTTTGAGAATTGCCTGTTCATATTCTTTGTCTATCTATTAGGGAATATTTCATGTTCTTACATATGAATAAAAATTTTCTATATATTTTGCATACCAAACACTTAGAGAGATTTGATGAAAAGATTTTTTCCTCATAAATCCCTTCTAATTCTAATTGTCTTGTTTATTTTTCTGAAAAACCATATTCCTTGTAATCAAAATTGTCAATTTTATGTTCTCTGAAGGTTTCCCTAGTTTCATCAGCAATTATTCTTTTATTCATAGTTCTTCAAGGTAAACCTTTTAATCTATTTGCAATATAATTTTTCTTTAATGTCTAAATTGTGCATTTTTTTGAAATTAATTATGGTATATACTGTGATGTGGCAATCTAAACTTAATTTCTCACAGATTGATTTCTAATTTTCCCAGTGGTTGTCTCAAAAAGTGAATCTTTACCCCAATAGTTTATGTCCTCGGTTTTATTGTATATTACATTATTTTGTTTGATAGCTTCTGGATTTTGTAACTTTTTTTTTTCTTTTTGCAAGGCAATGGGGTTAAGTGGCTTACCCAAGGCCACACAGCTAGGTAATTATTGTCTGAGGCTGGATTTGAACTCAGGTCCTCCTGACTCCAGAGCTGGTGCTCCATCCATTGTACCACCTAGTTGCCCCATGTAATTTTTTTCAATGAGAATTTTTCTACTTTTTAGTCAGTACCAAAAAGTTTTGCTAATTGTGACTTTTTTATCATTTCGCTTGATATTATTTATCTTTTGTTCCTTCAGATGAGTGTTAAAATTTTATCTGACTCTATCATGTAATTTCATTGATATGACCCTGAATCTTTAAGATAATTTAGTCGAGTCGTTTAATTATATTGGCACAACTGTGAATAATTAATTACTAAAAAATATTCACTTTTCTTTATTTCTATAAATAATTGTTTATAGTTTTGAGATAGTTCCTGCGTGTGCCTAGGTAAATGGACTTCCAAAAATATTATACGTTCTCTAGTAACTTCAAATACAATTTAATGTACTATCTCTTTTTGTTGGGTTTTGTTGGCAAACTGAAAATCTGGGTTTTTTCAGATTTACTTTATATTATGTTACTTTATTAAATCCTCATCTTTCAATTAATTGCAGCTGAATCTGTAAGTTTTGTAAGGAAATCATCATATCATCTGCAAAAAGAATTTGTTTCTTTTTTGCCTTAGCTTCTCTGAATTCTTTTCTTTTATAATTGATAAAACCATTATTTCTAGAAATGCATGAAATAATAGTAATGATGATGGCCGATGTTGCTTTACCCCTATTATTACTGGAAAGACTTACAGAGTTTTTTCCAAAATATAAATGATGTCAGCTCTTGCTTCAAACTAAAGGCTGTTTATTGTCAAATGGTGTTTTTTTGCCTCTACGATATAGATTTTTTCTTAATATGTCATGTTACATTCATATTTTCCTAATATTGACTTACCTTTTCATTCCTAGTATAAATTCTCAGTTTTAATCTTTTCAAAATTTTACTGTCACCTTTGAAAATATTTTATTTAATATTTTAACACTGATATTATTAAATATTGATCCACAGTTTTCTTTCTCTGACATTGATAATCTTTTCTAGCTGCTATCAATAGTCTTTAATCCTTTTCCAAAAACAGAGGTAGGAAAATTTTACTGCCAAGAGCCATTTGAATATTTATAACATCATTCATAGACTATAGTTGGTCAAACATTTATTTCATTCATTCCTAAAAAAACTTCTAGATTTATTGAATTTCAAATCCCCTGCTTCTGGTTGCCTTGGCAATACATACCATATAGCCCATGGATCCAGAGGTTCCTCTCCCCTGAACTAAGTGATAAGGAAACAGAGATACTTGAAGAGTTCCATACTTTTCTGTTCTCCAAGTCTCCCTGGTCCCTCAGAGGAACAGAAGATCTTATGAAATCAAACCCAGAAATGTGTAGACTGGTATTTTTTAAATACTATGGGAAGCCCAGACAGGATCACATTTAACCTAGAGGAATGAAGATATGGGAAAGAAATAGCAGGGAAACAATAGAGAGGAAATTAGACTTGAAGTTGGGAGACCTGAATTCTCGTCCTAGATTTTCTCAGATTCACTTTGTAACCACCAGAAAGATATTTCCATCTGCCTGCACCATTTAGAGACTTCACGGACTTCATCACTATGCCTCAGGATTCTCATTATGAAGGAACACCTCATCATTCTGTAAATTAGAATCAACCTTGATAGTCCCAAGTCATCACAACCCGATGCCTCCCTGATTGGAGAACAGAGCCAACAGATGTCCAAGACCTCCATTTAAGGAAGGAACTCAGAACAGATATCTCCTCATTTCCCATATGACAGAATTACTTTGGGACTTCTCTGACTTCTTCACCATGGCTCCAAATCAGGTTACCCCTGTCTTCCCCCACTAGACTGTGATCACCTTGATGACAGAGACTGTCTTCTTTTCCATAGTAGTGCCCTCTATGATTAGCAGTTTTTGCACATAGTAACTATTTAATAAATGTTTGTTGTTATTGCTATCATTATCATTATTTTCACTTTTTTTGACCCCAGTTTTCTCATCTGTAAAATGTAGATAAAAAAGGACCTATCTCCCATGATTGTTGTGAGGATCAAATGCTATGATATGTATAAAGTGCACAGAACAGTATCTGCCACATAGCAGACAGTGTTAACTATCACCACTGTCATCATCATCATCATCATATTATTATTATGGGTATTACTATTAGTAACCATTGATGGTAAGAATCATTAATATCAATGAGATCATCAGTCTATAGAAGTACAAGACTAAGGGTTGAAGGTGGCCACCTAGTTAATCTGGCAAAGAGAATACTTTAATCATCAAAATGCCTGAGCAGACCAAGGGATGAGATTCTGCCTCCTGCTTCAGAGACACATACACAAACTTAGTAATAAGGAAATACAGATGGAGAGATTACACATTTAAGAGTAATTATAGCAAGTGCCCCCCTGGCTAGATAATGAAACTAACAAGGGTAATTTATAGATCTCTGGGAGTAAGACAGACATGGGCTTTTTTCCATCTTCTTAAAATTGCCTGAATGGATGTAATCCTGAGTAAGAAAACACATAGTGAGGACAACTTGAGAAAGGAGGCAGTCATTTAACCTCTTTCTGTCTCATTTTCCTTAGCTGTTAAATAGGAATAAAAATACTATCTAAGTTCCAGGGTTATTGTTGGAATGAACTAAGAGAATATTTGGACAGTGCTATATAAATGTTGACTTCTATCATTGTTAATTTCATTATAATTTTTTATAAGTTTTGGATAAGTTTCATTCAGTCAAAAAATCTTATCCTTTTTTCACCTTGTCTTTGCTGTCTGAAATTCTACAGAGGGCCTAATTCCTCTTCTAACACTCGATCAACAAGCTTTTCTTAGGAACTTGCTAGCTTCCTGTACTGTGCTAAGCTCTGGAGATATAAAAAACAAAAATGCAATCACTGCCCTCAGGGAGCTTGCATTCTGACCACAAGTCATTAGCTAGGTATATACAAGATTCATAAAGAGTAGATGTGAAGGGGCAGCTAGGTGGCACAGTGGATAGAGGCACCGGCCCTGGAGTCAGGAGTCCCTGAGTTCAAATCTGGCCTCAGACACTTAATAATTACCTAACTGTGTGGCCATGGGCAAGCCACTTAACCCCATTGCCTTGCAAAAACCTAAAAAAAAGAGTAGATGCGAAGAAACCTTAAAGGAGAAGGCCCTAGAAAGTGGGGTACCTCTGAAAAGAATAAATGAAATAACCAAAGTCTGTGACTGACACCTTGCTAAGAATCAAACAACCAGCAAATATTTATTAATTGCCTTCTGTGTGCTAGGCACTGTGCTTCTAAGTCCTGGAAATACAAAAACAATCCTTGTCCTCAAAGAGCTTACATTCTAACAGAATTGATTTATTATTGCTGAGCTGTTTCGGTTATGTTCAATTGCTTATAACCCCATTTGGGGTTTTCTTAACAAAGATACTGGAGTGGTTTCTTATTTCCTTCTCCAATTCATTTTACAGATCAGGAAACTGAAGCAAATAGGGTGAAGTGACTTGCCCAAGGTCACACAACCAATAAGTTCCTGAGGCTGGATTTGAACTTAAGTCTTCCTGACTCTAGTAGACCTGGTGCTCCAGCCACTGTACCACCTAGCTGCTCAAAACTTAGGAAATTAAGAAGAGGACTCTTTGCAGAATAATTTGAGTAGAATCTGACAGGATCAACTAGGAAAGATGATGAATTTATAGGATATAGAACTGAAAGGACCCTTAGAGATGATCTTGTCTGATCCCTTCATTTTATATCTGAGGAAAATGAGTTCTAAAGAAATTTAATGAATTTCCCATCCCCCATCCTTTCACAGGACAAATTTTTCAGTTGTATTTTCACACACACACACACACACACACACACACACACACACACAAAAACACACACCCTAGGAATTCTGAAGAACACAGTATTATTACACCTGCTTCTTCTCAAGGATCAACCTTTGTTCTCTTCTTAGTCATACCCATCCCTCTGCTGTCTGTCCTTGTTGAGGGTTCCATATTTTCAACTTCTCTCTTGGTGGCCCCTCTCTGCCTTTAGGAACAGGTGCATCCAGCCCAAAGTTCTCCCTGCTCTAGGAACCCTCAGTTTGCTGCATTTCCTCTGCTGTGCTCTCTGAATAAGCAATTAGCATGAATAATAAGAGTGCCAGTTAAAACACCCAGCTACCTGACGGGAGGAGAAAACTATAATTAACTCTTTCTTGGGGATCTCACAGTCTTATTTAGTAGACTCCAGGGATTCCTCTCAGTTCCCACAGAGCTTTGGAGAAGATGAAGTGGAAGGGGCAGACAACACCTTCCTATTAAAGGAAAGTTAGTGCGCCAATTAGTGGCTGGTGAAACACAGACTCCCAAATGAAATAGTGTCTCTGACAGAGGCTCTATTTAACCAGGACCCAGAAGGGGAGGTGGGAGACAGAGGAAAGAATCTGAGTTCTAGTCCCCATTCTTCCACTAAGGTACCATTTGACCTTGGGTAAGTCAGTCTTTGGATGTCAGGTTTCCTATCTGTCAGATGAGAATGATGGAGAAGATGAACTCTAAGATTGCTTTTTAAATTTTATGTTCCTGTGATTTCTTGAGATTCTTGGGAGAAAAAGGTCTTTTGGAAGTGCTACTTCCCATGATAGTGGGTCAATTCATCTTTCATCAACTTCCCCTCTCAAAAAAGCAACCAGCTTTATAAGAAATAGCATCCAGATGTTCCAGGGGAAATGGAGTAGTCCTGATCATTTGCCTTGCAATCTCAATAGTTGACAGTAATATCATCTGGCACCAGGGGTTGTGCAGGAGTATCTCACACCAGCTAGCTAGTAAGGGTTGGTAGTTAAATGTTCAGAGTGAATATTTACACCACAGACATTGGCAGACATATAAATCAAGACTTGATTGATTGCTTAAGTAAAGCAATGGAGGAGGACAGTATGTGTATGTATGTAATGTATATACATGTAACATGTGCATGTGAAGAACCCTGTGCATGTATGTATACATATGTGCCTAGTATATATGCATTCATACACATATGTTTACAAACAAATTTAAGTCAAGGTAGTTTGGAAGTGGGGGAGATGCAGAACACAATGGCTTTAAGGGTGATGTATTTGTTGTTTTGGTGAGGAGAGAATGAGATGGGAAGCATTTAAATATATTTTATTGATTTCAAAGCATCCTTTTGGTGTTGTTTCTACTTTTCTCTTAAATCTAGAGCAGAGAGGTAGGGTGTTTTGAACCCTGGTCCTGAAGTCAGAAAGATCTGAGTTCAAATCTAGTCTCAGTTTCTTACTCCCTGTGCAAATTGTTTATACTCTGTTCCAGTTTCCTCAAATGTCAAACAAAGACAATAGCATTACCTTCCAAGGTTGTCATGAAGATAAAATGAGATAATTTTTGTAAAAGTCTTGGTACATAGTAGATAATAAATGCTTCTTTCCTTTGTCTGAATGAGTGAAAGTAATCATCCAAGTTGTATCAGGTCAGAGTGGATAATGTGAATAGATACAGAAATAAGGGATAAAAGAAAATAGGTAAAGAAAAGGGTATCCCTCCCCACTTCCTTACTTTCCTGTTGAGGCCCCCATCTGCCCAGTCCCTTAGGTTCACAATTCAGGTGTCATCCTTGGACTTTTTACTCTCTTCCCCCCCATTCCCAATCTTTTATCGAATGCTTGATGGTTTTACCTTGGGAGCATTTCTCCTATATCCTCTCTTCTGTTCTCTGCCATTGCCACCACCATGGTGCAAGTCCTCATCACCTGGAGTATTGCTGAACTATTTATTGTTCCTGGTGGATCTGCCTGTCTCAAATCTCTCCCCAACTCCAATTGACCCTCCATTCAACTGCCAAAGTGATATTTTTTTAAAGTACATGCCTCTTATTCAAAAACTGTGTTCTTGATCAACTCTAAGATCAAATATAAAATCCTTCTACTAGAAACTTTTCCTGATTCCTCTTTCCCTTTGTTGCTTCTTTCTAGTTTGAGTAAATTTATGTATTGCTTTTCCTACAATCATTCATCTTTTTCAAAGAAGCAGTATTCAAATGCTTCACCCAAAGAAAGAATAAGAATGGTGGTATTTTTGGCTCTGAGGAACCCCAGGGGGACGGGGTTAGGGATGATAATTTTGTACAGGAGGCCATGCTTGCCACTGCTCTCATCACATCATGTAGGCAATCATCTAATCTGCCTACAAATGAGACTAGCCTTAATTGTAAGACCTGGAAAAATGCTAATAATATGAGTTTAGCTGGAGAGCTGTTACTAAGGGATACTAATGTATGGTCAAACAAGGAATAACTGCAAGCAAAGTGCAGCTTTTGACCACGAGATTTTAGAGGCAAATGTCTTTGACTGGCTGACAAATGAACCATCCGTGTGTTTAAAGGCCCCTTAGGCACTCATTAAGGAAGGAACAGTGAAGATGCAGGAGGTCAGCAATCAGATTCAAAAATAGCATCCTAATTGGGGCTTATCCAGTAAGTGGGAGCTGTTTCCTAGCATACAATATTAGAGTTGGAAGGGGCTTCGGAATAAAGAATGTTCAGACTTAGAACACTGAATATTAGAACTGGTAAGTGTCCCTAGAAGATAGGTTGTTAAAGCTAAAAGAGACCTTTGAAGATTAAATGGCAGAACTAGAAGGGACTTTAGAACAGAGAATGTCAGGGTTGGAAGAGACCAGAGAACAGAAAATAGATTGGAAAAGGATGTTAGAAGAGAATGTCAGAATAGTGAGGAGGAGAGGAATAGCAGAACTTGAAGAAACTATAGAATCTAATCCTACCCCCTAATTGTACAGAAGAGGAAATTCAGGAACAGTAAAGGAAGTAAGTGGCAGTAGAAAGATTCAGACCTAGATCTCTTGACTCTTAGTCAAATGACTTTTTCATTGTACTTCAGAGTCCTTCCCATCTTTACTTGCTGATTTCAAATATGTAAAAACTATTTCAAATTTATAAAAATTATTGGTATCTTTCATTTTCATAATACCTTTACTTCCGAGTGAATCCCCTTCCAATAATGAAATATTAATATCAAGATACTCAAATAGTTTGTGCAAATCATTCATATAAAGTAGCTAGCATTAATTGGCCAATGGATTCAAAGTATCTTTAGTTTAATTATTCAGCTTGTACGAGGTTCAGTTTGGTTAAACTGTGTGTGTGTGTGTGTGTGTGTGTGTGTGTGTGTGTGTGTGTGTGTGTTCAAATACAGTTTTATAAATTTCTTGTCACATTCCTGGACATTTGTTTCTGAGCCAATCACTAGCTATCAGTAGTTTACACATCAATTGTATTTTCTTTCCCAGGTACAGGTATAAATAGGAAAATTTTCAACTGGGGCAGCACCAGTTTTGTTGGGGAGACGTGCTAGTGAAAGAGACAAAGGGATGGGGTTGTGGGTCAGCAGTATTAATAGTCTATTGGCAAATACATTCTTATATCACCCCACAGCCTTGTCCCCTTATCCTGTTCTAAAGTAAAACTCTCAAAAGAGCTTTGCTAATGTTGTTCATTCATTTTTCAGTTATATCTGACGCTTCATGACCCATTTGATTTTTCATTGCAAAGATGCTGGAGTAGTCTGTCCTTTCCTCCTTCAACTCATTTTGCAGATAAGGAAACTGAGGCAAACAGGGTAAAGTGACTTGCCCAGGGTCACACAGTTGGTAAATGTCTGAGGCTGAATTTGAACTCATGAAGTTCCTACTAGGTTCTATCTATATTCTTATTTCTTCTATCTTCTCTCTCTCTCTCTCTCTCTCTCTCTCTCTCTCTCTCTCTCTCTCTCTTTCTCTCTCTCTCTCTGTCTCTGTCTCTCTCTGCCTCTCTCTATCTCTGTCTCTCTCTCACTTCTGTGAGAGTTTTATAATTTCCAAGTCACGCTGGTCTTTAGACCTACCCACTTGGTTCATTTTGAATATCCAGTGAGTGTGACTCATTAGCAGATTGTATAATCTGAAAATTTATAACAAACAAAATCTACCTTACACATTCAAGTGAGGCTCACTGAAGCCATCCCTTGGCTTGGGTGCATAGGTATGCCTTAAGGGAGTTCCTTTTTTGATATTGCCTTCAGCAGTTGTCAAGGATTATATTAACGGTTGTCAGGTAGATCTGGTTTGGGGGAACAGTTCAAATCATTTGGGAACAAGTCTGGCAAATAAGGAGATATATCTAATAAGAGAATATTAAGACATAGAGTGAGAACTAGAAGAAACCTTAGAAATTATCTATCTGACCTCTCCTCTCATTTTATAGCCCAGAGAAGGAAAGTGATTTACCTAAGGTCATCTAATATAACATTAAAAAAGTAACATAATTGAGATTAGAATCCAGGTGCCTTGAGTTCCTTTCAATTAAGCTTTGGTCTTAGAATGAGGAGATCTGTATTTAATTTCTTACTTAGATACTGACTAATCATGGACCATGGGTAAATAAATTAATCTCTCTGGACATCAGTTTTCTAATCTGTAAAATGGAAATGTTGTTTGTTATACACAGCACTACAAAGTTGTTCTGTGAATACTTTACAAGTCACAAAACACTATATAAATGTGCGTTATTTCACTTATACGATGCTGTCTTGTAGAGAAAAACGGGGAGAGGGTATAGGGAAGACACATTTTGCAAATTAATCTGATTGACTAAAATAGACTGATGCCACAGTCAGATCATTCCAGTTCTAAAATTTTACCTTGAGGTCTGAATGATCTGGTTTAGTGATAGCTATTGATAGAATATGAAAAATATAACAAAGACCTTGAGTCTAAAGGGAACCAATAACATGTTTGCATTTATAGAGGCACAGTATCTAAAACATTGACAATAAAAGTCCCACTGAACTTTGTCCTCATAAGGTCACATCAGGAGAATTAAGTTCGGTTTTAAAAACCATTTTTAGAGAGCACATTGACAAATTGGAACATAACCAGAAGTGTATAACCAGTTTGACATATCTAACAGCCACCTGGAGATGCAAGACTGGAACTCAACAGAGAGATTTGGGCTGGATAAGTTGACTTGAGGATCATCAGCATAGAGATAATAATTGAGTTCATAGGAGCTGATGAGATCACCAAGAAAAATAATGCAGAGGAAGAAGAGAAAACAGAAAGAATGCTACTGAGAAATTTCTGCTATGGAGTAGGCAGGGGAATGAAATGACTTGCAAGGGCCCTTCCACCTCTGAAATTCAATCATAGGAGAATAAACAAATCATTCTATCACTGAATGATACATTGAAAACAATGATCAAAATATCTGTCAGAGGCATAGCTCAACTATAAATTACAAATAAATAAAAATGCAGTTGTAAAGATTTGCAACAATAGCAAATCAACATAGTGTCACAAATTCATGAGCAAAATGAGATAAAAGAAACTCCATATCAGTATTAATGACTAAAAATGCTTATAATTACACATTGGATGATACAAATAGATAATAATATAAGCAGAAGCTACAATCCAATTACACATCACAAGTCACAAAAATCACAGTCACAATTTTCAGGCATACAAAAAGTCACCAGATAATAAAAAGGAAATCAATAAAGCTATATAAATATCAATGTTAAATAAATGAAAGCATAAATATGCCAATATTATTCAAATAAACAAAGATGAACAGGAATAGTGGTCACAAGTTTAAAAAATCCTTAAATAAAAAGAGAGAAGATTGGCATTCTAGTATATTATGATTAGACTCCCATTCCAGATCTTTCTGAACTGTGGGACCACCCATGAGTCTCTTACCCTCACTGAATTTCAGTGGGCTCAACTGATAGCATCACTTCCCTGATGTCATGGTCTTCTTTGAAAATGAAGGACAAACATTATTATTATTATTAAGATAAGGTTAATAACATTACAAGGATGTCGTGAAGGTCCAAATGACGTGTATGTAAAACATTTTGAAAATCTTAAAGCACTATAGATATGATAGTTAATAATAAAACTAATAACTATTAATAGCAAAAGTTGATATTGGTATCTATTACTATTATTATTAGCAATAATAATAATAATTGTTGAATTATGACCACCTTCTCCTTCTTAAGGCACTGATCCAGTCTGGAGTCTCGATTCTGGGATTAACTGTTCAGTGCCGGACAGACAGATCATTCCAAGAATTCAATTCTGCTTTGCTAAACTGCTTTGCCCACAATCAGAGTCCCAGGAAACTACAGCCTAGTGTTTGGTGTCAGCTTCTCAACTACTTTCCACACTCAGACATAAGCTCTCTGTTGCCTCAAGGAGTCAACAGCCTCAGGCAACTGGCATAGCAATGAGCTGGGGTTTAAGTACAGGAAAGGGGGGGATGGGAAGAGGCTGATGATCACCTAGGGTTTGTCCCTCTAATAGTCTAAACTGGGTGCTGGAGCCTGTAGTATTTCTGCCTATAGATAGGCCATTGTCCTGGGGCTGGGAGGAGTAAAGTGAAGAGCCACCAACCTCAGCAGAATGGAAAACTGATCTGCTCCTCCATTACCAAGGGGAAGGAGTAAATAATTAATCACAAAAGCAAGTGAGTGTTAACAAGTAGAGGCAGATCAAACTACATGAAAGATGCAGGAAAGCCTATCTCTTCCCATTCCCCTGACAAGTCTCAGACGAATAACTTCGAAGAGTCCTGAGGACATAAACAAAGCATGGAATCTGCCCATTCCTCTTAGCTTACTGCTCACTGGTGAAATTAGAATAAGTTCATCCTGCTCTCATATGACCATAGGCAGGGCCTGACCAGAATCAAAGGACAGGGAGGGATGAAGAAATCCAAAACACAAATTTGGAAGAAGCCTGGGTCATAGAATATCCAAAATGGGAAAAACCGAGAACATAGAATGTCAGATCTGGAAGAAACCTAGTAAACACTATCAGAGTGGGAAGAATCTGAGGATATAGAATGTCAGAGCTGGGAAAATCCTAGAAAACAATATTAAAGTGGAAAGAAACCTAGAACATAAAATGTCAGAAATGGAAAGGGACCCAGGACATAGAAGTCAGAGTTGGAAGAAATCTACTAAATATCAGAATGGAAAGAAACCTAGAACATGGAATGTCAGGACTGGGAAAATTCTAGAACATGATATCAAAGTGTGAAGAAACCTAGAACATAGAATGTGAGCAATGGAAAAGTACCTAGGATAGAATGTCAGAGAGGGAAAACCTAGGACACAGAATGTCAGATCTGGAAGAAACCTAGTAAACACTAGCAGAGAGGGAAGAATCTGAGAACATGGAATGTCAGAGCTGGAAAAATTCTTGAAAACAACATTAAAGTGGAAAGAAACTTAGAACATAGAATGTCAGCAATGCAAAGAGACTTAGGGCATAGAATGTCAGAGTCAGAAGAAATCTACTAAATATTAGAGTGGAAAGAAACCCAGAACATGGAATGTCAGCAATGGAAAAGTACCTAGAACATAGAATGCCAGAGAGGGAAAACCTAGGACACAGAATGTCAGAGCTAGAAGAAATTTAGTACACACTATCAGAGTGTGGAGAAACCTAGAATACAATGTCAGACCTTGATGAATCATAGAAAAATAGAAGGTTAGCAAAAAAAGAGACCTAGAACACAGACTATCAGACCTTGAAGAAACTTAGGACAGATTGTCAAAGATGGAAAGGGACCTAAAAACAGTATATCAGAGATAGTTAGAGATGTAGAACACATAATATCAGAGATGGAAAGACCCTTAGAATGTACTAAGAGCAGGAAAAGTCCTTTGCCTATAGATTTTCAGAGTTGGAAGGAACCTTAGAATAGAGTATATCAAACTTGGAAGAGGACTTAGAACAAATATTAGAATGGGGGGAAGGAATACCTTAGAATATGCAATGCCTTGATCAATATGGAAATACAGTTAATATGATCATGCATGTATAACTGCCTGCTGTCTTGGTAATGGGGGAAGGAAAGGAGAAAATTTTACAAAAATGAAAGTTGAAAACTATACATGTATTTGGAAAAAATAAATAAAAAAAATAATATGTAATGCTTAATTTATAAAAGAACTCATGCTTTTGGCATATATCTACCTGTCCCACACTCCCCCAAACAATCAGTACCCTCCTACCTTCAACACTTTGTTTGGGGTGCCCTCCCCCCCATCCTCACCTCCTGAATTCCTATCCATTGGTAAAAGCTCATATCAAAAGCCATGCCTTCCATGAAGTCTTCCCTCATTGATCTCTCCCAATCCTGTGACAACTTTCTCCTTCAGACTTCATTTAAGGTGACTTCATTTATATCTCCTGAACACACTAATCATATAATATTAGTATCTCTGTTGGTAACAACCCTCTAATAGTAAATTTCATGAGTGAAGGAAATGGATCTCATCTAAAATATATATCTTCTCCCTGTCTCCTTGCTCAGCCCATTTTGGGTCCAAATCTGTCATTTCCAAATCTGTTACTCTACTACTTCTGAAATTTCTGGTCTTGAATGAAAGTTGCTTGGGACACTGAGAGGTGAGGGCAACATTAATTAGGCACTTACTGTAAACCAAGTACTATATTAATATTAGGGTCTGGTAGAGAGTACATAGCAAAGGACTTGCTTAGGATCTGGTAGAGAGTCTTTTATGAACTAAGTCCAGGTTGCCTTTCCCATATCACCGATGTAATAAGTATTTAATAAATCTTTATTGTTGCTCCATTTTCTGTGATATCAAATTTTCTGTCTTCTTGCTAGTTTAGGATAGCAAGAGTTTAAAAAAATCAGTTGGAAAATATTGAGTTCAAATGAAGGATGAGACAAGAAACTTGAGATTCTTCTAAATGTAGCTCTGCAATGGGCAGGAATGGACAGTCATTGAACCCTGCAATAACATACTGGACACCCTCCTGGGGAGGGGAATGAATAAGGATTAGTTGTGCATAATAATTTTGATTTACTCTATTGGCATCTTAAGAATTTACCCTGTCTAATGAGGGAAGTGTGACCAACTCTCCCAGTAAGATGAACGCCGACCTGAGGACATTGTCAACATTATTTCCATATGAGATCTTTGAAAGGCATTTGTTGAGACACATAGAGCACTCCTCTCCTTCCCTGCCCCTTGCCCCAGGTCATTAGGTCATGGATAGGCAGCTGTTTGGATAGGTCCAGGCTTCTGCTTAGAATGCAAATCTATCACCAATTGGCTTCATCCTGCCCTTCCATCTGTTTAAATGCCACATGGTCTACTTGTGGGCCTTGGTCCCCAGTGCTCTGGCACTCATAAACAGCAGATCCCTTAGACCTGGGAACACATTCAGGTCTCATTTCTAGTAGGCTTGCAGCTGCCTCTTTTGAGCTCAAGAGACCCTTCAGTTCATTCTCTCTAGCCTCAGAGGAAAGAGATCCCCCTTGCAACCCTGTCCCAATTTCCCTCTGCATTAAGTAAATTAATTCACAGTCTATTTGTGGACCAATCACTTTTCCTTCTCTGGACTGAGCTTCACAAAATTCCAGAGTTGGAATACCTAACTGATATACATTAGCAAAGTTCAGAGGTAGGAAGGAGATGGTCATGGACATGGAATGTCATCCAGTTTGGCTAAAGTGTTGGCTGAACTGAAGGAAGTTGTAGGAAATAGATCTTAAAGGTACTTTGCGTATACATTTTCGGGGGGAACCTTGAATATCAAGCAAAGTAGCTTGAGCAGGATTCGACTGGACATAGTTGACTTGGCCAAGGTCACACAGTTAGTTAATTGTTGCTCTACTGATACCTTGGCCATGTAATTTCTCTGTTAGACTGGCTGGTTTTTAAAGTCCCTTCCAGCTTTGAAAATCTATGGTTCTGAATCATCAAGTCTATTATTTAGTTGTAGAATCATCTTGATTTCAGGGCCTCATAGCATGATCAATATATCTTATTTATGCAGACAATGTCTGAAGAACCAAGACTGAGAGATCACCTTGGTCCTGAGGAGAAAGGGGAAATCAGAGAGATCAAATGAGCCAGTGCCATGGTTGGAATGACTAGTTCCATTCTCTCTCTTGGGCACCTGGAGGCCTCCCTCCATATGTCAGAGAATATAACTCTTCAGAGTTAACTTTTCTGACAGCCTAAATACTCTGTTCTTGAGACTGAGGGCAACTGAACTTCTGGCATTATGGCAAAAAGTTTAATCCAGGGGTCAGGAGACAATACAATTTATTACAATCCCATTGATACTTACAAGACCCTACTGTTTGAACTTGGCTTATAAAGAGTAAAAGAAAAGACAAAATCAAAACAAGAAATTATCTCTATCCTCAAGAATCTTACAGTCTAAGACACAAGCCCAGAGAGTTATAATACACAGTGTAAATATGATAAGTATACTACTGAGGGAAATTGAGAACAGACTGCTAAAAAAATTGAACTGAGAAACTCTTGGGGAGAGAAAAAGGGAGTCAAAGTGAAAACTTCTTTAAGACATTTTCTTATGAGTTAGGTTTTAAAGGAAGTAGTTAGAGTTCAAAGATGGGGAGAGAACAAAATTAATGTTGAATTCTTTGGACCAATTAATCT